>NC_073267.2:89009000-89668000 GCF_029289425.2 Pan paniscus | reverse complement strand
CTTGCCGGGGTCTTGAAAATGGTGACACCTGTATGAAATTCATCATTATGTACACCACCAGGTAAAGCATGAGACCATAACCAGGCTTTTCTGCAACAGTGGGGCCTCTTGGTTGAGTGGTCTGTTTTGTTTGCAGCAGTATTTATTTACTGAAATGCTTTCTGGAGAAGGACCCCCTTGGTGAGGGTGACAAAGATGTAAGCACTATAGGGAATTACATCTGCAGCAAGGATTGAGCGATAGATAAAAAGCCTATGTCCTAAGCTGTTAGAGGTTAACGCCAGATCAATTAAGGTGATTGTTTCTTAGATTGCATTGGACAAATGTACACACACAAAGGGGGACATGAGCACAGCCAGAAAGGAAGAACAAAGAGAAATTAACTGATGTTAGGCTCGAAATCAAGCTGGAAAATGATTTTGTGTTCTTTTGAAATGCCGTGTTATCTTAATAAAAAGCTTCTATCCCAAGTGAAGCATCTAAGGCCTTTTTTCACTTGAGTGTAAGAAACCTTAGAACAAATAAAGACGTTTATCAAGGATAAACCTGGATAATAGTGGGTGTCATGTAATTTTGCAATAATGTAGCTTTTGGAATGTGTGTCCTTTTTTTGAGAAATGATATCGTGTTTTATAAATGATAATAATCATCACTTGTAGAGTTTCTGCTATGTGCCAGTTGCCACTCCAGGAAAATTACGAGGAATGTACTAACTTCCTAATAACTCTGGCATGTAGATTTGACTTTCTCCCCACTTTACAGATGAGGAAACTGAGCATCAGAGACCTTGTTCAGGCTTATACCATTATCCATGGCAGAACGAAGTTTGGAAATCTGGCTTTTGCTCTTTGACTTCAACTCCTCCATACTTTCCCCTGAGGTTCACTCTTGCTTGCAGAGCATGAGAAATTAAGTCATGGGCATTAAGACATATTACCTGGTTTTAACATTGCCCACTTTAAAGGAAGCAAGTTAGAGCAGATTGCACCTTGATCCCTTGTCCAAACAGGTTAAGAGATATTGCTGGGCATGTGAAGTTTGCAAAGGTGCTCCTTTGAGAGGTGCCGACCTCGTGATTATAGTTCCCTAATTATAAGCTTTTTGCAAGAGGGAAAGTGTTTGGAGGGGTCTGAGTCTTATAATTGATGTTTGTGAATGCACGCCTCAACCCAGCATCTCTCCTCGTTGCAGACAACCCAGTGTTGGGTGCACATGATCTTCCTCCACCAGACTTAGGGGTTGATATCCAGCCAGGCAGTACCTACAGGGATGATAGGTGAGGGCCACCATGGGTCAAAACTAAGCCCATGCTACTTGCAGGAAGATTTGGAAAATGCTCACCTAGCTTCTTTTGATAATTAAGTCATGCATTCATGCGGAATCCAATGTTTGCAGCCAGATTGAGCTGTCTGGTGAGATTCTGCTTGTTCTTAGAAGTCTTCTCTGTCTGACTTACTTTCTGGATCAGGCACAGAGGTCTGGCTCCAAAATGTAGCCTGATTCATTCATCCATTCATTCGTTCATTCATTTATTCATCATTCATCTTAATCCCCACTTCCCTCCAAAATTCAAGTTTGAGTCCCAGAGTGTCTGACATGCCTCTGGGGTATAAGGCTTTTATAGAAGTGATGTCTTCTTTGTCTTTTTTATTATGAGCATCATGTATAAAGCTTTGGAAATAGAAGACCCTCCATGCCTGCTCTGTAAAAGACAAAAAAAATGTTAACAGAGAGACTCATCATGGTCCAGAACATTTTTCCACCTCACAGAGGCTGTGAGGCCACATGGGATAAAGTAGGTGAAGCACAAGGCCTTTCTATGAGGGTGACATGGGGACCAGGGACTGTCCTGAGATTCGTGGGCTCATGGTGGCAATAATGTAGCTGCTGTGAAGTTCCACGTCTGTGATTTAGATACAGTAGAAATTTAACAAATATCCATTAAAAAGCATAATTATTCATTAAATTAGTGGATGCATAAGCATCTCTTGAATAAATAAACAGCCACAGAGTGAATGAATACTGTAAATAACTATTTGTCAAATAAGTGGATGGATATCTATTCACCGAATGACTTTAGACACAACTTGGCTCTGTTATGCTTCCCACAGTTCTAGGAATTCAAGCTGAACTGATACAGTGGACAACTTTGAATCTAAACTTGTCAATGCATTGTGTTCGAACTGTCTGAATATCTAAACTCCCCAAGTACATAGTTGATGGAATTGACTACACAGAAATCTGTTCTCAAAATTCCAAAAACTTCCCCATAATTCTAGTTTCTGTGTCTAAAGATAAACCTCCCACTCATTTTTGCTATTCATTTTCTCATTTTTGAATGACCAGAAAAATGGTATCCTGCGTGGTAGGCATACTGTGTGTGCTCAAGGAATGAATGGGGCTTCATAAACATCTATTCCAAGAGCTATCAGTATTCATAAAGGAAACTCAATACATGACAAATGTGATTAGAAACGACTGTCAAATAATGACAAACAAGTTCTAATAAAAACAGACACAATCTTAACAATTACTTGAAATGCAGGTATTTATCAAACAGGGCAAGATTTTAAATGACCATATTGCATTAAAGAAAACGAACTGATGGAATTTTAAATATGCAGCCTGGCCATTTCACTTTGTTCACGCCTTCCCCCTCACCAGGCTCCTTGCAGAGAAATGGGGTGGGAGTGAATTTAAACAAAGAGTTTTCTAATGTGCCCTGAAGTATTCACATTTTTTACCAATGTTATCTCCAGAGTTCAACTCTGTAGAAAAATGAGACCACAGTCTAGAGGAGAGTGGGGCAGATGACGGCCTCTCAGACTCCAATTGTGAGAAACAATGGAGAGACACACACACAGCTGAATACACTCTGCGTGGGTGGGAGGTGCGACTGGGCCCCTTGGTAACGGTCCTCAAAGGGGCACTTATTACTAATGGAAACGTCCAGATAGATGGATCTATGGAAAAATATCTAACTGGGCAGGACATCGATGATTAGAAATCCTTCTCTTTCTCTCACTACCAATGCACTCATTGTCTTTCTCTATTTTGGGGACTTTAAACAAATCCTATGACTCTAGCCACAAGGTACCAGAATATCGAATGAAAAGCTCACCAGTTATTAACTTCCTGTAGAAGTGAAAATCGTATTTTTCAAACAACATCACTAATAACAACAATAATAACCTTGATAATTGTCAGGACATTTATTCTTTTCTTTTGTCTCCATGATTTTAGTTAATTAATATAAAAATTCTTAAAAAGTTCTAGAAAAATTAAATGAATTGTTATCATCTAACATTTAGTAATTGCTGTCCATATGCCAGGTCTTGAGCTAAATATTGCACAGGTTTTATGGGGCCTGAAGATCAAATGCTTTGAGGACTCTTTTCAGGAAAAATAATACAAAAATTAGGTATGAAAGTAAATATTTATTGAGACTGAGAAGACTATAAATTTTATCAAGCTTTAAATACTACAAACGTTAAATGTTTCCAGAGTCTTGGAAAGAGCCTATGCAAGAGAAAGGCATCAAAGCTTAAGCTTCATTGGCTTCGGTGAGGTGACCCTGCTTCTCACATTATCTGGAATTATATTATCTAACCCTCTTCACAATCCTACAAATTGGGTGCAACAATTTTTGTCATCCTACAGAGTAAGAGGCTATGGCTCAAACAGATTAAATCACAGACCTCAGATTACAAAGCCAGGATTTGAACTGAGCCTTAAGACCAAAGATGACACACACACACACACACACACACAATCCCTCACAGTGAATCTGCATCTAAATGACTCCTCTAAATGAAAAGATAAACATCTCATACCTATGAGTCAGAGTAGGAGTTTCTGGACTTGGGTACACGGGGTCAATATCCTAACAGTTATCAGCTTCAATTAAGATTGAAGAAGGAAGGAAAGGAGATGGGGAATAAAGAAAGAAGGGAAGAAGGAAGGGTGGAAAATCATGCCAACTCCCATTTTTTCACTATTAGCCTGTGCTTGGTCATGATGTCATAAAGCGAGTCACTGAAGAGAGACCTTTCTCGACTTAAAGGGAGGACCACACGGTAAGACGTCTCAGTGGTTGAGGACTAGCTATTGTTTCTATATTCTCCATGAGAGCAAGCTGAGCTTCAGGAATGAAGAAAGCTTCATCTTGTTCAACATTACTGCTCCAGCATGAATTACATTCTTTCTAAATCTTCATTGAAAAAAATGATTATTTAACTGAATGCATGAATGTGTGCATCCTCCAGTGGTTTTGCCCTTTATATTCGTCACATGAAGAATAATTGCTATAGAGCTAAGGATGGGCAGGCAAGGCCTTTTTTTTTTTTTTAATTTTCCAGAGACAAACAGAATACGCTTGTTCAGTTGCTGCAGGGGTGAGGTTGGAGGGTAAAGAGGACCCAGGCAACAAAGATTCTGAGTGAATAAAAGACACCTTGTTATCCACTGTCTTTGATCTGCATGTCAGTTTCAAACCAGTCTGTGGTCATCCAGGTGGCAGCAAACAGCTACCTGGGAATGTCAGTGCACAGATTATCTCAGGTGTGGACATACTTTTTCAAGGGGATGTGAGGAGGATAGATGAGTGAGGCCAAGGTCAGTAGACAAGCTGCCCAGCCAGCTGGATGCTTTGTGTGAGCTTCCTGTTTACTCTGGAGCCCTGTGTCCAGTCATTGTCCTTCCCTACTGGGTGGACTTCCCATCTCCATGCACAAGAATTTGGAAAAAGAGAAAGATCAGAAACACAATTGTCCAAGCCAGGGTGGCTGGAAGCAGCATGGAGGTTTAGAAAAGGCACAGGCCTGGAGATCAGAGAGCGCTAGTGTGAGTTCCAAGGTGGGGCCTTGGGACTGTCATTTCAGCTCTGTAAGCTGTTATTGACTCATCCACTAGATGAAAATGATAGAAACATATATATCACAAAATGGTTATGATGGCTGAATGAAAAATACATGCAAAGTGTATAGCACAATGATTGGTTCTTAGTAAGCATTAAAAAAAGTCATAGATACTAGTAGTAGTATTACTAGGAGGGTAGTGGTGGTCATCATCATGGGAAGAAAAGGAGGAGAAGTTGCAGGCTGGTGGTGATGGTAGTTACCATATTAGCAGTAGTAATATCAAGAGGAAGAATTGCGGTAGGGTGGTGTTGATGGTAGTTGTAGTAGTAGGATCAGTAGGAGTTAAAATAGGATGGTGGTAGTGGTAGTTGTTGTAATACTGGTAATCATAGTAGCTGTAATACTATGCTGGTGTTAGGTATAGTAATGACAGTAGTAGGGGGAGAAGTTATTCCAGGACGATGTGGGTAGGTGTAGGAGGAGATGGAAGATGAGTCGGGTCGGGGTGGTAGTTGTAGTATTAGTATTAGAGGTGGTAAGAGGAGGAGGAGGAGTTGTAATCAGGTGGTATTGATGGCAGTTATTACAGCACAAGAAAAAGAAGCTGGATTTTTAATAGAGTGGCAGTGGTGGCAGTTGCAGTAGAAAGAAGAAGAGAAGAAGGAGGAAGAGGGGCATTAGTAGAGTGACAATGGTAGTAGGTGTAGTGTTCATAGGGGTGGAAATAAAAATAGTAAGTTTTAGAAATGGTAATAGTAGGCCAGGCTCAGTGGCTCATGCCTGTAGCCCTAGCATACAGGAAGGCCAAGTGGATGGATGGCTTGAGCCCAGGAATTGGAGACCAGCCTGGGCAAGATGGCGAAACCCTGCCTCTACTAAAAATATAAAACTCAGCTGGGCATGATGACACTACCTGTGGTCGCAGCTACTCTAGGGGCTGAGGTGGGAGAATCACTTGAGCTTGGGAGGTTGAGGCTGCAGTGAGCCCTGATCGTGCCACTGCACCCCAGCCTAGGCAATAGGGTGAGACACTGTCTCAAAAAAATAAATTAAATAAATAAATAAATAAATGGTAATAGTATCATAAACTAATAGTAACAATAATGAAAATACCCATAATAATACAGATAAGGATAGTAAGAATAGGTTTGCTAAATGTGTGTCTCTTCTTCAGTCCATGCTGTCAAGATTCCCAGGATGGATTGAGTAGTGATTACTGCATGCCGGTTAGTTTTGAAAAATTTCTAATGTTATGAAATTACTAACACACACCCCCCCCCCACACACACACACACGCAGACAAGCTTGCCCTACAAAAATTAAATGATTTTAGATTTTCTAGGAGATGATCCTGGAGTCTACCACATGGGGAGCAGTGAGTTTTCTGAAGGATACACACAGGACACACACCTGAGTGTTGATGAATGCCCTGGTCTATTCATTAGCCTTGGCAGTAGTGAAAAGCTTAATCAAAGGGAAAGAAAGGGGGGATTGGCATCGATTTTGTGCCTACCCAGTACCATACCAGACATTGCCACTTGCCTCATTTACTCCTCTGCAGAACACCAAGAGAGAAGACGTTTATTCATGAAACAAAGGCTCAGGGAAGTGTGGAAACCTGGCCAAGCTCACACAGCTGGTACAAGGAGAATGGGATTCCAATCCAGGGTGATCCTCTTACCAGGGGCCTGCCCAGATTCCTGCAGCCCTCATTTCTCCCTCTTCTGAGGTCTGTGTTGGGTTACTGAGCACAGAAATCTTAGTACTTAAGGTTTTCTTACTAATTCATGAGTATTAATTTGTCCTCAGCTAGACTATAAACGTCTCAAGAGGAACCAGAGAATTATCTTTGTATAATACATGATACCCTTTAAAAAACAAAGAACTTTGTTGCTTAACTATGCTGTGTTGGCAGTTGCCCTCAAGACGAAGTTATTTGTATAAATAACCAGAGGAAAATTGAACCAGTGCCTGGACATATTTTTTCTTGAAAGAAAACAGACATTGGTGTAAAATAGAGGTGGATTTAGATCCAGCCCCAACCCTTATTTTTTGAGAAATAAGAATAGCAAATTACATTGCTCCCCTGAGTCTAAGTGTCCACATCTCTAAAGCAACCACATTTCTCTTCAGATGATTGGAAATAATCCAGTGATACATACAACTTGATGTCTGACAATTGACAAACCTAACAGTAGCTATAGGCAGAGGAGGCACTGGAGCCCTGACTCAGCCATTTACTAGCTATATGAGCTTGGGTAGGCTGTTAGTCACTCATTGCCTCAGTTTTTTAATCTGTAAAATGGGGTGATAAGAATAGGAATTCATAGAATAAAACCTTTTTGAGTGAATACACATTTAGAGTATTCAGATATGTCTGACACACAATGATCAATAACTTCTAGGAAATAACATCAGTTATTTTTCATAATGATATAAGATGCAATGAGCACATGAGACAGAAAAATGTGCTTTACAGAAGAAGAGAAGTTGAGATGGGCCTTGAAACACAGGCTGCTTTCTGAATGGCTAGGAGGTTCCACACATTCCAGGCAAAGGAAACGGTATAGGCATGGCAGTGGGGAAGGATGTGGCCTTCCCAGAGGATTGGGAACAGATTTATGGATAATATCTCTTGTCCACATTATACCTCTGGGATGCTGGGATGAGAAGGGTGAAGCAGAAGTTGGAGGCGGCTTTCCTGAAGCATCTGGGATGACCAACCTCAAATTCCGACATTGGCAACATTCATACATTTATATTCGACTTACCCTCCATGTATTTTACTCTGCACACTGTGTACTGATTTGTCACTTTTTTAGGGTAAGATTATGTCTCTGAGTAAGCTGATTAGTGTTAGACTGATTGTTTTAAAATAACTCGAGCGGCATCTGAATTTATTTACATACATGATATTGCCTTCTATAAACACAGCTGTATGCAGAAAGAAAATTCAACGGTATTTTAGGAAGTTAAGCCAACAGTTTAGCTGTAATAAAGGCAGCTTTCTCATTCTGGTTTCTCTTTATTTTTTCTTTCTGGACTAAGTTTTTCTGCAAGGATTGAGCCTCAATGCTTCTGCCCAGAAAAGTCTCAGGGAGTGGGAGAGTTGACATTCTGCTGGCCACGGGGAACAGCCATCAGGAGGAGGCAGAGTGCGTCTTTTAGGGAGGTGACCTCTCCTGGCACCAATTCCAGGAAACAAGGCCATGCTGGCTTTCAAGCAAATGTGGAAACAGTCATGAGTCTTAGGACCCTTTCATATTCTTTGCAGGGCAAGGCTTTTCTGATTTCGTTGGTTCCATGTGTATTTAGAGAACAACATTCTGTGTTGCCAGGCTCTGTGTTGGGCTCTGGAGATTCAGTGATAAAAAAGGAAGATGCAGACCCTGCCCTCATGAACCTTACAGTCTATGGGTAGAGTCAGGTGATCGGTAAGAGGTATGAAAATGACTATGTAAATGCCATTATGATGACGGCAATCACATATTAGGTTGGTGCAAAATTAATTGTGGTTTTTGCGATTAAAAGTATAATTGCAAAAATCTTACTTTTGCATCAACCTCATACAAGGACATGCAATGGGCCGCATGAGGGCAGGAAAGCAAGTGATAAGAGAACACTCTTCTGAAGAAGTGGCATTTACACTGAGAACTATGGGATGAATATGGATTGACTAGGTGAAGAGGCAAGGAAAGAGTGTTAGCTTGAAGGGACGAACTTGGTGCATTCAAAGGAGGAGAAAGAGGACAGTGGGGCTGAGTAGAAGAGAGTGAGGTGAGGATGCAGAGGAAGTCAGAAGCCAGACCAATTATGCAGGTGCGGGCTGTGCTGTGTATTTTCAATTTACCCTCCGAACAATGGGAATCCATCAATGGGTTTAAGCCATGGAGTGACATGGTCAGATTTGTGTTTCAAAATGACCAGAAGAGAATGGATTTGTAGGAGACATGACAAGGGATGTGGCACATCCATCAAACGGCTACTGCAGAGGTGTAGGCAAGAGGGGAGGGTGACTAAGACTAGGGCAGGGGCAGTAGAGACAGAAATGTGCAGTCAGATTGAGACAGAAGTTGGGGATTTGATCAATGCAGCTCACGTTTGACTGGACATGAGGAAAAGGAAATAACAGGTCCAATTACCATTTTTGTTTGTTTGTTTTTGACCTGAGTAACATTAGTGGTAGTGATACCACTCAAGGAAATGGGGGAAGATAGGAGAGAACCAGGCTAGAGTTAGAATGTAAAAATTATGAGCATTCTTTGGCTTACATAAAATGTATGATGATTATAAACTTCTAACAGGAGATGGGGGAAGACAGAGATGTATAGGTCTGAACATCCAAGACGGACTTTGGGTGGATATTTTGTTGGAAAGAGAGAAAGTAATTATGCAAAGCCATGAGAGAGGATGAGATTATGGAGAAAAACAGGACGAGGGTAGCAGCAGAAGCTTATGAAGATGTGAGTTCCTTGAAATCATCTCTGCTGATTCAAGACATTGCAGGCGGTTCGAAGTTCTGCCTGGGGAGCAGGTGTCTGAAACAAGTTTTGTATATCATAGGATGGGACTCAGAGAAGTAAGCTGTGCACACAGACAAGGCACCAATTCCAACAGGAGGATTTACACCATTTGTCCTCCTGATGTGTCACGATGCAGGGAAATGTCAGCTGTACATCCACAGAGGATTTATGTCAGCACTCCATCGCGGCAAGTTTTTGAAGCCCATCGCAGGAGGGATTTATTAGGCCCTCGTGCTAGATCAATTTTTCTTAGGATTTTGACTGCAACACATTCTTCTTTTGATTATTTAAGCTCTCGTTATTTTTTAGCCCATTGCCACAAAGTCTTCTGAGTAAAATGGAAGAGCTTCCTAGTGCCCAATAAGAGAAAGAAAATACAAGAAGGAAAATGTTGGTAAGAGATTAATTTTGCTCTAAAAACGCCTCCATGTGGACATTATCTTAGTGGAATTGCTTAAAAAAATGTATTAGCTAACATCAAGAGGCAGTTTTGTGGAAGCCGGAATGGTCCCCGATCCCAGCTCTGTCACTCACTAGATGTGTTTCCTGGCACAACTCACTTAACTTCTCTGTGCCTTCTAATCACATCTTTATATTAACATTCCTAATACATAGAAGTATTTCCTTGATGTTCATTCTCATCATTTTTATATCAGTTATAGGAGCCCAGGGCTGCGAAGGAAATCTCTATTTTGTCCATGATCATTTACTGATTAATTCAGTGGCTCCAGGCAACCAAGTATCTTGAAACATATTTTCCTAGAACAGAAAGAGTTTATTTTATTCAAAGCCCCCACAGAGACCATAAAATTGCAGCTCTAAAATATGAGAGAAAAAACCCCTTATGTGCAAAGGTATTTATCACAGCATCGTTTATGATACAGAAAAAGTGTAAACAAATTAAATTTCCAATAACTAAAAAATTGTTAAATAAAAGTTGGCCCATTAACTTGATGAACTATTAAACAATTAAAGTTACTTTATGTGCATGTGAATTAGTATATGTACAAATGTACTTTATGTATGCCAACATGTTATTTTTGCTAAAAAATAATTGTAACTGGGCATGAGAGAGAAACACTAAATGTACATTGTTTATTTCTGTAATTATTGAATGTTATTGAGTAGTGGGATTTATTTTTTTCTTTATATAAAGAAGAAACATATAAAACATATAAATACATAAAGAAGATCATTCTAAAAATACAACTTGTTTTTGACACAGAACTTGTAATTTTAGAATCATCTTTATTGAGGTAAAATACATATATGTAATAATAGAATATATACATATTTATAATAGAATTCATAAATTCTGAGAGTGTAATTCATGAGTCTTCATAAATGTATCCAGTCATATAGCCGTCTCCATAACGGGCATTTCCACTCCCCCGTGTAACCATCTCCATAATAAGGCATTTCCACTACCCTGTGTCCTCTTTTTCTCCCTCATGCTTTTTGCGGTTTATTCCCTCCTCCCATCTCAGTCCTGGAAAAACACTGATTTACTTTCCATGACATTAATTTTATTATATTTAGAATTTCATATAAATGGATTCTACTGTCTGTTTTTTTTTTTTTGTTTTTTTTTTTGAGGCAGAGCCTCACTCTGTCCCCCAGGGTGGAGTGCAGTGCAGTGGTGCGATCTCGGCTCACTGCAACCTCCGCCTCCGGGATTCAAGCGATTCTCCTGCCTCAGCCTCCCGTGTAGCTGGGACTACAGGCGTGCACCACCATGCCTGGCTAATTCTTGTATTTCTAATAGAGAGGGGGTTTCACTATGCTGGCCAGGCTTGTCTCAAACTCCTGACCTTGTAATCTACCTGCCTCGGCCTCCCAATGCATGCTATATTTGAGTCTGACTACCTTCAACTAACATAATACTTTGGACGTTCAACTACGCTATTGCATTTATCAATACTGTGTTCCCTCTTATTGCTGAGTAATATTCCATTGTATGGATCTATCACCATCTATTCACCAGTAGACAATTGTGTGAGTTGCTTCTAGTTATGGGCCATATTGAATAAAGCATCTATGAGATCTACTTGATTTACTACTCTATAAGCAGTACTAGTCTTTGCATGAACATAAATTTTCACTTAACTCTGGTAAATACCTAGGAATGGGATTCCTGGGTTATGTACTAAATGTATTATGTTGGTGCAAAAGCAATTGTGGTTTCACCATTAAAAAAAAGTATGTTCCAATAGTTTATATGAATGTATGTTCCAATAGTTCCACATCCTCACCAGTATTGTTATTACTTGACTTTTAGCATTTTGGCCATTTTAGTGAATTGTATAGTTGTATCTTTTTGTGATTTTAATTTGTGTTTTTCTAATAACTAATGATATGAGTCTATTTCACATACATATTTCTCATTTGTATCTCTTTTCTTTGGGAGAAGTGTCCCAGTTTTTTAAGAGTTTCTTTTTATTATTATTGTTGAGTTAGAATACTTATTTTGATGTTCTGGTTATGATTCCTTTATCAGGTATTTGTTTTACAAATATATTCTCCCAGTCTTAGCAGTTTTTGTTAACAGAAAACTTTTAACTTTGATGAAGTTCAGTGTATTAAATATTTTTCTTTTAAACTTCATTATTAGTGTTTTAGATTACAAAATAAATATATTTACTAGTCATGGGACTATCTTGGTTATCTACTTCTTGAAGAAACTGGTTGTTTGTGTCTTTCAACAGATGTGTCCATTTTATCAATGTTATCAAATTTATTTAAATGAAGTTCATAATATTCTCTTACCCTTTTAATGTTTGAAATATCTGTTATTTTAGCACTTTATATTAATAATTTGGGTCTTCTCTTCCTCTTTCTGCCTCCCCTTCCCTTTGCTCTCTCTTTTATGAGCACACACATAGCTATGCATGTGGAGTGTGTGTGTGCATGTTCAGTCTGGCTAAAGATTTACCAATTGTAGAGATTTTTTTCAAGAACCTGCTCTTGTTTCATTAATTTTCTTTATTGTTTTTTGTTTTTCTACTTTATTGATGATTGTTCTTATCTTTATAATTTCCTTGCTTCCTGTCCTTATTTAAAATTTGCTTTTCCAAGTTATTAAAGGGGAAAGTAAGGTCACTTATTTGAGACCTTTTGTTTTTCTAATGTGAGCAATTAATGATATAATTTTCCCTCTAAGTACTGCTTGAGCTGCATCTCACAAATTTTGATACATTATGTTTTTATTTTAGTTCATTTCAAAATATTATCTACATTGTCTTGTTATTACATCTTTGATTCATAAATTACTTAATAAATTGCAGTTTAATTTTGAAATGTAAAGATTTTCCATATATTCTGCTGTTATTATTCATTAATTTTATTGCAGCCAAATAAAACCTGTCACATGATTAAAATTGCCTTAAATTTATTAAATCTTGTTTTACAGCCCCGAATATCATTTTACTTGGCAAATATTTCATATGCGCTGAAGAAGAATGTGTATAATGCTGTTGATGAGTAGAGTGTTCTACAAATGTCAAGGAAGTCAAGTTGGTTGATAGGGTTGTTTCTGTGATCTCCATTCTTACTGATTTTCTGTCAACTCATCCTATCATTTACTGAGACAGGAGTCTCGAAGTCTACAAATATAATTGTGGACTTGTCAATTCTTCATTTTAGTGATATCATATTTTGCTTTATGAAATTTGAAGCTCTCCATTAGGTTCATATACATTTAGAGTTGCTATGTCCTCTTGATGAATAGTCCCCCTTCACCATGTAAAATCTGCTTTATTATTCCTAGTCATATTCTCTGTTCTGATGTCTAATTTTTCTGAAATTTATATAGTCTCTCCAGCATTCTTTTAATTACTGTTTGCTCAATACATCTTATACCATCCTTTTGTTTTTACCTATGTGTGTTTCATGTTTACAGTGTTAGAAACATATAATCAGGTGTGATGGCTTATTTTATATGTCAGATAAGCTATACTATGGTTCCAGTTGCTTGGTCAAATGCCATGGTGGATGTTGCTGTGTAGGTATTTTGAGATGTGATTAATGTTTAAATCAGTAGACTTTGAGTAAGCAAATTACCCACTATAACGTGGATAAGCGTCATCCAATCAGTTGAAGGCTTTAAGGGGAAAGACTGAGTTACCCCACTGAAGAAGTAACTGCCTCCACACTGCCTTTAGATTGAATATTGAAGCATCATTTCTTCTTGTGTTTCCAGCCTGCCATCTGCTTGGAATTGCCAGCTTCCATAATCACATGAGCCAATTCTTTAAAGCAAATGTCTCTCTCTCTCTCTCTCTCTCTATATATATATATGTATATACTCACATATATATGTATATACACATACATATATATACACACACACATATATACATACACACACATGCATATATATATACACACACAGGTGTGTGTGTATACATCCTGTTGGTTCTGTTTCTCTGCAGAACTCTGAATAATACGTTGGGTTTTGCTTTTTTATACGATGCGACAATCTTTGACATTTAATTGGAGTGTTTAGGCTATTTACATCTATGGTAATTACTGATATGGTTGAGTTTTACTCTATCACCTGGCTATTTGTTTTCTATTTATTCCTTCTTTTCTTTCTTCATTATTTTTTTTGCCTCCTGTTGAATTAATTGAGTATTTTAACATTCTATTTTATCTCTATTATGGCATATTGTTCTACCTGTTTATTTCCCTTTCAAGAAATTGTTGCACTATATGTATATATGGTATTACAGCCTATACATACTTTATACATAAAAACATATATATGAAGTATAGTACTACATACATATATAGATATGTAGTGGTATCATATTTAAGGGTAGGGTGTAAGACTATATATAAAATACTATATGTAGTGTATACTGTATATAAAATACTATATATATGCTATATATACTGTGTAATACCATATATACATAGTATATATAAAAACTACAGCCTACCTTCAAATATTATACTGCTTCATGTATAGTATAACACCCTTACAACTATAAAACTTATTTTTCCCACTTACCTGTTGTGCTGTTTTTGTAATATACCTTATTTGTGTAAATCTAGTAAATCCCACAATAAAGTTGTTATTTTGCTTTGAATAGTCAGTTATTTTTAAAATGAGAAAATACTTATTTTTACATTTAAAATTTCTTATACTCTCCATTAATTTGTGAAAATCCAAATTTTTATCTTTTTTTAAAATTTCTGACAAAGAGACTAATGTAATTTTTATCTTTTTCTTCTGTATATAATGTGTCATATTTCTTTGGATATTTTTAAGGTTCTATTTCTATTTCTAGATTTCAGCCATTTGATACTGATGTACCTTGGTGTGGTTTTCTTTGGGCTTATTTTGATTGAGGTTCACTGAACTTATTGTATGTGTGAGTTTATGATTTTCATCAAATTTGTAGAATTTTCAAATATTGGTTTTTTTTTTTTTTCTGTTTTCTTCATCTTTTTCCTGGACTTCAGTTATTTGTATATTAGATTACTTTATATTTTATTATAGGTTACTTTTCCACTGTTTATTTTTTTCCATGTCTTTTCTGATTTGTTTACTTTCTATTGCTATATCTGCAAGTTCATTAAGTTTTTCTTCTTTAGTGTCTATTCTGTTAATCTTATTTTTTTTTCATTTAAGATATTGTAATTTTCATTTCTGGAAGTTCTGTTTTTAATGTAACATTCAATTTCTCTATTCATCATACTCATATTTTCCTTTACCTTCTTGAACATATAGAATCTTTTAATAGTAATTGTTTTATAATAACAGTTCATAGTAGCAATTATTTCTAAGTCTGCCTCAATTGATTGATTTCCTCCTGGTTACAGGTCATATTTTCCTGTTTCTTTGTATGTGTGGAAATTTTGTAGTAGATTAATTAAGTGTAGAATATTGTAATATGTTATCAACTGTAATACATTGTTACGGCTCTCAGTTATTTAGAATTAGTTGAATACTTTTAAGGCTTACTTTTAAACTCTGTTATTCAGATTAGTACTTAGTCTGGGGCTAAATTTGCCCTAATACTAAGGCAATACCCTTCTGAGGATTCTACTTAATGCCTTGTGTTTTAACAAGATCTTTTCCCACTGCTGGTAGAAAGATGAACAATTTTCAGTTCTGTGTGAGCTCCAGGAATTTTTCTGCCTTCTTCTCTCCTGGGTCACATCCTCTCACTCACGTACAAATTAATACTCACCCAAAGATTCAAGGGCACCCCCTGCAGATTTCTTGAACTCTTTATCCATCTACCTCCCTTGCCATCTTACTCTGTCCCACAAATTCTAACTGCCTTGGCTTTTCTGAACTTTGACCTCTGGTTCTCTGCAACTCAGCAAGACTGAGCTCAGTCTGTTCAGGTTCTCCATCTCTGTATTCTGTCCTGGTAACTGAACCCAGGCAGTAATCTGTTAAAATTATAGAATTCACGTTACTTTCTTACCTTCTTTCAGGAATCATAGCCGTATAAGGCCTGTGGTTAATAAGTGTCTAAAAACTATTGACTATATGTATGAAAAATTATAGAAATGTATAGATATTTAAAAAATCATTAGAAAGTGATTAGAAAAACAATGTATATGTTTTTAAAAATTTTAAATTTTTTTCTAATTATTTAAGGTGAGAGGATACATCTGTTCCCTGTTATTTCATGTAAGTCAGAAATGGAAATCTGTAGTTATTATCTATTTCAGTGCTTTTCTGACAACTAATATTTTAAATCATAAATTGCACATATTTTCTAAAAATATGGAATATGTATTTAGTAGTGAAGGCAGGGTATATGTGCATGCGCAACTTATTGTCATCGTGCCAGCTGTATGAAAGATAAGTATGAAAAGTTACTGCAGGTCCTACTTGTGGTTGCCTTTAGATGCTAAAACTTTGCAGCCTATGTTTCTTTCTTTCTTTTTTGGTGTTTTTCCAATATGTTATATTGGAAATGTAAAAATTGTTTTTATATTGGAAAAATAAACTTTACTTACAATCATTAATGCTATTGAATAATTTACATGGAGGAAGAAATTCCAAGCAGAAAGCTCTTACCTATAAAAGAATTATGTTTACATGAATTAATGAATATAGAGATCATCTTTTCACGTACCCAATCTTTTCATCTACAGTTTCCCGTCATACTTCATTTATTTCTGAAATGTATTTAGAAAATACATTCATAAAAAATACATTTTCATATTTTATTTTTTCCAAAATATATTTGGAAAATACATTTATAAAAAATACATTTATTTTTTAAAAACCACAGGTATGATAAAATAATAAAATGATTAAAATGAAGGTAAAAGTTCAAGATACAGAAAGTGGAATGGTTAGGAAATATATGGGTTGAGAGGAGAATAGTGGGAGGGGCATGGAAAGGAAGTAGTGTAATTTTAGCAGAAAACCTAGACTAAGCGTAGCTTCGGAGATTGAAGACCAAACTTATCTGTGAGCTTACCAGTAGCCAAAACAAAGAAACAGTGGGATTTGGAGCTCTCAGAATAAATCAAAAGTTTTTTCATCTGCAGATGCTTTTTTTTTCAAGTTTTATTTTTGCTAATTCTAACTTCTAAAATAATATTTCATATTAACTAGATCAAAGAAACACTCAGCATATAGAATTGTTGTCCTCAGCTCTTTAAGAACAAAAAAAGAATGCCAGGCATAGACCCTTTCTTAATGAAACTGAGTTCCAAGACAGTGCAAGAACAGATAAGTTACACCTGGACTGGTTTCAGATTAAAACAAGACAGTGTATGATTGACTTCAAAGTCAAAAGCATGCATGATCCCAGTTTAAAGTAGACCTTTGGTTCTTAATGAACAAGTGAGTGTGGATAAGCACAGGAGAAGAATGAGGCATTCTAAGAAAAATGCAAAACACAGGGAAACAAAGAGGCAGTTAAGGACATTGCAAATGGCCTGGGAAGGTCAGATGATTGCAAAGTGGTCGTGAATAATTACATAATGGGGGATGCATTGACCGTTGATAGCAGACGACAGCCCTGGGCTCAAATCCTACCTCTGCTAAATTAAAACAAAACTAAAACAAAACAAAACAAAACTAAAGAAATGCCACACCCACTACCTTGAGGTTTTAATAGGGCTGGCTGAAGTTTCAGCTTTTAATAGATGCTATGTACCAGGCTCTGCTGTGTGTAATACAGCTTTTTCTTCCATGTATTGACGTAATAATGCATTTTGGACCAGCAGAGGTAAAACCAAAAGTCTTAAGCTATTTAGAATTAGCTGGATTTCTTTAAGGCTTACTTTACTAAGAAAGTTTCCTGACCCAGACCAGCAATTTCAGTACAGAAAATTCATCTTGTCCGTGGCTGCAAAGGGGAGTTTGGGTTTGTGGAAAGGGCTACAAAGGGACCTGGATGGATGAGGTTTCTAGTCTGGCCTTTAGATGGGACTGAGTTAGAGAGCCTCTGGATAGAAGACTGAGGCACGAAACAGGCATGTTGCTGGTGTGTGTGTGTGTGTGTGTGTGTGTGAGAGAGAGAGAGAGAGAGAGACAGAGAGAGAATGAGAGAGAGTGTTGCTGTTGTTGAATCCTCTGGGAAGAAGCAAGCTGCTATAGGACTGAATAAGAGAAAGGATGAAGTTCCTTGGATGAGTTGTGACAACCTTTGGCCCTCACCCTTTGTTTCAGCAATGATGCAGTTAGGAAAATACAAATACACATTAGGTGTTTTAGCTAAATAATTTAATAAAAGAACTTGTTTGTACAGTTACTGGAAGATTTAAAAGGCAAAAAAAGGGAACACTGAGGCCATACCTCAGTAATAGTTGTAGGATGCAGCTGACAGCTCTAGGGTGATATAAGGTATATCAGAATTCAGAAGCTCAGTGGAGAGGCCTGGTAGGGCCGAGGCTCAGACCTCTGAGTTGCCTCCCAACTTGTGGCTCATGGCAGGGTCCCTTGGAGCTGAGACCCAGAGGTCTGAGAAAACGGTCTTCCTGTTGGTGTTGGCACTTCCACAGAGGTATGAATTGGTCTAGGCTGGAGCCTGGAGTCAACAGCTGCTGCAAGGAGGAAGTATTACTGCCAAGGTGAAGTGAGGCTGTGAGGAACAGAAGCCAAGAGAAGGCCGAAATCCCTTCTCCCTACATTATCCTGCAGTCTGCCACTAGCCCCATCTATCGGCAGAGCCCAACCTAGAGCCAGCTGCAAAACTGAAATGTGGAGTGGGGAGACCGAGCCCCAGCCTCACAAAGCCTGGAGAGAAGCTGGGGATGTGAATGAGCCACGGGGACTTCACAACGGAATTCCCATCAGGACCTGACAAAGGCTGGCACAGGCCAGGTGCGGTGGCTCATGCCTGTAATCTCAGCACTTTGGGAGGCTGAGGCAGTCGGATCATTTGAGGTCAAGAGTTTGAGACCAGCCTGGCCAACACGGTGAAACCCCATCTCTACTAAAAATACAAAAATTATCCGGATGTGGTGGCATGTGCCTGTAATCCCAGCTACTCGGGAGGCTAAGGCAGGAAAATCCCCTGAACCTGGGAGGCGGAGGTTACAGTGAGCTGAGATCATGCCTCTCCATTCCAGCCTGTGACACAGATGCTCACTAGGGATGCCCAGTATCTGCCTGAAAACAGAAGACAACAGGCATGTTTTGATGAATGACTGTAGGCTACATCAAAAAATTCACCTTTTTTGTTTTTTACTTTATTTTATCCTTACAATAACCCAAGAGGTGAGTAGTATTATTCGCATTTTACAAGTGGAGGATTTGAAACTCAGACAGGTCATGTAACTTTCTGCGGGTCTCAAAGCTAGTAGATGGGAGAGGCAGGAAATAAACTCAGAATGTGGTGATTTCAGTACTTCCATTTTCACTAAAATGCAACTCTCTCTCCTGCCTCTTTGGTCCTACTACCTCAGTTACACATCGATCACACAATACCATCTTGGAATATAAGTTCCTTGAGGTCGAGACTTGCTCAAAGCTTGATGTGGTCACTGGCTGCTATGTCACTGGTCACTATGCCTATGACCACATCCAGGTGGTCGCATAGGTACACGGGCACTCAGTCAATACTCATTGAATAATCAAATGGCATATTTATGTTCCTTTAGGCTTCTTTATGTATTATATGGAAGTATATCCGGATGTATAATTTAATACCGAAACGTAATGTGTGATACATGTGTGTGTCTAAAACATATTTTGGCAATGCAGAGAGAAAAGCATTTGAAGTCAGAAGCATTGCCTGCTAAGAGACAACATGTAGCTTTCAAATGAGGCAAAAGTGAATGCATATTTGATTTTCAAATTAACTATCCCATTAAACTATGGTCTCTTCTTCCCCTTCATCCCACCCTGTCCCCATCCCACCCCCCCACACTAAGCTTAGCCTATCATTAGCTGCTATCTGGAATCGACAGTAGAGTAATTTGAACTCTGGTTCCCAAGGGCCTATTCTTTTACTTCCTGCTGTAGGAATACGGTGTGTATTGATTAGATATCAGACTGTAATGGGCTTCCAATCTCTCTGCTTTAAGATATATGATGGAGATGACAGGAAACAGATACCCTGTTACTACTTGTAAATAGTCTGGTTGAACAAAATGGTTGGTAACCATTTCGGTGCCGTTCACTTTTTTACCATCAGGAAGGAGCTCCTTTTTTCACTCTTTCTAATACGACTTCTTGGAAAGGGAAGGTACAGAATTTTCTTTTTGGGCCAGACCCGTTGACCAACATGGTCATCTCCTTTAGAAACTATTGGCTGGGCGCAGTGGTTCACGCCTGTAATCCCAGCACTTTGGGAGGCTGAGGCGGGTGGATCACAAGGTCAAGAGATGGAGACAATCCTGGCTAACATGGTGAAACCCCGTCTCTACTAAAAATACAAAAATTAGCTGGGCATGGTAGCACATGCCTGTAGTCCTAGCTACTTGGGAGGCTGAGGCAGGAGAATCACCTGAACCTGGGATGTGGAGGTTGCAGTGAGCCGAGATTGCACCACTGCACTCCAGCCTGGCGACAGAGTGAGATGCTGTCTAAAAAAATAAATACTATTCAGGGAGAAGGATTTCCCTTAAAAGTTCATGCTTGCTTGGAGAGTTGTTCACAGACTACTCAGAAACAAAACCCACAGCGTCTGCAGCCCACTACCACCTGGGTGACTGATACAAGGTAATGGGGGTTGGAGGCTGAGTGGAGGCAGAAGCAGCCTCCTCCCCTTCTGAGCAAGACCTGGGGCAAGTCACTTGTAGAAGCCTCAGTTTCCACATCTGTAAAATGGGAGAATAGTCTTGTTCACAGAACTGCTGTCAGGATTGAGTAAAATAATGCACTTGGAGTAGCTAACATAGTGCCTGGGGCTTGGTTAGTTTTCTTTCCTTTCCTCACTTTACGCCATCTACCAAAACTGATTCCCTCTGCTGGAATTCTGATAGTTCTTCAGTTTGTAGAAGAGGCAGGTACACATGGAGTGTCTCCTTGTGTGGCATCATTCAAACCTCAAATAGCACATAATGGTGGCATTTGTAAGGCAAATGGACTGAAGCTCCCAAGCTGAAATAAAATTCCTCTGGAACTGAGTAAACGCTGGTTCTATGTTGCTGATGGCAGCCTGGCTCATGCGCTGATGACTCCGCAATTTGAAGTTGGCCTGGGTTTGTTTTGCAGATTTTGCCCACTTTCTGGATGACGCTTGGGATATTTGTGTGTATTAGAAGGACTCTGGCTCACAGCTTAATAAT
Source organism: Pan paniscus (assembly GCF_029289425.2). Classification (NCBI taxonomy): domain Eukaryota; kingdom Metazoa; phylum Chordata; class Mammalia; order Primates; family Hominidae; genus Pan; species Pan paniscus. The sequence goes on along the minus strand of NC_073267.2, from coordinate 89,646,903 downwards.
GCAAAGGTAAATATGAAGTTAACCGGTGACATCCTTCTCTTAGTGGCCCAGCAGATGCCAAGATAAAGGTTCACATGCCTCCCTTGTTGATATGGGTTTAATTTTGCACAGATGGGAGTGTCTTCTGTTGAGTCTTCAATTTCCTTCCCTTTTCTTATCAGCAAAGATGACTAAAAAACAAGTTGAATGGTGGTTCAAGAAGCATTTCAACAGAAGATTGTAAACTTTTAAGGGGGAATAAACTGTGAGTTTATACATTTTTAATTACACCGGGCTTAAAGCTCATATTCATTTATTACCAGAGATATCAGCCAGTTATCTGCCACTTCTCTAATCTTTGCCCTGAAAACAGACTTGACCCTGGTCAAGTAAGATAAATGGAGAATTAAAAATGGCTACCTTCTGGGAATTGATTGGAAAAGAGTGGGAAGGCAAGCCGGGCTCAAATTAACCCTGGACTCTTTCCCAGTCTTCCTGCAGCTACTGCTTCTGTGGGTGAAGGCAAAATCAAGCGGACCTAACCTCTGTCTTTGCTAACATTTCCTCATTTCTCCTTCTTCCCCTGCCCCCATTAGAATGAGGGGATCAATAAAGCTAGCTTTGAGAGAGGAAGGAACCGATCTTCATGCTGGTATCAAATGCCGTATCTCTGCGGCATGTGGAGAAGGGCCAGCCTGCCGTAAGTGACCTAATTGCACATTCCCCAAAACACCGAATTCATATTATTGGCTTCATCAGCATTGTCCCTCCTAGAGGTTGCTCTTAAGTAGTTCAGGAGAGGATTGAAGGAAAGAACTATGACTGTTACCTTCAATACAGAGGGATCTGGCCAAGAAAGAAGCAGAGACACACGTAATGATGGCCGCCATTTATTGAATGCTTTCCTTGTACCAGACCCCGTGCTATATTCCTGATGTCCAGCATCTCATTTCATTCTTGCAACAATCCTTTTAAGATGGTCTGATTATTCCTGTTCTACAGATGATGGTAACTAAGAGTCAGATAAATTAGGAAACTTATTCCCATTTATACAGCTGGTAACTGCAACAAAAGGTTTTAGACACAGGTCTGTCAGACCGACCACCTCGCCCCCAATCCCCAAAAATAATGAGTGCCCCTGATATCTCGTCATGTCAAGTTACTAACAGCAAAACAAAAAAGAAGTTACAAAGAGGTTATTTAATCTAGCCCTTCATTTTTTAGATTCAGAAACAAGTCCACAGTGGGAAAATGACTTGCCCGAGGTCACAGAGCAGTGCCATAACTATGTCCTTCGATTTTGGACTGTCCTTGGACCCCCCATACCCTTAGCAAAAATATAACATACTTATCCTCTACTCCAGTTCCCAGGCCCCACATACGAGCAGGAAATACATCAGTTCTCAATACCATGGCTTGGTGGGGGCCAGAAAAATGGGGAAACAGAAGGTTGACATAGTAAAAGTAAGTTTAATGGGTTACTTTATTTATAACAAACATTTATCAAGCACCTAAAATATACAACGCACAGTTACGGTAACAGGTTTCTGCTATGAATAACAGGTGTACTAAAGGTTGGCCTCTGTGTGCCTCTGTGTGTGTGTGTGTGTGTGTGTGTGTGTGTTTATGTGTGTGTGTGGTGTGTGTTTGTGGGTTTCTTTTCTTACACTCCAGTAGCTGTATCAAAGACAAATTTGAGCTTATAAGTAAAAGGAGGTAGAAGTGAGGTAAAAATGATATTAAAGTAACAAAAACAGTGACAATGTGTAGACAGGCCTTACAAATTAAGCCACAATTTTTTTTTTTTTTTTGAGACGGAGTCTCGCTCTGTCGCCCAGGCTGGAGTGCAATGGCTCGATTTTGGCTCGCTGCAAGCTCCACCTCCCGGGTTCATGCCATTCTCCTGCCTCAGCCTCCTGAGTAGCTGGGACTACAGGTGTTCGCCACCACGTCCGGCTAATTTTTTTGTATTTTTAGTAGAGACGGGGTTTCACCGTGTTAGCCATGATGGTCTCAATCTCCCGACCTCTTGATCTGCCCGCCTCGGCCTCCCAAAGTGCTGAGATTACAGGCGTGAGCCACTGTGCCCGGCCAAATGTTTGTTTTATAACTAACCTTGATCACCTACCATAGATAAATTTTTTACAGTATTGAGGTAATCAAGTGTTTGGGATTTGCTACTTATAAAAGTAAATAAAAACAAACTAAAATTAAAACACCTCTAGATTAGATGCTTTTACTTAGGAGTAAAATGCTGAGTATTTTAAAAAGAAGGAATAATGACACCATTATTTGCTAAGTGCCTACTCCGGGTCAGGCATTCCATAGACATTACTTCATTCAATCCTCTCAAGACTCTTGCAAGGTATTATTATCTCCATTTTACAGATGAGAAAACTAAAGCAGTAATGACATCTCACTAAGGCATGTAGCCAGACAGCGGAAGTGGTCAAATTCGCTGCAGAATCGATACTGTTGGAAAGGCACCTCTCCACCTACTCACAAGAGGAGAGTGAGAGTCTTATAATCATTATAAAATCATCAAAATAAAAATAAGAATTCACATGTATTGAGCATTTGCAATGTAGCAAGTACTGTGCTGAGCAAATGTCAGACATTATGCTAGTTGATTCTCACAACAACCCCACGAGGGAAGTATTATTATCAGCTCCATTTTACAGGTGCAAAAACAAAAGCACAGAGAGGGTAGGCAACCTGCCCAGGATCACACAGCTAATAAATGATAGACCGAGGATTCGAATCCAGTAAGTGTAACTCTTATTCTGCACTCTTATCTGTTACACTGCTTTGTCTCTACAGCAAGAGAAAATAACAGTTCAACATAAGTAAGACAACAATGAAATTGAGAATTCTAGAAATATCAAAATATCACTGCAGATATGGTTTAATTGGGAATCAATTGCCCAAGATAGTATTTTCACTTAAAAATTGGCTGAAATTTTGGCCCATTGACATATATTCTATTATTTCCTTCTCTAAGACTTTGAGCACACTGCGCCAAAAGCTCTTATTTTTATACAGTGATGATTAAGGGACTTCTCATTTTCCTTAATGTGTTTCTTACTTATCAAAAGCGTTCCAAGTGATCCTGCGGGTGAAGAAACCATGTTCACAATTCCCTACAATAAACGTATCTAGAATTTCTGTGTAGCTATACCTTGAATTTCTTTTCTTCAGACTGCAAACTGTTGAGTTTCTTCTCCCCATTTGTCTCCTCTCACGGTTTCCTAGGGGCTTCCAGAACGCTCTCTGAATGCCCTAGTCCATTTCACCCTTTATGCTTCAAGGAACAGGAATGTTTTGCTATAAGAATATTGGGCCTTTTCCTTTGCTGCTTCGTTTGTCTGGCTCATAAATAATTCTACAGGTCACCCATAGCCGAGACAAGCAACCTCTCTTCGTAAATGCCAACAATCAGTTCACAGAAATATCATTACTATTCCATTGATGAGGGTCACCCAATACATGGAAGGTCAGATATGGGAATGGAGTCGGCACTTAACTAATTTATGCTGCTACCTGATGCCAGGCACTTAACATTCATGAACTCATATAATCATCATAAAAACCCTGAGAAATTGGCATTACTGTTCCCATTTTATAGATGAAGAAACTGAGGCTCCTCGTATGCCAAAGGTTATAAAATGAGTTTAATATGAACAGCTATCACTAGTATTTATTAGGCTTGTGCTATATTCTAGGAGCCTCCTCCACTGCTCTTGGGCATTAGTTCATTTAATTCCACAGCAACTTTATGGGGGTAAACTTGATTGTTATCCCTCTTGTACAGTGGAGGAAACTGTAGTGCAGAGATATTAAACCAACTTTTTCAAAGTCCAGCAACTGGGAAGTGGCTTGAAACCGGAGGACATGATGTTTGAACTTGCACTCTTAAGACAAAATGAATGGCTACCAATTTCCTAACAAATCATAGAGTAAGTTTCTATGACCTCTTCAAGATATAAATGGATGGGAATAGCTTTGGCCAATTGCTGGTCTTGGGATTTAGGGCCAAACGGTATTAACTGAAGGACTGTTCTACTTCTTCCAGCAAGATGATCTCAGGCAAGACACCTCTGGGCCTCATGACACCTGCCTCCCAGGCAAGGCTAAGGAGCAAGTAGAGAATGTAGGGAAAGACACCACATAAATCAGAAATGAAACTGAGGTCCATTATGCTGGTATTACCATGGAAAAAACAATGAAACTCTCCTTCGAAAGAGGAGTTGCGCCCCAAATTTAAGGCCACAGCTTAACACAAAAGGTGTCCATTTACAATTTCTTACCAAAACAGCTGTTTTCCTTTTAGAAAACAAACACATATACAAAACAAAACACAAAACAACAACATTTAACAACAATCCAGGAAATTGCTTCTGTTTTCTTTCTTTTTTCATTTCATTTCTCTTATTTACTTGATTTAAAAGAAACTGTAGCCAAGACAGAAATGTGTAAATACAAGGAGACGGTTCCTGCAGGAGGGCCTTTAATGGGTACATATTACATATAATTTTCCTGCACTTGCTTTTCCCCTCCATAGCGCATCATGAGCCTTCTCTCATGTTAGGGTATTTGGATCTACCCCCATTCTTCTTAACAGCCACAATGATCCCATTATGCGGAGGTTCCGTTGCTTGCTTTTTTCATTCCCCTATTGATGGACCTACAGCTTGTTTCCTGCAATCTATAGTTATTACAGCAGCAAAATGCATGTCTGTTATGCTTACATGTATATTCTCGGACAATTGCTTTTGATTTAAACTAAATAAAACATCCATTTCTAATTTGACTTATAAGAAAAATAGTTGAGAGATTTAGATCAGAGTCCAATTTCTACATGCATAAGGCAAGGGGTAGGGAGTTTCACCGGACCCTATATCTTACCTCCTTCAAGGGGCCCCTGCACTACCCTTCTGTGTCACCCAACCCCTTTCTCCAGCCCCTCCCAAACACACCTTCCTAAGACCCCTGCTTTTTATCTCATTAAACCCCCAAGGAAATGGCCAGGTCATTAGTGTTGTCTTTAGAACCAGCTCTTTTGACTTGGTTTGCTATTTTATTCACAGTAAAAACTGATCTATGATTGAAAAAATAATAATAAGCATGATTTACTGACTTCTTCTGCTGTGGGTGTCATGGCGAGGGGTCCATGGCAGTGGCTGTGGTATGTAGGTCAGGCATTAACCACACATATTGAGTGAGGTCACTCTGTTCAGAGTGAAATTTGCAGAACAAAAGTATCCCCTTTACTGTGTGCAACGCCAAAAAGTGCTCAGAAAAGAATCTTTATCTCCTTGACGAAAAAAATATGAAAACCATTTGCTTCCAGCATGTCAAAGATCCTTGCTGTCTTTCCCCCACTTTAAAAAAGAACGATTAGAACATTTGTCTCAGTCCTCCAGCACCAATTATTAGATTCAGAAGCTCCTCTTAGGGTGAACAGGATCTGAGAGTGAATGTCTTAAATCAATTCCTTCTATTTCTGGTGTTAAGCCTCAACTTGTCAGACTGCTTGTGACTCCTTGGGCATTTCAGCATCAATATCAGTACGGCTTTGAGCTCCCAGAATCCGTCTGGCATTAACATTAAGAATATATTTGGATTCGTATGCTTATTTATCTTTTTGGTTTCTTTCCCACCTCAGCAGCCAGCCTCACGCTAGCTGGGAACTGACAATTCTTTTTGAAAAACTAAGCAAATCTTTCAAAATAGTCTTCAAGTCTTGTAGCAGCACGTTTGTGCTGTTACAGCTAAAGAGCTGTCAGGCCTCCAGCGTGCACCTTGATTTCAGCTCAGCAAATGGAGCAAAATATCCATTTTGTGCATGAAATTGCCTGTGTTCTGCATGGGAGTCTATGCTCCTCAGCACCCTCTGCACTTAGCAGGCTCTGTTTGGCTTTTCCTCGAGTTGGAAAATTGGGTCTCGAGGAATAGGCTCCTTCTTGCCTGATGCTGGAAAAGCCATCCCTGAGGAAACAGAATTCTAAGTGAGAGTCATGAGTTCTCACTTAGAATGTTTTTCTTCAAAATATATTTTTTGTGTGTGATAGAGCCCACAGCTGGCAGAGGTATGATCTGATGTTCACGGACATCCAATATTCTTAAAAAGTCAAAATTGCTCAGAACCCTGACGGGGTGAACTTATTTCATGCAAACAAATAAACAATCCAACAGCAAGAATAACAATCAAAGTAGTCTTTTATGTGCAGTTTGGAATAGTATCAAGAGCCTCAAAACCCTTTAATTTCACTTATTGGGATCAATCCTAAAGAAATAACCCTGGATCCACATTTCCAATCACATACAAGCTTAGTCATGAAAGCATTATTGAAAAGGGTGGGAAAAAAAAAACAAAAAAAAAACCAGGAGAAAAAGGTGTCTGTCTAACACTAGGAAACTAGTTAGGTCAATGGTGGTACATAAACAAGATGAAATGCTTTGCAGATATTGGCATGAGTTTATAAAAGGGGTTTCCAAAGAAAAGTTAGCGCTGATTTCTTAAAGTAGATTTTATGGAAGTGTAAAAAACACACAGAAGAGTGTACAAATCATACACGCATAGTACCTAGATAAAAATAAATTAAAAAAAAAATTCTCAGCTCCCCAGAAGCCCTCCTGGGCCTCATCTGGTCATTACTTCACGCAGGGAAGCCATTTCTAACACCTTAGATCAGGTGTGTATTTTTGAACTTTATAAATGGAGCCGCATCTAAGGTATTCTCTTGTCCCTGGCTTCTTTCAGTGAATACTTTGTTTTAAAGAGTCATCCATGCTATCGTGAGGAGTTTCAGTTTCCAGATTCCCACTCTACTGTGTGAATATATTGCAATTAAATATCCATTCTGCTGTTGATGAGCATTTGAATAGTTTCCAGTTTTGTCCATAATGTATAGTGCTGCTAATTGTTTTTCTACAGGATTTTGATGATCACATGTGCACATTTCTGTTGGGTACACACCTAGAAGTAGAATTGCTGGATTATTGGATATGTACATATTCTGTATTAGGAGAGGCCACCAAATAGTTTTTCAATGGATTATACCAATTTTTTCTCCTATTCGCAGCGTACAACTGCCCCAGCTGCTCCAAAATTTACCAACTCAATTTTGTGTCCGTTTTTTTTTTAATTTTGGAAACGTGTAGCTAAATGACAAATATAAGTACAATGATGAATTTGTAAAAAATATGTATATATATATACATTAAAAAAATTCCTGGAAAGAAATACTTCAATTTGTTCATAGTTGGTAGTTTTGTGTGGTTGATAGAATCCTGTACTCATTCAAATTTTCTATCATTTTTCCCCTTATATTTTCTCATCCTCTATGACAAGGAAGTATTAATTTTATAACCCTTATTCCTTTTACCAGGCATTAGGTGAACATATGACATTTAGAGTAAGGTGTTAGAATAGTCGTGTGACCACCTTCCCATATGATGATCATTTTCAAATGCTATTGGCTCTGGGAGAAGCTGTTATTTCACTAGTCGTTTCCATGGGCTAACATCAATTTATCCATGTAACCATTCATCCATCTACATACTCACCCACCCATTGATTTACTCATGCATTCAGTAAATGTTTATTAAACACCTACTCTGGGCCAGACATTTTGTTGGGTAGAGAAGAGCCATGGAAGAGATTCTTTGGAGCACTTATATTGCATAATTTTGTAATTAAGCATCAGTAATATAACAATATTGAGGATACACTGATACAAATAAGTATAGTATAAATAACAAGTATTTTTTGAGGATTCATGACTTACTAGGCATGGAGCTAAGAGAGTTACATGTAAACAATCATTTAAATCACAATCACCTATAGAACAGATATGGAAGCTAAAGCTTAGAGACTTTAGGAAAGTAGCCTGAGATTGCAAAGCTAGACTGGAATTGAGACTCAGATCTACAGAACACCAAGCCCTGCTCTCCTGATCACCTTTTTGGCCCTGCTGCCTTCTACCCAGAAAGGGGCATTCTGTGAGAAGGGAGCACAGAGGAAGTGACATTGATGAACAATCAAAACATAGGCTTTTAGGTTTAGTCTTAAAAGATGCAAAGGAATTTGTTAGGAAGGAGAAGAAAAAAAGGCCAGTAACATGAGAAAGTAAGAGTGACTTCAGTTCTGAATGGAGAAAGGGTGGAAGTGAGAGATGAAGCAGACAAAAGGAGTGGGAGGAACTTGAAACCCACCAAAGGGAGGGACCTTGAATCCTCCCTGTGTAGTTCCCAATTTGGAGACCAGTCCAAGTCTGGCCTTGGATAGTGCCTCTGAGTACCTTTCCCTCCCTCGCATGATGGGTAAACTTTTCTCTCCTTAGTGTGCCCACAGATTCTGTCTGCACTCTCATTACCACATTGATACTATTTATTTATTTATTTATTGAGGTGGAGTCTTACTCTGTCACCAGGCTGGGGTGCAGTGGTGCGATCTCGGCTCACTGCAACCTTCTCCTCCGTGGTTCAAACAATGTTCGTGCCTCAGCCTCCCGAGTAGCTGGGATTACAGGCACGTGCCACCATGCCTGGCTAATTTTTGTATTTTTAGTAGAGATGGGATTTCACCATGTTGACCAGGATGGTCTCAGTCTCCTGACCTCTTGATCCACCCACCTTGGCCTCCCAGAATGCTGGGATTATAGGCGTGAGCCACCATGTGCAGCCCACATTGACTCCTTTTATAGCTGTACTATTCAATAGGATGACCACTAGCCGTGCATGGCTATTTTTTATTTTATTGGTTTTTTATTTATTTATTTATTTTTTAGACAGAGTCTCTGTCACCCAAACTAGAGTGTAGTGGCATGATCTTTCTGCCTCCCAGGTTCAAGTGATTATTGTGCCTCAGGCTCCCAAGTAGCTGGGATTACAGGTGTGCTCCACCACACCTGGCGGATTTCTTGTATTTTAGTAGAGACGGGGTTTCACCATGCTGGCCAGGCTGGTCTTGAACTCCTGGCCTCAAACAATCCAGCCACCTCAGTCTCCCAAAGTGCTCGGGTTACAGGCATGAGCCACCATGCCTGGCCACATATGGCTATTTAAAATGAAATAAAATTAAAATGCAGTTCCTCTGTTGCACTAGGCACATTCCAAGTGCTCAATAATCAGGTGTGGCTAGTGGCTCCCATATTGGACAGTGTGAATATAAAACATTTCTTATGTTGTAGAACATCCTTTGAAGGATGCTGCTTTTTAGCCTCTCCTGTGCATGGAAAATCACCTGAGGAGAGGAACCATGCTTGAAGGTTGCCCCTAATGCCTTGTATGGGATGTGGCAAGGACGAGATGCTCAGTGACTTAAGTTAAGTCAATAACTTTAGGACTGGAAGAGAATTTATATCCCACACCTTCATTCAATAGAAAGACTGAGGCTGACACTGTTACTAGTAATATGTCTTTGACCAAGTAACTTTATCCTCAGTGCTTCTCTAGTTTTAAGATGTGTGTGAACACCTGGGGTTTTCAATAACGGTGCAGATGCTGATCCATTAGTCCTGGGGTAGAACACAGATTTTTCATTTCTGAGAAGCTCTCAAGTGATGTGGATGTTGTTGGTTTGTCAACCACACTTCAAGGTAACGAGCCTCTATAATCAGTGGAAAAGACAAAAATAAAATACTAAAGGACAAATCTGGAAAGTCTAGCTCTAGGTATGGAGATTTTTCTGGGATATGAATTCATTTTGTGAGCACAAGAGCACATTTAAGCCACTTATTCATCTATTCCTTTTAGGACACTAAGACGTCTCTTTATATTACCTTTTAGAAGATGAAAAAATCAGAGGGAATGTTTAGAAATCAGGTGACAAAAATGCCACCCCTCTATTCCCTGCCTTTGACACCGTCATGATAACCACAATGAAAAGTTAATACCACCACTAACAAAAGCTTAAAGTCAAGGTATAATTGATTCTGTTTCATTTAGCTAGAGAAATCTTAAAACAAATAGATAAACACACATGTGAAACACGAGTCAGAAGGGAAGGAAAAAGGGCAATGTGACTTTAAGAAACTTCAGGAAGAGAGGTACAGAAGCAACACACTTTTCTGAGGAAGAAAAATCTCTTTACATGTCTCTTCCTTTTGCAGTATCTCCTTCAAAACCACATTTGACATGGGTCTAATTTCCTTGCTCAATATCATCATTATTAAATAGCCACAAATCACAAGTAACATGTTTATCATTTCAACATTTCTTTCAGGATCGGCTTTGAATTATGGATTGTGAAAACATAGATTTTGTTGCCTGGGAGGGGGGAAAGAAAATTCTATCAGTGTTCTAGAAAATGAATTTTTAATACCATTTGAAAGACAGATTACAAATGTTCTAAGGTTTTAACTCTTTAAGACCATTTCCAATGCCTGAAACAAGTATGTTTAATTATGCTCCTAACAGCTCTCCTTAATGCTGGCGAGCTGGGCAGAAAGACACAGATATTTTCTAGAAAAGGAGTAGACATATAGCTCAGGGTGCTGGTTTTATGGGCAAACTGCAGCAATTCCCTTACTCCGTCTCTCTCCAAATTCCATGGCCCATGGAGGAATCATAGAATGTGCCGTATGAGTCAAGTGGATGGGGATGAAATCTGGCTACTGCCTCTTTGCAGCCATTTAATTTTGGCTAAGTCACTTGTTAATATTTTCTGTGCCTTGGCCATCTGGGTGATAGTAATACCTAGTTGTTGGATTATAGGAAATATTAAATTAAAATAATGTATGTAAAGTGCCAGACACATGGTAACAATTGTTTTAATTGAGGTAGTAATATTCATAATGGTATTTGGACTTCATCCCAGGAAGGACAATTTGTGAGTAGTGGGACAGGGCATGAGAGTTTTCAAGGACACTGAGAATCTATTCATCCCCTAATCTGCATGGATGCCCTCTTTTCTATCTCCAAAGGCCTCTGTGAAAATGCATACCGGATGTGGCTGTAACAATAATGATTTTCGGAGTAGGAGTGATGGTGTGAAGAACAGGGAGGACGGTGGGTATCCGAGCCCATTGAACATTATGATTTATATATTGCTCATATGAATTAATATAAGTTCATGTTATTGTGTCCCAATATGCACCAGGCAATGTGGTAAACACTTTCCATGCATCATCTCATTCACTTTTCACATCAGCACTGCGAAGTCAGTAGTACTGTTTCCTATATAATACAAGGTTTTTCAGCTTCCACACTATTGCTATTTGGGGCTGGAGCACTCTTTGCTGTTGTATTGTCCTGAGCATCGTAGGACTCTTAACAGCATTTCTGGCCTTCACCTACTAGCTATCAATAGCATTCCTTTTCCTACCACCCTATAATGTCTGCAGACATTGGCAAGTGTCCTGCTGCAGGGGAACAATAAACCCTGGTTGAGAAGAATGAAGTGAAGTTCAGTGATGTCCGAAGATCATCCAGCTAGCAAGTGCTGAAGCCAGAATTAGACGTCAGGAGCTAAAATTCCACGTCCCTAAATACTAAAGCTCTGTTGTCTACTAGGCCCAGAATAGAAAGTGAAGCTCTGTGTTTTCTGGGTTGGGGTAGAGGAAGTGGCCTTTTGAGCAAAAATCCTGCTGTGAGGAGTGAAGGTAAGACGTCATCTAATAACCTGGACTCATCAAATGTTTCCAGGTATGCATCTACCCCTTAGAAGTTCTTCCCTGATTCTAACAAGGCTGCCTAGTTACAAATTATTTGAAAATGATTCCTTGGGATTGTTATTTTTCTCAGCCAATTATTGAGCATTAAGGGAAAATCTAACATTTGACTCCAAACCATTAGCTCCTCCTTACGAACAAGACTTGGCAGTAGATGTCTTTTAGCTTTAAAAACAAAACAAAACAAATGTACTTTCAAAGACGGATATTTGCCTTCACTGAGGACTATATCATAGGTTCAAAAGGAAAATTAAATGAGAACATTTTGATTATGCTAAAATATTTGTTCTATGTCCCAAGGAGACCAATTTCACTTAAATTCGTGATTTCTGAGTGATTTGTTAAAATTCAGTCCCTCTTGTTTCTAGAGTCCCATCTCTGTAGTTTAGCTGTGCCTATCACAGGTACATGAGGAAGTCCCTATTACATCGTTGTCTATTGCTTTAATAACAAGAATTTCTCATATATGCCTTCCAGTCACAAAGTACATTCATGTTTATCTTAACGAATCTTGCAACAGCTCTAGATAAGATGTCACAACTATCCCAATTTTTACATATGTGGAAAGTGAGGCCCAGGGAGATTGATATGCATCAGTGAACACCTGGCAGCTATTGGGCTCCAACTCAGGACCTCCTCTAATTACAAAAATGTGGATAAGGGATGGGTGCCTGGCATCAGGAAAGATGTGAGTCTGTCTTTGGGGGTCAACTCCATGTGAGTTTTCCTTTGGGTCTCCAGAAGAACCTCAAGAAATGCCCCAGCTAGTGACCACCAAGGGGTTTTGCTTCACAGTCACTAAGGCCTGGAGGTAGCCAGGGGTTTGTGAATGTGTGTCTGTCTTCAATGCCACATACCCTTAGGGGAGAGCAAACATAACTGTATCTACGTGGGTATGTATACAGTACATTAAATTAAGAATGCCGGTACTCGAACTTTATAGAGGGCAACAGACAATCAGAATTGGGGCAAAGGGAATGGGTCCAGGAAGAGTCCCCAGTGAGCCTGAATTGTCTTTAATTATTGTCCAGTATGCCATGCCCACCTCCATAACCACCCATGCCCACCTTTTATGCATCTCCAAATGTTCACTCGATCTGCCCATCCAAATAGTGCTTCTTCCTGCCTACTCTCCAGCTCAGCGTTTGTTTTCATTCTTTCCTGCCTCGAAGTTTTCTTGTCCAGAGTTCATGGGATTCTGCTCCACAAACGCAGTGGAATATGGAGCCACCAGGTCAGAGATGGAGAGTATATTTTTCTGATGTGTCCACAGACCCCAGCTGAGTCCTGGCACATAAGAAGTGGGAGGAGGTAAAATTCAGAGACTGAGTCAGAATATCAACTACGGAATCCAAGGCCTGCCACTCACTGGCCCTGTGGCCTTGAGTGAGCCTCTGAAGCTGTCTGTGGTAGGTAGAATAATGGTCCCACAAAGATGTCCACATCCTAATCCCCAGGATCTGTGATTATGTTACCTTACTTGGCAAGAGTGAATTCAGGTTGCAGGTTGAATTAAAGTTGCTGCTCTGCTGACCTTAAAACAGGGAGATTATCCTGAGTTATCTGGGTGGGGCCATTGTAATCACAAGGATTTTTAAAATTGGAAATAAGTGGCAGAAAAGAAATCTGTCTTGTCATGATGCCATATGAGAAAACCATTGTTGCTAGCTTTTAAGATGGAGGAAAGGGTCATGAGTCCAGAAATGCAGTTGACCTACAGAAGCCTGAAAAATGAATAAAATGTTTCTGCTCTAGAGCCTCCAGAAGGAACACAGCCCTGCTGATACCTCACTGCGAGCCCAGGGAGATCCATGTTGGACTTCTGACCTCCAGAACTGAATGGTAATAAATTTGTGTTGTTTGAATCCACCAAGTGTGTGATAATTTGCTGTAGAGAGTAGGAAACTAATATACTGTCTATGCCTCAATTTTTTCATCTGTGAAATGGTGACAATAATAGCACCTGTAAAGAATATTGCTATAATTATTCACAATAGCAAAGACATAAAATCAATCCAAATGCCCATCAGTGGTAGAGTGGATAAAGAAAATGTGGCACATATACACAATGGAATACTATGCAGCCATAAAAAGGAATGAGATTATGGCCTTTGCAGTGATATGGGTGAAGCTGGAAGCCATTATCCTCAGCAAACTAATGCAAAACAGAAAACCAAACACTGCACGTTCTCAGTTATAAGTGGGGTGTGGTGGCGGGTGCCTGTAATCCCAGCTACTCAGGAGGCTGAGGCAGGAGAATTGCTTGAACCCGGGATGCAGAGGTTGCAGTGAGCTGAGATTATGGCACTGCACTCCAGCCTGGGCAACAAATCCGAAACCCCGTCTCAAAAAAACACAAAAACAAAAAAACACCAAAAGACAAAATATAAGCGAGAGCTAAACAATGAGAACACACGGACACAGGAAGGGAAACAACACACACTGGGGCCTGTCGGGGGAGGGTGGGGAGAGAATCAGAAAAAATAGCTAATGCATGCTGGGCTTAATACCTAGGAGATGGATTGATAGGTGCAGCAAACCACTATGGCACACGTTTACCTATGTAACAAAGCTGCACATCCTGCACATGTACCCCAGAATTTAAAATAAAATTTAAAACAGAATATTACTGTAAAAAATAAATAAAACAGTATATGTACAGTTCATGGAAGACAACCTGGCTGACGTAGAGAATATTGGTGTTTATTAAATGTACAACCAATGCCTTGAATGAATGGACAGATGAATGAATGAACTGAGATGTTTGAACCAAGAAACACAAAAAGAGCAAGGACATTTCAATGAAGGATCAAATATTTGCTAACTTCAGATTGAGTGCTTTGACAATTAGCTCCTGGCCATTTGCTGTTCTCTGCAATAGCTGAAAGAACATGGCAGCCAGTCCTTTCCTTGATTTTTCCCTTGGTTTTCCCTATTACGTTTTGGGCAGGTTTGCCATTATTCTCTGGGCTTCCACTGTGACCCTCTTGACTGAAGGGTGGTTCAACTCCCTGGAATCTCTTGACCAATAAATAATGATAAATAATGTAACATTAAACAATTTAAAAATCAGCTCTCTGTAATGCTGTAACAATGGCTGGTGGGATCTTCCTATCACATTGACCAGTGTGTGGAACGATGGAGGCGGCGTATCTGTGCTGTTCCCTAGACTCCTTTGCTTTCACATCCTTCCTTTTTGCCTGTGAAAAACAATCCACCCTGAAGAAACTTTGTCTCCATTAAGATGTTTTTTTCCTTCCTTTTTTCTCTTGTTGGCGGTTCCCCTGTCTCAGGCCATCTAGCATCTAACCTACAACAGAACAGCCTGCTCTGTCTTCCCTCCCCAGCATTTTCTAAATATTCGCATTCTTCAGATGCCAGCTCCTTCCTTATTTTCTCAATTCTGTATTTGTTTATCCTCAAAAGCTCCTTTGTAGCAGCCCACATGGATCTGGGAAAATGTGGAGGCCAGCCCTCTTCCCTCGGGCAGGCGGGTGGGAGGGCTGAAGCCCACCAAGAGCTCCATTTTTCACTCTCCACTTCTGGGGCACTTTCCGAGAACAGAAGCAACTGCAAGGTCCTGTTCGGCCAGGGAGCTGACAGAGCCCTTCCAGTGTCAGCCATTTCCCTGAGGATCTGGGTCCTGGTGGGTGCAGGCTCTGTTGAAATTGGGGAGATTGTTAAACCTGTAGCTCCCAGTTTTGTAAGTAGAAGCTCTGCATTTTAACCTGGTCCCTCTCAAACAGACCTCAGAGCTCAGGGTGTTTAAAAACCAAGGATCATTCCAAGACCAGGATACACTAAGCATGAACTATGCCCATGAAGTCTACAGTACTCATCCACAGATTAGAAGGTAACTAGAAAGCTTACTACCTTCCCTGCAGCCCCAACTTGGCCTTTGCTCAGGACTTGGAAACCCTGTAGAAGGAAGCAGGAAGAGCTGGAAAGTAGCAGGCAGTGGAATGAGTATGCCTCCTAAGGCTAGCCCAAGGACAAGGGAGAAGAGAAAGAGGAGGGAAAGGTGTTTCCTTTGTCAACAAGAAGGAATTTTCCATCTCTTCAGCATGGGCCACAACAGGACTTAAGTTCCCAAAGTAGCCTGGTGAGGGGGTTCACACCTATAATCCCAGCAGTGTGGGGGGCCGAGGAGGGAGGATCACTTGAGCCTGAGAGTTTAAGACCAGCCTGGACAAAATACTAATATCCTGGTCTACAAATTTTTTTTTTTTTAACTTAGCAGGGTGTGATGGTTCACACCTGTACTCGCAGCTGTTTGGGAGTCTGAGCAGGGAGGATCATGTAAGCCCAGGAATTCCAGGCTGCAGTGAGCTAGGATTGCACCACTGCACTCCAGCCTGGGCAACAGAGTGAGGCTCTCATTTCTTAAGAACCAAAAATGTCCCAGAGTTGGATTTAGAATCATTTGTTCTTTGAGGGGTGGGGGATGAGTCATTTTCCTGCTTTATATTCTTTAACATTCACCCACTGCCTTTAGAAGCTGAAACTTCTTTGCTGAGCTCCGTGGTATCCACAGTATCCATTTCCTTTTACGTAATTGTCATCCAGTTGTTCTAAACTGTTAACGGGTCCCTCTAAACTCTTCATGCCTTTCAGACTTTGGTGCCTTTATAAAAACTCTGCCAGTGAGGCTGTTCTCCTTTTCCTACCCAGATAATTCTTATTCACCCTTCAAGCCTCAATGCAGCTGACTTCTCCAGCTGGGCTAGAGGAGCATCCTCTGTGTTGTCATGGTGGAGCTGGAGGGTGCTGGGTTTGCTGGGTGCATATAAGGTCACAGGATTCACGTATGTTAATTGTCTCTGGCATTTTGCATATACTAACCCATGTATTCTTTATCACTACTATGTAGTAATATTATAAACCCATTTTATAGATTAGGAAACTGAGTCTAGAGAGCTGAAGGAACTTGCCCAAGGTTGCAAAGCAGGTAAAAGGCAGAGCTAGGATTTGGCCCTTAGCAGCCCAGCTGTGGTGTGAAGAGTGTGAACTCTGTAGACAGCCAGAAGGGGATTGCGATTCCACCAGATTCTCACCAGCTGTATGACCTTAGGCTACTCAACTTCTCTACTTTAGGTGCCACATTGTAAAAATGGGATTATAAAGAGTATCTATTAATGCAGGAAGAGGTCATAGCGGTGATGATGGTTAAAAATATAATGTATCCTAAGCACCTGACATGGAGGAGTCCCTCAGCTAAGACCTCACAACAATGAAGTTATTACTATTAACAGTAATTATTATTCTCCCTTCACAGCCCTAATGACACTAGACCTAATCATCTGCTGCCTCCCCACACAGTACAGGAACCATGTTGTTTTAACCTCTTACACAGTGGCTAATACAGAGCTTAGCAGATATTTGGAATTCTGCAACTGTTGAAGAATAAATGGTTGTTGCTAATCTAACATACTTACCACACCAGGCACTTCTTGAGTGTTCAATTTATATTAATAATAATATTGTTATTGTCATTTACTTGGATGGTTTAATGTAGATACATCTCTGCTGGGAAAAAGTGGGACTTTCCACTTTTGTCATATTTGATAAAGGGCAGTCACACCTTCTAGTTGATTCAGAAGAAATAATGTAAAGTTTGCCACTGCATCCACTAAAGAGCAACAGCATGGCTCATCCTTGTGTCACACAATTAATTAAGCTGTCTTATTTTGTTGTTGAAAATGGTGGTAGAGGCTGTGAAAATGTCAAATGGGGTAAAAGCCAAAACGGTCCAATCATTTACCCTGCAATGAGAATCACTAACCACAGGGCCAGGGTCAATATTAGAGCAAGTTACATATCAATTGGGAGTCATCAGGGCCAGGGTCAATATTAGGGCAAGTTACATATCAATTGGGAGTTATTAGTCTCTATCCTTCCTAGTGCTGGGAGAGCAGATTGGTCCTCAGCCCACTCATACGAGTGGGGAGCCAGTGGCATGGACTCTGACCGTGAAAAACAAGACGCTAGAAGGTTTTATGCTCCCAGAGCTTAAAGGTCAAACCACGATGTGGTTACAGTGTCTGTGCTTTCCAGATATGCTGTCCACAGGGATGAACAAAGTCCAGCTTGCAGGAAGGCCTGCGTTCAAATAACAACAGCGGCTTCAGGCACTCTTCCTGGTCTTCCAGCAGGGCTCTGGGAAATGGCAGAGCAAAGCACTGAGGGGCCCAGCAGGGCTGGTGGAATCAAGGGGAAGGTTGTCACTCCCAGCACTAACTCCAATAGTTACTCTTTGCAGAACACAGACTGTGTGCTTGACACTGTATGGAGGGCTTTTATAAGTGACATCACTTAACCCTCACAGATGCCCCCAGAAGGGGTATGGGTGGGTTATTTCTATAATTATGCAAATAAAGAAGCTGGAAAGTTAGAGTGAACAAGCTGAACAACGTGTGGGCTGCAGAGCTTTCCACCCTAATGCTGCCTGCCTCTGAGCTCAACTGTTGGATGGATATAGGCAGCTGCTTACTTCAAACTCATCCTCTCCTTTCTCTGCTCAGACTGATTTTGTCCAGAACAGCAATGTGCTCACTGCCCTGGGAAATGCTCACTCTCCCAGAACCCTTTGCAGCTAGGGTCACAATGGCACAGGATTGTCGGTGAAGTTTAAGGGAAACCCTGTTGAGAGAGGGTGTGTGCTGTTAGGGACAAACTCACTTTCCTCAAAGAAGTGGGACAGGTTCAGCCCATCTGTTCCTTCTCCTTTGCCTGCCTGGGATGCAGTCGTTAAGCATGGAGTGGCAGAAGCCCTTTGTTCAGAGGCAGGCTCTGTTGCCCAGGCTGGAGTACAGTGGTACAATCCTAGCTCACTGCAGCCTTGAACTCCTAGGCACAAGTGATCCTCCCACCTGAGCTTTCCCAGTAGCTGGGACTACAGGGGCTTGTTACCATACTGGGACAATTTTTTAATGTTTTAATTTTTTGTACAGACAGGGTCTCTTTATGTTGCCCAGGCTGGTCCTGAACTCCTAGCCTCAAGTGATCCTCCCACCCTTACTGGAATTACAGGTGTGAGCCACCACACCCAGCCGCAGAAGCCTTCTCACGCCTGTTATGGAAAGGCAAGAAAACTTTAGAGACTTCAGAGACCTCAGAACTGAGATCCTGGGGTGCTTGAAGGGAGGCATGCCACCAGGCCTTAAGGTTTTTATTGCTACAGCAAAACCAGCCACCAGCTAAGCAGGCAGCCCATTCGCGTCCCAAGCTGTGTCCTGCTCTTCAAGTGGGCTCAGGGTGTATCTTGCAAGCTACATCCCAAGGTGTTCCAGTCAATGTCTTTGGGGAGGAGGAAAAAATAAGAAATAAAGCAAATATAAAATGTAGAAAGGTGTAAACTCTAAACAAGTGGAACTTGACCTCAGAAACAAATAAGCTCTTCAAGGCTTGTTTTGCTTCCCGATTATTCTCTCTGGAGCTGGGGAAACTGGTTTTCCTCGCAATGGCCAGCTTCACTGCTGGGCGGGTTTTAGCAGTCAGCTCTGACCCTCTAATTGCACTTATCATGTACTAATTAGCATTTAATAAGCAGCAACTATGTATCCGTTCCTGAAACAATAAAGCGACCTCATCCACACTTCAAAGTAGAAGAAACTCAGATTAGGATGTTAGCAGCAACAAGAATAAAGGGCCACACATGCCTAATCAGAGTTAATGGCACAGTTAGAACCCAGGGGACCCCAATCTGGAATCTGGTTGCGGGCGAGGAGGCTTCATAATTAGCCACCACGATTCCTCTTGGAGTCACTCACTGGGGTGGAATAATTAACGCAGGCACGATTCCTTTCAACAGGCGCCAAGACCTAGTATCTAGATGTACATTGTAAGGCCTGGAACGATCTTTCTGCAGGTGAGTTCTTGGGGCTGTGAAACTCTGCAGAGTGTTGGGTGGGGACGCCCCCACCCCCGGCCTTGCTGTAGGATACCTGACTTTGGCAGGCAAGAATGGGACTGTGTGGTTTGGACACACTTTCAGAGTGTGCACAAGGCCTGTGCCAGGGATTTGGTGAGCAGCGGGCTGTGTTTTACAATCTCATCCTTGCTCCAACGCTCTCAGCTGGGACTTAATGTCTCTGTCTGGGGAATACCAAGGCCAGCTGATCTCAAAGTG
Source organism: Pan paniscus (assembly GCF_029289425.2). Taxonomy (NCBI): domain Eukaryota; kingdom Metazoa; phylum Chordata; class Mammalia; order Primates; family Hominidae; genus Pan; species Pan paniscus. Next base: position 89,627,121 of record NC_073267.2, on the reverse strand, counting down.
GGGTTCCCTGGGCTGGCAGCATCCCCTGAGAACTTGCTGAAGATGAAATCCCCAGGCCTTATCCCAGGTACAATGAATCAGAGACTTCAGGGGGAGGGACTAGCAGTCTGCATTTTAGCAACACCACCCCACAACCCCCAAGGATTTTGATAGACACTCAAGCTTAGAAGCACTGGCCTGAACCTAAAACAGGAAGGAGCTCTCTTCCCACTGTAAGCAGGGAGTGGTGAGTGGAAGGAGAACTTGGGGCCCCCTCTCAGATCAGCCCTTCTAGAGCAAAGACCTCCTCTGTGGTGCTCATTCAATCTCTCACCATCTCACAGAGCTGTTCATGCCTGGGGAACATCCTATAAAGAACAGCTTTCTCATCTGGATGTGACATCTCTCCCACCTTTGTTCTCACGGTTAACCCTCTACAGAATGTTCTTACTCTTCCGGGAAGCCTTCCCAGACTGATTCCCTGCTCCACCAGCTCATAATCGCCAGTGCAGATGTGAACTTTTATTAAAATTCCTTGTTAAGTGTCATTTCTTCCCTAAACTAGGCCATCTATGAGGACAGGTCCCAGATGTTAGCACACAGTGGTTTGTACATAGCATTTCTTCCATGACTTTCAGTCATTTAATCAATTGTTTTCCAACTTCTAATATCAATTCAGTAAATATTTTGTGTGTTAATTTGAAGAAGAACTCACCCAGTGTTTTATTTTCTTATATCTACCCTTTATGTTTATCCCTCCCATTTTTGGTTATACGTAGAGGGGATTTTTAATTTTCTCCTAATTTTCCCCAATGTAAGTATGTATTCACTTGCAGTCTGACTCCCTTTACCATGTATAACAAAGTTTGCTGCACTTTTAGACACCATGTTTTCCCATCAGTATTTTTCCAAACATCTATTTGCCAGATGCTAATAGAATAATATTAGAGAAATTTTTTTAAATCACAAATTGGTTCTGATTTTCTGATATTTATAACATGAGTTGGGATACAGGCTTCAAAAAATCAAAAGGATCTCGTGCCTATTAGAGATGGTTTGTCAGTACTACTTGGAGACCACTTCCCTGGGTAAGATCCTACGTAGCACGGAGGTCAGAGAAGGGCAAAAGTGTGTGTGTGTTGAGGTGTTTGGAAAGATTTCATGAAGAAAGGCAGTCGGGAGGCCAAGAAGCTGTCTCCTTAGGGCTGGGTGTTAGAAACTGTCGCCTTGGCCGGGCGCGGTGGCTCAGGCCTGTAATCTCAGAACTTTGGGAGGCCGAGGTGGGCGGATCTCGAGGTCAGGAGATGGAGACCATCCTGGCCAACATGGTGAAACCCCGTCTCTACTAAAAATACACAAATTAGCTGGGCGTGGTGGCATGCGCCTGTATTCCCAGCTACTTGGAAGGCTGAGGCAGGAGAACTGCTTGAACTCGGGAGGCGGAGGTTGCAGTGAGCCAAGATCGCACCATTCCATTCCAGCCTGGCTGACAGAGCGAGACTCCATCTCAAAAACAACAACAACAACAACAGCAACAAAAAGGTTGTCACTTCATTTACTGATCAACTACTCATCACTGGGGACAAAATTAACATGAGCTCAGCCTGTTGGAATCTTATGGTTTGGTTAGGGAAATGGATAACTTAAGTCTGTAGCTCTATCCCATTTGGTAGATGAGAAAGAGAAATACAGAGACTTCAGGAACATTGGCACCAGCCACAGTGGTGCACACAATGCTTCCTGGAGAAAGTGACTTCTGAATAAATATCTGAAATTTGCGTGGGAGTTGGCAGTGAAGAGGATTACAAAAGGGCATGGGACATGTTCCATGGGAAAATCCATGAGTTGAGCAAGACTCAGAGGCACAGAAAATAAGTTTCCTTCAAGCAGGATTTGGTGTGTGAGGTGCAAAGAGGCAACCCTCTCAGGAAATGGTTCTCCAATTTGATGTCTATCGGAATCCACTGAAGGTTATGTTAAAACTCAGATTGCTGGGCTCCCCCTGCAGAGTTTCTAATTCTGTGGCTCTGGGGTGGGGCTGACAGTGTGCATTTCTAACAAGTTTCCAGCTGCTGCTGCGGCTGGTGGTCTGGAAAGCACACTTTGAGAATCACTGGTCTAAGGGAAAGAAAAATTACCAAATACTCAGGCTCATATTGTCTTTAACACAAACCTGAGCCCTGTGAAGGGGGTCTACTCTTATTCTGATTTTACGGATGAGAAATACAGTCAGTGAGGTTGAATCATTCACCCCAGATCCCAAAGGTAGTAGATGCTGAAGCTGGTATTATCCATGTTGTTTGAATTGGTGCAAGCTACTTCCCAACTACCTCAATTTCTCAGGCCAGCAATAGAAATGTGAAGCGGTGGCCAGGTGCGGTGGCTCATGCCTGTAATCCCAGCACTTTGGGAGGCAGAGGAGGGCAGATTATGAGGTTAGGAGTTCAAGACCAGCCTGACCCACATAGTGAAATCCCATCTCTACTAAAAATACAAAAATTTGCTAGGTGTAGTGGCACACACCTGTAATCCTAGCTACTCAGGAGGCTGAGGCAGGAGAATTGCTTGAACCCAAGAGGCAGAGGTTGCAGTGAGCTGAGATTGCACCACTGCACTCCAGCCTGGGCAACAGAGTGAGACTCCATCTCAAAAAAAAAAAAAAAAAAAAGAAAAGAAAGAAAAGAAAAGTGGAGTGGCCACAAATGAAGACAGCAGAGTGTCCTGCCGCTATTTGGTAAGTGACATTTCAGAGAGACTTGCTTGGGGGACAAAGAGAAGGACTTATAGCCACCCGCTCCTGCCTCATCCTTTTTACCCTGGAAGATACTAAAGCGTGGGGAGAATTTTCCCATGGCCGGCCTAAGAAGTGAATCCTACAATCTGTACACATCGTTTCAGAGAAGATCACTAAGACAAATGTTGAAAGAGTCAATAACACGGTAAAAGCTGATTATCAGCTATTTAATCTCTGTTAAAGGTTTTACAAACAATTTGAGTTTCTTGAAGGAAAAGTAAACTCACCTGTTTGTTATATGCACTTAACAAATGTGCACACACACACAGACACATTAAGTACAATTTTAAATGTGTCTATCAGATGACAATGTATTTCTGGAAGGCTGCACGGAGATAAGGTTCAACATGTATAAATTTGTGCCTATGGAGGGTTCTGTGTCCTGGCTGATCTTTCAGCAGCAAACACACACACGAAGAGATATACTAGAGAGTTATTAAGAGGTGCTAACATTTATTAAGCATTTCCCAATGCTCCAGAACTTTGCCAAAATCAAGGCCTCCTCTTATTTAATACTCACTGCCAGCCTCCAAGGGAATTGCTACATTATCTTCCTTTTGCAGATGAGGAAATGGAGGCCTGAAGCAGCAAAACACAGGCTGATGCTTGCAAAGCTGACATTTAAACCCAGATTTGTGAAACGAGATGGAGAGAGTCTCATTCTTTCCTTTATGTCATCATGAACCTCTAGAATTGCAAATCATCCATCCAAAAGTAAAAAAGTAAGACTAAAGTAAGAAAACACATGTTCATTTGACTTTGTACACCAAGTCCTTACCCACCGGGATCCACTACCAACTTCAAAATTCCACCGGGCCCACCCTGCATGGCATTGGAACAGCAGGAAAGGCTCATGCCACTCGGCACTTCTAGACTTGAGGATGGTGCCTGTGACATGGACAATAGGTGATGGCTATGGCAGGTGGGGTACAAGAGCTTTTGGAGATTCTGCAGAAGTTCCTGTGGCCACCCAGACACAGAGCCATCCCCACCCCTCAACCCTCTATAGGGGCTTGTCAGTGAAACTCCTGCTGTCACAAGGAGCAAGCCTAGCTCAGAGGGAGATGGGAGGGGGAACTTGGAGAAGGCATAGCCCTTGATACCTTGTTATGCAAGTGTCTGTGGTCACTGATGGGGCACATTCAAGGCAGACAGGTTCAGCTGATGACAGGAGAATGCATAGATTTCAGTGTTCTCTGAAGACCGTCTGGAATATAAAGTCCATTGCATTCCACTGGTGTTTCCTGAGCACGTACTTTGTACCTGGCACTGCACTCATCTGTGGAGCTTGATTTCTACCCTCAAGGCCTGGCTCAGCAGAGACAGGATTGCCCCCTGGTCATGAGCCTGGGCCCTCGCCCAAGAGAGCCTCAATTTGAAACTGGCTCCACTGCTCAGTAGCTCTGTGACTTCAAGCAAGGGATGGAATCTCTATGTCTCTGTTTCCCCATCTGAAATAAGGGGACTCAAAGAGAACCCACTTCATATGGTTGTTCTGAGGGTTAGATCAGCTCATATTTGAGAAGCATAGTACCCGACACATAATATGCCATCAACAAATACTAGCTGCCAGTATGATTATTACTTGTAGGCATTCTAACTCCAGTTTCTCTCCCTATTGCTTAGTGGCCTTGAGTTGACTTGAGAAGTTATTTTTTTCTTCCTCTAGGCATCAGGTCTTTCATCTCTAAAATGGAAAGAATAGATGCATAGACTAGTTCAGAGGTTCTTAAACTTTTCTGATTTTGGCTGTAGAGCCTTGTTCATACAAAATTATGTGTGGGAATGCCTACAAGTGGAGTTTTAATGGCTGTTTTACATAAAGTCTCACACTTTATTCCTAGCCTGAAACTTTTTTAGCGTCTTAGAGCCTTAGTTTCCTCTTCTGAAAATGAGACCATTCATAGAACTGACCCCGTGGGGTTGTTGCAATGAGAAATAAAATGGCGCATGTGAAGTGTTTAGCTCCTACAAAATGTCTTGTTTATCCTGCCCGCCACCATCTCTCCTATTTAGAGAGAACTTCTCACCCACTGCTGTGGCCACAGAAGCTCTTCTATGGGAATAGGTCCTTGGAGGCCATATCGGAAAGCCACTGGGTAGATCCTCTCTAACACCCCTTCTGCCTCTACTGGTGCAAGGGTGAGGACTGATAATCGGGCTCCCAGCAAGCAGATAAAAAGCACGTGCTTAGAAGTACTGAGAGCTCTTGTCAGACTGAATGTTAGGTTCCGTGAAGGCTGCAGATCAATGGGCTTTTCAATATGCCAATATGTTTCTACTCACAATCTATCCTACTCGTGTGAGTGTTAGCAATAGCATGATGGTGGTGCATTTGGGGAAGGAGCTGGGGCAGAGGACACAGAATCTCTGCAGGGTTCTTTAAACAAGCATTTTTAAAACATAGAGATCTTTTTCCTGCTCCAGAAAGTTAGATTTATTGAGCTGCGTCAAATAACTGTACATCCTGACCTCACTGTTGCAGTCATTGATCAGCTCTGAAACCCTCCAGCACATTGCATTGCCATTTCAAGAAAGAGCGTGTTCTCAGAATGGCCCATGGGCTGCATTCTGCCCACTTGTAGAGAGAGGCATTCTGGGCGATAGGCAACCGATAGGCGAGAGACACTTGGACACCCAGGGTGGTTCCTAGCTGGGTGCATATCTAGCTAAGTGAGCCAGACTCTGGGGTGACTATCCCAGAGGATGCTTCTCAATACTCAGCGCAAGAAAGGAAGGCGAAAAAGAAGAGCTTGGTTATGCTCTTTTGGTTTTAAAATTGAGAATATTAACTTTTCAGTACCAGTTTGGATTTGGTAAACATTGTGCATGCTTTGCCCATTGCTTGATGGATGTTGCACACTTCTACTTAATGCTTAATTATGGGCGTGTGGTGCATGCAGCGTGTGCTCATGTATGTGTGGGTGGGTCCTGCTGTGCATCTTTGAGTACATCCAAATTAGCTGTGGGGTTCTTTGCTAAAAACATATTAGCACTTATAAAAACACTAATCCCAAGAATGAGGCCTGATTCATGGTCTAAGTACTGCAAATGTTTCCTAAATTTGGGTTATGTTTTTAAATTAGTTTTTATTATAAAAGAACCACAAACTAGTTGAAAATATTTTTTTTAACATCTAGAGGAGGATAAAATAAAAAGTTATCTGTTACCCGTTTCCCAGAGTCCAAACTTTCCCTAGAGGAAATCTCTGCTGACATCCTAGTGAATCCATACATTTAGAGATTTCATATATTCTCTGTACTCATATATGTGCTTATTTATATACTTTTAAATAAAGATAATCATATTACTTATACCATTTCTCAATTTTGTTATTTCACTTAATAATACTTGACTTGAATTTGGATCAAATTCCTATCAGATTTCAAGTTAAGAGTGTGGAAGTCGTTATGAGCTTTCAGTGAATTTGAAAACTGGGGAAATGGGTCCATGTTGATGCTGTGAAGGGAAAGCAGAAAACGCAAACTTAAAATATGAACCAAAATTGAGGAGGGGACAGGCCAGAGAAGAAGCAGCACTAGATCTGAGTGGAGTGAGCAGGATTTGATGCATCTATGCTCAAATATGGGATGAATTGCTTTTGATGGGGGTTGACAAGAAAGACGATAATGGCTGTTCTACAAGGGTGGCCCACAGTGAACCATCTCCTGGTTTTCACACACTTGTGTGATCACTTCCAAGTGAATTTCAAATGAAATCTGAGCCGGCCTGGCACTCACATTAGGCTATAGAATGCAGAGGAAGTAATATAATGTTGATTCCAGGCCCAGCCTTTAAGAGGACTGTCACTTTTGCTTCTTACTTCATGAAATATTCACTCTTGGGAGCCCTGAGTCACCCTACAAGAAGTTTATCTACTCATCTGGAATGGCCACATAGAAAGAAATAGTCCTGAGATGGCAGGAAGAAAATGAGAGCCATCACAGTGTCTCTGTCTTCAGACTATTCCAGCCCCAGCCATCATTTGCTGCAAGTGCTTGAGAGACCCTAAGTGAGACCAGCATAAGAACCACCCAGCTGAGTCCAGTTAAACCAACAAATTGAGAATAAAAGCTGTTGTTTTACAGATCCTTGTTTTGCAGTAATTTGTTACACAGCAATGAAGAACTAAACACATAGGTCATGGCTGGAGTATGTGTACTTTCCAGACATGTTTACAACAAGCGTGATACATTCTCAGGAAATAGAGAAATCTGTAGGGTTGGTCATTAAAATCTAAGGCTCCTCCACATGGGTTTTGAAAGTGGTCACCTCCATGATCAACATGTTAGGTTTTTAGCTGAGTCTGGCTTTGGAATTCCTTTGAAAGAACAGGAAGAGGAAGACTACAATTTTATCTCTGGCCAGCATCTATTCTTTTTTATTTTTTGAGACAGAGTCTTGCTCGGTCGTCCAGGCTGGAGTGCAGTAGTGTAATCTTGGCTCACTGCAAGCTCTGCCTCCTGGGTTCACGTCATCCTCCTGCCTCAGCCTCCCGAGTAGCTGGGACTACAGGCACATGCTGCCACGCCTGACTAATTTTTTGTATTTATTTATTTATTTATTTATTTATTTTTAAGTAGAGATGGGGTTTCACCATGTTAGCCAGGATGATCTCGATCTCCTGACGTTGTGATCTGCCGGCCTCGGCCTTCCAAAGTGCTGGGATTACAGGCATGAGCCACCACACCGAGCTGCCAGCGTCTATTCTAAACAAGAATAGAATAGAATTCTTTTTCTTTTGATGGAGTTTCACTCTTGTCCAGGCTGGAGTGCAATGGCACAATCTTGGCACACCGCAATCTCCACCTTCCAGGTTCAAGCAATTCTCCTGCCTCAGCCTCCCCAATAGCTGGGATTACAGGCATGCGCCACCACGCCCAGCTAATTTTTTGTGTTTTTAGTAGAGACAGGGTTTCTCCATGTTGGTCAGGCTAGTCTTGAACTCCCGACATCAGGTGATCCACCTGCCTCTGGCTCCCAAAGTGCTGGGATTGCAGGCTTGAGCCACCGCACCCAGCTGCCTACATCTTCTTAAATGGAGGGGTACGCTATAGCGAGAGAAATGAACAGACCTCAATCTAAGGGTTTTCATTAATTATATAGCAAAAAGTGAAAAATAAAAAAGAAGACAAAAAAGCATCAAGAAAATCTAGAACAACACTATATCCTGAAGGATATAATGATTTGTAACCAAATCACTTGTCTCTCTCCTTAGGAGGTTGGTTGGCATAATTAGTTAATTCTTGGAAAGAGTTATGTGTGTCTTCTTTATTAAGTGACATTTTCCTTTAACAAGGAACATAAGGACCAGGAAAAATTGTCATCATCAGAGAGTAATGGGTTTTCTTTTGAGAAGCCCATGTGTTTAATGAGGACAGTATCTTTTATCCTGCAGCATTCCAAAGGTATTTAGAAACTTTATGGGGCTTGAAATGGAGCCACCTCTGGCATGAAATCTGGGAACACCTCTCGCCATTTGAGGACAGGATGTGCAGATGCCAACCGAAACTACCCAGAGCACGTAATTACCAGTTGGAATTATCAATTACCAACTGGAATGGGTCCAGGCCCCGGGCTCAACTCCTGTGACAAACATCAAGGGCTATTTAAAGACCACACGTGGTTTGATACCTTTGCTTTGGCCTCATCACCATCTGGGACCCCAGAGAAGGGTATATATTAAATAGATTAAGTCTTCCCTGGTGGTCAATGTTGGGTTTGAACTCATAAAAAAGAGACCTCAGAGTCAGGCCCATGAACCGCATTCGACCCTGCTGACCACCTGGTCTGGGGATATGAACAGCAAGCTTTGAAGAACAGAGGATGCTAAAAGCTTTCATGTGGTCTCTTCTATCTGCTCCCATCTGGGAAGCCACAATGTAAACCAGCCAGGTGCCTGGAATACTCTAGTCAAAATACACAGAGACATAGGGGTGCTGAGAGATGAATGGAACAACTTGAGAGACAGTCCAAACATGAGCCGGGGCACATGCATGACTCACACACATGGCTGGCATGTGAATGTGCCTCTGAGTGTGATCTGGAAGGCATATGAGTTGGGGATCTGTTTGTGAGTTCATATTGGCCATACACGTATGGTTCTGAGTTTGTTTGCTTGTTTACCTTTCAGTTTTATTTATTTATTCAACAAATAGCTATTGCCAGACAGCAGTACAAAGCAGAGCAAAATAAACAAGGCTCAGTCCTCCAAAGCTTAGAGTCAAGTAATGGGCAAGTGAGGGAATCAGATAATTCTAATTCAGTGTGGTGGCAGCATAAAGCATTTAGTTGCAAATGAATTTTCCAGTGTGAGTGCTCATGTCCATCTGAGTGTATGTAAGAGTGCTTAACTCTGTGTTATGGTGCATTTGGAAAATAACAGAAGTTTACCAAGTGGTTCCAGCAACTTTTGGCCATTGGAACACTCTATGGTGATGCTAGGTTCATAAACGGAGCCTCAGAGATGTGTGTGAGAGGTGGGAGGTAGAGGTATGAATGGGATCCTGAAATCCAAAATTTCTGGCCACAGTTACTCCACCCCCATCCCTTCCCATGGATAAATTGACATAGACTGTGGATTTCATGTTCAGAATAGAGGGAACAGCATGATTGTTACTGGAAATAATATTGTGGTCTATAAAGAGATCTAGTGTGGTGTGTGTGTATGTGTGTGAGAGTGTGTGTGTTTCATGTCTTCAAATGACTTTCTGGATCAAAAGATGATTGAAACCCTTTGAAAACCTAAGAATATAAGGTTTCTGCAGTCAGTTGCCTGCTAGATTCTGATTTGGGTTAAGTAAATCATGTGCAAAAAGAAGAAAAAAGAAGAAGGGAAGAGTAATGCACATTTATTTCATGCCAACTGCTCTTAGGCATCGATTTGAGCAATTTGGCATGTGTTGTCTCTTAAACCTAAAAGCATTCCCAAGGGGGGTGTTATGACATCCTTTTGTAGATGAAGAAGCTGAGGACCAGTTGGAGTATCTAAAGTCACATGCATTTTTATTTCTGGCTTTCTTCTTCTCTCCACCATTGACTAGGCCCTCATCACCTGGATTCTTGTCATAATCTCTGAAGTTGAGACACTTTCTCAGTTGGAGCCCCTTATTTGAACCACTGAATACAGAACATGATTTGAATGATGATTTTTCCCAATGCTTCTAAGGATGGGACATAACTAGAACCATTCCCAATGCAGACAAGAGAAATTCATCCAATAATTAGAAATCTTCTAGAATTCTAGATGCAGAAGACTGAATTTTGTTCATTGCATGCAATGGATGCTTTGGAGCTAATTCTCTTCTCTTATAAAACTCCAGCTCTTCCAGAGGCTTCTAGAATGAGGTTCCTGAGAACTGCTGGATACAAGCCTATTCCCTTCTGAAAAGTCTCCTTTTGACTTTCATTTGCTTCCCTTGGTTATGTGGGTCTCTTGCTAAAGCCTCCACTTTAGAGACACCTTCCTAAAGTAGACCTTCCATTCCCATTAGTCTCTGAATCCTAGTTATTTCCTCCCCAGTAATTATTACAAACAATACTTACAGTGTTTATTTGTTTGCTTATTTGTAATCGATCTCCTCTTACTGGTAGGTAAACTCCACAAAGGGCAGAGGCTTGTCTTTCTTGTTTACCACTGGATCGCCAGCATTTACATCATGAGTGGATAGCACATTCTCAGTAAATTTCAGTGGGGTTAACGAAGTATCAATTAATCATAGGATTTACCAAGTCCCAGTAAGAACTTTGCATATATAAAATAAAATAGTTATGTGTAACCCTCCTCCTACACACACACAAACACACACACACACACAGAGACACACACACCAGAAACATTCGTGTCTTGGTTTGTCTCTCCTTTCCATTAACTTCCTGAACTTAGCATGCCATGAAACTGGTCTTCCCAACAAGCAGGATCATTAAATATTCAGCCCAGTTTATCTTTGCCTGCTCAGATCACGTTAGCCTGAAGGCCTCAGCACAGTCTTTTGGGAAGAACACGGATCTCCTGGAGGAATGGCAGGAAGCCCACTGCTCGGGGCAGGAAGTGATGGAGAAGGACGGGGCAGAAAATGAAACAGGCCCCCCTCAAGCCACTTAAAGAATGATGGGTGCATCTCCTAGATGTCGACAAATCTGCTTGACTCAGAGTTGGTCACAGTCACTCTGTGTCTTCAGCAGGAGGAGCCCACTGGCGGTTTTTGGAACAGCACACACTAGCAGTTATGCAGGGAACAGACTGCTGGGACAGAGTGAATTTCCAGGTAGCGGGCCTGCCCGGACCTGCACTCCCACCCTGCATTCAGGCACGCACGTGTAGCAGTCCTGTTGTGGTGAAACTGGAATGTTCTGAGCCTTGTGAAACCAGAGAGGTTTTCTATGGGCCTTCATCATGCAGCAATTCCATTTCATTTTTATTTGTCAAATTTTGGTTTTGCTCTGATTTCAGTCAGTGCTAAGATGAATATTAGCACACTCCTTTGTGAATACCTAAAAAATTAGACTGTCTGTAGAAGGTATATATTTATTCATGCACAACACACATATATCTCTATATTGCCTCTTCCAGTGAAGCTATAGTGATATCCCAATAATAGCTAATGTTTCTGAAAGCTGTGGCTGATACCATGCAAAGTGGTTTATGGAGTAGGATAGCTAGATTTAGCAAACAAGAATAAAGGACACCAATTAGGTATAAGTAGTATGTCCTAAATACTTCATGGGGCATATTTATATAAGCTAAACAATTCTGAGGGTTTTTTTAGTCTGCAATTCATATTTATGGTGGAATTTTCTACTTTACCTGGTGACCTTATTTATGGGTGTGTCAGTTTCCTAAGCCTGCTATTAAAAAAATTACCACAAACTGAGAGGCTTCATACAACCACCCAGAAAAAAATGTATTCTCTACACTTCTGGAGAATACAAGTCTGAAATCAAGGTGTCGGCAGGGCCATGCACCCTCCGAGAGTCCATAGCATCCTTCTTTGTCTCCTCCTAGCTCCTGATGGTAGCCGGCAATCTTGAGTGTCTTGTGCCTTGCAGTGGCTTCGCTCCAATCGCTATCTCCATCATTACATGGTGTTCTCACTGTGTGTCTGTCTCTGATTCTCTTCTCCTCTTCCAATAAGGGCATCATTCATATTGGATGAAGGGTCCACCCAATCTCAGTTTGAGCTCATCTTGACAAATTATATCTGCATCAAACTCTATTTTCAAGTAAGGTCTTTAACTCTGAGATACTAGGGATTAGGACTTCACCGAATCTTTTCAGGTGACACAATTTATCCCACAGCATATTGGTTATCTCGTTTAATTTTCCTTCACAGGATAACTTGATTCGGTTCACTATGAGAAAACTAAGTCCAACATGTTGTAAATAACTTGTCCAAGGCTGCACCACTGTAAGAGAGAATCGCGAGATTGCAACCCAGGCAGGACAGTCAAGGAGCCTGCACTGGTGCTCTTGATGCTACACAGTCCCTAGATACGTGAAAACTATTCAACTCAAGGCATAAAAACTCAGGGCCGTGGTCTCTGCTTAGAACAATCTCCATGGGGCATGGCCATGGGCCAGTCCTGACCGTCTTTGGCTCTGGGTCCTGATATCTAAAATAAAAAGGTTTGTGTAGAGCTGTGCTATCCTAGAGGGGACCAACAGCCACACATGGCAATGGAAAGGCAGCTAGATGGAATGGAGATAGCTTTAGTATTGCAAACATACCAGATTTTGAAGACTTCATCCAAAACAAAAAATAAGATAAAAGAGCTCACTAAGAATTATTTAATATTGTTTACATGTTGAAATAATAATATTTTGGATATAATGGTGTAAGTAAAAAATATTGCTAAAATTAATTCCATCTGTTTCTTTTTACTTTGTGGATTTCATATTAAATGTTTTTATTTCACTATTGTTATTATTTTTATTCATCTGTTTTCTTTCCTACTTTAAAATTATTTCATTCATAGCCTGCACTAGCTTAGATCACTGAGCCTCGGCCTTTTTTGTTTGTTTTTTAAAAAACTGTCTGTTTAACTATGGAACACTGCATTCAAGCGCAACGCAAGATGTCCTCAATAAAAATTAGTTTTATTTATTTAATCACTTATTTATTCAACAGATGTTTATTGATCACATCCTAGACACTAGGTACTTGTCTAAAACTGAGGATTAAATGGGAACAACAGAGATGACATATCTTCCTCCTCTCTTGGACACAGACCCCAAAATGCACGCCCTAGGCAAGGTGTTGGCCGTATCAACCTATGACAATCTCAGCAGCAGTGTGGTGTTGATGTCTACCTATTCTCCACTTATTAAAATCAACTGACCTTTTTAATGAAGAAATAGTGAATAGAAACAGGTTTAACTTTGTCGTGGTGTTGAGGCATTTTCAATCTTCAATATATAAAGCAAACAAAACTGTGAGTAGAAGTTAGAAAAAAACACACAAAAGAATGAACATTTAATTGAGAGTTGGGAAGGCATAAGAGTATTTTAACCCTAAACAATGTCCCTAATAGTAAACATGCATTAATTTGAATCTCTAAAAAACAATATTTATATTTAAACAATTATATCATAAAGCATGCTTGACTTTCTAAAATATTATTTTGAATGTAAATTTGTAATTTTGAATATATAAAATATAATTAGGTCAAGTAAAATATCTAAGAAATGGCTGCATTTAAAATATTTATAAAGAACATTACAAATCATTTTAACAAAAAAATCACTGCTATCCTATCATCTTAATAGATTTATTTATAGTTTTTCTTTTTTGCAAGTTATTTTTCATCTCCGTCTATTTCTTTTTTGCAAGTTATTTTTCATCTCTGTCTACATGTGTATATTTACATATTGTAACTGTAGTACAAGTATTATTTTGCATTCTTTTATTTATATATCTTTCATCCATCTATCTTCAGAGTTATAATAAAAAACAAATCTCTGCTGACTCATCTGTTTCTCGGGGAATTATCTGAACAACCTGAATCCCTTACTTGGTCAGTATTCCCTTTTTAATCATGAAAGGAATGTTTCTATTTTCTTTTTAGCAATGATCAGAGTTGCGTTTTTACCGTTTTATGCGTGATTCTTTGATTAATATCTGTTTCTTTACTGAAACGGAAGTTCTTTAAAGTATCATTTTTAGCTCTCTGTTATATCCTTAATCCGTGGTAAGTGCTTATTAACCATTTCTTAAATACATGGTACATAATAGCTACATAATATCTCATCACATTGATGTTGCAATATTCTTGATATCATGCCACTATGGTTGTACACTAATTTGGTTCAGATATGTTTCTTGAATAAAACACAGTATAATCAACATCTTTATGCATTTAATGTTGTAAAAAATGTATTCCCTTAAAATAGAAATCACAAGGTCAACAATTATGAAAATTTTATGGCCCTTGATGTATCTAATCATAGGATATTCCAAAAGGGCTAGGCCGATTTATCAACAAAGTATGACTATCAAATGATGAAACTGTTTGAACCATTTATGATTATAAAGTATATATATGCATAGTGTAATTAACTTAATAATATTAAAATTATAAGGAAAAAACTTCCAAACACCATAAGCACACTATTCAAAGATGATCACCACTTATCATTTCTTCCAAGCTGTGTTTCAAATGTATGATGTGTGTGTGTGTGTGTGTGTGTGTGTGTGTGTGTGTCTAGAGACAAATGCCAGTTTTGTCAGTGCTGAACCATACAATTTACATGGCTGAATACCCTGCTTCTCTTCCTCCAACTGCCATTACCTAATAATAATTTTCAAATCTTCTAACAACTTAATTTTCATGGTTGCATATAACTTTATTGTATAGCTGACTCATAATTTAAATGTCCTATAAGATTTAAAAATTGTTTTCAATTATTTCCTATTACATACATGGTAGCACTGATCTATTTTTTTTTTGTATATACAGTTGATTCTCATTATTTGCAGTGGCTGTGTTTTATCAAGTCACCCTGAACACTGAATTAGTGAATACTGAATTATTCTCTTAGGGGAAATGTGGTTTTTTTTTCCTGCAAGCCTCTGATCACAACATTTTCATCAACTGACCAATGCATAACTTTATTTTACGTGTTTCTGGTTAGACACCTTACTGAGTTTATATTATTGGTTCATTAACATTGAACTCTGGGCTAGTATTACTCTAACTCTTGCCTGAAAGAAGTTTCTCTAACATGGGTATTTTCTAACACGGGTATTTTCTCCCTAAGGCACATCACAGCCATCCTGCACTTAGAAGCACCATACAGCACTTCAGCACTGTGCTTAGGGGTCGTTGTCTTTTTCCCTTTTTCTTTTTCTTTCTTTTCTTTTTTTTTTTTTTTTTTTTTTTTGAGATGGAGTTTCACTCTTGTTGCCCAGGCTGGAGTGCCATGGTGCTATCTCGGCTCACCACAATCTCCACCTCCTCGGTTCAATCAATTCTCCTGCCTCAGCCTCCGGAGTAGCTGAGATTACAGGCATGCACCACCACGCCCGGCTAATTTTTTATTTTTAATAGAGATGGGGTTTCTCCATATTGATCAGGCTGGTCTCGAACTCCCGACCTCAGGTGATCTGCCCACCTCTACTTCCCAAAGTGCTGCAATTACAGGTGTAAGCCACCATGCCCAGCTGAATTTCAACAGTGAAATCACCAGCAAAAAGCAAAAAATGTGGGGGAAAAAAGTAGCAATGAATTGACTGCACAAAGGACATTGTTTACAATATAGGGTAGAAAGTTGCCTCGTGCCATCTTAGATGGGAAGGTGTTGCATCTTGACTCTAAATTTTTTGCTGTTCTGTGCATGTTCACAGATGACCACAGGAGTGCCTTCAGTATTGATTTGGGGATTACAAATAATTTTAGCAAATAGGCATATTTGCAAGTGCAAAATCTGTGACTAATGAGGTTCTAGACTGTATATCTTTGGGGATATTGGATATTTCTCCTTATGTCCTTGGGATAAACATGAAGTAAACTCTAACCCTAGCATTCCTTTGAAAGGGTAGAAAAGGGAGCTAGTTGATAGCCATCTATGCCCTTATCTTAGAAAAGCAGGTGTTAGGGATGCCTTTTGCCATGATTATCTCAAAGTCCTCATTAGTTCACTCCTTTTAGCCCTGAGATCTGACCTGGATTCCAGTTTCAGATGGGCCACTTCCTATGAAAGTGACACTGAGCCAGTTTCTTCACCATCCTGAGCCTCATTGTTTCCATCTTTAAACAGGTTAACTGTAAGACTCACCTCAAAGGGTTGTTGCAAGGAACAACTGAGTCAATACAGGTAAAGCATGGGTCAGCCGCCCTCATCAGATTCTACAAATCATAGTGTGAGTAGAATGGTGTGTCTGGGAGGGCAGTTCTCCTAGAGGCCGAATGTGTGCTAACTATTCGGGACAGCCCATGGGGATCTGTAATTAAGATTTTTATGTTAAACTTCATGGGGCTTTGTACTACCCGAGAAAGGACAAGAATCCATAGTTATCATCTAAGGATCAAAAGTTACCAAACTGTCCCCGTTCTGGTTCAAAATCAGTCTCTTTTTCAGTTGACTTCAACCTTGAGGCCTCAGATTGTAGCTCAAATTATCAAGTGATACATTCTCTCTTGTCCTCAGCCATAAGTTACCTAAAAAGTCAACTGAAAACTAGTATTGTGATAGAGTGGAAAAATCACAGGACTTGGAGCGGTACTGACCCGCATTTGAATTCCTAGTTCTTTCTCTTACTCAGTGTGACTTTTAGCCCAATCACCCTATCCCTCAGAGAGTCAGGTTTTCCATCTGGAAAATGGACCAGGAAATATGTATTTATTTATGTAATTTTTTTTTGAGACAGGATCTCGCTCGGTCTCCCAGGCTGGAATGCAGTGGTGCGATCCTAGTTCACTGCAGCCTCCACCTCCCGGGCTCAAATGATCCTCCCACCTCTGCCTCCCAAGCAGCTATCATGCCTAGCTAATTTTTTATTTTTTGTAGAGGCAGGGGTCTCACTATGTTGCCCAGGCTGGTCTCAAACTCCTGGGATCAAGCAATCATCCAGCCATAGTCTTCCAAAGTGCTGGGATTACAGGCATGAGTCACCGTACCCAGCCTTGTAATTTTTACGTTTGATGTAGATGTTTGTCAAGTTATTTTTGAAGGTTCTAGCCTGATGGTCAGCACCTTGTAGGTACCATGTAACTGCATCTATTGTGAGATTGCCTGCGTGCGTCACCTGTGTGTTATGAAAAGTCACTCTGAAGTTGGTTCTTGTAAATATTTCTGTAACTTTCCTGTGTATTAATTCACATTTTCCATTTTGCTTTCTCTTTTTCGATCTTTTTTATCCTGACAGAAAAAAAGAATGGAACTAACTGTATCACAGGACAAAATCTTTACTTAGAATCTGAACCTGTAGCAAGAAGCAAAATATATTGGCATGTAAGACAAGGCATTGCACTGACTCCCATTTCCTTGAAATCTATTTCCAAAAATCCTGAGGGAGGTGAGACTCTCATAGAAAGGCAATAGAGGGATGACATGGAATTTTTATAAAATGATGGCCGTTCCAGTGCCAAATGGGAATTTAATAAAAAGGAGAAAATATTCCTATCCCCTTTCTTCGCAAAACTGATGAAGCTGTTCAACGTAATTATTACAATTTCCCTCCCAAACACTCATGTCTTTGGGGTACTCAATATTCATTTTAATGCTCTGAAGCTAGACTTTATTTTTTCCTTAAAGAGAGAAGGGAAGAGACTTTTGTTAGTTAATAATTTAATAATTGCAAATTTGAGTTAGATACAATTAAATGTGTTTTTCAAATGATATATATATATATGTATGTATGCTTATATACCTACATGCATACATATATGTACCTGCATACATGCTGTTACCCAGAGAGACAGATTTATCTGAGGGATAGTTAACTAGTTACCTTGATGCTGGAGCTATTGATAATGAAGTGGTGGTTTTATTATTTGTGTGTGCTGTTTTTTTTAAAGAGAGGGAGAATTTCATCAATGTCAATTTCTTGGTTGTTATATTATAGGACAGTTATGTAAGATGTTACAATGGGGAGAAGTGGATAATGGCATAAGTGCCTCCTATATTATTTCTTATAATTGTATATGGATATTCACTTTTTCCAAGATAACAAAGTTGTAAAAAGAGAGGGAGAGGGGGAAAAAGGAGGACATAAAAAGAGGGAGGGAGAGAGAGAGACAAAGAGAGATGCAGAGAGATGGGCACACACGCAGAGAGAGATTGAGAGAGAAAAAAGAATGAGAGAGAGATGGGGGAGAGTAAGAAAGAGAGACACACACAGAGACAGAGACGAGAGAGATGGGGGAGAGTAAGAAAGAGAGACACACACACAGAGACAGAGACAGACATACAGAGAGAAAAAGAGATAGAAAGAGATGGAGACAGAGACCGAGATTGAGAGAGAAACAGACAGAGAGACAGAGAGTTTGGGAGAAGAGGCACAGCCCCTCTGCCTTGGGAAGTCGCACCCAGCCCACATTTGCCTACAGTACGTGTGCCCTCCCCTCACCTGGCTCACATCATCTGAACCTTCAGATCTGAGCTGCAGCGTCCTTCCTTCCTTCCTTCCAGCCATTCTCCTGGCTCCTTCTGTCCTTCTGACCCTGCCTGAACAACCTCAGTCACTTCTATCCACAGCCTCCTCAGGAGACCCAGCATCCTTTACCTTAGGTCATTAAATGTTGATTCATCCATCAATATCCACCTCCCTGTGAGGGTCGGGGCTCCAGAGACAGGGCCCATCTCCTGAACTCCTGTTATCTTCACCTGGGCTTGGCCCAGCACTCAGCACATAACGGGTATTTAGTAAAGGTTTCATAGAAAAGATCTTTTTCCTATTGCTTTGTGATTTCATTCTTTATTAAAAATGTTTGGAAAGCTCCCCGATCTCCAGGATAATTTAAAATTTGCATTTTCGCTAACTTTCCAGGAATGGAGACAGTAGCATTTACTGTCTTTAATTCCTCATCATCTAAAGGAAGTGGAGTAAGACCCCCAAACAGAGATGGCCTCACTGGCCCTCTCCACACTTTGGACCCAGGCCACCAGGCCATCTGCATTCATCCCTCACATGTCAATGCCATGTTCCCTCCCTGCGCCTGACTCTGCGTACTTGCTCATGTCTTGGTTTCCTTGTGGCTCAGCTCCCTTGGCCTGGCATGTGACTACTCTATGTATGTTCTCCATCTGAATCATGCCCCCTCCCCCTTAAGGTTCAGGTCCTCTGTGATCCCCTCAGGTCTCTTATTCACCCTCTTCTTTTAGGATTCCATAATGCCCTGGACTTCTCAGTGATGATTGCAGAGGTCTGTGACCTGCAGCAGGCAGGGGTTCTGTGTGTCTCAGGCACTGCTTGTGGGTTCTGCAGCTATCTCCAGCTAATGTGGTGCTGACCCCGAGGAATGGGTGTTGAATCACGCTGGTGAAGACATCAGCACTACTTCTCCAAGGTGGGGCTGCAGGACTCGGCATGCCTGGTTCATCCTTCTGGACCCTCTGCTTCCAGAAGCGTCCCTTGACTTGTCCCATCAGCCTTCTCCCATGATCTTGGGATCCCATGATCCACCAAGACCATCATCACACAAAATCCTCATGTTTTGTTCTTGCTGTTGCTCACATGCCCACCTCCCTGCCTGGACTCTCATCTACATAAGGGCCAAGAATATGTTGTACAAATCTTTGTAATCCCAGCACCTGGAATGGTGTCTGACATACAGGAGATGGTCGGCAAATATATGTCAAGCAAACCCACCCTGTGTGTCTTTTCTCTCATAGTTACAGCTGTGCATATCACTATTCTGTGGGTATGACTGAATTAATTTCCCAGCGAGTGGTCTCAGGGATCCTGGAGTTGAGTGTGAGCTCTCTGGCTTGAGTACAGCAGTCTCCATGGATATCCCTGTGTATCACACCCACCACGAAGCCCAGATCCAAGACTCTTTGAGTCAACCAGTGTGACATGAACCTGGGACTACCATACATTTCAAAAGATCCCCCACGTTGTTGGTTCTAAGGTGCACTCATGGTGGAGAACACGGGCCCAAGAAGGAGCTAGAATTTACCATTAAGTAACCAAAATGAGCTGAATATTCCTTTGAAGAATTCAGCAAAAAGTCAGGTACTAGATGTAATAGCACAAATACCAAGAGTGAGCAAGCGGGTTTGAAATGGGGATGCAAATACGGACTCTGAAGGGATTTCCCAGGCTCCAGGTGTCCTAGCAAGGACAGTCTGTGGTTTCAGCTATGTGGGGGAGGGGGCTGTAGCAAAGGGGTTCTGGTTCTTGGGTCCTGAGTCCTGGGTCCTGGGTCCTGGGTCCTTAGTCCTGAGTCTTGGATTCTAGGTCCTGAATTCTGAGTCCTGTGTCCTGGGTGCTGAGTACTGGGTCCTGGGTCCTGAATTCTGAGTCCTGGGTCCAGGGTGTCGGATCCTGAGTCCTGGTGTTCAGGGTCTTGGATCCTGAGTCCTGGGTCCTGGGTACTGAATTCTGAGTCCTGGGTCTGGGTCCTGGGTCCTGGGTTCTGGGTCCTGGATCCTGACTCCTGGGCCCTGTGCCAGGCTAGTAGATAGGCTCAAGAGAAGGAGCTGGAGAAACTTTGAGAGAGAGGAAAGAAGGGCTGCTGCCTTCCAGGGTATTCTAGGGGACAGGGTAAAAAAGAAGTAAAAGGAAAAGAGAGAAAAAAGAGAGGGATGAAAAGGAGAAAGGAAAGAGATTTGCAAGTTTGGAAAGCCAAGGGCTGCAGGGTGAATCAAGGTCAGGAGAGAGAGAGGCATTGGAGGAAGGGAGCTTATGGGCTGGGCCCCTTTCAGTTTTCTCCAGGCACCAGAAGCAAAGATCTCAGTTTCTTTTCAATTACTCTTGACTGCTGAACTAGGCTTTTTTGAAATGAGGCTTCCTGCCAACATGGTGCCTCGCAGGCCCTAAGTGTGTATGTGTCTGTGTGTGTGTGTGTGTGTTTATATTTGTTGTCTTGGTATATTTGTGTATATGTCTGTGTACATCTTTGTGTGTCTGTGTGTCTTTGTGTGTGGTGTGTGTCTGTGAATTTGTGTAATGCATGTCTGTGTAGGTGCTTATGTGTGTCTGTGTGTGTGGTATGTGTCTGTGTGTTTGAATATGTGTGTTTGTGTGCTTCATTGTGTGTGCATTTGTCTGTGTGTATCTGTTCATGTTTGTGTGCATTTGTGTGTATCTATCCGTGTGTGTATCTGCGTGTGTGTATCTCTTTGTGTGTCTGTTCCTGTCTGTGTGTGTGTTTGTGTATCTGCATATCTGTGTGCCTGTATCTGTGTGTGTGTGTGTGTGTGTGGTGTACCTAGGCAGTCAACACAGGAGAGCATGGGCAGCCTCGGTCTGGAGCCAGGCTGCTGAGACTCACACGCTGATCCTGGCACTCCCACCCCTGTGACCTCACAAAGTTGCTCACACCATCCGTGACCCACTTGACTCATTGGTAAAATGGGGATCATTATAGGACCTGCCTCTTGGGATGGTCGTCCTTGTGACACACAATATACAGACATGCCAGGCACACAGGCAGTATTCAAACACAGAAATCATAGGCATCCGAGTATCCTCTCCAAGCAGCAACTCTGGGGCCAGGACACCTGTCTTCTCTAGTACCCTTATCTCTTTAAGGTGACCAATTTGCCTCTGTTTTCTCAGGGTTGAGGGGGTCTTCCTGGGACCACAGACTATCTATGTTAAACGTGGAATAGCGCTGGGCAAATCAGACAAGTTGACCACCTTATTTGTCATGTTTCACCCCCATCCCAATTCCCAATCCCAATTCCATTCAACGGTCTGCAGACAGCAAACATTTAAGTATGATAGGGGCTCTAAGCCAAGAAGTTGCCTAAGGCCTGGGATCATTGTTTAACTCTTCCTGGGGTGCTATTGCTCCAGTGTGTCTGGGCTATCTGTTGCCTAATGCCTTCTCAGAAATGGGCACGGTTGGGTCCAGAGGGGAGGTTGGGAGCAGAAGAGAGGCAAGGATTGCTGAGGTGACTCAGCAATGGGTGCAGGGTGTTGTCACAACAGGCCCCCTTTCCCTTGAATGCCCATGCACCCATGACATGCTCCACCGGTTGCCATGAGTCAAGCAAGATGAGGTTCTCCAGGCTGCCGCTCAGTGCAGGGGCTGCGGGGGCCGGATGTGGCCTCCTCCCTGAGAACTTCCCAGTAGGAGGAGGTGGCCCCTCCCCTGGGCTGAAGCTGGAGCTGCAAGAGCCAGGCCAGGTCTGGGGAGAGGTTGCAGCTACACCTGCTTCCAGCTGGCCACTCCGTGGAGAAGCCAGAAGCTGAGTCACTAGAATGACAAGCCTGTGCCATTTCACAGGAGCTGTGAGCCAAGGGAGCTGCTCCCTGAACACAGCTTTTGGGGTGAACCTCCCAGTTTGGGTTATTTCCAAGCCAAAACTCTTCTAAGCAAAAATGTGATCAAGGAGGCTTCTGGTCTCAGCTCCCCAGGGCAAGAAAGAAATGAACATTATAACGATTTTTGTCGCTGCCACCATCCCCGCTATTTATCCCTCCTTCACCAAGCACCCACTGTATGCCAAACTTTTTATACACTTTCTATCAGCCAACCTTTGAAATAGCTCTGGGAGATATTTCTTATTATCCACATTTAATACACAATAAAATGAGGACGTTGGGAGATTCTAGATTCTAGACCTTGGACTCGGCCAGGGCTATGGCTGGCAAACCCTGGACTTTTAGCCTTTTCTGCACCTGCCCAAATCCTGCCTCTCAGGTCCACCCACCCTAAAACCACACTTGACAGATGCTGAGTCCGGGGTCCTGTTCAGAAAAAAAAAAAAAAAGATAGGGAGAGAATAGAAAATTGGATTCAGAGGAAGTATGAATAGAAAGGAATCTAAAAATGCAAATATTGCCTTTGCAAAGAAATTACTTATGAATTCACAGGTTTCTTCCCATGTTTCTGCCTCAGTTTCCTTTTGTATTGACTTAGGGATCATCTTCAATGCAAGCATCCACGTATTTCCCAGAACGCTTTAGGCTCACGGGGTCGGTTAAGGGATCCCTGTATGCTCAGCGGAGGCATTTGCCAGATCACACTTCCCTTGCATGCCTTTGCAATACTGTCAGTTCAGCCTTGTACATACATTTGAGTTAATCCACATGATTGCTCTTATTCAACATAGATCTGGTTACGTTATTTATTTGATCACAAAATTTGCTTTAGAAAATCTGAATGTATTTTATTTTATTTATTTTATTACTATTAATTTTTGAGACGGAATCTCACTCTGTCGCCTGAGCTGGAGTGCAGTGGCGCGATCTCGGCCCACTGCAAACTTCGCCTCCCGAGTTCACGCCATTCTCCTCCCTCCGCTTCCCGAGTAGCTGGGACTACAAGCGCCCGCCACCAAGCCCGGCTAATTTTTTTTTGTATTTTTAGTAGAGACGGGGTTTCACGTGTTAGCCAGGATGGTCTCGATCTCCTGACCTCGTGATCCTGCCGTCTCAGCTTCTCAAAGTGCTGGGATTACAGGAGTGAGCCACCGCGCCCGGCTAATAATCTGAATTTATTATACTCACCACTTGTTTCCACTCAATTGTTCAGGTCTCCTCTGCGCACGTTTTCTGGAGGCGTCGGTGCTGTCTGGGGTCTGTGCCTTTCCCTGTACTAGGAAGTCCTTACACCCTTCTTCACCTGGAAGTCTCTTCTCCATCCTTCAAGCCCTAGTTCCTCGAGGGAGGCTCCTCTCACTCCCCTTAACCCTGCCTGCAGCTGCCGCAGCAACTTGCAATGACACAAACCCTACTCTCAGCACCCACCTCTGCAAAAGTTTCCAAATAGAAATGAAAGTTAGAGTTGTCTGAGACGTTTCTTAAAAATGAAGATTCCCAGGGCCCATCACCTAGGTGTTTTGATTCCATAAATCTTGTCTGGGGCCAATGAATCTGTGTTTTTAACACACGCTCCAGGTCGTTCTCATTTAGATGCTTCTTGGGCCATTCTTTTAAGAGACTGCACACAACTGTCATTACTTATTATTTATATCTCAGTTCTCTGCCAACCTCCACCTACCTGTCATCCCTCAAAGGTCAAGAGCTCTCAGGAACAAGAACAGCATATTTTCATTTCTAAGATGCTGGGACACCACAGATGGTCAATAAACCTGTGATGACTGAACTCACTATGCAATTTGTCCATAACTACTTAATAAGCACCTACTACGTTCACGAACATGTCCTAGGCACTGGGGAGAAGCAACAGAAAACAAAAAGGATGCAAATCCCTGCCCTATGGATCAAGCAATGGATGTGTGAATTATGAAGACTAGATTCAGAGTGTCTGAGCTTTAACAATGATGTATTGGAGGGTTTTCATTAACCAGACATTTAAGTATCTTCATGGACACTATATAATTAAACCCCACAATACGTAAGAGATAAACAATATGAGAGAATGATTGCTGTCATTTTTTTTTTAAGCAATGAGGAAACTGAAAATCAGAGAGGCTGTGGCTGTGGGGTGCTACACAGTTACTTGCTTGTAGAGTCTGGATTTCAAAGCTGGCCTGTTGCGTTTCTAGCGCTGAGTCCTTGGTTTCCTCTCCTGGATTCCTTTGCTGCAGTGTCACACTCCACAAGCCCAGGCCCACTCACATGATACAGGAGATCTTTCTCAGCAAAGCCCGGGTAGCTCAGCAGCTAAGTAAAGGCATTCATCCGTGATGGCATTCTCCCTAGCAAATTCACCTGTGAAGCAACCTGTGAAAATCACCTGTGGAGCTACCTGCACTGAGGTTCCACTGAGCCGTAAGTTCAATGTATATCGGCACAACCATGTTTCATGAAAAGAAGCCTGTTGTCATTCATCATGCTTTCATCAAGAGGGTTTATAGCAGAGGAGGTTGAAACAGCTTTCTGTTGGTGCAAAAAAATCTGAGATTAATAGTAAACCTTGAAAATTGGAAAGCATCTGATTTGGGCTTTTGCATCAACAAGCCCAATAACTTGGAGGAAATTATTAACATATAAATAGACAAGCTTCCCATTAAAACAGCGGTCGCAGACAGTTCTGGAAAAGACCTCTTCATGCAGAAAGTAATTACAATGGGAAATCGAGTCCAATTCAGGCCCATTTGCAGCAAGCTTGAAAAATCAAAATGTACCCAGTCATAATCATGTAGACAACCCTGTTGTTGGGGTGGGGCAGGTCGACCAGTTCTTTATTATTATTGCTATTACTATTTTACTTTTAAAGAATCCAACTTTCTAAGCTCCAAGTCTTAACTGCCTCACAACCTCTGCTCAGAAGGTTACAGCAAAGGGCAGACACACATACTCATATACTAGCAAAACAAAAGAAAGCAAAACAGCCCATGTGTAAATAAATAGGTTTTTGGTTAGATTTCCAGAGGTTAATAGTGTTTCTAGCTGAGATGCCACTCAAACCAAGAACTTCTAAATAAGTAGCCGTTTCCTTTGAGTGTTTGTACTCCCTGACAGTGAGATGCTTCAGCCCTTGGCCCGTCATTATTTTAGGAGAGCTGGAATGTACATGACCAGAAACTTCAAGACATAGTTGACTCTAGAGATAAAAGGTAGGACCTAACAAAGGTGCAAGCTGCAGGTGAAGACAAAATGATTCCCAGGAAACATGAACGTGTTCCTCTCAAATGACTGTGAAAGGACAATGGGGAAAAAAGGTAGTAGATAAGGATGCTACCATGAGATCACATATCACCCCATAACCTTCTCGGAGGTGCAGGATTTTGGTGAAGTTGCTCAAGACCACATCACAGGATTGGCTATTTAGGGCCTCTGAAGTGCCCTCCCAGATCCCTGGTCCATTCTTCCATGACAGCATACTTTGTTCCAGTTAATGGTTCAAGTTTCTGTCTTCTGTGCTATGCTGCAAGCCCAGTACTGCACAATCTCCAGCTACCTTTAAGGAGGAAGACCAACTCTTGACATTTGACCGAAGACTCTACCGGTGTTGGCCCTGCCTACTTCTCCAGCAGAACGCGATGCCCCATTTCTCACCTCGCTGTACGCAGCTGAATCAGCCTCCTTTCATTCCACAGTCAGGCCATGCTCCCATGCTCCCTGCCTTTGCACATGCACCTCCCCCTGCCCGGATGCTGTGCTTACTCTCATCCCCATGCCTTCCTCCTTCCACATAACACACATAGCAAGCAGCCAGGTTACACACACCCATAACACCTGGTTTCTTTGCTTCAGCATCCTTGTCTACAGCTATAAACCTAGTTGAGTAAGTATTTGGTAAATGCCAGTTTCTCCCACTAAACACATTCGACCATGGTGCTTGCATCGTCAGAAGCTAGCACAACATCTCGCCTAAGAAAGAACAAATGATTCCCCAGTGCCCAGCTCAGGCCCATCACCTAGTTGGGCTGCATAAGACCTTTTTCAATGAATGGATGGATTACTATGTGGGGTAACTGGAATTCATGACCTGTGTCATTCCGGTCATCACATTGCCTCTCTGTAACAACATGACAAACCATGTACGGACCTTTCCTCTTTTCCAGCTAAGGATCCTTTTGAAATGAGAAATATCCAGACACAGAAAAAGTGAATGGTGAGGGTTTTGTGTTGGTTTTTGTAGTTGTTGTTTAAATTTTGCTTTGAAGGGAAGGCTAATTGGATACATGGAAAATGCCAAGAACTAAAACAGAAACTGCAGTGGGGACAAACTTTTTCCAACATGCCACCAAAGCCAGTTCTGAAAATTGTTCACTTGTGACATGTTTCCAGTGTCAAGGAATAGATAATGTCTTTAGCCTCTATTTCAATTGTTATCACCCTAAGTCCAGAGGAACTGTACTCCTTGGCTGTTTCTAGAAAGATAAAAACTGGACACATATTTCTGCAAGGCAGCATTGTTGACTCTGACTACCGATACTTGAGCCTCTGAGCAGTGGCAGGTTGGAGTTTCTATTATTTATGTTTCACCTTAAATTTCCAGAAGGGTTGTCAGCTGTCGTCTGGTTCTCTCTCCTCACTGTGATCTGGGTTTATAACACACAAGGTCTGGGGAAGTCACTGTCCCTGAGGATCGTGCTCAGG
Source organism: Pan paniscus (assembly GCF_029289425.2). Taxonomy (NCBI): domain Eukaryota; kingdom Metazoa; phylum Chordata; class Mammalia; order Primates; family Hominidae; genus Pan; species Pan paniscus. Next base: position 89,600,223 of record NC_073267.2, on the reverse strand, counting down.
TAAGGAGGGTTTTGGTAGGTTTGGCCATCAGAATCATGTGACCCTGAGCACTCCTTACTCTTAGCCAGGCTCTTCAGAGAGGCCTTGCAAGAAGGGCCCCATTCAGCTGGGAAGAAAAGTTTTAGAGCTAATTCATTCATGCATTCAAACATCTTTGAATCTGTCGCATTCAACAAACACCCTTTCAGAATCTATTGGGCTGGGACAAAATTCCCACCCTTATAGAACCCACTATCTAATGCAGGAAACTGATAAATGGGTTACTAATACAGTTATAGATGTGTTAAGTTTAATAAAGAAATAAACAAGATGATGAAATGGCCATATTCATATGATTCATTGTAGAAAAAGCCACAGAGTGCAACAAATGATTTTTATTCCTCCCTGTCTTTTTTCTCTTCTTCCTCCACTTCCTCACTTTCTTGCTTTCTTTTAAGGGGTTTCACTCTCTGGGAGTTGGAGCCTATTCTCTTGACAGCCTCTGTCTGTGCTGCTTATCCCAGGCTAATCCAGTCCAGTTCTACAGACTGAGTAAGATAGAGAAACCTCATATACCCAGGCCCTGCCCTCAAGGTGTTTACAGTCTGGAAGAGACAGTCAAACCTACAACTAATTGTAGTAATGCAAAAGGGAGCCAAGCGCACTAAGTGCTACATTGTGGCTTAGGAACTAAATGAGTTGCTAACAGGCAGAGCAGACTGTTAAGACTTTTCCCACACAAAGAGTAAGTGATAAAATTTCATGCAGAAAAGCTCTGGTTATGCCAAATCCAAAGCTTCCTATTTGGGCACAGTGAGTCTCTTCCACCAGTAGGAATTCCTCGAGACTGGGATCCCCAATGCCTGAAGGTCACTTTCTTCTCCCGCAAAAAGAGGGACATCTAACAAGAGCTTGCTGTTACTAGTGAATTCTCAGGACTTAGATAGAGGGTTCCTTGGCTCACTCAAGATGCCCTCCCATGAGAACATGGTTACTTTGCAGAGGTAGGGAGAATTTTTAGTTGGTTAGTACCAGACACTGGAAAGAAGAATGAAAGAGGTCATGTTTTGATTCAGCTATGGGAATTTTTGCTTATAAGATGAGCTTAACTCACATTTGCAAGTGTGTGTATTTTGGGTTTACATAAGACAAAATTGTTCGAAATTACTTAAAGTCGTCTCTTGGTCTTGAAAACCCCATTGCTGAGAGCAGGCGTATCTTTAAGACAGAGGAAGACATGAGATTCATTCATCTCATTAGTTTCCATTGAGCCATTTCAAACGACGTCTAGGAAACTAACACATATGTTGACAGTGTAGTGTCAGATCCACATCACAGTATCAGAGATAGGAAGGCCCCGCTATTTTGAGGTTGCCTTCTCCATTTTGTATTTTGTGTTTTTTTTTATGTTTTCCATGTTCTCCAGGAGGAACTGGGACTCTGTTGTCCTTATTTAACAATATTTTTAAAATAGTACTGCTGTTTGTGTGTTTTCGTTTGTTTTTAAACTTTGAACCAATCCAAGATTCTTAAATAAAAAGATAAAGTCCTTGGTCTTTAACCAAGGACTTAATGTTCCCTTAAGGGTTGGAAATAGAGGCACGAAGGCTATATTATCCATTATGTTAGCTTAGCACTTACTATGCCCCAGGCATTAACCTCAAAACTTTACATGCTGTAGCTCAAAGAAATCCTCAAACTACAGTTTTGAGGTAAGTAGGTGCCAGGACTGTCCCCATGTTACAGAAGAGGAAATTGAATCTTCCAGATGTTAAGAGATACTTCCAAGTTCATGAACCTTGTGAATGGTGAACCTAGATTCAGTCCTACATTGACTGACTATCCCTCCCTTGGTAACTATCAGCTACAAGCATTCTACTACCAAGGCAGTTCAGCTCCTATCTCTTATTTCTACCTCTATGAAGTATGGTAAGCCCTGAGCATTGTCCTCTCTATACCTGAGAAAAGCGCTCTGCTGTCTCCAACCTCATGTCAATTCAAGAGCTAAAGCTTCCATGAAAGTTCTCAGATCTCCTTCCTGATCTTCAAGTTAGAGAGATCTTCAAGATAGATTACATGTATAGGGTTTCTCCCTATCTTGCCAGCCCTCCTCAAGCCTTCAGATGACCGCAGCTCCAGCCAACAGCTTGAGTGGATCTCTTGAGAGGTCCTGAGCTAGCAACATCCAGCTAAACTGAATTCCTTACCCTCAGAAACTGTGTCAGATAATACATGTTTGTTGTTTTAAACGGCCGTATTTGGAGTAATTTGTTAATGAGCAATTGAAAACTAATACACCGTTCTATTCCTGGGATCTGATACGACAGAGCTGAACCTCTGACAATGAAAGGGTCACTATTGGAATAAACCAGGTTAAATAATGCATGTAGGGTTAAGCCATAGCTCTCTGAATTTGTTCAACTACGGTGTGACTTTGTCAGCGTGAGACACTCAATTCACACAGAATTATTTCCCCTCCCTCATTTATTTGTTCCCTACAGAAGAGAATGACTAATTATATGGGTGTGAAGTTTAGAAAATTGGGGTTCAATTCCTTTGTTTGCTGTTTATTAGAAAGTCACTGGAAATTGATTTAACCTCTTTGAGATCTGATGCTTCAGTATCAAATAGGGAGGGTAATAGTACCTTGTGGGGTTGTACAATTCCAGGGGCCATCTGGACGTCATAAGGATCCACTTAAATAATGCACATCAAACGCTTAACACAGGGGCTGGCACCTAATAAGAACTCAAGTAATAGTACTATCATTATTATCAGTAATAAAAATTATCAAGTTTCCTGACAACAGTCAATAGAAAGTTTCTTTAATTCTAAAGGCTTGCCACCATTTAACATAATCCTGATAGACAATGTGTCATAACAGCTAAGTGTTCTAAAAATGTGTTCTACGCATGGATTTTCTGCATTAGAATTCTCTGAAGTGTTTATTGAAAATGCAGATTCCTAAAACGAATCTCAGAACCACAGAGTCAGAATCTTTGGAGTGAGAGTTGGGGAGGGAGCAGTGGAAATCTGTTTTTTTTAACAAGCTCGTGCAGCATTCTAGCGCTCAGAAAATCTCCAAGAGCAGTGTTGTAGAAGAGAGAAGATTCATCTCGAACTGAAGGGTCCAGGGTTCAAGTCTGATCTCTGACATTTACTAGTCAAAATAAATTAACCTTTCTAATTCTCAGTTTCTCATCTGTGAACAGTAAGCATAAATCTGCCTTTCTTAGCTCAAAGACCAATTATAAATATCAGCTGAGATAATAAAAACATTAACTGACTTGTATCTAGTGTGTACATAGTTGACATAGTTGCTATTCCTATTTTGTCTCATTGAAACTCCTGAGAGTTCTGTGAAGTCAGTCTTCCTCCCTGTTGAAGTTGAGAGCAGAGGTAGCTGAGGTTACATTACTTAGTTCAGGTCACACCATGACGGTTACTGCATAAAGCAAGGTCTTCCGATACTAATTCAAGATGCATTTTTCATTCCCTAATGTTGACTAAAATCGAGGTGCCATGTCAATTTGCTGTTGCTGTGCATTTCTTTAACTGTGACTACTGCTTTGTTGTGTTACCTAGCCCAGAAGAAAGAGGCCAAGGGAGGGATTACGTTCTAATTGCCCAGATCACAATTATACATGCAAAGAGCAATAATTATTTTAATACAAAAACTGTGAGGTCATTGAAAATGCATTTCTTTAGCAATGACATTAGAGAAACTGTCAGTCTTGATGCGTCAAATAGTTCTAATTTGTGCACCATTAAACTCACTCATCTTAAATTATGAAACTGATTACCTTTGTTCAGTTTTTCTGGGTCATTATTTTGTTTCTTCTTCATAGGGTTTATGCAAGGGAAAAACGTTTGGAAAATTGTTTGTATCCCCTACATGCTCCGTGAATAAAGAAAAGAGCTTCAAATGGATACTTTATATTTCTATTAGTAACATTATCTGCTACTATACTATGTGAATTGGCTGGATAGGTTTTCACTGAGTTTGGAAGGTAAGATTCTGGGATGGTTTTACTTAAACTATAGGATGTGGTGTACACGTCAAATAGATATTTGGGTGCTAAGGGTGTGGGCTCCAAGAAATAATCACATGTCTTCCAGAGTAGCTAAACTGAGACCAAGGAGAAGCCTCTGTGGCCAGGAAAAAGCAAGCCATATATATTCAATGCATTAAGCAGAGAAAACAAACCACTTTCAGATGTGAATACAGCCCTGAAGTCACAAAGTAACATACTGAACTGCCCGTGCTGATTTGAGATCCAGTTGATTCTCACATGGTAACTCTAGGCTGACAGTTCCAGGATGAGATCTATACTTAACACAAGTGTCTTCGGTCAGATTCACGCAGGAGTAGACCTAGAGACAAGGATTCGAGTGCAAATGGCTTCTTTGGGATGTGTTCTCAGAGGCACTGGAAGGGAGATGGGCAAGTTTAATGCGGAAGGAAGCATGGAAGCTATACTAGGGTGCATGCATGGAAGAGTAGGATTTTTATGTGAGGAATTGTGGCTTAATCATAATGGGATCTCTGTGACACTGAGTTGAACACACTTCAGAGTTACTGACCCAGGGAGCAAAGAAGCTGGAAGGTATTTATCCACCAACTCCCATCTATCATGGATGGTCCCAGGGTGTTAAGACACTGGCACGGCTGACATTCCCTGAAGTGGTCAGATAAGACTCTTGAGTGGAGAATGAGGAATGCTTGCAGTTAAATGCCCTTAGCTTGACTGGCTAGCTGAAGAATTTCCTATAACCCAGAAAGCTGTGTCATGGCTAAGTTTTTGAGGGATAAGAACTATTATCAATTTGCTTAACTTGAATGATAATATCATTACTAGAGTAATAATCTCTACACTAGTAATGCAGCAATAGCCATTTATTGAGTGACTGCCATGTGATAGTTGCCATAGTAGGTCCATTACATATCTAATTTAACCTACAGAATCATCTCCTATCGAGGGCATTATCATTCACATTTAACAGATGGGGGTGGTGGGAGATTCGGAAAGCTTCAGTAACAGGCCTAGGATTACACAGTTGGAAAAGAAAGCCAGAATATGACTCTAGGCCTTTGAGCATAGGATACATCCTCTCCACATAGCAGGTTGTGCATATACATTTGTTTAATAGATGAATTGAATATCCATAAAGGGTTCTTTTTAACTTTTGACACTTCAAGTTGGTATCTTTGTTGACTTGCAGCTGTCTTGACCGTTTTCCAAACCTCACTTCTCACCTGCTTGTTTAACCTTCCTAGAAGGCTGAACTGTATTCTGTAATAAAATGCAGATACTTTTAGTCATAGATGAACACGTTTGTACCTTCTGTGTGTATATAAGGCCTCGGGAAATTGACACTGGAAATTTACGACCAGTCAAAGAGGCTCAGATACCCTATTACGGACTCTGTATGTAAACACAGTCCCCTCACTCTCTACGGCACCTTCCTTCCTTCAAGTTAAGCGAATGTGCTCCATTTAGCTTTATATAATATCTAGCTTTTTTCCTGTGCTGGTTCACAACAAAGATTATCAAAATTTAAGAGAAATATGTTGGCTCTCCAATAAGGTTTGAACTATGCAGATGTTGCTGGGATAGAATTTAAGAGATAAGCTGTTTCCTACCACAGGAAGCTTCTGCTACTCGTAGTGGGTTCATAGCTGAAAGATAAAAGTTAAAAAAAAAAAGGTTTGAAATGCTATGAAACTCTTTTCCTAATGCAATCAAGCTGAAACTCCCAGGTAACCCGGTCATAGGAAGAAAGATTCTCCAGGGTGATTCAGCTTTTAATCTCTAGGAGTCTCAGGCCCTAGCATGCTGTGTTCATCGACTTGAAGCCATAAGAAAATGAGAGTTTGGAATAGTAAACTGCATAACCACTTCTGGGTACATCCCGCCCATCCACCCCTAACCCCACTCCCAAGATGCAAGAGGGAAACCAAGGCCATTTTTTCCAAATGGACCAATGTCTGAAATACTGGCTTCTATTTCTGAATAGCTCACTTCTGAGCTTGTTTGCCCAACTCTGTAGTTCAATTAATTTCACGCTTCAGGGATTTGTAGGCATGTTGACCGGTCTAACGGCAAAAATGAAATTTTATTGGAAAGGGTGTTTGTTGGGAAAACAAAAGACTCGGGGGCTAATTTGGTAATAGGCTGTGGAGACTTTCTTCCTAGGTCATTGGTTCAAATCTAGAACATGCTTGGCAGTGATGGGAAATCATTACTATTTGATGGCTGCCTGACAGGTAGCCAGGAATCTGTTGGTCTCCTGTCCAGCAGCTCTCTAGGCAAAACAGCAACAGTGACAGGAGGAACACCAACAATTACATGGAAACACAGGAACTGAATTACCAAGTTTCTCCCTCAACAACTTGTTACTTAACTGATTAATTGCTTTGTCAATTTAACAGATAATGACCCACCAAAAGATTCCAACGCCTACCTCTTAGGTGTGAAATCTGAGTAAAACCAGGAAAAAAAAAAAAAACTGGAACATAATGAGAAATGAAGAACTGAAGAACAACAGAAAAAAAAATTACAAATCTTTCTGTCAATCAGAGACTTATAACTGAGCTAGAACATCTATACGTTTATATAAAAAAGGCCAAAAATCTTAAAAGGCCAGAACCGGTAACAGGAAAACCTGCAGAGACAAACCCCAAATAGAGTGACTGCGTGGAAAAAATTGGCAGATTTCTATCCAAAAGGTCCTTATGACACTTACAAGGCTAAGAGCCACGTACGGCTTATTATGGGAAGTTTGGCGCCATAATAATTTCGGCATAGCCATTCTCAGCTGGAACCAAACCACCAGATTGGATCTCCACAGGAGTACATTCCTAATGCAAGCTGGGCCAGATAGTGAGAACTTGATTCTAAGCAGGGGAATTTCCTTATGTCCATGGGCTTAAGTGAAAACCTTTAAAATTATTTTAATGTCACTTTTCTTTTTAAAGGGACATGAAAGTACTAAGAAAATTTTAGGCACTGAAAGGGTTTCTTTGGACTTCCCCTCCCTGCTTTTCTAATTGCCTTTTACGGAATGGAACTTTTAATTTATTCTGAATGTTTTACTCTGTTATGAGAAACTTGACTCAAGCTTCATATTCTGACATGGGTTTCTTGTATTTCCGTCTAAATAACACTCAAGACAATCACAAATTTGACCTCAACGTGTGTTTATTCCCTTAGATTATAAACCAATGGAGTTTCAGAGAGGTTACAAGATTTATCCAACACGGCTGTTGGCCAAAGAGAAGAGTGTGCTACAATGACTTAGAAATAAATGTGTGAAGCCGGGCAACTGGTTATTTTGCAAAAAGCACCAGAACCTACCCATCTAAAGGAGGCTCATGCCCTTCAAAGTACACCGGTGAGAGACAGCGTGTTGGTTTCTATGTGGGTTACTGCCCCTGGTTTTGCTGCAGTGATATCATGAACAACCCTCCAAATCAGAGTGATTTACAAACACATCAGATTTGCATGTTGACTGTGGCTCAGCCAGCCTCGGCCAGGCTTCACTTCACGCCAGCTCCAAGTGCCTCTCATTTTAGGTCCCAGGTTGCAAAGGCAGCATCTCATAGGGGAGTGTCCTTCCCATCACAGTGGGCAGGATCAAGGAAGGCAAGCAGAAACACACGGAGCCTCTTACAGACTTGGCTTGAACTACCTCTTGATCACATCCAATCACGTCCCATTGGCCAAATGGGAAACACGACCAAGCCCAAATTGGAATGGTGGGTCAAGGGGAGAGAGGATGTTTGCTGAACATTAATACAATCCACCACAGTCATATAATTTAAAGTCCTCTGCTGAAGAGTGATACTCTTTTATGACTTAGCATGTGTACTAACAACTCTAGTGCTAACATTCACTGAGCAACTTTCTGCTTAGTACAGGAATGTGCTAATCAACATACACATCCATTACACCATGTTATCCTGTCAACAGACCTCCAAGGGAGGAACTTACCCCCATTTGACCGAGGAGCAATGACAGCCTTGCGCAGCAAAACCCTGCACTTCAGCCCTAAGACCTGCACAGATACAAAATCACTGTGCAAAAATCACAAGCATTCCTTTACACCAACAATAGGCAAGCAGAGAGCCAAATCATAAATGAGCTCCCATTCACAATTGCTACAAAGAGAATAAAATACCTAGGAATACAGCTAAGAGTGAATGTGAAGAACCTCTTCAAGGAGAACTACAAACCACCACCCAAGGAAATAAGAGAGGACACAAACAAATGGAGAAACATTCCATCCTTATCTATAGATAGAATCAGTGTTGTGAAAATGGCCATACTGCCCAAAGTAAAGATTCAATGCTGTTTCTATCAAACTACCATTGACATTCTTCACAGAATTAGAATAAACTATTTTAAATTTCATATGGAATCAAAGAAGACCCCGTATAGCCAAGAGAATCCTAAGCAAAAACAACAAAGCTGGAGGCATCATGCTACCTGACTTCTAACTATACCACAAGGCTACAGTAACCAAAACAGCATGGTACTGGTACCAAAACAGACATATAGACCAATGGAGCAGAACAGAGCCCTCAGAAATATCAACACACATCTACAACCATCTGATCTTTCACAAACCTGACAAAAATAAGCAATGGGGAAAGGATCTCTTATTAAGTAAATGGTGCTGGAAAACTGGCTAGCCATATGCAGAAAACTGAAACTGGACCCCTTCCTTATGCCTTGCATAAAAATTAAGATGAATTAAAGACTTAAATGTAAAACCCAAAACCATAAAAATGCTAGAACAAACCTAGGCAATACCATTCAGGACATAGGCATGGGCAAAGACTTCATGACAAAAATGACAAAAGCAATTGCAAAAAAAAAAAAAAAAAAGCAAAAAAATGACAAATGGGATCTAATTAAACTAAAAACCTTCTGCACAGCAAAAGAAACTGTCATCAGAGTGAAACAGGCAACCTACAAAATGGGAGAAAATTTTTGCCATCTACCCATCTGAGAAAGGTCTAACATCCAGAATTTACAAGTAACTTCAACATTATTTCCAAGAAAATAACAACCCCATCAAAAAGTGGGTGAAGGATATGAACAGACACTTCTCAAAAGAAGACATTTATGTGGCCAACAAACGTGAAAAAAAACTCAACATCACTCATCATCGGAGAAATGCAAATCAAAACTACAATGAGATACCATCTCATGCCAGTCAGAATGGTAATTATTAAAAAGTCAGGAAACAATAGATGCTGGTGAGGCTGTGGAGAAAGAGGAATGCTTTTACACTGTTGGTGGAAATGAAAATTAGTTTAACCATTGTGGAAGATAGTATGGTGATTTCTCAAGGATATAGAAGCAGAAATACCATTTGACCCAAAACCAAAGGAATATAAATCAACTACTATAAAGACACATGTACACATATGATTATTGCAGCACTGTTTGCAACAGCAAAGACATGGAACCAACCCAAGTGCCTATCAATGATACACTAGATAAAGAAAATGTGGTACATATACACCATGGAATAATATGCAGCCATAAAATGGAATGAGAGCATGTTCTTTGCAGGGACGTGGGTGAAACTGAAAACCATCATCCTCAGCAAACTAACATATGGAAAGAAAACCAAATACCACATGTTCTCATTCATAAGTGGGAGTTGAACATTGAGAACATGGAAACAGACAGGGATACAACACACACCGGGGCTTGTTGGGAGGTAGGGGATGAGGGGAGGGAACTTAGAGGACAGGTCAATAGGTGCAGCAAACCACCATGGCACACGGATAACTATGTAACAAACCTGCATGTTCTGCCCATGTATCCCTTTTTTTTTAGAAGAAATAAAACAAAAATCCACAAACTAAGATAAATATAATTTTTATGTTATATCCAAATATACAAGTCGTTCTGACATATTAATAAATAAAAGACACACTAAACAATGGGAGAAGGAAGAGGGAATAGTTCAATGACAATCAAAATTCAAAGAATAGAAAACCCAAACATTGGATAAATATATTTCCACCATTTTCCTTGTTGTCTTACAATGCCTTCTAGGACTTAACACCAAACATTGGGGTCTGTCTCTAGACTCTCTGCTGTTTCTGTGGTCTACTGCTGGTCTCTGCGACTTCATCACAATGTTTTGATACTCTAAACCTGTGCTATCTGGTGATGGGTCACCACATGGGTCACAATGACATGCAGCTATTTAAGTTCAATTAATGTAAAAATTAACTTCCTCAGTCAGTCTAGCTATATTTCAAGTGCTCAGTAGCCACATGTGACCCAAGGCTACCATATTAGAGTAGCATAGCTAGAGACCATCTCCATGATTGTAGAAAGCTCTGTTGGACAGCACTGCTTAAATGTATAAGTCTTAGTATCATTATAATAGAGCAAGTCTCCTTTCTTTCTTTCTCCTCTTTAAAATTGCTTGGGCTCTTTACTTTTCCAAGTAAATTTTAGAATAAGTAATCAGGGAAAAGTAAATTAAAACAACAATAATATTCCACTCTATGGCAAGAAAAATGAACGCATTACATGCATCCAAATAGAGACACCTGAACATAATGTAAATGTGTGAGAAGAGCAAGTCGCAAAGTGTGTGTGTGTGTGTGTGTGTGTAGGTGTGTAGGTGTAATGCCATGAAACAATTTAGATGAAACTTAAAAACACACCAAATAGCCATTCTATTTATTTTTCATGGATCATAATAACAGTTAATAAATATTAAGCATTTATTTTTTTCCAGGCTCTGCTCCAGACACTTTAAATGTATCAACATTTGATGATTGCACATACAGTTGATTTACTATCCCCTTTTTTATTTGACTGAGACAGAGCAAAGTTAAGCAACTTCTTCCAGGTTACTCAGCTAGTTGGTACAGAGTTGGAGCTCAGAGCCAGGCTGGCTTCCAAGTCTGTGCTCATAAACACGGTGCCATCCTGGATTCAGACCAAACGACACCAGACATGGAAAGGGATGTTTCTAGACGTGGAGAAAATAAAATACAAATGGCCTTTGGGGCTTTACCTTCTATATAATATATTTTAGAGAGAGAAAGAGAAGAGGATCAGGGAGAGAGAGAAAGAATGGGATATCCAGCTACTCGGGAGGCTGAGGCAGGAGAATGGCGTGAACCCAGGAGGCGGAGCTTGCAGTGAGCCGAGATCGCGCCACTGCACTCCAGCCTGAGTGACACAGTGAGACTCCGTGTCAAAAAAAAAAGAAAAAAAAAAAAAAAAGAATGGTACATCCACAGAAAAGACAGGGGAAAATGTTAACATCGGTCAGATCAGATTGGCCAGTATATGGGGATCTATCACTTTTTGTTTGAGTAAAACATAAAATACTTTTTAAATTAACAAGTTAAAAAACAAAGGTTATATTAATGGGTGGCATAAGGCTTCCCAGACTTGCTTTTGATCTGTAGTTTGCTAACTAGACTTCTATGTTGCCAAGCGTCACCCCTCTCGCTTTGCAGAGTGAGATGTGGAAGTTGAAGGGTTTTTGAGGGGCTGCTGACAGGGACACAGAACCAGGTGAAAGGAGAGACTGCAGACGAGGTGGTTGGGGTACACCAAAGGGAGGAAGCAGCAGCTGTAGGAGGAGTGGGGTCAAGGATGTTTACAAGAGACTTCCAGAAACTCTGTGGGGTTTGATGTAACCCCCTCTTCCGTTTCCCCAGGAAAGCTTCAGTCAAAGCTACACCACTTTCCATTTCTTCAGCTGTCAGATACGGTTTTCTTTTGGCACGTGGAGAAAAGTTGAGACTTGCCTCAAAGGGACCATGGCCTGGACAGCTGACCAAGTGGGTGCAGTCGTGCTCAGGGTCTATATCCACATAAAGTGACTCTTCTGGGTACCTAGCAGGCCTCTAATGTGGCATCACTGCATCCCACGGAGTTCTCTTCTCACCCGAGGCTTTCTGTCATCTGATGAGCTAGGTGCTCAGGTTTCATGCCCATGTCACCGCGCTCCAGTGGCTGCCAGGTAGCCTCTCCGCCCCAGCATCACCGCAGAGAGGCTCTTTGGCTGTCGCCCTGATGCCCGCTCACGTGTGGGGCTTCTTGCACAATTGCTGTCCTGGGAGCAGACAAGTGGGAGTGGCAAGGTGGGGCCCACACGGGCAGGTCTGGGGCAGCTCAACCGTGTGAATGGCAGACAGCCGCCAGGCCTCCAGGAGCTGGGGAGCTGGGCTGCTGCAGGACCAGCGGGAAGGTGGGAAGGCAGGATAAGGTGGTGGTGAAAGGGCCTTTGGAGGCAGGTCCACACTGCATCCTCTGCCTGCTGTGAGCAAAGGACCCAGCCCCAGCCTGCTGATTTATGGCTTCTCTTCTGTGTGCTCAGCAGTGATTTTGGAGCAGGTTCATAAGAAGCAAATGCCTTGTAAAGGCACAGTCTAGCTCTGGCTCTGCCACAGCCTTTCCTGGGAGCGAAAGGAGGTTTCCCATTCCTGGGGTGTGGTTGGCCTGCACTCCCCTGCACACCAACAGCAGGCCTCATGCCGCTTTGCAGAAGCCGGAGACAGAGCTGTGTGGCTGGGCTTCCACACATGCCAACACGCTATTTACAAGGCGAGAAGCTCTGGAGGAAAATGATAAAATGTTGTTTTTTAGGATATTTTGAAATTACATTAAGCCCTGTGAGTCTCAGTGAAGAATGCAGCACCGTGAAAACTTCCAGAACTTACCAGACAGGGATTTGGGGCCAGCTGAGAGGTGATACCACCTGTCATCATTTGTTCTTTCTTCTGCCTGGGCCACCTGCTCCTGGACACCTCTATACCCAAGCTTGAAGCTTTGTCTCATATTTCAGGATCCACGCAATAGGCAGGATCAGCTAACCTATAGAACACAGCCTCTGGGTCAGACGAAACTTGGTGAGGACTTGTCTTAGTTCAGGTCCTTGGTCCTTACATTTTCTGAGCTTCAATCTATTCATCAGAATGGAAGCCTTCCCTGCTTTGACGAGTTTCTAAAACGGGAAATAAAAGTATTTTCATGTAATTAGCCTTCCTCATTAAATCTGTTAAGGACAATCAAGGACATTAGTTAATTTCCAGTTCTTATAGTAGTCCACATATTGTAGAGTCAACCATGAATTGTTCATATCAGTTTGTTTTATTTAGTTATGATTAATGAAATTATCGTAGATAGGCACATGTGTTTTTAAAGTCACTTCTATCTCAAAAAAATAAATATATAAAGAAAGATGAACTACACACACACACACACACACACACACACACACACACATAAAGTAGTACTGTGGGAAAATAAATAGGCTCTAGACAGACAGACCTGGGTCCTACTAGTCTTTCTAACATATCTTGACTTTGTGATCTTGGGCAAATTGATTAACCTCTCTGAATCTGCTTTTGTTTATTTTGGAGACAGTATGCCCAGTGATTAAGGGCTTTGACTCTGGAAGCAGATGATCTAGGTCTGAATCTCAGATCCATTACACACTCACTTATTTGTACCTCCGTTTTCCTGGTTGTAAAATGGAAGTGAGACTAGTACTTATCCCACAGAGATGCTGTGAGGACAAAATGAGCAAATGAAAACTCACATGATATAAAGGGCTTAAATGGTTGCTTAACACATAGTTATTAAATGACTGCAAAATGGGAATAATAATAATGGAATCTACTTTAGAGGGTTGGGGTGAAGATGAGATGAGATAATGCACGTGAAGCACACAGCTCAGAGCCTGACACCCAGGTGCTGGTTACAACGGGAGATGTTGTGGCTGTTATTTTTCCTTCAGGGAAGGAAGCAGAGAAGTTGGACTACGCACAGGTCACGCTGCACACTCCTGTGGTGTACTGAGATCCATTCACAATTCTACAGTACCAGGATCTAGGGATATAGGGGGGAGGGTGGAGACAGAAGCGTGGGAAGAGAGGTGCTAGTGTCCCGGGAGAAGGGTCCAGAGAAGGCCAGGCTCTGACAGAGAGAGAAGCTGCAGAGGCCGCAGACAGCAGCTACCTGGGAGGCTGTGCTTATGCTGCACCCAGTGCAGGACCATTTTGCTGATCTCCCTCCTGCTGCAAATGTTCTAACCGGAGCTCTTTGATCCACTGCCAGGCCTTGGGCAATGGAGCCAAGGTGTGTCTGGATTCATGCAAGGCCCTCGGGTGAGGGACTGTCGATCCCGACAGCCATGCCAGCGCAGGGCCAAGGTAGAATGCCCTGGAAGGGTGGGGATGGGTTGGGCTTTCTGAGCCCTCCCACCTCAGGAAGGCAAAAGACACAGATCACAGGCAACAAGGGGCTGCCATTTCTGATGCTTATACCCTCCACGGTGGCTACAGGAGCCCGCACCAGCAGTGGGAGGAGCAACATTCCAGAAGCTGGTAATGATGCACCTCGGTGGGTCCCCATGACCAGCTAGTGTGAAGCTCCCATTGCCAGGATGAGAAAGCAAAGGCCAGAAGAGGTCAGGGAATTTTCCCAAAGTCCATGTTAAGGGAGGGTAGACCTTTCAGTCACTTCATAGTTTCATTTCTCAACCTTGGCACTGCTGCTATTTGGGGCTACATAATTATTTGTGGTGGGGTCCGTCTCATGCATTGTAGGATATTGAGCAGCATCCCTGGCCTCGACCCGCTAGATGCCAAAAACACTTGGCAAACAAAAATGGGGTGACAAACAAAAATGTCTCCGTGCATGGCCCAGTGTCTCCTGGGTGCAAACTCAGGCCTCAGCTGAAAACAAGCCTCTTGGTGAATTGAATGCTACAGAAACATTAATTGAGGCCCAACTGCTTCCCAGGGGTCTAGGCTAGCCACGCACATGCATTATCCTGTTTAACACTGACAACTATCTAGGAAATAAAATTTCTATTTTCATTTCTATCTATGCAGCTTCTCTCTGCACCGATGCAGAAACTGTGCCTGCCAGATAGTAATGATCCAGCCGAGGGCACCAGGCTACAATTTGCAGAACTGGACTGAAGAATGGCTGACATAGCCAGTTGCAGTGGCTCATGCTTGTAATCCCAACAGTTTAGGAGGCCAAAGCAGGAGGATCACTTGAAGTCATGAGTTCAAGACTAGCCTGAGCAACATGGCAAGACCCCATCTCTATAAAAAATACAATAATTAGCAGGGCATGGTGGCACATGTCTGTAGTCCCAGCTGCTTGGGAGGCTGAGGTGGACGGATCATTTCAGCCCAGGAGGCAAGACTGCAGTGAGCCATGAGTATGCCACTGCACTCCAGCCTGGGTGACAAAAGAAAAAAAAATAGAATGGATGATATAAACTTTATTGTTTACTGTGGGGTTGCGGTGGGGGGAAGCGTTAGTTCATTCTTCTTTCTCTCAATACCTTTACAATGTCTCTGCTTCAAAAGAGAGCGCAGATTATGCCTGCTACCCCAAGTCCTGAGTCAGAATTCAAAGGCAAATATGGTAGGGTGATGAGGCAGAAAGGACTTAGGCAGCAGGAGAGCTGTGATTGGTGGAAGGGGCAGGCAGGAAGAGTTTGGGTTTGGAGACACTGGTTGCTGAGTCAGAACTCCAGCTCTGTCATTGTCTGTGTGACTTTGGGCAAGTTACATGTGATTGTTGGAGCTTCCATTTCATTTGCTAAATAATTGGGATCATAATACATACACTGTGGAGTTGTTAGGATGTCACGAGAGAATGCACAAGAAGTAAGTACTCCCGAATTGAGCTATTATCTACCTCAAAGGATTACTGGAGAAATAGAAAAGGGATATAAAGAAACACAGCAAAGATGCTTCATAAAAGGTAATTATTATTATTGTTATGAACACCCTTTGAAATTGGTTATTCATTTTCTGAAAGCCACTCAAAGATTCCGTTCCTATCGCAGAAGAATTGGATAAATGACTTCTTTGATAAACTAGCTTTTCACCTAGGGGATCTGGTTTGCTGATCCTACCCAGATTAAAATGACTGAAAATCAATTTGATTTGACAGCTGTGGAGAAAAGGAAATGCACGTACTAACTGTCAAGCAATGCAGCTCCTCGGTGCGGATACAAAGCAAGGCACGGAAAGGGTCCTGCTGTCTGGGATCTTGCTGCCTGGTCACCCATCACGGGTGATAAGATCCAACCTCCTTCCTGCTGCACTGATGCCCCATGGGCCAGCAAATGCCCACCAAAGGCCAGGCACTGAGGTTCTGGCCTGTTTCTCTGCTTCTGGGGCCTGGCCTTGGAGACTCACCCTAGACTTGCAAACTCTTTCAAAAGTGTTCTTTGTTCCTATGTAGCACCCATAGCAACCACTCAAAGGCAGAAATGACTGGGGTTTGAGAGCTGCAGCTGCAAGAAAGAGGAAGGGAGATGAAAGGAAATCCCGCCACCTGCTCCTTGCCACAAGAATAGATGACTCGAGCCCCTGCTCCCTTTTGGCCTCCCCTCCACTGAACCCCCATTTCTGGATTCCCATATTCTTCCAGGTCTCAAATGCTCCAGGCATGTCCAACTGCCAAACTCCTGAAATGAAACATCCTCTGAAGTCACAAGGCATAGATTGGGCCACTGTAGGCCTCCTGTGACCCCAGGAAAGGCCCCTGGCCTCCTCAAGCCTCAGTTTCCATGTTTGTCAAGTGGGGAGAATAAAGCACCATGAGCACTGCCTGCCTCACGGTTCTACTGTAAGAATCATGGGGCAGGTTGAAGGCAGAGGGACTTCCTCGGCTCAGTGTGCCTGCAAGTGGGAGCTGGGGAGTATTAGCCATGTTCCAGAGCACTGCAAATGCGCTCCTTTAAGAGTAGAGACGCTACCTGTGGACCTCATTTTCACTGTCATTTTTCCATGTGTTCTGATTTTGTCCTATTTGCCACAAGAGAGGGATGGGGTTCTCACTGGGTCAACTCCACAGAGGGCTTTTCTCCCTGAGTTTTTAGCATAAGTAACCCAGGACCCAAATGAGGAATCTGGGTGTTTAGAGGTCCTCTTATGGGTTTATTTTGAACTAGCTGCTAAGAATAATCATTAATCATCATGAAATAAGTAAACTGTGGGATGCCGCCCATGCAGCCTGCCATATGGAGTTGCCCCTGTTACAAGCAGCACCTTCTCACAGCAATATCTGCCCCTGGAGAAAGACATCTGCCATTTGCCTTTTTTGTTTGTTTGTTTTATTCCCTCCTCTCTCTCTCTTTTATCTTCATATACCATCAGTTTCTTTCCTAATCAATAAGCCTCATGGACCATCTACTATTATCTCAGTTTGAGCTATTCTGCTTATTTTTTTTTTTAGTACAAACTACCTGGAATTCCTACATACTACTTAGCCTATATTTAAAGCCAGATCCTTCTAAACATGCCCTCCAAGTTTGAAGAATATCCGTTCAACCAGTTTTATTTACACAAAAAGAGAGGCTTGTTTAATTTATAGGGATATGTATTGTAACTATCTGTCTCCACCCTAGAAAAAATGCTGTCCTAGACAGCCCTGGACAAGTTGCTGAACTGTGTTCCAAGAAAGTGCTAGTTACTTGTCATTTATTGAGAATACCCTTTGTTTAAAGAAAACTGAAAGCATACCAGGCATTGTGGTAATATCTTGTTTAGTCATCAGCACCTCCTCCAACAGTTAGGTACTATTATGATTCCATTTTACAGGTGAGGAAAATGAGAGTAGAGGGGATGAGACAATGAGAGTAGGAGGGATGAGGCAGGTTTCTCAGAACCACAAGCTCATAAGTAAGAGCCAGGGTGCAAATCAAGGCCTTCAACCCACTTTCCAGGAAGCCTGCTGATGAACTCACAATGCTCTCCTACAAAAGGCCTGTGGGCTAGGTGCTGGTATTGTCCTCATTTTACAGAGCAGGGGGTGAGCTCAGAGAACCTTGGGTGTGATGAGTTGAGTAAGGAGAGATGAAAGATGCTCTTGAACCTCAGCACACAGAGGTGGCCTCCAGGCTTCAAATGGATACTTTATATTTCTATTAGTAACGTTATCTGCTACTATATTATGCGAATTGACTGGATAGGATTTCACTGAGTTTGGAAGGTAAGAGTGTGGGATGGTTTTACTTAAACTATAGGATGTGGTGTACATGTGAAATAGATCTTTGGGTTCTAACATCTTTGCTACATGTGAAATAGATCTTGGGGCCTCCAAGACATAATAACACCTAGGACCAACCACCCTCTCAGCAACTGAAGAACACTTTGTGTTTGATTATGCGTAAGATTGTTTAATCAATTGCTTTTTATCCCCTGTCACAATATTCCACCTTCACGAAGTGTCTTTCATCCTGGATCTCCAAAACAGGAGTAAAAGCTGTAATTAGTTTCAATGACTGTTGTGTTTTTAATAGTTACCTGCTGTAATGTCCATTTGACAGATGAAGGGGCTGAGGCTTTGGGTCAGAGTATGATATGCTGAATGTGGAGATCCAAGACAGAAGCTAGCCAAGTTCCTCCCACCCTGGAGAGCAGGGCTCCCGGGAGCCCTACGGGAAGCCTTGATATGTCACAGAACAAAAAGCGCCATAGATGGTTTCAGCCTGTCTCCTCCTGCCTTGAGGCAGGGCTGAAGATTCTTTCTGGATTGAGAAAAATAGTTGACTTTCCACCACATTTTAAAACAGGTATAATTTGTCCATTCCACTAAAAAATGAAAGGGGGTTTAAGATTTAAGATGCTACTGCCACATGTACCAACCTCAATTTGCTCATGATTCATGATAAATCCTAAATCACAACCAGCTTTTATTGAATTTGTGTGTGTGTGTGTGTGTGTGTGTGTGCAGGGAGAGGTAGAGTAGGTTGACGTTTGGGAAAAAAATGAAGAGAACTTTCTCCTACTTTCAACTCTAAAAGAGCAAGATCCTCAATGCAACCCTGTGAGTTAAACAAGAGACACAGGATTTGTCCAAAGTCATTATTGGTAAATGGCAGAGCCAGGATTCAAACCAAAGGGCTTCTTGTAAAACTACAGCAGTGTGTGCAAACGAGGAAGAGAGGGAACCCTGGCTGAATAGCCGTTTTGGAGGAAGTCAGGAAGTGGAAACTCACACTTTGGGGAGAAAAAAAAGCACTCAGCAAAAAGAAACAAGGTGTTTTCTTTGGAGCAAACTAATAAAAATATTTTAAAAATCAGAAGGTTTGTCATGGGAGTAGATCTAAGGTTGCTCGACCCATCTTCAGTTCAACTCCTAGATATGTACTCTAGAAAAACTCTTATTCACATCCATTGAAAAACATGTACAAGAATATCATATAGTTGTATTAAGTTGGTGCAAATATAATGGTGGTTTTTGCTGTTACTTTCAATGGCAAAAACCGCCATTATGTTTGGACCACGCTAATATTTGAAAACAAACAAATACACGAAAACCAGGCAACTAGAAATGGCCCCTATATCTAACAACAGGACAATGAATAAATGGAATAGAACAGTACCTAGCAGGGAAAATAAATGAACCACATACAGGTACATGCACCAACATGAATTAAACCTAGAAATATAATGCAGAGAGGAAAAATTGAGTGATGCCAGATAATATAAGATATGGTGACATTTTTACCAAGTTAAAAACAAGCCACACACATACACCTACAGTTCAGTGATATCTACCTGAAAAATACAACTTTTAAGAAAAGCCAGAGAATGGTAAACATAAAATTTAAGGTAGTTTAACTTGATGAGGAAAAGAGAAAGGGCTTGGGAAAGAAGTTTCACCGATACTGGTTTATGGTTCTTGAGACATTGTTTTCCAGGTTGTTTATATACAGTTTCATGACTTACATGTAGATTACATATATAATTGTATATGTCTCAAAATACATATTTCAAGAGAGAAGTTTCCTAGACCAAATGGCCCAAAGGCAAACTGTTTTATTCAGTGAAAATCAGTAAACATGAACTCAAGAAAAGTACAAGGAATATGATATATTTGTGGGGAGTGTTGATGGGGGCCAGGGGGAGCATGGGAAGTGGAGAAAAATGGGAAAAAAGTAGGAAAGCTTGGAGAATAATTGTGTGTGTGTGTGTTTGTGTGTGCGTGTGTCTTGATTTTATTGATTTTATTTCTCCTTTCTCCATAAGATACTCTCAGTTGCTGATGATCTCTTCTTACACCCTGTAAAATATTTGGTTAAGGACCCATGGAAAAAGGGAGAAAATATAGACCTACCCTCCCCAGGACAAAATGCTTGTCCACCGTCAGGCTGATAAATGCACAGGCTGGAGGGAGAACTAAACGTGGTGTCAAAAACCCCAGAGTCTCATTTCTACTCGAAAAGTGTGACCAGGTGGGGGTATTCATGCCTTCGAATAAATGGGGCATCTAGTGATAAAATGTATGTGAGATCAAGTTGTAAGCTGTAAAATGCTGTGTTTATATAAAGGTCACGGTGACTTTCACTAGACCCAGGATCTTAACTTGCGTGCTTCTGCAGATAAAGACCCTAGCCTTAATTTGCTGAGTCTATTTTCCATTTCATACAAGTCCCATTTTGCTAGGTTTAGAAATACCTTTTTAGCTTTGAAAATCAGAGTTTGAAAGAGATGGAAATAATCCTCCCCAAACATTATGACTGAAGCTGTATCACAAAATATTATAATGAAAAGTGAAAAGAAAACTGTCTGGATATCACACAGATCTACTAGTGAATATCTTGAAACACTTATGTTTGAATCGTAGACTTCATGTGATTTTGAATTTTTATGTGAATTAGACAACCAGTAAAGAACACTTTAATAATTAATAATAATAACAATAATAGCAGTATTGTTTGGTAACGCCAAGAATGTACCACACACACACACTGAGAAACTCCCAATATGACACCCTATTTATTTTCAAAGCAATATTTTGAGGTCATTATCAAGACCCATTTGCCAGTGGGGATTGGCAAACCCACAAAGTTAAATCAACTTGCCCAAGAACACTCAGCAATTAGAAAGTGGCTAAGCTGAGATTTCAACCTCAGTATGTCTGCAGGTAAAGCCACTCACATTATAGCCAGGTCCTCATACGTAATTTCCAAAGATTTAACAGCCAGGAGAATGTGCCAGCCAAGCTGAGAATAACCCTATTTTATGAAGGACTTCAATTTATTTAACACATTCACCTACTCAGAGCAATGGATAAGCATTTGGGAGCAGCCAGCCTTCAGCTCCAGCTCTAAGAAGGGAGGGCCACAAAGCCAGGGGTGGAAGGAAAAAGCGAATCCATCCTGATTCCAATTGCCAAGCCACATAGCTCCGTCCAGAAATCCAAAGCTGCTACTATTGGCACAGGGTGTTCAAAAGCTGATGAGGCCTTAAAGGGAGTGGATGTCACATTCTTGCATCCATTGCCTTCCCTCAGCAAGTCCTGTGTGCTCCCTTTGAACTTATTTCCAGGGCTGGTGCTAAGGGACATGCACCGGTGCCCCTCCAAACCAGGCTTGGGCTAAGGTGCTGACCACACCACTTTGTGTTGGGTCCACAGCACACAGCCGTGGAAGCTGGGACTTCTAATAGGCACCTCATTGATGGGGAAGCTGTAATAGAGATAAGAGGTTGCCAAGGTCAAACAGCACGCAGGAGGCCAGACAAGGAGTGGGAGAGCGTCCGTCTGCTCTGAAGCTCATGATCTTTATAATACCACAAGCAATCCCTAAAAGGCAAGGGTTCTAAACTGGGGGAAACTGGGTTCTCAACCCAGGGAGTTTTGGTCATCATAACTCAGGTGGGCAGTGCTCCTGATGTCTAGTTTGTAGAGGCCAGAGATGCTGCTCCACATCCTTCAACACATAGGTCAGCCCCTGGCCCCAGCACACTCACATACCACAAAGAACTATCCTCCTCCAAATGTCAAGAGTGCCAAGGTTGAGAAACCTTGGCTAAGTTGCTCTTAAAGAAACAGAAATGGGAGAGAGTAAAGTCCACCCTAGGAAAGGGGCCTAGTAATAGCAACTCGCCTGCATTCTAAGGACCCAGGCACTGGCCAAACCGACCCTTAGTAAATCTCTGTCATCATCTATGCAGGATTGTTTGAAATGCCCAGAGACAGCCGAGAATACCATTCCCCACCTTAAATCTCTTTCACAAGAGGTCTACAGCTTTGAAGAACTGCCAAAGATAGGGAGGTAGAGGCTGGGGGGCGAAGACGGGAGTGGAAGGGATTATTTATTATTATTATTATTATTATTTTCTGGATACCCAGAGCAACTAGGGACAGAGCAACACTGAGAGCACCAGGTTGAATCTCTAGGGAAACACTCTGCTTCCCCAGAATCACATCTCAGTGTCCAAAGGGAGCAGGGAAATGTGTCTGTGAAGGGTTAAGTATGTATCTTCTCTTGCTGGCGTGTCTCCCGGGCTAAATGAAGGCTGTTTCATCTCATATGGATATGAAAGACAAAGTGTGCAGATTGAAAACATCTGTACACCGAGTGAATGGACCACATGTCCACGGTGCCATGCCGGGGTTTAGCTAGATCAGTGCCCTTTTTGTTTGACTTTGGAAGAGCAACACAAATAAATACAGTAGGTTCCATTTAAACAAAGAACTCTGATCAATAGAGGTTTGTATAGCTTACGACCTTCAACCGTATACAGAAATTTGAGGTAAAAATCCACAAATCCCAGATCAATTACCAGATTATTTACCCTCTTGCACCGCAAATGTTCCAATCTGCCTTGCATATTAAATAGCCAGGGAGGAAAAGGATTTATATTGCAGAGAAGAGGGAAGGCTGCATGGATTTATTAGCCGTGGTAATCAAAGCGTGTGCCATACGTTTTCTATATAAACACAGCCGGGGTGATTGTGCAAATCGGCTAAAATGAATTTTCAATTCCAAGACTTTTCAGCCAATGTTACCAGTAGCTTTAATAATCTTTTTCTATTTTTTGAAGGAGCGTTAACCATCTGCCACCAAACTGTTGCTGCATTTGGTTTGCCGTAAACGAAAGTACGTGTTTTGCGGGGCTCTTGGATGGGGGCACCAGGAGATAGAGGCTTCACTCCTTCTTATTCTCCTTGGTAGCCGTGAATCTTTGAGAAAACCCCTGCCCTGTGTTGCTCTGGGCTCAGTTTCCTGGGTATAAACTTGGGCTTTTACCCCCAGCACTTTGTCTGGGGTTACACACTGGCAGTGTACCTGGGGCAAGTTTTATCATCTTTTGAAGCCTCTGTTTTCTCATCTGAGAAATAGAAAA
Source organism: Pan paniscus (assembly GCF_029289425.2). NCBI lineage: Eukaryota > Metazoa > Chordata > Mammalia > Primates > Hominidae > Pan > Pan paniscus. The sequence continues at coordinate 89,577,077 of NC_073267.2, read as the reverse complement.
AAAAAAAAAGCAGCACTGTTTACCTGCTGGAATTGTGATTAGAAGTAAGTAAGATGCAACATATAAATGCATAGCTCACATCGGGACTACAGGAAGCGCCGCTCCACGGGCAGGAGCTACCGTTGTTCTTCTCATCACCATTATTTTCAGTGTCCCTTCTCCTCTGAGGTCCTGAATTTCAGCATATTCATGATGATTTGGAATGGGCCCTCTGAGCCGAGGGCTTAGGGGAGCAGCTGGAATGAAGGAATGGAGAACTGTTAGGGAGAGAAGTATGTAGTGCCACTAGAGAGGGAGAGAGAGGGAGAATTTTTTTTGTCAAGTCACCCTGAAGACCCCAGCAAGGAAAGGCCATGGGAGCCTTCAGACCACTCCACATCCACTCCAACCTACCCATAGAGACCTTCTGGCTTGGATATTTGTTCATTGGTACCTATAGATCTACTCCCTGCAAAGAAATAACTTGGGCGCTCCACCCATGACAACCCTCTATGGGATGCGGGTATCATCAAACACAATTTCCACCCCACCCACTACACTATAAGTCCCTCTGAGGGGTAGGGACCATGGTCATCTCATTCATATCTAATCTCTAGTCCTTAGCCCCATGAAGGATTCATAGTACATCTCAGTTTACATTTGTCAGACAAATGTGTTCTCTGGGATGCCCAGGAATGTCTCCTTTCTCTATCCTGGATTGTAGACTCCAACTTTCTCCTCTTATTCTCAGACTTCCTCATCACTCCCCTACTCTGGCCTCCCAAGCCAATCATGGAGAAAATGCTAGGATTTACCCTATTCTCTGTTTCTCTTCCATACACCCATAATCATAGGAATGACAGAGGAAGCAATCTGTGCCTAGCCGTATTGAGAGCTTGACATACATAGACTCATAAATTCACATAGCAACACCATTTTTTTCCACATTTTACAAATAGAGGGAGTGAATGTTAAGGAGATTATTCATAGGCTGCAAAGAGGCTGATAGGAATCCACATGAGGTGTGCTTGACTCAACTCTTAGGCCAGTGGCTCTCAAGCTTGGACAGCATCAGAATCATTTGGAGGGCTTGCTAGAACACAGTTTCCTGGGCCCTCTTTCAGAATTCCTGATTCAGTGGGTCTAGGGTAAGGCCTGAGAATGTACATTTCCAACAAGTTGGGTGGCGATGCTGCTGCTGCCCAGGGATGACTCTTTGAGAAACACTAAAGCCATCGTCCAATGGGAGACAAGTTCAATCACTGACTGTTTTTGCTTTTTTCTTCTTGCATTTTGAAAGAACCAAGTTATTTTCGAATCGTGTTCTACAATTCATCCTCAAGTATGACACTAAAAGTGAAATTCTTATTAACCAAGTGTTGTGATCTTCTCCAGAATCAAGGACAGGATAGTGAAGAAATTTCTTCTAACTTAACTAAGAGGTCTAATTATAGCAGAGGTTAGCCAACCTTTAAAAGAAATGAAGAAATAAATAGCAGAGGTTAGCCAACCTTTAAAAGAAATGCAGTTTCTTGAGTTGTAATTATTCTACATATTATAAAATGTGGAAAGTTATGGGTTGGGGGAAGGAGGACTAGAGGCTTGCATTCCTTAGTAGTGAACTACAGAAGTAGTAAAAGCCCAAGTTAGAGTATTTTTTCCAATCTTTTACTCAATAAATATCCTGTCTCCAAAGTATCACAAATTCCAAATTAGCAGCGTGTGGATTCATGAAATCCATTCATTTCTCCATTCATGCATCCCACAAACATTTATTGAAGCCTCCATTCCATGCCAGGCATCTGCTGGGTGCCTGGCCAGGGGAGAGACACAGAGAGTAGGCAGTTCTGGGATGCTGATGTTAAGAGAAATAAGATACAGCCCATATCCTCCAAGAGCTCACAGGACTGTGGAAGATAAGAGTCATAAAGCAGATGTATGAGACTGCGTGTGTGAGTGGAAAGTTGGATAAGGGGCTTCCAGACAAAGGAAATTGTGTATATTGATGGAAGCTCTAGTGGACTGTGTTGGTGCTGCATCCAAATCCTCTGTTCCAGACCATTCCATTCATCCCCCAGTTGCTGTGCTGACTGCTAAGGGCTCCATGTTACCTCTTCTTGGCCAGCTAGAGCCACTTGCCAAGGAGGTCACAGCACCCCCCTGCCCAGAAGGTAGCCTGTTGACTGACTGTTTAACACAGGACTACTTCGGGGTAAGAGTCCTCTCCCAGCTGGACCAATTATTTGATGCAATTCTTACTCCAGAGCTTATGCTAAGATTGAGCTAGAACTAGACTACAGCAGAGGCCACATCCTTGCTTAGCTCCTGCCCTGACCTCTTCTTCTTAGTAGCTTTTTTCCTACTGAACGCACATCCTCAATAAATCATGTACCTCAACCTAGCTCAGTCTCTGCTTCCACGAAGGAGGTGTAGTGGCTAACTGCATGGCCTCTGGAGCCACATACCTGCTTTTGTCATCCCGGGTCTGACACTTGCTAGTTGTAGGATTCCAGGTAAGTTACTCATCCTTGACTAGAGTTACCAATAGGAACCCAATAGAAATGATGCATACATTTACCAATAGGTACCTCAGGCGGATCCCCCAATCCCCATCTTTTCTTTGCTCCATCCCTTTTAAGGAGCACCATTGTGTCTATGAACATGTGTGTACACACATGTACACACACACACATATTCACACAAACCAGCCAAAATAAGAAACAACAGGATCAACCAAGTGGCTTGAGGACCCGCCACATGGATGCCCTGTCCCTAAAGACTTATAAGTTAGACTCTGCAGTGCATCCTGAATCTGATCTAGGGTTTTGTAACTCTCTGAAATGTCCTTCCTGGCATTCAATCAATGTATTCTCGGATAGGTCTGTAAGACCCATCTGTGTCAGTTTAAATGTTTTTAGAAACAAGTCATAAAAACAGCCGGGCGTGGTGGCTCATGCCCGTAATTCCAGCACTTTGGGAGGCTGAGGCAGGCAGATCATGAGCTCAGGAGATCGAGACCATCCTGGCTAACACGGTGAAACCCCATCTCCACTAAAAAAAAAAAAAATACAAAAAATTAGCCAGGTATGGTCGTGGGCGCCTGTAGTCCCAGCTAAGCGGGAGGCTGAGACAGGAGAATGGGGTGAGCCTGCAAGGCGGACCTTGCAGTGAGCAGAGATGCACCACTGCACTCCAGGCTGGGCAACAGAGCGAGACTCCATCTCAAAAAAAAAAAAAAAAAACAATAATTAGTAAAAACAAACTAGCTTAGCTTAAGCAAGAGGATAAGACATTTTTTGGTATCACACATATTGTCCAGAACTAGGGCAGATTCCAGGGCTAGTTGATTCAGTGGTCAATGATGTCAGCAACGCCTTGGACTTTTTTTCCATTTTTCTACTCTGTTATCACAGTGTTGGCATGCATTACCCATATGACGTGACAATGAGGAGCAATAAACTTCTGTGTTCCCACTTGCAAGCTCCAGTCCTTTCTTTTCATCTTTATGACCTATCCTAGGTCATGTGTCCACCCTGAACCAGTAATAATTCGCAAGAAAATGCCATGCTCTGCTCACATTAAACAAATCAAGACTTGCCCCTAGAGCTGAGGATGGACAGGAGGCAATACAGCAGCTTGCCCAAGGAGCCAGAACACTGGCACTCAAATCATGCCTGTGACACTTACCAGTTTTATGGCTTTGGACATATCATTGATTTATCTGTTCCTTGGTTTCCTTATCTGTATAACAGATATAGCAAGATGCCAACTTTGCAGGGTTGTTCTCAGGATTAAATGAGCTAATAGATGCCAGGCACTCTGAACAGTACTTGGCCATGTGCACGGCATGCACAAATGTTAGCTGTCACGCTATTGTGTTGTGTCTGAACAAAACTGGGTGCTGACCCAGCAGTCCCATTACCGGGCATATACCCAAAGGGTTATAAATCATTCTACTATAAAGACACATGCACACATATGTTTATTGCAGCATTATTTACAATAGCAAAGACTTGGAACCAACCCAAATGCCCATCAATTATAGCCTGGATAAAGAAAATGTGGCACATATGCACCATGAAATACTATGTAGCCATAAAAAAGAATGAGTTTATGTCCTTGGCAGGGACATGGATGAAGCTGGAAACCATCATCCTCAGCAAAATAACACAGGAACAGAAAACCAAACACCACATGTTCTCACTCATAACTAGGAGTTGAATAATGAGAACACATGGACACAGGAATGGGAATATCACACACTGGGGCCTATCGGGAGGTGGGGGGCAAGGGGAGGGAGAGCATTAGGACAAATATCTAATGCATGTGGGGCTTAAAATCTAGACGATGGATTGATAGGTGCAGCAAACCACCATGGCACATGTATACCTATGTAACAAACCTGAACGTTCAGCACATGTATCCCAGAATTTAAAGTAATATAATAATAATAAAAAAAAACCCTGGGTTCCAATAGGAAAGACAGGACAGCACGTGTTAGCTAGGTGACTGACAGTGTCTGCTGTGTTATCTCCTGTTCAGCTCAGCATTCTGAGTCAAAACATCCTGACTATGTGGATAAGGTTTAAAAACCACTTTGTTTCTGAGATGGTTCTTGGCATTCGAAGTACCTCCAAGCATTTGGAAATTGTAGCTTTGAACCCTATTCTCAGTAACATTATCTCTCACCTGAGCTCCACCTGTAGCCCATCATTACATTTCTCTTGAATTTGGGTGGGGGTGTCAGCTCCAGGAGACGCTACCTCATAACAGGGGGGCCGGGACCCACCTGTCTGCTTGTCTTTCAGGGCTGTGCCACCATGAAGAGGTTGTACTGGGCAGGCCCAGTTTGGTTTAAGAATCTATGGGAAGACAGACTGAGCTAATCATATGGTGCTATGGCAGGCCCTGAAGACAGAAACCCTTTCACTCTGGAGCTGTAGAGGCAGGAGTAAGCATCAGGCTGCCCCGGAAGAATGTTAGAGACAAGAAAAATCAGGACTGATTAATTATGGAGATAAAAGTGTCAAGAGATGGTGGAAGTACCTCCTGGTGAGGCTGTTTGTAATGCCCAGTTTAGTTCACTGTCCACAGCAATCCTCAAGCTGGGGAACTGTGCATGGGGACACTGGAATGGGTTTCAGATGGTTGTTCAATTCCTTGCTAATATGCTTGTGTGTGTGAGCCTAGGTCTCTGGACTTTGCTAGTGGAAAGGGCTTCAGCTTCCAAGGGACTCTCAAATTTGCGATGTCCAAAAGAGGTTGAAATCTACCGTACTGGAGTGATCTCCCCACATCAGAAAATTAACCACCTCACTTCTGTGTTCATTTGTAGATGACTTCTCACCTTCAACAGGGATATGTTAGCAAGCTACATCTCTCAGGTCCAATAATCCACCAACCGGAAGTCAAGGAAGCTCATCACTAGGCACCAACATGGGTCTATGTTTTGCATAAGGGTGAATATTAGGGAGACACCTGATTTATGTGGCCACCCAGGGTCCCATTTCCCAGGATTCCACCCACAAGTCACATGGAATAGCTACTCAGGTGTGGTGTGGCCATCAGAGTCCCTTACCAGTTCACACCCAGGTAAATACAGAGATGGATAGTGCATATTTAGGAAATTTATTAGTAATTTGGCACAGTAATTTTATATCTACCTAATCTAATAGTTTTTAAATGGGGCTTGTATTTTGCATGTCTTGTATGTTTCATTTCTTCTAATTATTTTGGTTGTGTTTTATAAAATTATTATTAGTCTAAAATGCATATGAAATTTTTTTTAAAAAAACTTTTTTTTATATAGTTTGGGAAGGATTAACCCAAGGAATCTTCACCAACTTCCTGCAGTGAGCTAAGGGCACAACGTAGCTCTGTTCTGGGACCTCTGGTCCCACTCCCACATCTTTTGGGCCACTGTATGGGGGACAGGGGATAGATGAGCCTGAAGCAGAAACGCAAATGTGAACTTTCTTTAAAGGCTCCTGTTAACTTGAAAAGTCATAGAACTTGCACCACATTCCAAAATATATCAACTTTTGTTTTAATATAAAAACCAAGTCTTTTTTTCCTTTATTTTCCTTCAAGATGTCAAACAAAATTTTAACTCCAAGGAGATGCACAAAGAGTTGTTAGTTGGTTAGCTAGTTAGTTAATTAGTTAATTAGTTTCATCCTGTGGTTTTATATGCCTTCAGAAACACCACCATACCCTCCTGGGGAATGGCAGTATTTGTTATTTTGTGAAGCAGCTTTGCAGAAGATATACAACAGCATTTAGGTCTCAATTTCAGATTTAAAAGTAACTTATATTCTTATAATATAGCAGTCAGTGTAGCCTTAATATATAAGAGCAAACCCTTATATAGCATTTATTATGTGCTAGGGAATATTATAGGCGCCTCTTCTACATCAGCTCATATAATCCTGAAAGCGCTCCTTTGAGACAGGTGCTATTAATATTATTGCCATTTTATAGGTGCAATACTGATGCACAGGGATGCTAACTCTCTTGCTCAAGGTCGCACAGCTAGTAAGTAGGTGGTAGAGCTCAGATTTCCACCCAGGCAGCCTGGGTCCGGTTCTTGCTTAGACACTGGACTGAACTTCTCGTAGCCTTCCAAATGGGGCAATCTCACAGGCTGTGTCAACTCAGTAAACTACTAGCCGCATGAAGATAATGCATTTGACCGAGGACCAAAGACTCATAGGGAAGTTACAGTTACACACAGTTCTACACTAGACTCTGCTTGGATTAAATTGATTGGGTTCTGAAAAAGCAAAATATCTTTTAATGCACATATTGCTCCATATTCTGCTACCTAAGTGATAGTCTCAAGTTGAGTTGAAGAGGAGAACAATTGTGTTTGGGGCTGTCCGGTTCAAGGCACCCTGGCTAGAGCAATTTACTGGAAAATTTGGGGCAATTTTATAGCCACAAGTAGACCCCATTATTTCCACTAAATTTTTTGGCCATGCCTTATTTAGTCATGGGTGTGAAGATTCAGCCTTTGTGAATTATCCACACGCCAACCCACATCAGCATTTGATTTGGTGTTTCAAGCATCCCATTTGGTTTTGAAATTAGTTGAAGAGGATGCTATTTAGGGGACATATGAAAAAATATATAATCTGTCTTCTGTTTATGAAAAAAAAATTGCTGTTTTCTGATTAACTACACGTGACGCTGAGATATATCCCTGTGAAAATGACCTCCATTTGCAGCCTGATTTTGATTTGCAGGCTGTGGAATTAAATTCCACCTCATTGGTTTTATGTTTCTCTCACCGTTTGTCCATTCATTCACCAAATATTTATTGAGCACCAACTATAGCCAGACCCAATGCTAGGTGCTTGTGTGGAAGAAGAGGAGGAGACTATTCAGTGATGAATAAGACATGGTGTCTGCCCTTGCGAAGTTCATGGTTTTGTTAGAAAGACAGATATATACCCATATAATGATAGTGCAGGGTATGTTCAAATCCCAGACCAACACCTATCACAGATCCCAAATTAATTCATGTTTAATAGCTTGGTTACTTTGGTCAAGGAAAATACCAGTTTACACTACCTGCAAGTTGGTAACTGAACTAGTATTTATTATTTACCTACCTTGAGAATGAAAATAATCGATTGAATGCCTATAAGGCTGACTTCAGGATGTTGAGTACAAGTGGTGACATTTGTCTACTTGATATACTCTTGTCAGAAGCAAAGCCAACAAGCAAAGACCAGGAAGCATTTCTCTAATGCACCTGCATTTATCCCAGTCTTTGTTACTCCATTTGCTCCCGTCTTCACAAAACACTTCTATATCTATAACAGAATTGCCTTGTGGCAACAATCTCTGAAGATAGGCATTCTCATCTAGGGAGAAGTTAAGTGACTTGCCTAAAGCCACCCAACTAGTTGATGGTAGAAGAGAGCTCTTGAAGCAAGTCTTCTTATTCCAAGAACTGTGTCTTTTCTGGTTCATCGTGCCACCCTAATTATTTATTGAACACCTATTGTACATTCAGTATTAGACTCACTGTATGATTTGACAGCATAATTTTAATATCCAGATACTGGGTCTTCTAGGTCACCTGCCAGTTGTTTTATGAATGTAGGTTAAGAGGCTATTCTACACCCGAGACAGGAATGGCCTTTTACATTACCACTCGTGAAGAACTCATTAAGGAAATGTAGAAGCTTCCAGAGCTAGCTCTCTGTAGTGCACTCAGACAGGTACCTTGCCTTCCCAGCCTCACAACTTTAAGTTTTCCTTCATTTATAAACCCATATGATTCTCTGGAGCCATTGGGGATGGTCAAACAAGACAAAACAAAACAAAGAAACACAAACTATTTTTTTCCCTTTTTTTGTTATTGGTTTTGACTTAAATGGAAAACTCAACTCAGCTTGTTGAAAGTCAAAGTGGCCTTTGTGTTTGGAAATTAACTTTTACATCCCCCAGGGGGTAGTTATTACTCACTGGATACTTTTAAACTTAAATGTGATCAATTAATTGATGGTAAAAAATTATATTATGTAAATGCAAATTCAGAATTGAGTTTCGTGTTCACAGTGGCCTGAAAACATTTTAAAAGGTCAGGTTAGGCCTGAGGAAATTGGAAGTTTTAGTTCCTGCTATTAAAAAAGAGAAAAAAAGAACAAAAGAAAGAAAAAATGAGTTGGCAACAAACTCAGTAAAGAAGACCAGAATTTTTTTTTCTTTTCTTTTTGACAATGTTATCACAATCTGTTATCACAATCTAACTGTACCATAGAAACTTCAATGTAAAGGAATCAGGCGAGCTTTTGATCAATGCTTTTTGTTAGAAATCCTACTCTACAAGCCTTATCAAGCTTATAAAGCTCATAAACACTGGAACCCCAAACAACTTGAGAAGATAGAAAGACAAAACCTGAGAGAGAAAAAAAAAATAGAAAAGAATGGTGATAAAATGAAATTGAAGAGGGTTACACAAAAGACTCTGGAGCCATTAATTTTTATAGCTGATGCAGCTACTAATATTTTATGAGGTTTGGAAATATCAGTATAAAAAGCACCCTAATATCTGCCCTTGTTCTCTTTCTGTTGTTGTTTTGTTACAAAGATAAGCCCATCATATTTGTACCTTGAACACGGCCTTATTAAAGTTAAATACTCTTATGGTAGAAAATGTTCTGTTTCATTGGAATCTTTCCAAGTCAATGTTTTCGTTTTTGTTTAGTTTGATTTTCAACCTTTTCCAACACAAATTCATCGACTCCTTTATGTGCCATTTCTTTCCCTTGTTGTTTTTTTTATTTCTTTCTTTTAACTTATCAGATCTTATTTCCAGTTAAATCGCAGCAGGGTTTATGTTTACTAGCTTTCCTGGACTGTACTGCGTGCGATGTCTCCATTTAAATGTAGATTTTGACTTTACACTGGAGAGGTAGGTGAGAGCCTTTCCGCTGCAGAATTAACATCAAGGTGAAAATATAAGCTCAAAATAGATGCTATGTTTCCATAAGTAAAGCTGTGTAAGTCCAGTTTGAGTATTCTGAGCCATTTATTTGCAAGTTCCCTTGTACCCCATAGGGGAAAACATTGTACAAATCAGATCTATGTATTTATTGAGGCCACAACACAAAACTTTAGGTCAAGGAAATCAAATGCTGAAGGGTAGCCCAGAAACTGTTACAGACACTGATCCAGTTGCAGTGGGGGGCTCTACCCATGACCTTTGGAATTAATGATAAATAGGACTAAGAAGGTATATTTAATAACTGTTCACATCTCTTTTCCTTCTTCAGGAGCCATTTGCACTATGAAGAAATGGAATACAAAATATATACTCTAAATAAAGCTTAACCAAGTGCAGAACATAAAGCATTTTGAATCATAGCCCCACCCACACACATTTTTTTAGATTAACTGCAGTAGATATCTATGAAATTCATTTTAAAGACAAAAAAGAAATAATATTTTACCCTCTGTCTTTTGCCCCATTTTATTGATAGGCCATTAAAGAGGGCAGCGAGAGAAGTTAAGTATCCATATTTATATCTAGATAACTTATACAGTGTTTCTTCTCAGCTATTCATGGACCAACCCGACTCCCAAATGAAATGGATGTGGAGCTTTTAGCACCATCGAAATAACTCAATGAAAAAAGTACATAACTTTGTTGTGAGCTCTTCCAAAAACCTGCACCATTGAGCCTGTAAGTAAGTTGTCCTTATAGAAGCGTATCTTTTGGTTGCGTTTATCAGAAACATAGTGCCATACTTCTCCTAATGACCCAAGTAGAACCCTAATCATTCCGTGGGGAAATGATTCCTAGCCTAAATTATAATGTATATTCGTCCACTACCACGGTACAAACTATGTGGTCTAAAACCACTGTGTGTCCTCTGGACTCCAGTTTGCCCATTTGTAAGCTGAGAATAATAATAGTACTTATACCATGAGCTATTTGAAGAATAATGTCATTAAATGCAGGAAAAGGGTTGAGAACAGTGTCCGGTACAGATAAACACTCAATAAATATTGGAAATCCACTTACAAATACACATGGATATGTGTAGATACAGAATTCTCTCTTGAAGACTTCAAGACCCAGAGAAAGGAGTGGCTCTAACTAAAGTCAAGTATCATTTACTCTCCTGGAAATCTCGATTACAGGGGTGGAAAAGAACTTCCCCAAACTGTAGGCTACTGATAACTAAATGGTAGGAAAGTAAGGTCAAAAGCAGCAGACCCCGGCAGAAAAAGGGGGGGAAGAAGACAAAAAGATTTTAAAGAGGGCCCCCAGGTGCCTGACTTAGCTCACAGGCTCCGGGATCTCCGGATAAATTCAGGGCTAATAAAATGAAGATGCCCTTACCACTTTGACAGCCTGACCAAGAATGCCATCCTTTGCACCTCATCTGGTCTAAATACTCAGTTTACAAATGCATGTTGCTCAGCATCATGTGTTATAGATGCTTTATGTTTATTCAAGAACTCAGTTTCCAGACATGCGGTTTACCGCAATAGACAGCTGTTGATACTCTGATCCCATGAGCATTATAATATGTTTTAAAATTGCGACACTTTTAAAACCAGATGTTCTACATAAATTGTACGCAGGGGGAGAAAAGAGGAAAAAAAGAAAGGGGAGAAGGAAAAGAGGACAGGCAGATCTGTCAGTTGGCAAAACACCGGAGCTCCTCAGGCTCACAGAAAATTCACAGCAAAACTAAAGTGAACCCCAAAAAGCTTGTTCTGGGTTTTCTTCTGCAGAAAAGATTAAAGGAAAATTGTTTTAGCAGAAAGAAAGCTCCATCCTCAGGAAAGGCAAGCAAGGGAGCTACAGCTAAGGGAAGGTAAGCCCCTGGCTCTGCTGTGGTTCTGAGGTTCTTGTCTCCAGCTGTTTTCCAGGATACGTGGGGTATGCACTGAAGACTTCACTGGTTGCTAATCTCTTCTGAGGTCCTATGGATATTGCTCAATTTTACAGCCTCCACTTCTCTCCCAAGAGTTCCTTTTGGTTGGAACAGAGGCTTGTAGGGTGCAACATTGTAGGTATATGTTGTGAGGTCATGTGGTTAAGAGGAGGGCCTCTTCCTTAGACTACCTGGGCTCAAATCCTGACTCCGCCACTTAGTGAGCTCCCATGGCTATATTACTTCATGTAAGTCTCCGTTGTCTCCCTCTGTAAAATGGGACCATGATGTCACCTCCCTAATAAGGAAGCAGAAGCATTTAGCATAGTGCTTGATGAACTCTAAACATTTCATATATTCTAGATACTTTATATGTAAGACCTTTTTACCAATTCAAACTACTTAAGACTGAGTTGCTTTGAGAGGAATTTGGCATCTTTACTTCTGCCCTGGAATAATTGTATAATTTCGGGTGTCCTCAAGTCAGTCCTGGAAATCGTGAGTCCACCCAATTGGAAATGACCAGTTTGGAGAGAAGCGGAGTGGTAGCATGCAGTAACGGAAAGGCGGCACCATCAGACAGATCTGGGTCCTCACCCAGGATCTGCACTTTGCAAGCTGTGTGGCCTTTTCCAACAGCCTCAGCTGGCCAGGCCCTGACTTTCCACCTGAATTCTTAGGAATACATTTCCATCTCAGAGAGGGTGTGAAATTAAAAGGAGCCAATTCAGGTTAAGTATCTCGCATACAGTAGACACTCAATCAGTTTTGTTTCTCTTATTCCATCATCTACATGGCTCCTGAAAATACTTTTTTGTATATTTATCAAATAGCTTCTGCCCAAGTACAGAATTTATCAAATTATATTTCTATTTGCTCATATACCTCCTCTGCAAAAATAAATAAATAAAATAAAGAAATGCAAACAAAAATAATAACAAAGCAACAGCATCCGAACAAAATAAAACAAAAGTTTTAATAGATATACACTGACCCCTGCTTACCTCTCCAGTCCAATCTCATGATTCCACCCCATCCAGACCTCCTACCCAGCCACCCTGAAACCAGCCACCTCCTTCAAAACATCTCCATCTCCGTCACCCTTGGCCTTTGCATTTCCTGTCAGATTTTGGCCTCATACCCTTTTCACTGTTCATATCTCAGCTTAGACTTCAGTTCTAGAAAGCTTTCTCCAATATTTGCCTCATTTCTTTGTGTTCCCTTGATACTTAATTCTTACCCTCATCCCAGCTAAGAGTTCACTATATTATCTTTTCCCTTTTAATTGTCTCTCTTATTGTACTATAAAATATTTGAATGCGGGGGTGGTGTCCTGTTCACCATGTTACCTTAGCATCCAGCACAATTCTGTTCCTAGAGAATTGAATAAATACTTGGTGAAGGTATAAATACATAAGCGCATGGATTGAAGTTTGGATGGATGGGTGGTTGGGTGAGTGGGTAAATTAATGACAAGGGAGGGGATGAATGGATAGAAGGATAACTGGATAGATAAGTGGATAGATGGATGGATGAATGGATTGATGGATGAATGGGTGAATAGACGAATGGATGAGCAGATGGATGAATGGATGGACAGATGGGTAGATGGATGGATGAATGGATGGACTGATGGATGGTTGGATGAATGGGTGGATAGATGGATGGATGAGCAGATGGATGAATGGATGGACAGATGGGTAAATGGATGGATGAATGGATGGATTGATGGATGGATGAGTGGATGAATGAATGGATAGATAGATGGGTAGATGTATGGATGAATGGATGGGTCAATAGATGAGTAGATGGATGAATGCATGCATGGATGGATGGATGGGTGGATGGATGGATAAATGAGTAAGTGGATGGATGAGTGGAAGGATAGATGGGTGGGTGGATGGATGAATGGATGGATAGATAGATGACTAGATGAATGGATGGATGGTAGATGGATGGATAGTAGGTGAATGAATGGATGGGTGCATGCATGTATGGGTAGATCGATGAATGGATGGGTAGATGGGTATGTGGATGCATGAATTAATCACTTAGGACTGGAAAAGTGGGCATCTGACGTCAGCTACATTTTCTGTAGTTTAGTTGTAATGTCTGCCAGCTGAATGTGGCCAGGAAATCAACAGTGATAGTGAATTGACTATGTGATCAAATCTTTTCTTTGTGGTAACGACTTTATCTTTCTGGTAAGTTCTGAAGTCCTCCGTGTGGCCTACTTCGCTGTCACAGGTCAGCTCTGCTTACTTCTCCAGCCTCATTTCTCATACACCATTATCTCTGCTCCTCTTCATCTGCGAGGTCTCCCTGACTACCATCTCTTAGCCATATCCTTCTTCCACTTTTGCCCGCCTGACTCCTACTCATCCTTTTGGGCTGAGCTTCAGTGTAGCTCCTTTAAGTGAGTTTTTCTTGACCTGTAACCACCTTCTCCCTAAGTCTCCAAACTGGATTAAGCCTCTCTGTTATTTGTGCTTACACCTGCTTCTCATGTTCAACATAGCAGTTACCACAATTCTAATTATGTGGGAATTGGTGTGATTATTGGTTTAACGTCTGCCTCCTCAACTGCAGTGTGAACTCGAGGGACCAAGTTGATAGTATTCACTGTTGTAACACCAGGGCATTTCTGGGGTCTGGCAGAGTATGCACTTAAGAAATAACCCTTACTGAAATTAATATTTCAGACGTAGGGGCCTATGAATCCCATAATATTATTTCTAAAATGCAGAATTGGTAGTAAATGGCATGAATTAATATAAACGTACTAGTTGTTTATAGCACATGTCCCCCTGGTCAGTCAAATGTGATTGATTAGTCACAGGGATGGCTAATACATGAAATATGAAATCTCAGATTTCATATTAGTTTTTCAAAGAAGTCCACAATAGATCTCCACCTTGGAAAAATGAAGTGAACATCCACCCCTCTGGCGTCTGAGAAAAGCCCATATTATGAAAGATTCTTGAAAACTATCAGGGCCCCTGTCCACAGTCCCAGACAATGTTGAGGTTTGTGTTTTCCATCTGTGCCAGATTCCCCTTGACAAAAGCGTCCTTCACAGCTGTATGTTACACACGAAGAATATTCTGGGTCACTTGAAGTCATCAATGATTCATGCCTGTGGAATCAATCTGTCACCAAGAAAGACACACATGGAATAGAGCAATGTGCATAACAGATTCCCTCCTTCAGGGAAGAAACTCTCCAAAAAGTTTGGGGGAGAAACAGACCTTAGTCGTCCACAGGACAGATGTGAACATCAGCCTCAGCCATCACCAGGGTGTCAGGAGGAGGGAGAGGAGAGGGAGAAGAAAGCAGCTAGCTCCTTTTAGAATGAGAGTATGCAACCCCAGGGTGACTAGATACCAGGTCACACACGTTACAGAAAAGAGTCAATGACAGTAAGGCAGCAGGTGTTGTTTACTATGTGCCAGACACTGTGCTCAGGGCTTGCCAGGCATTCTTTATCCACTATTTACTAAAATTCTTACAATCACCCAGTGAAGGCTGGTACTGTTATTATCCCCCTTTGTGTAGGATCAAACAGAGCCTTCCTTCTTTTAATAATGGGGAAATGGAAGCAGGATGAGATTAAAGGTCTTGCCAAAGGCTACATAGCTACCAAGTAAGTAGCAAGACATAATTTGAATCCATTTCTGTGCAATACTAAAGCCTATGATCTTTCTTATACCTGCTATTATGTCTTGACCCATGCCAAAGTTTCTGAAACTCAGAGAAAAAGGAAAGCTTTCTGGCAACTCAGCAAAGGCAATTATGAACAAACCCAGACTGTACTTCGTAAATGTGTATGTCTGGCTGGAGAGGACCGTGAGTGTTGGGGAGGAAAGTCAAGCAGGTTAGAAAAGGCTGACTTGGTCAAGGAGCATCTCAATACTTACAGATGGGTTCTAGCTTCCATCCTCTTTGCAGCAGGGAGCCCGTGACCCATTCTGAGTGGCACTATGGTTTGTTAAGAATTCTTTTTTGGATTGAATTGTTACAAGAGGATAGAGGCAGTGAAGCCAGCCAGAAGGCTGTGCAATGACTTATTTGAGCAGCCCCAGACTCATCTTGTTATCCTTTCACAGAGAAACCCCTGTAATTGCCCAAGACTTTGGCATCAACTCCTCACCAAGACATTCAAGGCCATCTACCTCTTTAGCATTTTCTAATGGCAGTCCCGCCACTTGACACTTTAGACCACTGATCTTCTAGGTGTTCTGATTGGCTACACCTCTGCCCAACTCAAGAGCTTCATACATGCTGCTTCCTTTCCTCTAAAATACTCTGAAGGTTCTTTAGAGGACCAACTCTTATCTGTCTTATGAATCCTTCCAGCTGCAACGTCAGGTGCGCTTCCTCTTTGGGCATCTTTCTGACCCTTCCCTTCTGGATGGCCCTCTTCTATGTATACCTACAATATCTTGACTTTTGCTTTCACCTCATTTATCGTCACTGTATTAGTTAATGAAATAAGTGTGCAGTTACCTCATTAACCTCCCTCCACCCCATCATTCTCCCTCTCTCTGTATTTCTTGAAGCTTTATGATGTCAAGGATGATGTCTCTCTTTTTCATTTTCATGTCATCTCTCCTTAGCACAATATTTGTTCAAAGAATGGATGAATGTGGTGAGGATTCAGAATGCTCAACCTGAAATGGTGGAGTGGGAAGAAGTGGGTTTTGATTGGGATGAAGTGGGTTTTCATCAAGATGAGTGAAAAAGGAAGGGTATTGAGCCTGGGCTCAGAGCACAGCCTTTTCTTCCACAGCCAGCTATGGCCAGCTGCCAATCTCAGCAGCAGGAAGTAGACATTCAGTGATTAGCAATTAATTCACCTATTAAACTAGCCAACTATATGAAAGGGAGAAAGAAACACCCATAGCATGTGGCTAGCAGAAGACACCTCCAATCACCACTGCAGCCATGTCTACATGCTTTTCGGTCTCTTGTCTATCTTGACTGACGTAGTGAGCCATGTCAATAGCTCCATCTTTTTGAGGTAGGAACAGGAATATATATGTTAATAATAAAATGAAACAGCCAAATTGTCTCTTCCCAAATATCCAAATGAAGAGACACTTTCAAATCCAATAGAGGAGAACAACATTTCTTGATTTGTTGCATGATAAAAAAAAATCTCTCTGTTACCTTTGTATTTGAATGATAAAATGACTGGCTATAAATTTTAGGTGTAACATTTTCTTTCCCTGAGGGTATTTTACACATTGTCCCACTGTCTTCTAGTATTGAATTATCACTGACATAAAGTCTGAAACCAGTCTAATTCTTCTCTCCTTATAGGTGACTTAACTGGCTTGTCATGAGATTCTCACTTTTTCTTTGCAACTTGAGAACTATGCCAAGATGTCTTAGTATTTGTTAATTTCTACCAATTTTTTTCTAGAGCACATTATGCTCTCTCTTAAATTATATCTTTGAATTTTTTTCTATTTCACTTATGTTGTTGAATCCTTGCCTTAGACATACAATTGTGTTATGTTTAATCTTTTTTGTCTTCCAGAGTCATTAATTAATTTCTAATCTCTTTTAATTATTTCAAACCGTAAATTCATAAGTATTATATTTTAGGAAAACATTCTTGATATATGTCATTAAATATGTCTTTTCTTCTAAATTTTTCTTATTTCTTTAGTGTAGTTTATAAATATCAGCTCTACATATTCTTAACATACATCAGTTACGTCAAATATGCTTGTATTACTTTATTCCGTTGCTATCATTTTATCTTGAATCCCTTTTAATTTTTGCCTTTTACTATTATTTTATCTTATTTATTTATTTATTTTGAGACAGAGTCTTATTCTGTTGCTCAGGCTGGAGTGCAGTGGTGAGATTTAGGTCTGGCTAATTTTTTGTATAATATATTTAGTAGAGAAGGGGTTTCACCATGTTGGCAAGGCTGGTCTCGAACTCCTTGCCTCAAGTGATCTGCTCGCCTCAGCCTCCCAATGTGCTGGGATTGCAGGCGTAAACCACCATGCCCAGCCTATTATTAAATTTTAATCACTTGTCTCAAGTCAGTCTTTCTGTTCTTAATAATTTGTCAGCAATTCTTCCTTTAGTGGCTTACAAATCGGTTTCCAAAGGTATTGACTTCTATAAAGGCCTTTTATTTTTCTCAGCTTTCCTGAGTTTGGCCATCCCATTTCTCATCCGTTTCTACTATTTTATCATTTATGTCTCAAGCCCTTATAGGTCTGTTTTGAGGTCATTCTCTGCTTAATCTCTTGGAAGAGTTGACTAAGTGTGTATAGTTACTAATGCCTGGTTCCCTTGAGACAACCTTCTCACTGGATCACACTGCTTGAGAACGTCCTACCACAAGATGCAGGTGTCTTGATTTCCCACTCAGGGAATGGGGAGTTGGCAGGATTTGGATAGAAATACTATGCTCAATGATACAATCAGGCCTGTCATTAGCCGAGATATGTACTAGAGCCTTCCTGAATGGGTACACCTAGACCAGCAGCATCAACACCACCTGAGAGTTGTTAGAAATGCAGATTCCCAGGTTGCACCTCGCCAGTCCCACTATATCCAAGTCTGCATTTTAACAAGATCGCCAGGTGATTTAGGTGCACATTAAGGTCTGTGAAGCCCTGTCATAGGACGCTACCACAGCAAAGATATTGCTTTAGAGATCATTCACCCCTTTCCTAATGTCCTTAAAAAATGGTTTTTACCTACACTCTGTGAAGAATGTCTTAGAAAGACCGCTCTCAGCTGAGACAGAAGACTCGTGACTGTATTTGAAGTTCCAGAGTTTGTTGGTATTTTTCAAAGTGTGAACACTTGTCAGCTGAGATTTACTGCCTATTTGAAGGGGAGAATGGCTGCCTGAGTGAACATGCTGATCAATAATTCAAATTAAGAAATCCCATTTTTAACACTCACACCACATCAAATTGATGGCAGGGCCCATGTTTTAATTATTACAAACTTCAGCTATTAGAGATTCCACTCTGATTCCTGTAGCCAAGAAAAGAGAAAGATGAGAAAAACCACTCTGCTTCTCTTAAGAGATTGTGCTACTTTAAGACATGACCAATGGTTAGTATTATCCCTGCAGAAATCTTTCACTGTGGGCTGCATCATATTTTTAAAAAGTATGTACTGGGTCTTCTTTAATGAAGATGGAGGCACTGGGTTGAGAGTAGAATATGAAGCTCCCAAACACAAGAGAATGCTTCCTGAAGATCCAAATATATCTAACATCCTAAATGTGGTTTTGAGGTGCTCAAATCTCTTGGGCTGTGATTTGTTTTCTGAAAGGACAGTTCAAGAGAACATGGTTTTGCAGGGCACCATGAGAAATGTGAGTTACACAAAAGAAAGCGCTTCCTCACAGCATAAGACAGAAATCAATGAGAGGTTTGTCTATGAGTGCCTCAGCTTCAGGAATGTCTTTACACACCTAATGGATGGCCAGGTGCATCAGAAGGATATTCTCACTGGAGGCTGAAGGATACAGTTGATGACCTTCAGAGGCATTTACCAATTTTTCTGAATTGTAGCTATGTGACAAAGCCAAAATACTTTCTAAATTTTTTGAGAAAGCATAAACCTGTGGTTCAATGCTTGTAACACAAAATTCAGAATGTTGATTCCACTGACTTCAGTACCCTTTTCAGAGGAAGTGGAGAAATTGTCCATGAAAGTAGAGTGTCCTTTTGGTATCCTAGAGTTCACTGCTTCCCAACCTTCAATCCAATTTCTCTTTCTTGATTCACACTAGATCCTTATACTAGATTAGGGTCCAAGTAGTGCCCACATTCTTAAAAGTGAGATGATATAAAAGTGGCAACATTATATAATTGAGGACCTAGTATGCTTCAATCCAATTAAAATGAAATTAGACCATCCACTAGGATGGTCCTCTGATCAATTAAAAATAAATGGGATTGAAGGTTGGGAAGCATACTAGATCCTCAATTATACAATGTTCCCATTTTTATATCACCTCACTTTTAAAAATGTGGGCACTGCTTGGATGAAAACCTTTAATTCTCTTAAGGGACTTGGAGGCAGATACTGTTATTATCCTGTTTTATGGATAAGATAAATGAGGCTCAGAGAAACTAAGTCACTTCCTCAAGATAACTTGCCTCAAATTCTAAATGTCAGAACTTGAACCCAAGCAATTTAACTCCAGATTCAGTGCTTTCAGTCACTACATGAAGCTGCCCCTCAGCTAACAGTATTGAGTGCCAGGCGCTGTCTTATGTTTTTACATTGATAAGAATAGAATATACAGGTGCTGAGAAGGTCTGGAGTGGAGCTGGAGGAAAAGTCTTGAGAGTAGCCCTTGAAGAAAGTTAGGAGCCCAGATAGGCATAAAAGGTAGAAAGCACCATTATCCAATATCTTGTCATAGTAGTAGTTAGATGTAGTTAGATACTACACATATGCTGGCCGTATTCATGTTCTGTATATCATGAGGAATGCTTTCGTCTGCAAGTAACAGAACACTTGATTCCAGAGGTACACACACATGAAGATTTAGTGTTTCCTTGTTGCATGAAGTCCAGTGGTAGGTAGTATCAAGCATTAGTCTAATATAATGGTTCTCAACCAGGGATAACCGCTTCATCCCTATGGGACATTTGGCAATGCCTGCATGCATTTTTGGTTATCACAACTGGGGGATACATGTTTTGGTTGTTGCTAAATGCTACTGGCATCTAGTGGGTAAATTTCAGGGACGCTGCTAAACATTCCACAAGGAACAGGACAGCTCTCCAGAACAAGAATCATCTGGCCCAAATCTCAATAGTGCTGAGGCTGAGAAATCTGGATCCAGTAGTAAATATCATTAAGGCCCATCCCTCTGCATTTCTCTTGGCCTTTGCCTCATGGCCTCAGATGGGCTGCTGAATCACATCCTTATTCCAGACCAGAAGATAGCGGATGGGAGAAAAGGTGCCTATCATGTCTTTGTCTTTTCCATTTTTCAGAAAAAAAACTGCCGTCTCAGAACCCTGAGAAGACTCCACTTCTAAATGATGGCCAAAACTGTGCCCCCTACCCCCCCATATAGAATTTGGGATGGACAATGTCCTGCATAGGATCTTGCTGTCCCAGACAAACTCAAGGTCTCTTAGCAAGGAAGAAGACTCCTGAGCATCCCACAATTAGTGTGTGCCATATCAGGCCAATGTGTTAACTGCTATTCTTCATGAATGCAGATGGTTCTTTTTCCAATCAGCCCTGGAGAAGCCATACAAAGTGCAGTGACCACACCCAATTTAATGGTGTTAAAGCAGGCTCCTAAGTCTGCCAGCACTTCTTTACCCACATCCCCCCAAAGAAAATGTTTTTAAAGTGTCTTTTCCCATTGATAAATCATGTGAGCAGAGACAGATTGAATTATTTATCTGGACTCTGAAAATCAGGATGGTTTATTCTCAATGTGGCTGCAGTCCAATTTTAGAAAATGTATTTGTGGAGCAATAAATAACAATATTACTCCCAGCCTCCTTTTATTGCTGTTTAAGTCATTCATTCAACAAATATGTAATGGGCTCTGATCATTAGCACTAGGCTTGAGTACAAATTATAGATATGGTAAAACTTCTAGAGTATAAGCTTTTTGAGAGCAGGGATTGTATTATCCTAATATCCATCATAATATCCCCAGAGCCTAGCACACCAAATGGCTTATGGTCAGATTGAAATATATTTATTAAATGAATGCATGCATGCAGCATTATCTTCATGAGGATTATATTCTAGTTAAGTTGGTGGTGGTTACAGAAAGTGTATATTATAATAATGTACTTCGTTTGTTTTTGTTTTTCTTTTTGTTTTTAAGACAGACTCTTGCTCTATCACCAGGCTGGAGTGCAGTGGTGTGATCTCGGCTCACTGCAACCTCTGCCTCCTGGGTTCAAGCGATTCTCCTGCCTCAGTCTCCCAAGTAGCTGAGACTACAGGTGTGTACCACCACATCCAGCTAATTTATGTGTTTTTAGTAGAGATGGGGTTTCACCATGTTGGCCAGGATGGTCTCCATCTCCTGACCTCATGATCCGCCCACCTTGGCCTCCCAAAGCGTTGGGTTTGCTGGCATGAGTCACCACACCCGGCCATATTGCATTAATATTTTAAGAACATATGTATAATTTCATTTAAAAAGATAAACGATTCATTATAAGATTTTCACATTTCCTCCAAGTTCTACCAAGTTGTGAGCCTATGATTTCGGTTCAATATTTCTAACTTGAATGAATATCAAGATATGCTTTCTTTTGGAGGTTTCACCACATACCAGAGACAGAGGAGAAAAGAAATGGTCGATATTCAGACTGCCCTCAGAGTATTTTACAGAGGCTCCCTCTCTGGGTAGATCAGAGGAGATTCTTGCTGCCAGCAAATGTGCTTCCATTTCTTCTACTTCCTGCCCTCCCACCTCACCCTTTTCAGCCTCCACATTCTGGCGTGGCGTTATCCAGGAAGCTGTAACCTTCTTACTGACAGCTGAAGGTGGGAGACAGCCTGGATTTCTCACACAAAGCTTCCCCCTGGGGATGCTTTTATGACGTCGTTTGTTGGGGCAGCTTCTGTGGAGGAGGGAACCGTAATTCTCTCCAGATTAAGAAGAAATATGCAGGTGTGAGGAAGGCTCCATTGCCAGGGATGAATTCACCAAGAGAATGACTCATGACTCATATCCAGCCTGGTCACTTCACAAAGTTCTTTGTGGACCATGTGGCCTAGAGAAGAACTGCTGTCACTCCCCACCCCTGTATATGCTTCTGTCAGCACACTGATGAGACTGTGGCGCTGGGGTTTATCAGGTCCATCTCTTGCTGTTATTTGTGAGCTCTTTTGTTCATCTGTTCATCCCACCCATATTTACTGGGCACCTACAACGCGTTTGCTGTGCACTACATGGAATGAGACAAACACAGGAGTCCCTGTCCTGATGACTGTTATATGCAGGAAGGGAAGACAGTGAATGAAATAATAGATTGTACTAAAGGGCAATTGGAAACACAGGTGCACACTTGGATGATATTGTTCTCTGGGGACACTTAACAATAGATCTGGCTTATGGACCAACTCAGGGTAGGCTCCACGAGAAAAGTGTGAGCCAAGGACAGAGAAATCATGACAAAGGCTGTCTTATGATCTGTCTTGTGTCTCTAGAGCCTAGTAGGATACCTGGAACAAAAAAATAAATGTGTGTTAACAGGACTAAATAAATGACTCTCCCGCCAAGGTGTCTTCTGGATCCTGCTCCAGAAGGTGGAGCTGAGACCTTCACCATTCCCTCTTCTGCATCTAGAGGCCTCCTCACCCACCTTGTCATGCACAGCATTCCCCACCCTCTGCAGCGATGATATTTTGCAATCACAAAGTGAATCATGTCACCCCTGCACAAATCTCCCTGTGCTTCCCCACGGCAAGTAGGGAAAGCCACCTCTTTTGAGCTCTCTATTTCCATAACATAGGTCTTCTTCTGGATTCCTGAATTCGTCACACATTCTTTCTATTGCAACTTTGAACATGCTGTTCTCTTTGCCCTATGACCTTTCCATTTTTCTTCACCCAGCGAACACCCTTGCATTCTTTCAGAGCCCAAACATAGAAATCCTTTTGGTTATGCTTTTCCCAACTCATCTCATCATGGGTAGGCTCCCTGAGGATTGCATCATGACTGTTCACGAACCTTGCATTTCCACTAGACTGTGGGAGCCTTCTTCAAGAATGCAGGCATTATTTTAAGAAACTTTGTTTCCCCAGCACTCTGTCTAAAAGGCCAGAGGGACTCAATGAATATTTCTAAAATAAATTGGGCATTTTTCACTGCTTTCCAGAAATATTCACTATAAGACACAAAATAGTAAGCTTTTTGTTTTCTAAAAGTGGTAGTTACCATTACAAGCAAATTTTATTGTTATTTATGAAATGTAGAAAATGCTTTTTAGGAGCAGCATTTGGCTTTTGTTTATACGTTATATGCTGTACTTCAAAATGAATTATCAGCGTGGCAGTGCCCATGCCAAGGCTTCTTGCCTAGAAAAGATCTTCCAGGTGTCTTTGAGGATCACCAAGGCAAACAAACACATTTCAAGAGCACCTTATAGACAGTTACCCTTCATCTCCCAAGAAAGTTCTTGCCAAAGGCTTTATTCTCCAACTTTCTGCTTGAAAACTGAAGTAGGAGCAATTGCATTGCCCTTCTGAGTGACTTTCTCAAGAAGATAAGTGCATAGAAATAAGCAAGCCCCAACCTCACTACTGAACTAGTTTGAGACAGCCCTAGAGAAAAGATCCCCAGAGAATGCATCAATTAATTTGGATATTTTCTTTATTGGTTATCAAAAAATGATATGCAATGTATATGTACTATACTGTGTATCACTGTGATCACTTTGCAAGGCCAATTTATCATTGCCATTTGCACCTTCAGTGGAAGGATGCTGTCGCTGCTGAGCCCAAAGTTCTAATGAACTTAAACTTTACAATAGCTACAGGAAATTAAGCAATGTCATTTCAGAATACGCTATCCCATTCATCAAGTTAATGCCAGGGTTCCATGGACAGGATGTTCAGGGATTGATACATCTTTTGAAGCATGTAGTGACTCAACAAAAATAACTTTGATAATTTATATAATTGACCATGTATGACACGTATTTGCCTGAAGTTTCCAGCAAGGTAGCAAAGAAGTTGTTTTTGTTTCTGATTTTAAACCCACTCCACTTCATCAGAGAGTTATTTGCAAACAGAACTGTTGCCTGTTTCAAGTGGCAATTCACAATGTTTTCAAAATGTTTTCCAATGAAATTGGAAGAAAGAATTATTATTTGATGCTAAGATCACTTTTTTTCCTTAGGTTTAGACAAGAGCCGTAAGAAAACTTAAGAAGATTGGTGAATTGGGATTAGGAGAATGAGAGACTTTCTCTCACTAGTGTTGTTGTGTCGTAGTCATTTTTAATGCCCCAGATCTCAGGACCATCATCCATAAAATGAAAAGATCAGATTGAAAGGTCTTAGAGTCTCACTTCCACTCTATCTGATTATATTTCAAATGAGGGTAGTGACAAGATAAAAAGTTACAAGTTGAATAACATAACTTCCATCCACACCATGCTTTCATCCCTTGTGAGAAAGGGTGGATAAAAGTCGAGCTTAGTTAACTCAACCTAGGACTTTCTCACCACTATAAGAGAGTGAGAAATGTCTATCCAGATCTTTTGTCCATTTTTTTTGATTGGATAATTACATTTTTTTTCTATA
The DNA here is from genome assembly GCF_029289425.2 of Pan paniscus. Lineage (NCBI taxonomy): Eukaryota > Metazoa > Chordata > Mammalia > Primates > Hominidae > Pan > Pan paniscus. The sequence continues at coordinate 89,552,410 of NC_073267.2, read as the reverse complement.
GAGTTGTTTGAGCTCCTTATATATTCTGGTTATTAATTCCTTGACAGATGAGCAGTTTACATTTTTTTTTTCCTATACTGTGTGCTATCTCTTAATTTTGTTGGTTGTTTGCTTTGAGGGGATGGATACCCCATTCTCCATGATGTGATTGTTTCACATTGCATGCCTGTGTCAAAACATCTCATGTACCCCATAAATATATATACCTACTATGTACCTATACACAGTTTAAAAAATTAAAACAAAAAGAGCTTGTAAAAAATGAGGGAGAGGTGCAGAAGATGAAGAGGGAAAAGAGCTATCTGTAGTTTGAAAGCACTAGGCTGGGGCTAGAAGGCTTGAATTTGAGTTTTGATGTCCCCTTAACTCTTTTTATCAGCTTTGGTTGCTTCGTCCATCAAAAAGGCATCTATCACCTCCATCCTCCTTGTCTTGGGATGGGGGAGGTGCTATGAGCATTAAATGATGTAACAGACCCAAGAGAGCTAAACCAAAAATGATAATCAATTGTACACATGTTAAGCATTATCACATTTATTTAGCTACAAGCTCCACTGACTGTTTATGCCAGAGTTTACCACGGTGGGGTTTTTTTGGTAGATATTTGCTGAATGAAATAATAAACATATTTATTCCAAAATCCGATCACTATTGGGTGAAGAAGACTATTGGTTGTGATTTGGGGATGAGTTCTCCTGAGGATGGTAAGAAGAAAAAAACTGGACGTAAGAGTCAACCCACATGCAGTGGTGGCACCCCTGGTGATTTGGGGAGTATAGTCCTTCAATCCCCCAGAACGGTGATTCTTCCCAAGCTACCCCCAATAAATATGCTAGCTATGTAAAACCAGTGTGCCTGTTATGCAAGCACTGCTTCTTGGCTTTTCTAGTACTTCTACAATAGTTGCTCTATGAGCCCTGAGTTGCTCCTGCAAAATTCTGAAGCTGCCAGTCCCCAAAGGGTAGTAGTCCCTTTCCTATTACTCAGTGATGGATCAAGGAGCCTGCCATGAAATCTTCCTGGTATTCTTTCAAGAAAGTAGAGATGGGAGTATATAGTGGAGGCCCCCTAGGATCTGAACTGAAGAAGCTCTGTGATAAGAAATGGAAGGGTGAGGAACTCCTCATTTACCTATAAGGTTCAAGTCACAACTCTAGGGGCATTCCCTTGACTTAAACAGTACTTCCACCTTACGCTGGGTGGCCTGTAGCATTCTTTTTGTGGCTATCGTCCTAGATAGAGGGGAGGAATTATTTTGAGTGTAAGGAAGGAGGTGGCATCACTCAGACACCACCAGACCAGAAGTCCTATTTCATAAAAGGCTTGGGCGTTCCCTGTGGGAGCTCCCTCTGGACTGTGATCCTGTGTGAGGAGAGACCCCACTTCCTCATCATGGTAAAGACCCAAGAGCAAAGCCAAAGAAGAGGAAATGACTGTGGGTCATATTCAGGGTGGAGTACAAACAAACAAGCTGCCCTTACCCCAAATGCTACACATTCCAAAGACAAACATTGTGTTGTACCTTTTTAGAACCTTAGTTTAAAACTGCGCATGTTTTGCTGTTGAAAGACTAATTACTTGGTGACCAGAAGGCATTTCTGTGCCTATTTTTCTGAGACTTGATCCAATCCAGGATAAGAAATGAAATAATATTTATCACCATCATGTTCACATGAGAATACCTACTTTGAGTGCTTGGTGCAAGTCAGGCCATTATAGGTACTTTACTGGCATTGTCAATGAGCCTTGCAACAATCCTGAAAAGTAGATATCATTATCATTTTACAGATGAGAAAACTGAGGCTCATTTTGAAACACGGTTTCTCAGCCTTAGCATGACTAATATTCTGGGCTGGTTAACTCTTCGTATTGGAGGCTGTGTTCATTGTAGGATGTTTAGCAGCATTCCTGGCCTCCATCCAAGACTCTGGGAATGAGTTTCTACTTTTGCTGTTGATGTAAACACCAACCATTTTGTAAAAAAAATTACACTTTAATAAAGCTATTAAACAAAAAAGCAAACAAACAAACAAAAAAGTCACTAACCAGGTAGCACTGTTGATCTCTGACAAAGAGGGTTGAATCTAAATTGTGTTGAAAAAATGTAGCAATCAGCATTAGATAATTAACCCAGTGACCGGTTTTTTGGTAAATTTTGAGCCAAATTTCGCCTTATTATGTTAGCCTCTTGCTGAGATTCATATACTAAAACACTTAAAGAGGATCTCAAATACCAGAGTGATCATTTTCATCAAATTCCAAGAATTTGTCCAGTCTGATTCTGCTGGTGATAATGTTAACGATATATCTTTTAAGAGTTCCAAGCATGAATTATTTGCAACAGAAGTTTGATGGTAATAGCACACATTATACATTAGTTCTTAAAGCTGAATAATGGAAGGCTTGTGCAGTATGGGTCGATAGAATTTGGATTTCTTTAAATCATTTTCCCTTTGCTCTCCCACTAAGCAGGCAGTCCTTCTGTGAGGTCAGTCCACTGCTGTGACAGCAGGTTAGTGCCCTCACCTTCTGCAATGCAAAAGAAACAGTGATACACCCGTATTTCAAGATCATGCCTTCTGTGTCCCAGGCACCACCCCCAGAGCTCTAGAGAACGGTTAGTAATTAATTGATGAGAGTTGGTTTTCCAGACACGTTAGAACATGTGCTCCTATTGCTGCTTGGGTAGGAAGAGTTGAAGTGGAAAAGAGGATGTCAGATAACACTCTCTTTGCCTAAAGAAAAGAAAAGCAAAAATATATCAGGGTAATAAGGCTGAGAGGGTGATAGTCACTTCTGGAGTTCCCCTAAATGATCGTGACTTTCCCGCCCTTTACTTTTTACATATTTTCCCCCTTTCTCTGTCCACCTCTGCATCATCTTACTCTCCATCTACAGTAATACACTATTCCCTTGGGCTTCCAACAGGTTTTTTTCACTGCTAAATGCCTAGCACATGGAATAGTACCCAATATATAGTAAGTGCTCAGTAAATAATTTGGAATGACCGGAATGTATATATCTTGGATAGGATGAAAGGTCTGTAAGTTGATACAACATGTCTCCACTTCTGCATGAGAAGAATGATGGCATCCATTTCCCCAAAGAAGGATTGGAGTGGTTCAATTGGATAGTGCTGTCTCCTCTGGACCAGGCCCTATACCAGGTCTTCCCATATGCCACTGGTTTGTCCATAGCTTGGGCACCTTGGGATGAGGGGCTCTGCCCTTGTGTAATCATCTGTGATCTAATGGGTGAGATGCAGGCCATCACATGGCACCTTCTGCTTAAGGACCAACCTTGGGGCATTGTTATATGGACATGACAAGCATTCAGATATTCTGGACACTTGTTTAGAACTCCAACAAATTTGTATAAATCATCTATTTTGTGCTCAGCACTGTGCTAGTTGCTACATATGTCATTAGAATAGAAAGAGTGATTTAAAAATGTTTCCTAGCCCGGGTGCTGTGGCTCACGCCTGTAATCCCAGCAATTTGGGAGGCCAAGGCGGGCGGATCATGAGGTCAAGAGATCAAGACCATCCTGGCCAACATGGTGAAACCCTGTCTCTATTAAAAATACAAATATTAGCTGGGTGTGGTGGCACGCAATTGTAGTCCCAGCTACTCAGGAGGCTGAGGCAGGAGAATCGCTTGAACCCAGGAGGCAGACTTTGCAGTGAGCCAAAATCACGCCACTGCACTCCACCCTGGGAGACAGAGAAAGAGTCCTTAAAAAAAATAATATATAAATAACAAAAAATGTCTCCTAGGCAAGAAGGGAGGATTAGAAAGGAACACAAGGAAACTTCTGGGAGTGACAGATATGTTCATGGTCTTAATTTTGGTCATGGTTCCATGGGTGTATTCAAAGGTCCACACTTATAAAAATTGTACCCTTTAAATGTATTCAGTTTATTGTACCTCAGTTACATATTAATACAGCTGTTAAAAAAATGAAGTGAAAAAGATGCCTTCCAAAATGGTGAGACCATTGTTTGTCGGGATGAATGCTTTCATACCTCTCCCATTCCATAGTGTTTGTTTGAATGTTGGATGAGAACAACCTTGGTCTGAATTATAACTGCTGGGAAGAAGGGGCCAAGTCAAACAGATGCTCGTTAATAAGGAACAATGTGAAACCTCTTTTATTTGTGACTGAAAAGCTAATGACACAAGTATGGGATTGGAGAAAAATGTCTAAATACAGAAAAATACATAGAAGAGATGGAGAATGTTTAATTGACAGTAAATTCAACAGTGCACTCTGATTGCCAGAAAAGAAAAAACAGTCAGATTTTAGGATGCATAATCTAGAAGAAGGAAGGAGATCATTTTGTTCTCTTGGGTTCTGTATTCAGCTGGAAGATTGTTTGTTTCTGGTGGATCATGAATTAACAGGGACATTTGGGTAGGATTTTTAGAGGAGACGAACCAGGACGGTAAAAATAAAAAGATTCAAGATAATGTAGCATGAGGAACAGTGGAAGGAGCTAAGAATGTCTAAACCAGAGAGTGCCTTCAAGGATCTGCCAACTCCTGGGGGAAGAATACTTGGCAGGTGCCAGGCACCCTGTGAACCATACATCACATGGCTTAAATCATTAACCCTGCAAAACAAGCCTGTGAGGGAAAGTGGGCTCAGTGTAGTCATCAAATATTTCTGGCTCTTCACCTTCTGGGTCATGTTAGGATTGCAGTTTAAAATCAGGCATAGCTGAGTAACTTTCGTTGGCCAGGAAATGTGAGTGCATGATTTCTGGGTGGAGTGCCTATCAATACAGAGTCACCATCAGTGAACTGGCTGAGTGAAGGTAACAGAGGTCAGGGCCTCACCCTAGCCAAACTAATGTAAGACTTTTCTTCTTGGTCACTTTGCAAGCCAGGGATCCCCTGACAGTAATGCTCGACCTGGTCCTCACTCAGCCAAAGCTGGCATGCCCCCACTTGCCTGTATTATAACTTGTACCCACCTTCAGTGGTTCCTGTGCTCTTGTACCATGCCCAAGAAGAATGAGGATATGCTGGACATTGAAGGGTGAGGAAGGCAGAGAAGAATTTTATTGAACAATGAAAACAGCTTTTGGTGGAGAGGGGACATGTTGGTGGTGGCCCCTCTACCTGAAGATGGGAAAGTTCCTCTGTGTGGCTAGATCCAGAGCCTTTCATGTACTCAGAATGGGGGGTGCATGCTGATCGGTTTGTGAATATGTAGAAAAGGTTAAAGCAAAGACCACTCAAAGTTGGGCATGACAGTATAGAAAACCAATTAGAAAAGGTTAGGTGTATATGAAATAGGTGAATGGCAGGGACCAATGAGAGAAAAGCACACCAAACAGGAAGACAAGTTCTCAATCCAGTCAGAGGATTTAATGTGGAGCTTGGCTTTCAGGCTCTAAACTGTCTTCGGCTTGGAGATGGAGTTTCACGGGGAACCTGCCCCTACCTGCCTAGGCATTTGGCTGCCTCCTGTCGCTATCAAAACTACAAAGATGAGGTGTTATTTAAACTGGTCATTTAGAGCTACTAAGAGTTACGATTGTCTGTTACTGCAGCAGAGCAAAGCTCACCATGATTGACAACTGATGGTAACTTATATCTTCATATTTTGAGCGAGTAAGTAACTTGCCTAAAACCTGACATTTGTTATCCCGCATTTGTTAACCCTGGGTGGGACCGATTGCTTGGCAGGTGACACTATAATGACCACAACCAAGTAGGATTTAACAAGGGTATTCTATTACTTGCAAAAAGTGAAGAGGACACTGCGAATAGTTCCCAAAGCAGCACCTCCCCCAGCAAAGGTGAAAATAGGGCTTTTATTCAGCAGATTAAATGAGTCATTGTATGTAGAGGTAGGGTGAAGGCAGCACGCATGCTGTTGTAGATCATGTTTCCACACACATTGCATGAATAGAACATGGTGAATAAGCTCCTCTCTGAGCAGGGTTTTTAGTGTGGCAGTGAGGAGCGTTGGCCAAAATTCATCTCCACTTCTGGATTCAACCAGTTTTTCTTTTTTCCAAGGCTAAGCTTCTTCTTGGAACTTTCTAAAACAACAACAACTCAGGGAGTAACAGTTACAAGTAGATACTTTTACACAGTGCGTTCCCAAAAACCCAGAGACCCTGGGTTACACTTTCAGTCAGTGATGAGTATTCCCACGAATCAAGCTACAAACTGCATGCACTTCATCAAAGGCTTCATTTAATCAGTAGTCCTGAGGGCAGAAGAAGGAGCAAAACTAGAAGTTAGAAGAGGTCCAGTTTTTGGTTCAATGTTAAGAAATCACTTTTTAACAACTGCAGTTATCTGAAATAGAAAAGGTTGCTTGGAAGGTTTGTATCTTTCCATCTCTGGATGTGCTGAAGGAGAAGCTTTCTAGCTTCTTTTCTGGGACGTGGTGGTGAAAATCAAAGCATTGATAAGGTGTTTTTGCTGAAAGACTTGTTAGTTTCCTTCCAGCCCTGATGTGCTAGGAGACTGTACCTCTTAAGTGGGAGAGATTCCCAGAGGGCATTTCATAAACAGGTGCTGACTGCAATAAAACATTCTCAACTAGAGTGGAGAGAAGGGCAGTTCTTTGCAGCTTCTAAGTAACTGGTATATTGAATCAATGCTGATTTCCTATACACCCTACATAAGTTCAGCAGAACCCAGCTGAGTCCTCAAATATTAATTGCCAGGAATGACTTGTCTGCTCTAAGGAGTGATGCATAGCTTGGGGTCCATCTTTATTGCGTAATATCACCCACAAGCAAAATATATTTATTTCTTTTTTTTTCCCTGACCCCCCCACCCCACCCCCGCCACACACACTCACTGCCCCTCCTCATGCCAGGTTAATAAATGCCAGTGTTTTGTTGTGAGAGGCAATTCTCTCTGCATTTTAGATTCCGTCTTCTTTTGGTGGGATACTAAGACCCATGCTCCCCCAGACTAAAACTCTCAGCTACATAAATCATAGAGCAAGGGGATTTTTATGCAAAATAAAGCACTTTCCATGCTTTTTCCCTTGCAATGATTACATGATTTTCCCCTGAAACCGAACAATGTATGTTTCATAAATAGATCTCTCTCTCTGTAAGCAAACCTTGGAAATAGATTATTTGTTTGGTTTGCATTTTGTTTCCCAGTGTTGCAGCAACCAGAAGCCGGTTCTCATAGACACACCACAAAGAGGAGGAATGAGAAGGGCTGCAAGTCATCAAAGAGCCTGTCCTTTACTTAGGGACTTGCTGTCTCTGAATGGCATATTGCTTATTATAACTTGGATCTTGAGACAGTTAGAGAGTGTTGAAAGGGTCCATTTCTAATCCTGGGGTGGGGGATAGTTCTCAAATTATTGGTGAGAAAAAAAAGTAGGAAGAAATGTATATTTTAACATCTGAAAGTTCATACCATTTCTAAGCAGATGTTTATTTTTAATAACCTCATGTCATTTTTGAGAAAAACTAAGAAAGTTTAACATTTGAGAGGTATTACCAATCTCTGCAGAAGGTACCAAACTATAGGAAGTCTGTGGCATTCTTCACATAGTAGCACGTGTTAAATACACAGACTGTTGAACAAAAAAGACAATGCGGATCCCTTTGAAAGAAATGATACATTTAATATCAGGGTTGCAGGTGGTGTTCGATTGCAAAATACTTCTAAAAGGTATTTATCCTCCATTTCAGAGAACACCTGTGGTGCAGAAGTCCCCTCCCACTGTCAGAGATGGAGATGTAGATTACGTCTCCTGGCTCTCTGACTTAGCATGGCCAATGGCCATGTGAGAACCAGGGCTCCATGCCCAACTTCTCTAAAGAGACTAAGTCATTTGATTCCCAGGACAAAGGAACTCCAACAGAGTGGACACAGCCCAGCAGGGAAATCCTGACATCACACAAAACACAGACAACCTCATTCTTCTGGAATGTGAGGGGTTTAAAGGATAGCAGAGTTGAAATGTGCCTTTGTACCTTACCTAAATCTGAACTAAGCCCATCAGTTTTTAAGTATCACTGAGAATATGGTAAATAATCTGATCGCCTGCAGTATGTGAAACATTTGATGTGAATTACAGGTTGGTTCATTTCAAAAGATCCTCTATGTCTCAGGAAGGTAATATAGCCTCGTGGCTTCAGACCCTGGAGCTCTGAATGTCACACCTCCTGAACTCAAATTGCACTTCTCCTACATGTTTCCTACACGATAACTTTGCAACAAAATGCTTATTTGAACCTCAGTTAACTCATCTGTAAAATGGAATAAGAATGGATGATTGTCAGAATGTACACAATTCTTACCTGATAGTATACACATTATGGTCATACCGTCAGCACTCTCATCAGTGCAAAAATAGATTTCCTAAATATTTTGACTGGCCATCCTTTGCTATGGCAGTGACACTAAGTTGAGAACCCATACACATTCAAAATTACAAAAATTCTAGACATGGGAATAAAAAGCATCCAGGGTTTAAAGCCTGAGTTCTCGAGTTCTCTACATGCAAGTGCATTAGCATGTGTTTTGACACGGATGTTAATTTTAATGCCTGTGATTGAGAGAAAGGGCAAAAAGCAGGGCAACTAATGTACATGGCAAGTCCAATCCCTGTTACACAGCATGGTTAGCATGGTTTTGCCTTTCCATCAACTCGTGGCCAAGTCCCTGTGCTTGACAAGCCTTTGAGAATGCAAGGAGGGATTCCAGGACCAAGACATGCTGTCTGGTTGTTCTTGATAAAGGGTCTCTTGGAATGGGGCGTAACTCTACTATCTGCTATCTGAACCCTCCTCATTCCTTGCGCCATACTTCAGCTACCTCTGGCCATAGCATTCAGGCTACTTTCCCTTCACTTCCTGGACTACAAGTTTTAGGAGCAGCTGAAGGGTCTAGGTATCTTTCTCATCCCCAGTGTACAGAACACGAGCAATGTATGTGCGTGAGTGTCAATCGTTAGGTGCGTAATGAGTGAATGAATAATGAAACATTGCCTTTCCCTATTGTTGAACACAGCAAGCCATATTACATGTATTGATTTAATTACGTCTTTTTAGGCAGCACGTATATGCTGGTTTTACTTGGTGTCATATCCTCAGGCTGAACACAGTGCCTGGCCCATGAATGAATGAAAGAGTGAATAAATGAGTAAACCATGGACTGGCTCAATAAATATTTAATGTTCTAGGCTAAATAAAACATTTGCCATCTGATGACTTGAGTAACTTGGGGTATATGCATCAGCTCATTAAGTATATGGCAAAGAATCGGTCATTAAGCTTGTCTTGTTATAAAATAGGATTTGAGGGCTGCAATAAACCCAGAATTATGCATGCATGAAATAAAACTTTGGTTGTAGGCTTTCTGTAGCAATTCCATTCATCTGAGTTCCATCCTGACTTGAGGGTCTTTTTTTCAAAGCCTGTTTTGATTGTTTGTTTGTTTGTTTGTTTTGTTTTTTCCATTCCCCAACTCAGAGGCAGACCTGTAAATGCCAGTATATGTTTTTCGTAAACGCTTTCTCACAAAAAGATAAAAATAAAGCATGATCGGGCGTGTGATTCTTTTCATAGACACAATTCAGGCTTTATTTTATAAAGCAGAGAATGTACAAGGGGCTTATCAAACACAAATGTCAGGACATCCCTAAGTGTTGGCAAGGATGTGAGAAGAACTGTCATACATTACTGCTAAGAATATAAAATGGTAAAACTACCTTAGAAATCTGTTTGTAGTTTCTATTAAAATGAACCTTACAACTGCACTATAACCCAGCAATTCTATTCATAGGAATATATACCCATATATTTGCATATGTCCAAAAATACATATACAAGAATGTTTATAAATGACTTACTTATCTTAGCCAAAACATAAATAGATGCATTGTTTCCAGTCAATGGAATACCATATAGCAATTAAAAAGAACAAACTACTGGTACAACAGTACTGTCCATGTATAACTTAGTCTGGAAGAATCCCACACATATTTTGTTCAGTTAAAGAAAGCAGACAAAAAGAGTATGTGTGTATGTGTGTGTGTGTATGTGTGTGTGTGTATAAATGTACACATATATACTTATATATATGTATATATATGTGTACATACATAAGTATATATATACACTCTTTGTTATATGTATATATGTATATATATATACACACATATATAAAACATTCAAAGACAGGCAAAACAAATCGATGATGATGGACATTTAAATAGTGGTAGAGGGAAGAGTACAGTGGTGGAGGGAGGCACATGGTAGCCCTCTAGAGAGTGGAAATGTTTTCTATCTTGCTCTCAGGGATGTGTACATGGGTAACCTGTCTCATTAAGCTGTATACTTAAGATTAGCATACTTTACGTACACCTGGCTATAGGTATATTACTCCTCATTTAAAAAACTAAATAAATAATGGCACCTGGACCAGTGGCTCACACCTGTAACCCCAGCACTTTGGGAGGCTGATGCAGGTGAACTGCTTGAGGTCAGGAGTTCAGGATCAGCCTGGCCAACATGACAAAACCCCATCTCTACCAAAAATATGAAAATTAGCTGGATATGATGGTGCGTGCCTATGATCCCAGCTACTCCGAAGGCTGGGGCAGGAGAATCCCTTGAACCTGGGAGGCAGAGGTTGCAGTGAACCGAGATCACACCACGGCACTCCAGCCTGGGTGATAGAGTGAGACCCTGCCTCAAGAAACAAATTAAATAAATAAATAAATAAATAAATAAATAAATACATAATGGCAACAAATGTCAGGATACTCTTGCTATACCAAAATTGCTTAATTCCTTCATTCATAACTGCAATCTTCTTCTTGGTCCAATTTAAATAACAACAAATGGCCTTGGTTAGATTTCCTAGGTTTTACGTTAACAAAATCAGTTCATCTACTCTGATGTTGGTTACATGGACCTGTTACTGCAGAGGACAGTTGTCATATGCTGCATCTAGCTTTGACCCAGTAGCCATGTGACTTGGGTTGGTATTTTGGCTTTGCTGTATATTATCTACGGGACCTTGGGCATGTCGCCTTACCCCATTCAAGTCTCAGTCCATTTATCTAGGAAGTGGGAGTAATATCAGTATAACCTCATAGGGATGAAATGAGAAAATATATGTGAAAGTGCTTAGCTCAGTGCTTGGCACAGAACAAAGGTTACCTAGCCATGGTATCGAGAGAATTAATACCAGTATTTGTGCTAGCATAAAGAGCAATTGCAAAGGTAGTAACAGAATTACTAGAGTCACATTGACCTGTGCAGACCATAGCCTAGAAAGCTGTGTTTTGAGCTACAAGGATCACAGTGAGGGGAATATGAGTGCTGGTAGTTCTAATGATATTGCAGCCATATCATGTCAGAATGGAAACCTCCATTCTGGCTGGGAAAAAAGGGAATGTGTCCTGTAAGATATTTGCTCCTGGATCTGGAACAGCCCATACTTAAGGTAGGGCATTTATCCATGTTCCTGGTGTCACCAGACCCCAAAATAAAGCCAGATGTGCCATGTTCCTGCCTGCACCCCCACCTGTGGTTCAGTGGGCAGATGGATCACATAATTCTCCATAATGATTCTCCCCCAGTGGCTGCCACAGGACAGTGTGTGATTACTGTGCAGAAAAGGAAACCAGGGGTTAAACCTTGGTGGAACCCATGTCTGGTTAGATCATTTACGTTCGTAATTACTTTCCGTCACCACAATGGAGTGTGTCTGGTTGTTCATTATGGGAAAAGTGATTTGCTGTGGTGTCCACATGGAGAAGGCTGTATGACTCATAGGTTGGGGCCCAGATCAGGGAATGCCAAGTCCTGGATAGGGCTGATTCAGCCTGAGATGTTGCCACTTTTCCTGACAAAGCTTTAACACTCAGAGGTAAGAAAGGCGTGCACTCAATTAGCACGTAGAAGATAGATGGATGATTCTCCCAGCAGCTCGTACCCTTAGCAACAGCAATGGAAGCTGCCTTTTGTGTAGTACTCACTATATGCTAAGCACTTATGTGCAGTGTGGCATGATGACCTCGCATGGTCATCTATTCTGTCTGTCTAGGCACAATTCATCCCCACTTTAACGATGATGAAATGGAGGATTATAGGAATGAAGTCAAGCTTGTAGGTAACAGAGCCAGATGTCAAACTCTGTCATGCAGGATTCTCAAGTAGGTGCTTCCCAAGAGGACCTGGCTGACTCTTTGAGAGTCTAAACTTCCGCTGGCTCTGACTAGGCTCCATACTGAGGCTCTCCTTGAGGATGATCAGATTGCTTTACTCAAAGGAAATTTGTGTGTATTGGGCCATTTAGCCTTGTCCTATATATCAGCTCTCAATCTCCAAACAAAATATTACATTTATTCATGCAAGGTTGTAAGTTCATGGTGGCTTCTGGATTTTTCCAAGAAGGCTGACCACACAAAGAAAAATCATCAGGAAAACACAGATTCAGAATAACTCAGCTTTTACAGGTGAAATCTCACACACATTTTTAGATTCCTGGAAGATACTAAGATGAAAAGAAGAGATATGAAACCTTACGTTGGCTCCACCAAAACACAAGCTCACTTCTCAATGCACTAAAGTACCACAATAGTTTGACACTAAGACAGTATCCAAAAGCTTTAATGACAGAGCCCAATAAATAAAAGTAGTTACAATTGGCTCTTATGCCTAGTATACAAGATGTGTTCAGTGAAGTGTAGTAATTGTTTGTCATTCTGTAAAAGATAGATAGGTATTAGTTTTTATCTTCTGCAAGTGAGCCAAGAGCCTTCTTAAAATAATTCAGCTTCCAGACAAGACTCTATCCCCCAAGAAAGTCCCACACACCATTTTGCATGGAGGGTAGATTCCACCTTTGCCCATGGGCATCAAGTTCTCCTGGACCAAGTTGAAACCCACTTCTTCTACAGAATCATGGGAGCAGTGTGTCTTCCAACCAGAGGATAGAATCAAGCTCTTCTTAATGATATGGAAGACTGGAGGAAAAAAACAAATGCACAAGCATTTGATTGAGAGGAACTTATGCCTAATTTGCAATGGAATTTATTTATTCCCATCCACTCTGGGGCTGCTAGGAGCCAGTGTGGCTGGCTGGTTTAGGGATATTCTCCACCAAGCCATCTCCAGGGGCCGCAGACATGCACTCACAGAAACAAGTTGCATGCATACAGAGGGTGCTATGGTGGCCTGAGATTGTAGCAACTGTGCATTGAGAGACACTAGAAGTTGAAAAAATGGCAGGCAGGGGTGAGTTGCAGTCACATGTCCCAGATTCACATCTGCTTAGAATATTTTTAGCTCAACACATTTCTTGTCACTGAAACTGAGCATGAGCTGTCACATACATTTCAAGATAGGGCCAGACTTGACTCTGTTTCCTATTTTTCAGTAGCTAAAGGCCCATACTTCAGAACTCATTTGGGTGATTATAGGAATGATGAAGTCATGACAATTTCATCATTGGGAAGGCCTGCCATGTCTTGTAAGTGATTTGATGTTTACATAGATCGGGCTTGGAAAATAATAAACTCTCAGGAAAGATATGGACACATCTCCCTAAGTCACAGAGAAGAAAATGCTAATTGCAAGGAAGAAACCAAAGCAATGTGGCCCCAAAGTTGCTCTGTGGAAGCCCAAATGTAGCTACCTTTCATGAAAAGACAATGGATGCCTATCATAGCATCATTTTAGAGATCCTCAAACTATATCAGCAAACAAAAGGCTCTGAAGTCCAGCAGTTATAAAACCTTCATGGCAGGATTTCCAAGTCTTTGCTCATGAAAACGTTTTTTTGCCCAAGGAACACCTATTACCTGGAATGACTTCTAGGAAATGCTGGCCAACAAAAAGGCTTGTGTTGTTGCAGACGTCCAGAAAAATATTTTCTCCTAATTTGCAAGTCCTTACAGGTGCCTCCCAAACAAAAGTCCTGCTGAATAGATTCTATCTGGCAATAATTAGTTCACACTGATTTTCAGAGAAAGAACCAAGAGGCTGGAGTTAAATCACACTCAAAAATAAAAGAAATCCCACTTCTGGGTATATCCCAAAGGAATTGAAATCAGTATATCAAAGAGATAGCTGCACATTAATGTTCATTGCAGCATTATTCACATTAGCTAAGATATAGAATCAACCTAAGTGCCCATCAACAAATAAATGGATAAAAGAAATGTGGTTTATATAAACAAAGGAATACTATCAGCCTTTTAGAAATAGTAAATTCTGTAATTTGCAATAACATGGATGAACTTGGAGGATATTACGCTAAGTGAAATAAGCTAGGTAAAGAAAGACAAATACTGCATAATTCCACTTGTATGTGGAATCTAAAGAAAGTTGAGTTCAAAGAAGCAGAGAGTAGAATGTTGGTGACCAGAGACTGGGGAGGGGTGTGGGTGGGGAAAAGGCAGATATTGATCAATGGGTACAAAGTTTCAGTTAGACAAGAGGAATAAGCTTTAGTGATCTATTGCACAGAATGGTGACTATAATTTTTAAAAATGCATTGTACATTTCAAAATTGCTAAAAGGATAGATTTTCAATGTTTTACCAAACAAAAAAATACACATGTGAAGTGCCAGACTTGGTAATGAGGCTCATTTAATTACAAGGTAGCCATATCAAAATATCATATCTTACCTTATACATATCTACAATTAGTATTTGTAAATTAAAATAAATTTAAAAAATAAATGAATGCTTAAAATATGAAAGAGAAGTTCTCAACTTTCTTGTGATTGCCATTCAAGTTCCTTTCTCGGAAAGGAAGTTAAAACTCCAGGTAGAAGGCCAGCTGCGACCTTCAGAAAGTTCTAAGCAGGGCCTTGGTCACTGACCGTGGTTCTAAAGTTGGAAGAATAAGTTTCTAAGTCCTTTTTCCTTTCTTAACTTCAGTGTAACTTCTAACAACTTCCTTAACCTCCTCAACCCTCCCCATCCTGACCTTTAAAATGAGAAAAATACAGTAATACCAGCAGCACCTACTTGTTTTATTCTCATGTGGATAAAAGGAGGCAACAGATGGAGAACTCTGCGCCTGTTGTTAGCATCCATCCAATCCATGGTGGCTATTAGGACAATTGGCCATTTGTGTTACTCTCCAGTGTTCCCATAGCAAGCTGCACTGAAACCCTTTAAATGGTGAAACTTCATTATTTTTTTCCAGGGCAATGAAGAAGGTGGCAGCCAGACTGAAGGGAAGAGGGGCTGCAAGACTTGGAGTTGATGGTGGCCACCCTGGAGAGGAAAGGAACATGGCCAAGAGGTTGGGATTCATGCTAGATCAAGAAGGAAGAACCCAGAAGCAGCCCAGAGGCTTCACAGCTACATAAGAAAAAAAAAGGGGGCCAGGCACGATGCCTCATGCCTGTAATCCAGCACTTTGGGAGCCTGAGGCGGGTGGATCACGAGGTCAGGAGTTCGAGAGCAGCCTGACCAACACAGTGAAACCCTGTCTCCACTGAGAATACAAAAACTAGCCAGGCATGGTGGCACACGCCTGTAATCCCAGCTACTCAGGAGGCTGAGGCAGGAGAAGCCAGGAGGCGGAACTGCGGTGGGCAGAGATCACGCCACTGTACTCTATTCTGGGTGACAGAGTAAGACTCCAACTCAAAAAAAAAAAAAAAAGGACGTGACTATTGTCAAAACCAACTTGTAAAACATCACCATGATATGTCACCAAGCTACCTACCAGATGCTGGGCATACCTTCGGTGGAAGAAAGAAACAGCTATACAATTTGGGTTGCTTCATTTTTCTCTTGCATTTCTAGTTCAGGTTGGTTTTGGTGTTCTGTTATTGCTGTTGTTTTGCATTCCAAAAATAAAAATAAAAAATAAAAAGAATTGCTATCGTGTGGGCCTACGCGTTTTTCAACAATATGTAGCCTGCTCATTGCTTACACTACATGGGGCCTGGGCATGCAAGCCCGCGTGAAAGGAGTACTCACCCCTGCTCAGAGTCCACGAGGGGTGCTCAGATGGGCACTTGGGAGGTGGGTCGGGGATTCACTTGTGTGTGGGTTTTCCAGGGTGCTGTAACAAATGACGAGAAACTAGGTGCCTTTAAACAAGAGATGGAACCGAAGTGTCGGGAGCCCGTGCTCCCACTGAAGCCTCCAGGGGAGAATCCACCCCGGCCTCCTCCAGCTTCTGGTGCTGCTGGCCTCCTTTAACTCCAGGCAGCATCACTCAAGAACACTATGAAAATAGTATTATGAGACCCATTTTACGAATAAGGAAATTAGAGTCAATATTGATTAAGCAATTTGTAAAAACGTGCATAGATGTTTAATGGTGAGAGTGGAATTTGAATTCATGCCTGAGTGGCTTTAAAGTTCGTACCCTTAAGCACTAGTTCAGCTGTTCTCAAACTTAAATACGCATAATAATAGCTTAGGGGAACTGATTCAACATAGGTTTCCAGCCTCAGAGGATTTGGAATCACTGGTATGGAGTGGAGCCTGAGAATGTTCATTTTAGCAAGGAAGGTGATCTTGGCGTGAAAGAATTACACTCTGTACAGAAAGTTACACTGCATGCTAAGCTCACGCCCAAAGTAGGGCGACCAGCTGTCTTAGTCTGCACACAGAAAGTCTCTCATGCCAGGGAAACTGGGATAGCTGGTCACCCCGCAGGCCTCACTTGAACCTACACAAACCACTTTTAGCACAATGCCTGGCACATGGTGGACCCTTGAAAAATATTTCGGGAATGAATGAAGGAAGGAAGGAATATAGCTCCCAGTGGAAGCCTAGAGTTGACTGGCATGGCTTCCCTGCAGCAAGAGATTTGAGGAAAACTTCAAAGGCTAACTGAGAGGGACAGCTTCGCCTGCTGCCCTGAGGAGCTGGTCACAGCCCTGGAAAAAGTGGTACCTCATCATGTTCCCATTTGTGCTGACGTGTGCAGGCGACGCTTGTCCTTAATGCAAAAAGAAAGGAGAAGAAGGCTGGAGTAAATCTCTTCTGTCATGATTACTCTTCCTGCCTTTTCACCGTCCTTTCTCTAAACCCCCAACCCTCCCTTTTCCCTTCTGCAGAGAGACCTGTCTACTGAGGAGTGGGAGGTGAGGGAGGGACCCTGGCACTGGGAGAATGAATTCCGTTCACGCTCTGCCTCTGACCCATTGGTGCTTCTTCTTGGCAAATCAGTGAACCTGTTGGGACCTGAGAAATAGCACTGAGAAGTTATGGGGATTGAACTCCTTTCTTATGTCACAAGGTTGGCCTGTGGTATGTGCGTGTGGACAGGACTATGCTAAACCAGCAAGGCTCA
The DNA here is from genome assembly GCF_029289425.2 of Pan paniscus. Taxonomy (NCBI): domain Eukaryota; kingdom Metazoa; phylum Chordata; class Mammalia; order Primates; family Hominidae; genus Pan; species Pan paniscus. The sequence continues at coordinate 89,535,133 of NC_073267.2, read as the reverse complement.
GATAATAAAATGCGGTTCTCTTAAACATCCATTCATTCATCATTCCCTTATGCAATGGGTGGCTTGAAGGCCGTGTTCAGAGCTAAGGCCAGCACTGGGCTTTTGGAGTCTTACTAGTTCAGAGCTTCTGATCCTTGAGGAAGACTAGCATGTAACAGATAATCATATAGACCAGATACATAATTATAATCATTACATCATGACGTGTACTAGAAAAAAAAAAAAGACAGATTCATCAGACCACATAATATGGGGACCTGACCCAGTCTTGTGGCTTATGGAAGATTTCGCTGAGGAAATAACATTAAGATGAGGTCACAGGTTGAGTTGGAATTCGCCAGGTGAAGAAAGGGTGGAATGGCATTCTAAGACAAGGAAACAGCAGGAGCAAACACGTTGTTACAAAGGATAGCACAGTTTTTCAATCCATCCATTTTTTTATGTTTCCCCTCTTGCTCCCTCTCTCCCTCCTTGTCTTGTTCTCTCCTTCTCCTCCATGTCATTCTAACATCTTTCTCGTTTTACTTCTAACGTGGTCAATATACATTCCTCTGCTTTCTATTGGTGTTGTTAAACAGATATTATTGCTGGATCCCCAATTGGCATAAATGCTGTGATGGACTTTCCTTCCAAATTTCCATCTCTAAGCATGCCCCAGCATAAACACTGGCATTCAGTGGTGTGAAAGAAAATACAAGGCCACAAAAAAACTCCTCATTCCATTGAGTTTTGCATTACATTGCAAATCACTCAAAAACACGATTTCTGGTACTGACCTTGAAACAGCTTCCGAGGTGTCTTGGGCTGCTGGTGGATCCTGAGGTCTTCAGGTGGGCAACGCAGCCACAGTTGAGTTGGTTCAGCTTGCAGATTTGGTAAAGAGCTTGGAAGACATTTCCCTGGGAGTAGAAACAAGTGGCATCCTTCCAGGAGAAACAGAACTCTTTTCACATCGTTCGCTCTGATTTGTGCTACATTAAAATAAACCTTCAGTGTCAGCTTCTGGTGCGAGCCTTAGGACTCTTCTAAATGCATCGTCTTCACAAAGACATTTTCGGTGTTAATCAACAGAGCGCCATTGATTTGACGCTCTGGTATTGGAGTACAGGTTTTGCAGTTATTTATTTACTGAGAGGGAAACAGAACAGTGGTTCCATTTGCCACTCCTAAATTTATTGTCAGTCCTTCTGCGTGGTGTAAAATTGCTAGCCGTCTTCAACAGCTCTCAGAAATAAGCATTCCAAATATATTCGCCTACTGTACAAAGATGTGCTGATGCCACTCCTTGCAATTTTGCCAGAGAGGATGGGAAATAGTAGATGTAACTGGTAGGAAATGAATCTTGGGAAGAAAACAAAAACCTAGGACTTTTGCAAAGGCTATGAAATAGCAGGAATTGCAAAGGTGCTTCCTGGCACAGCCTACTTAAAAATGCCCGGGTTAATCACTACAGGCATAAAACAGAAGAGAAGGAGTGTTCCCATATTAACACAGTGGGAAAGGGCAATAGGATGAACTTTCTGTGTAAGATGGTCCCAACCAATGATCAACCAATGGGCCCACCAGCGCTTCCATCTGCATCCACTACCTGGCAACTCATACCCTTCTCTCTTCTCTGCCAAATGAAAGAAAAATGGTCTGATACTGGCCAGAGAATTAGAATTGTGTAAACTGAAGCAATCTGGAAGTCCCCAAACCTTTCTGCCCGAGGGAGAAACTTCCCAAAAACAAACAGGAAGTGGAAGAGGGATTTGCAACTATTTTACCACCCAAGTCAAAGGTGTGCTAGAGCAGAAGTGCCCCAGGTCACGGGAGCTGATTGGAAAGATCTCTTCCCAACTCAGCATTCAGTAACCTCTTAACGGCAGCGTGAAATCGGCCATAATTACCAATCAGGACTAAGCTAATTTATCAGCACACTTCTGCCTAACATCTACGGTTATCCACTTCCTACCCCTAGATTATATATCTATTTATTCATTCATTTAATTCATATATATTGAGCCCTTATTAGGTGCCAGCCCTCTGGAATAGGAAATCCAGTCCCCATTTTACACATGTAAAAGCTGCAATTCAGAGAAGTGAGTTGACTTGTCCAGAAACACTTAGTGCCAGCCCTCTCCCAGGCACTAGGAATACAGGATGAAAAAGACAGATTAGGTCGCTGCCTACGTGGAGTTTAGATACCGTCCCCTTTAAAATCTGCATTTATTATATAATTATTCATTTATTTTTCATTTTTAAGAAATGGCATGAAGGCATGTAAAACTGCCCAGTGAAACTTCCGATCAGTTGAAAGACGCAATGTGGTCACAATGAACTAAAGTCCTGTCACAAAAAGTAAAGGCATTTTATATGGCTTTGTGGGTGTTGAAGATGTCTAAGTGTGTGTCTGATTTTCGTTCATATTTCCAGTCACCAAAAAGAGTCATAGATAAGCCCTCGGGGTAGGACTCCGAGTTCCCATTTTATACATGTGAAATGGGAGCGGTTACACCTTTAAGAAGTGGGAAGTGCCAATATCACATCTTTAGGAAGTGGAATGGGAATAGTGATTGACACCAGAGACCCCCAAAATGAGGCTACATATTCCCAGGTAATTTGTAAATAAAAAAGTGCTTTAAATTGTCACCACCGATTGCCATAATTATTAGCGGCTGGCATTGTTATTACTACCACCTAAAAGTATAAGGTCTTCTAAATACCAAACCTGATCCTGAGCTTAGCTTTCTAGAAGAAAGAACCAATGTTAAATTTTTAGGTGTTGTTGCCTCCATAGCAGCCCTCCATAGAATTTCCTGGAGTGGTAGGGAGGGGATGGGGGAGAAGGGGGGTTAGACAGCCAGGATTTTCTGAGGGCCAGTGCTCTGCAGTGTCTGAGATGATAAGCAGACGGAGATTCCATTAGCACCACTGATCCAGCATTGGGCTTTAGCCAACAGCAGACCCATCACGAGACCCCGGGCCAGAGATGAGCAACAGCTGCTAGAAACCGAGGCTTCTCTCCCCATCCACACAGTAAACCACTCTTCCTAGCGAAACAAAATGTTCTCATTTAAAATTATTTATTTATTTTTTAAAGAAAGCCATGTGAGGCATTAAAGTTGTGCTGAAGTTGGTTGTGTTCAAAAACTCCACAAATGATAACAAATGTTTTTATTTTATTTCATTTTATTTTCCAAACCATATGGATGTGCCAGCTCAATGCATCACCGCTTGTTTATGCCACAGCAGCTGTCGGCACCCTGATAATGCTATATAGCATCACTCAAGTGCAAATTGCCAAACCAATGGAAATCATCTCACAAATTGAAAAAAAAATACAAATGAAAATAAAACCCCACTTCAAATAAGATTCCAACTGTAAACTTCTGCAAGAAAGAGTGTTGGGTGGGGGCGGGTGGTGTGTAGAATCCTATAAGTAGTTTTAAAATTCAGTATTGTTTTAACCAGGATAAAGTGTGATTCGTCTGGTTAATCACAACTAGTATTTGACCTTTACAAAGGTACAATTTATGTTTCATGGCCAAGTGCAATTTCGTGTTTTCTTTTTTTAATTATAACACTATGATTCAGAAGTCAGCCGCAAGAACAGAGTTTGGAAACTTGATTCCCTATAGGTTTTAGGCACTTTTTATGTATTTATTTGTTTTGACCATGAAAAAGTAACCACTCATGACAGGGGTAAACAGCCAAAGACACACATCTCCGCCTGGTGTCCTAGAATCACCCGAAACCTTTATTAAAGTCAGTTCACATGTCCAGCCCCTGCGTCCTACATAGATGAGAATAAGTTAAGCAGAGGATTACACTACAAAGAAAAGTCCTCCAGCTGGAAGGAAGCGAGCTCTGAAAGAACACATAGAACGTTGCGCTTCTGTTTGGCCTCTGTGAGCCAAAATTCTACCTGCTGGAACTTCCTTTATTGTCAATATTTCATGCTTTCATGCTGCAGACAGCTAGAAAGAAAGAGGAAGAGAAGTCATAGGCACAGCCCTTCAATGCAGGAGGCACTATGCATGATCTCATTCAATCCCTGACTTCAGCGATGTAGGCAAGATTATGCCCATTTTATAGATGCAGAAATGGAGGCCTGGAGTGGAGAAGTCACTTGTCCAGGGTTGTTGTGAGTTGAACTGTGTCACCCAAAATATGTGTTGAAATCCTAACCATTAATACCTGTGAATGTGACCTTATTTGGAAATAGGGTCTTTGCAGATATAACTACGATCCAAGTTAAGATAAGATTGTACTGGAATAAGGTGGGCCCTCAACCCAACGTGGCTGGTGTCCTTATAAAAAAAGGAGAAGAGACACACACACAGAGGCAAATGTCATGTGAGATATGGACATGTATAGAAAGAAGAGGACGGAAGGACACATGTGAACACCATGTGACAATGGAGGCAGAGGTTGGAGCAATGTGTCTACAAGCCAAGGAAAGCCAAAGATTGTTAGCAACCACCAGAAGCTAAGAGAAAGGCAGGAATCAGACCCTCCTCTAGAGTCCTCAGTGAGAGTGTGGCCCTGCCGGCACCTTGATTTCAGACTTCTAGCCTCTAAGCTGTGAGAGAATAAATTCCTGCTATTTTAAGCCACCTCATTTGTGGTAATTTGTTATGGCAGCCCTAGGAGATTAACACAAAGGTTAATATGGTTCAGACATCTTACAATGGCCAGATATCTTTTACTCAAAATGAGAAAGAGAAATACTCTTGGCTGGGAGCAGGGGCTCACACCTGTAATCTTAACAGTTCAGGAGGCCGAGGCAGGAGAACCACTTGATCCCAGGAGTTCAAGACCAGTCTGGGCAGCATAGTGAGATCCAGTCTCTGCAAGTATTTTTAATCAGCTGGACATGGTGGTACACTCCTATAGTCCCAGCTGCTCAGGAAGCTAAGGCAGAAGGACACTTTGAACCCGGGAGTTTGAGGCTGCAGTGAGCCATGATGCCGCCGCTGCACTCCAGCCTGAACGACAGCGTGACCCTGTCTTAAATAAATAAATAAATAAATAAAATATATAGAGAGGAGCAATTTCTATGCAGGAATTTTGGTGCATTTCAAAGAATTTCAAAGATAAAGCAGAAATATATGACAGGGAATGGGAGAATTAAGGAGCATTCTCCATAGCTGTATTCATGACTCGGTATTGAATGCCTTCTCCATGCCACGTGTCTCACTAGGTATTGAGGATTCAGAGCTGAGTCCATGGGCCCTGCCTTGGAGAGCTTAGCGTTCGGTCTATAAGACTGGGTAGTACTGGAAATGCCAGTGATGGATTTTACAATGCAGCGAGGCACTGGAGGCATTCTCACTAGAGAACTCACCTTTGCATTAGACTTAAAAGGATGAACAAGATAGTGCATGATGGAGAAGGCATAGAAAATTGCCAAGCAGATGGAGCTCTTTGAGCAAAGGCCTAAAAGCAGAAGGTTGCTGGGTTTAGTAACAAAAGAAAACCAAATTACAGAGTTCCAAGCTAAGTTTGAATTTCAGATAAATAATGAGTTTTTTTTTAGTATAAATATTTGTTATGCAATAGTTGGGACATGACTTATACTAAAACAGTATTCATTGTTTATCTGAAATTCAAATTTAATTTGGCATGCTATAGTTTCTCTGGCAATCTGATTGAAGCATGAACAGGAGCATTGTGTCCAGAGAACCACTAAGGGTTCCATATAACAGGGGGAAAGAACAAAACTGGGCAAAAGCCTGGCAGGAAAAGAATCTGAAACAGCAGGGGAAGACCAGGTCTTGAAAGGGTTTCCATGCCATGCTATGGCAGTGGAAAGACAACATTGTGGTTAAGAACCCGAACTCTGGTGCCAGAATGCTTGGGTTTGAACATCACCTTCACTGTTTACTCATGACATAAACTGGATCCTCAGTTTACCCATCTGAAACTGAGTGATAAAATAGCATCCAATCCAGACCATTGCTGTGGCAAGTAAATGAGTGGGTACATAGTAAGCATTCGGCCATGTTAAACTGCTTTTGTTGACACTGGGCACATGCTCATGTATAAAAGCAAGAAAGAAATGCTTCTATCCAAATCAAATTGTTATCAGAAGTTGATAGACAAATATTGAGAGCACATACTGTGTACTTGGGATACAAATGTTTATGATAAATTCTTTGCTCTCCAGAGGTATGCATGTGTTTGGATACAAATAACCTAGAATATCAACTATGACAGTAGGTTCAATTATTTTTAAAGTACTTGTTGCCAGCTATCATTTGTTGGGCACTTTCTACGTACCATCTCCACAGCCAAATGCAATGGAGTCTATCAACTCTGACAAGCTCTTTACAAAATTATCTGGTTTAATTCTCATAAAAATCGAGTGATGTTGGCATCATTTTCCCCAATTTATGGATGAGCTAAACAAGAATGGAGATGGAATCATAACAATAGGAGTTTGGATGCCAAACGTCAGTGCAGGCAGGAGCTGAAGACATCTTCTTCTTAATAGAATGGGGGATGTTTAAGGCAGAATTTGATGGGTATGTGGAATTAGATTAGGTGACAGGAAGGGTGGTGATTGAGGAACAACTGCAAGTAAAGATCCCTGGCAGTGATTCACGCATTGGGGTGGTGAGGCAGCACTGAGGAGGAAGGTTGATTGATGCAGAAGCCATGTGTTAGCAAAGAGAAGACTGGCATCTTTGCAGGAGGGCCTCCATTGGCAGGGTGAGTGGTTTTCTGTGGCTCTGGTGATCTGCTGCAGGTTTTACAGAGAGGACAGACAGACTGGATGCCTGAGCTAGTTCTAAATGACAATCTGGAAGCAGCGTGGGAGCCAGAAAAGTCAACCTCTTGCCGAGACTCATCCCTGGCCAACGGCTTTCTCAGGTTGATTTATTTCTCTGGAACCAGCCTAGCCAGTGTGGGAGTTCTGGATTCACTAGCAGTGAGCCAAATCTGTGAGTGCCCAAGGCCTGATATATCTACTTGCCCTCCTCTCAAGGGACGTGACATCATCCAAGCACCAGAATGGGTCATTTTGATAATGCGCTACCTGGCGTCATTTGGCAAGAAAAATCCTACCAAAGAGAAACTGCACCCCAGTCCGGGGACCTATGAGTAGTGGGTTTAAGGAATGAAGAACAATTTTGCTCGCATGCGAAATATGTGGGTCTCTTCAAAGGCAAAATGGTTTTACAGGAGGAGAGCGTTCTTTGAAATCTTAACATTTACTTAGCAAACAAGGTTTACTCCTCATTGCATGTTGCAGTTCAGATTTTTTCCTGGGTTTAAGACTTAAACCAATTAGTGTGAACACATAAATCTCCATATTTTTCAACATGTTTATTCAGTGTCTATTTTGTGTTAGTTTATTGAGTATCAATTTTATGTCAGGCACTATGTTTGACTTTTACATATTCTTTGAACATTAGTACATTCTCAGTTAATCCTAATGGCACCAAGAGTTAACCCTATTTCATAGATAAGAAAACTAAGATTCAGAGAAGTTAAGGGACTCATCCATGATTAACTAGCCTGTAAGTAACAGAGCACAGACCTTGAATACAGGTCTCTTGACCCTAACCCTTACCTTTTTACCCACTTTTTATCTTTACAAAGGATTAAAAGACAAATAATGTTCTCTATTTTCTAGATGATGAAAGAAGAGAACTATAGCCTGATTTTTTATTGACTCAGAGAGACAGAAAACCCTCTCAGAATATCCTGCTCTTCTGAACTCTATCAGCTTAGAGATTCTTCCTGAAATATTCCTATTGCCAAACACATAACACACATACACAAACACACACACAACTGAAGCTATAAAAACATATTTACTCTTCAAAGGGGTCCTGGAAACAGCTTGAAATCAAAGATGCCAATCTTTTAACACTTTGTCCTAAGAAAATGTGGTGGGTAAAAATCATGGCAATGGGTTTCGGGTAGTGAAGTTAACAGGTGTCTCTTACTCTACATAGTAATTTCTTTGCTAGAAGTTGCATGTAAATTGATTCTTGCTTAATTCGATGTGATTTAAAATTCACTTGCAAAACTTTAATTGAAATTAGTTCTACAGCATCTTGGTTTATAAGATGAATAGTCCTTTTGTAATCTGTGCAATTACAAATTGTGATTCCTTTAAATTGTGTTATAGGAAACCTGTGACTATCTATCTGCTAGAGAGGTTGATCATTTATTTTTTCCTCTTCTTGGAAACAACTCTAACTTAAGATTGGCCAATCTCAAAATATTAAGAGATGTAAGTCTTCTAAGTCTCCATGAGGCACTTAATATAAACTCTTTTAAAAAATTCACCTGCAGTTAGGTGTAGACATTCCAAGTTCTTGGGTCTCAGTGTTCCCATCTAAAAAAATAGATTAAATATTCTTTTCATTAACTTATATTTCTGTCAAATGCTCTCACATCTCCCAGGCTCTCTAAGTCAGAGTTTCTGGATACAGAAGTATAGCATAGCCTAGAAACAATGAAGAGACTCCTTTTCACACACACGAAAAACGATAAATTCTAACTAGGAAAGAGAAATGATAATAAACAGATTACTGGAGCCACCTGTTTGCAGAACTTTTATTATTCAGACAAGAATGTCAAGCTGCATAGAATTCACTCATCAGAGTCCTTACTGCAGACTTAAGCTGCATCCAGAGAGAGCCAAAGAGTCGACGAAAATAGCAGCCATTCAAAGATCATCTCCTTTCATGACAAAAGCTCTCACCAAATCAGGTGCAACAACAATGTATGTCGACATAATAAAGGCCATATATGACAAGCCACACCTAGCATCATGTTCAACAGTGCAAAGCTAGAAGCTTTTCCCCTCTAAGATCAGGACAAGACAAAGATGCCCATGGTCACCACTGGTATTCAGAGTAGTACTGGAGGTCGTAGCCAGAATAGTTACACAGGAGAAAGAAATAAAAGGCATTCAAATCAGAAAGAAAGAAGTACAGTTGTCTCCACCTGCAAAGGAGCAATAATTTGGGGGTGGTAGTGCTAATGGTGATGATGGTGATAATACTGATGATGGCAATAGTGGTCACGGTGATGGTGATGTTGGTAGTAATAGTAGTCATGGCAATGATGATGTTGATGATGGTGGTGGTGGTAGTGATGGTGATGGTGCTGGTAGTAGTGATAATGGTGGTGGTAATGATGATGGTGGTAGTGGTGGTGGTGATGTTGATGGTGGCTGTAATAGTTGTGGCAATGATGGTGGTGATGATGGTGGCTGTGGTGGTGGGGATGGTGGTTATAATAGGTGTGACAATGGTGCCAGTGAGCATGACAGTGCTGGTGGTGGTGGTGATGGTGGTAGTATTGATGGTGATGGTGGTAGTGATGGTGGTGATGGTGATGGTAGTAGAAATAGTAGTTGTAGCAATGATGATAGTGAGCATGATGGTGGTTGTGGTAGTAACGGTGATGCTGATAGTGGTGGTGATGATGGTAGCAATAGTAATTGTGGCAATGATGCTAGTGATGTTAATAGTAGCGCTGGTGGTGGTGATGGTGATGGTGGTAGTAGTAGTAGTTATGGCAGTGATGGTGGTGATGATAATGGTGGCGATGATAATGATGGTGATAGTTGTTATTGTGGTGGTGATGGCAGTGGTGATGGTAGTGGTGGAGGAAATGGCATGGAAACTGTTATTTTAATAGCCTTGGAACTAATACATACTCTCATTCACTGCCCTTGATTCAGCTTCTACTCTCCCAACACTCAACCTCTAACCAGCATCCTTCTCTTGGTGTCTCCGTACAACTACCCACCTGATATAAGTCTATCTTATCATCTCCCTTTCTCGTTATTCCTCTTTTCCAATCTAATTTTCCAAGCAGAGACCTGTCTCATCTGCTCCCACTGAATCCAAATACTTTATTAGTGCCCCGGTATTTCTATTTCTGCCATGTGCACTATTTTTTTTTCTCCTTTTGATCTTTTGAAATGACTTCATTGATTCTACCATCTTTTATTTACTTTCAGACCTGTCTTCTGTGGATACCATCATATCGGAACAGTCTTCTTCTTTTAAATGGTCTCCAAAATTATTTGGCTATATGGTGTTTCATTGGAATAAGTCCTAAAATGGTGAAATGTTTCCTCTTTCTGAAACTTAATGTCTGTCGTAAAGGCCTTTATGCACTCCTAAAAGCTCCCCTCTCCAGTTCCAGAAGGCATCTGGACTGGCGTAGTCCACCTGTCATGATATTGTGCTAAGAAACTATTACTGCATTACATATTCTCCTTCATGTTTTCTTTTCTAAACAAATAGCTGAACCAGTTAGTGAATCCTAGCTCCTCCAGTACATGCAAAATGCCCTTTCTACTCTCTTCTATTAACCGAAGTTTCTTTGGCCTTGGGTCTTCTCTTATTTCATGAGTTTATACCAATACTCTGTGAATCTAGGTTTAGCATATACAGTTGTTGTCTATGCCGCACTGTGATCTTGCATATGTTAGATTCTCCTCATCCAAAAATCACTTTTAAGGATGGCTGTTGGAGTAAGCAGTCAGTGGGTGACTGAATGAGCAAACACTGATTCAGTGCTGTAGACCTAGCACAATGGTCCGCATCCATTGGGCACTCAGTATTTGTTGACAGACTGACTGATTGACTGAAGGAATGAATGAAAATGAGGAACTCAGAAAGAATGAGAAGACATGTTCCAACCATTCTCCTTGAGATGATCAGAAAAATTGTTACAAAGGAGGTGAGGCGATTTGCTTTTGGTGGCTAGAATTTGGATTGACAAAGAAGAAATGGATAAGGTGATAGGGTCCCTAGGAGGAACAAATAGGATATGAGGGTGGAGGTAAGAAGCAAGTCTCATCTCTTTCCATGAGAATATTTCCAAATACAGTCTCCTTCTCTTCCTCCTCTTTCTTCTTCTTCTTGGATAATGGCTCTTTTCACTTCTTTTTTTTTTTTTTTTGCCTTTTATGTATTTATTTATGATTGTTTTAACTTTTATTTTAGGTTGAGGTGTTTATGTGCAGGTTTGTTATATAGGTAAACTGCTGGTGGTTGGGTTTGGTGTACATATTTTGTTGTCACCCAGGTGATACGCATAGTACCCAATAGGTAGCTTTTTAATCCTCACCCTCCTCCCACCTTCCACCCTCAAGTAGGGACCGGTGTCTGTTGTTCCCTTCTTAGGTCCATGTGTACTCATTGTTTAGCACCCACTCTTAAGTGAGAATATGAAGAATTTGTTTTTCTGTTTCCTGTGTTAGTTTGTTTAGAATAATGGCCTCCAGTTCCATCCATGTTATCGCAAAGGACATAATCTTGTTCTTTTTTTATGGCTGCATAGTATTTCATGGGATATATGTGCCACATTTTCTTTATCCTCTAATCAAATCATGCCAAGGCCACTGACTCCTAGAAGGCGCCTGGAGTGAATGAGGTGGCTCTAGCCATTTTCCCGTGGTTTCTCACAATCCACCAGGACTCAGCCGTCACTTGCCTGGCCACATGCACGTGGTTCTCAGGGGCCACTGTCAGTGTTTTATATTCCCACAGTCTCTGGCCCCATTAGCATGGTGACAAAACCTCCACTGCTGGTTCCAGGTGGTGACCCCTTTTTGGTTTCTATCACATTGCTAAGCTCCTGAAGAACAGGGAACCCCCGGCAGAGAACTCTTCTCTTCACAGGCTAAGGGAGCAGAAGTTGGTGAGCAGATTAGCTCGTCACTCAGCAAGGCAACAAGGAAAGAGCTTTGCTGTCTGTTCAGACCGAACGCACCCAACTCATACTGTCACATTGAAAGTTTATCTCCCCAACTAGTTGTACATTCCTTAGAAGCAAGGACTCTGTTTCTTTCAACTCTGTACTCCCACAATGCCTAACACATGGTTTGAAAACAGTAAATATTTATAAGAACAAATTGGTGAAAGCTTATCCCTTAAGCCGGCCTGAAACGAGTCATCATCAATGGTGCTTAGGATGATACGGTATTTGAGACTACAAGCTTTGGACCCAGAGGGACCAGGGGTTATGTCCTGATTCTGATCCTGTTGAATGACCTTGACCTTGACAAGTGATTACAATTTTAAGTGTCAGCTCCCTCATCCACGCAGTAAACACACCAGAACCTACCTCACAGGGTCAGATGAGGATTAGATAAGACAATATACTTAAAATGCCAGATAGCACCTAACATATATCAAATGTTTAGTAAATATGGCCCACAGTTATTCCTTATGTTATGGCTTAAATATATAGAGTATAATCCAGAAATACCCATAATAAGGCCATTCCCCTGTTCAACTTCACAAAGATGCTCAAGATCAAGGCGATCTAAGACGACAGACCCAGCAGAAATGGAGGTCCCAAATGATGATCTTGAGACCTCTCAGACAAGCAGAGGTGCAGGGAAAGGTAAAGTACATGGAGTCGAGATCTGAAAAAATAAGAAACTTAGGCCCCTCTTAAATTACCTTTACCCAGCATTAATCACAAAGGATGCAGCATAAGGTCTATTTTTACACCAACACTAGAGGTCATCGACAGTGGACATTTCAGATTTTTTTTCTCTACTTCTCAAATTACTCAGGACTCAAAGTGAAAAAGACGACCTGTTGGTTTGCTGACGGGATATTTTAGGCAAAGTCATGGGGCACTGAATTTTCTCTCCTCAGGACAAAGTAAAGTGATGCTTTGTCAACCACCTGGCCAATTTTGTTGCTGTCGACAGTGGATCCTAATAACATGGTCGGCAAAGTAGGCTGGGGGCTCCTGTGTGATCTACTTTAGCTCCTGGATTCCCTATACAAGCTGTCTCCATTGATCAGATATAATCGAATAATGGCTGAAATTCTGCATCTCCGTGGGCCCTATAGGCCATTTCTTTATGACATGTCCAAATTGGCCATAGCGCATTCAATTTGTTTTAATGGCCAACACAGATGCAATTAAGCGGATTGACTGTGCAGTGATCCAAATTGTCCATTAAGAAGGTGGCCGAAATAACTGGACCAAAAGCCTGTATCCCCCATCCACTTATTTTGGGATGTCTAGACTTGGCCACACCTTTAATTTTCTTAAAACCCCTGTTAACTAACTCTGTTTAATGTTGATGCTACAGTGCTTTTGAGGATGAAATGAAGCAGGTTTGAAAAAATAAAAAGATATTTTTAGGATTATTCTAAACCTTCTGATCTGAATAAAGTAATAGGAAGTAAGCACCTCATTCGAGCTCTGAAGATTTACAAGGATATGAGAAATTAAATGCATTGGTGCAGATTGCTACTAATACTCGTTTTATGAGGAGGGATTTATCTTCTCACATTAGCAGCCCCCAAGGTTGTGATCTGTCTATATAATATGTACCTGCATTTGAACAATTGACAATTGACTTCATCTGTTCCTATTTTGCTAATTCAATCTGTGAAGAATAACTACTCTTGCAGGAATTTTAAAGATGAAAAACACCTCCATTATATTATTGAATACAATTGATCTTTGAGTACCTGTGTATGGTTAGATATATGCATTTGATTCCTTTGTACAACTATCAGACAGTCTATATAGGCAGTCTCATTTATTAGGTAGAGGCAGAATGTGTCTGCTAAGGTATTTTCAACTAGATACTTAGCAGTACAGGACCAGTTATTGCTAACAGAAATAGGCAAAAAAAAAAAAGAAAAAAATCAATCTGATCTATCTTGAACTTTCATGTTTAAAGTCTCTATTTTCCATTTCAATGAGCATTTTTCTTTTATATATGTGTCATCAATAGTCACGGGCAAAATCAAAAAAGAGATGCATCAAAACAGAGTAACAGCAAATAAATAAATGCATCTGAGCTGCCTTCCAAGCAATATATTTCTCCCATCATTTGCTATAATTACTAGTATCTTAGATCAATACTGTGTTTTTTGACTTTGAAAACACATTTTCACTACAATCTCATTTTATTCTCCAGGACTTCTTCTAAGTCAGGCGTGGCTATCCCCATTTGGCTGATGAGGGAAGCACAGCAAAACTGAGGGGCTTACCAAGATTACATGGTAATTAGTGGCAAATGGAGGAACTAGGGCTGCTGCCTTAGAGCCTTGGTCCCCCTCCTGAGAAGGCAAGGAATGCTCTGTAGTCACACTGACTATCTAGGCCCAATTCTCTTATAGACTCAGAGGAGGATGGTTCATCTCAACCATACTATCCCCAGTGTCTCAATTCTCTTGATCCCAAGCACTTTTCTCAGAGGCAATATGGTGTCATGGTTAAAAGTGAAGCATCTGGATTTGAATCATATCTTCACTTTTCTTGGACATAAACTAGAGATAACAAAAGCACCTACCTCATAGTGTTGTTCTATACTATCTCCTAACTGGGCTTATGAGTTCTCTCCCGTTGACCGGTCTATACTGATTGGGCCACTATGAATACCCAGCATTCAGTAAATATTTGTTGAATGAATAAATGAGAAATAAACAGGATGAAATTGTCAACTGCCTGTCATATAGTCATAAATACTCTACAAATGTTCGCTATTGCTAATAAAAGTCTTTGTAATAGATTATATCAGAAAGACGGAGCCTTAGTTTCTCTATCTCTAAAATGGGCTAAATAATATTGCTCTTTTAGGGTTGTCAGAACTATTTTAGAAAGTTCTATACAGGGTGCCTGATATGCTATTTAGTCTTAGTGCTGCTGAGCTGTTATTATTACTGTTGGTGCTGGTGGTATTTAAACACTTTGGGATCCCTCTAAGATTTTACATACGTAAAGAAAGTGAAAGTGGAAAAGAAGCAATTCAAAAAGGCTATTAGTCACTGGGCAAAATCAAAAGAAAGAGGCATCAAAATAGAGTAGCTAGCAAATAAATAAATATATCTCAACTGCCTTCCAAGCAATATATTTGTCCCACCATTTGCTAAAATTATTAGTATCTTAAATTGATACTGTATTTTTTTGACTTTCAAAATACATTTTCACTGCAGTCTCATTTTATTCTCCAGGACTTCAAAGTGTTCACCATATACCACATATTTAATGTACAGCACAATAACTAGTCTACGTGGAAAATATCTGTTTTGCAGGTTACAGAAGCTGAGGCTCAGCCCTGTGCAAGGTCATGGCCGATAGAACTTGGGTGCCATTGTGCTTTTCTCCAAAATCTTTGATTTTTTTGAACTATATGTCCCTCGACTAGTGCTCTTGCCCTTCCCCATACTGAAGCATATTCTTCTCTAGGAATTTAATGCAGAGGCAAACTTTGAGAGCAGAGGCCATGTGAGGCTACTGCAGTTGCTCCCCCATTGGTTTGCAGGTAAGGCAAGGACTAGCATCAAATATCTGACATACAGCAGAGGCACAGTAAATAGCTGCTGGATGATTAATAAATTCCTCCTTATCTGGGGAGAAGATCAGAGGGGTAGAAGTCTCAGGGCCTCCTCACCTGCCTTGGGTATTAAGCAAACCCCAGAGGCTCCATGAGAATTCAAGACCACAGTGGATCTCTGTCATGCTATTGCTACTGCAAACACTTTTCAGGATATATTTCATATTTTCTCTCAATTTAGAAAGAGAGATTTGTTTAGCAGCCCTACATTAATACCTTCCCTTCTGCTCTGCCCCACAGCTCCAGCATTCAACAGCCCCCAGTAGACCCCATTTGTAACACACAGCAAATTTAATGATACTTGCGAAATATGAACCACCTCCTCAACTCTTCTATTTTTTTTTATGGTGACACAATTAGCCAGATGACGAAGCTCTTTAAAATGAAAGAAAACACTAAAAAAATATTGATTTTTCTACAAAGCCATAATATTAAAAGTATCATTCCAAACTGAAGTGGGGACTAATTTAGAAGCAATGCATAAATCTAAAACTATCTGAGTATGGTGACAATTTTTTTAAAAAGCCTTAAAAAATTACATATATGGAAACTTGTCTATCATTAAATTACTTGGTTTGGATTTCCACTAATAAAATATAAGGACTTGTTACTATATTAGGCAAGTCACTCCCATTATTAATTTGTTAGATAAATGGCTCCTCTATCTTGCACCTTTAAATGAAATGGAATTCACTAATCCTAATTGCTTTGCCTTCTACTGGAATTTTTTCCCATTAGTTCAGCATGTTTTTTTTTTCTTCTTCTTCTCTTTTCCACTTGAAGAGGGGAGCCTTCTTCAACTTAAAGCCTTAGGGTATACTTTATGGGTTTATTAATTATCAGGTATTCATTCAAAGGGGTTAATTAAGCAATAACTTTCTATTGACTGCAGTATACAAAGAATTAAAGGCTTGAATTCACCTGCTGATTAAACACCTAGTGACCGTGCCTTCATGTTCCTCCCTGTGGTTGGGTGAAATAAAAATCTTTGACCAGTTCTAGTCATGGGTTGCAAGGCCACTCAGGAGGACAGTTAAAACCAGTTTGTATTTACAACTCACGCTACCTTGAGATTGCCCAGAAAGAGAAAGGACTTCTGCTTCTCAGGGTTTCCAAGGAGAAATTTTGTCCCTAGCATCTTTGCCAAGAATCACCATTTTTTTCCTGCAGCATGCTTTTCAGCAATAGAAGGTGAAGGATGATTTCCTTCCCCATCTCTGAGGAGTTTTATAAAATTAAAACAAGTCAACATAATAACCCCACAGGGGTGATAGTAGTTTACACACCAATCTTGGAATTTTTTGAGATCATTTCAAGTTCAAGGTACATCTAAGCTTCATGCCCAGTGGTTGCAATTCTCCAAATCAAACCAGTGACAGAGGCATATCATACTTTCAAGGAAGATGGGCTCTTTGAAGACTGACCAACAACTCATCAAACAAGGGAAGAAGGAGATGAGTGTTCACTCAGAAGTTTCCACAAATTCAGCTTTTAGGAGGGAATAAAATAAAGCAGCTTTAAACTCATGGTCTTGGGATGTGCTAGGATGTTCTTCTGAGAAGAGAAAATAAAAGCACAGTTCATGAAAAACCCATTCAACAGATGCTTCTGATTCATGGCCAACCCTACCCCAAAATTATGTGGTGATAGGAAGAAACAGAAAACTGCGTCCTTGGGTCCCCGGTATCATCCTTTCCTACTCCTTCCTTTTCCAGAATAACTCAAATGAGATGGTACTTTATCCAGGAGGACCTACAGCATACAGTAGGTGTTTCACAAACATGGATATGGAATGATTTGCACTTGGATTTGAGCCACAGTTCTCCCATTTATTAACTGAGTGACCTTGGGCTGGTTATTAAGTTATCTGAGACTCACACGCATACAATCCCATGCATTCCACATAAAAATTTCATAAGGTAGATATTTCTCTAGTTTCCGTATAATTGATGAGGAAATGGAAGAATAGGGCAGTTAAGTGGATGATCCAAAGCCACTCAGCTATCTCAAAGGTTGATATAAGATCAAATAAAACGCATGTAAAATCTTTGGCACAGGACTGGTCCTACTAAGCACCTGATAAATGTCAGAGGTTGCTATTATTATTACATCACTCTTGTCAACTTAGCCATCTTTTTCTTAGCTAAATATACTCTAAAAGAAATAGGTACATACAGGGTAACCATATCTTTTTTTCTTAAAATGTAACAGAAATAAATCTATTAAGTTTTGCATGTAATTTTGTCCTCACAATACACACATACGTACACACACACACACAAATGCACACATACCCACACAACTAATCTTGCTCATAACTCTGTATTTTATAAAATTTGCAAAGCATTGATTTTAATGGCAAAAAAACTGCAATTACTTTTGCACCAACCTAATATCAGAAACATATAGAGAATCCATTCTCTGTATAGGGAGACATACATATATAAGACCACATAAAACTATTGCAATACACACCCTCGAGAAATGACATCATGGTACTCACAGTGGAGAACAAAAATCCTTATGCTATAGTGACTCTCTTCCAAAGAGTACAGTATAGAAGGTAGGGGACATGAGTTACTGTACAGTGGGAAAACCTGGCAAACAATACTTCAGCCAGGTAATCAAGGTCAATGGCAACAATTTCAAATCATGTTGATAGTATGTGCCCTTGATGTGGTGTGATGAGAAGGGCATTTTACCTCTGGAGTCTTTCTCCCAAGATCCCTTAAATGCAGTTCAATCATGAGAAAGTCATCAGAAAAAATTCCAGTGGTGGGACATTTAGAAAATAACTGGCCAGTATTTCTCAAAACTGTCAATGTCATCAAAACCAAGGAAATTCTGAGAACCTGTCCCAGCTCATAGTAGTCTAAGGAGATACAGCAACTAACTGGAATGTAGAATATTGGATTGGATCCTGGAATAGAGAAAGGATATTAGAGGAAAAAACATGGAAATCTGAATAAATTAGGGACTTTAGTTAATAATAATGTATTGATATCAGTTTGCTGATTGTAACAGATATGCCACACTAACATATTAATAATGAAAACTGTGTGCAGGGGGCGGTAAACAGGTAATATGAGAACCCACTACTATCTGCCCAATTTTTCGGTAAATCTAAAACTGTTTTTAGTTTATTAATAAAAAATATAAAAATAAATTTTTAATAAACTTTAAGAATGCGTATAGCAAACAGAGGCCTGCCTTACTGCCCACATGCCAAGCTCTCACTACCACAACCAGGTTAAATGTGGGCCCCAACCAGGCAAATGTTCAGGAGGAGAGTTCTTTTGCATGTTCACTCCCTGAGACTGGAGCCCATCTGGCCAGTAGGAGCATCCGTAACCTAAGGGTACCTTTGACATTGGAAGTCCCCAGAGCAAATCTTGGTACCTTCTGAGGAAGGGGGTCCTTTAAGGACAATGCTGGGGACATAGTGAATCCATGACTTCCAAAATCAAGTCTGTGTCCTTTGGTCAAACCTCCCTTCTCCATTTCTAAGTAGGTTGGAGAGGCTGAGAAAAGAGGCAACACTCACTTATGCATTGAAGTATCCTAAAAATATGTATTAAGTGGTAACCCTGTGTCAGTCTCTGATCAGAGCAAGTGCCTCGCTTCAGGGAGCTTAAAGTCTCCTGAAAAAGAACAGGGAGGTGGCCCTACTACAAGGTAACCCCAAAGCTCTGCCTTATAAAAGACCCCAAGACAATGATCTGTGAAGGGCAGGACGGGATTATAAATCCCCATGTGCACTAAAGGGAAGGGTCTAGAAGGTCAATGTTTAGATATGAGGTCGCAGTGGTGCACAGACCTGGAGTCTCTCCCATGAGCTTGCAGCCCTCTTTCTATTTGCCTTGTCCCGTCCTTCCGGGATAAAGGCAAGCCTAAATTCAACATTTAAGAGAACAAAAGAGAAGCAGTGTGACCCAGAGACTACAAATGTTTTTCTTAAGCAACCACAAGGGACGGGCTGTTTGGTGAGCACACTCACCAGATGGCTGGGGCTCGTCAGCTGCTTCCAATCAAATCTTGCACCATTGAGTTGGTGCATCCCACACACTCAGCAAGATTCTGCTGAGGTGGGGGGGAAAAACACCCTATTTTCTCCATACCTAGAAAGTGTGCTTTTGGGGTTTGCAGGGCAGAATCCAAAACTAACAAGAAAGTATCAGGAGAAGGCAAAAGGAAACTGAAGACAGCACCCTGTTCTGGGCCATGTGTTTTGGTTTAAGTTTATGATTTTGGAGTAAAGGCAAGGAGAGAAACTGGTTCTTCAAGTCTGTGTGGGCAGAGAGAGGCAAGAAAGGATTGGAAGAGGAGATGGAGGGAGCTGGCTGGGAAGAGATGAATGAGAAAGAGGGAACAAGAAAGAAATTAGAACATATAAAGATAATTTGCAAAGATCACAAGGTGCAGAAGCTCAATTTATGACGATTAATATTATTTTGTAAATTAGATCTTCTTTACTTAATTTCAGATATGGAGAAAAACAAAGGCTGAATTTATTCATTTATATATAAATATGAATGTTGTACATATGGATATATATTCATATGTGTGCATATAAATATGCAAACATACATGTATATACACACATATATATATAATAGGAATTTTGGAAAACGCACCTTAGCGGAAATTTTAAAATATATATCCAATACCCTACCTCCTTAAACACCAGAATGTTTCCTTTTAAAGAAATGACTGTTAGAACAAATGTTCTTCCATGAAGGGGTTTCAGTGAGGAATGAGATGCAATTCTAATCATTGAATATGATGATGTTTGAGTTTAGCACCTCCCTGTCCATGCATCCACAACAAAATATAGCTCCTGAGTTTAATCTATAACCTAGACAGCACATTGGGCTTTGGACCACAGAACTCCAACAAAGATTCCAGTAGAAACAAGTGGACATTAGAAATGCTGCCTCCAACAGACACTCCCTCTCAATCTGTCTCCTTCTCAATCTGAATGATGAGCTTTTCAGATTTTTCCTAGAAACAGAACATCTTTTCGGGCACCAGAACGATGCTTGCTGAATTGGACACCCCTACATAGTTCATAGGCTCTAAAACACAGGGAATTGCAAAAACACCCAGGTTTGCTGAGGACATTCGGTGTCATGTAGGTATGCACACCTTGCCACGTCCTGGGGCCACCAGGCTTGTTCATACCTGCTTATCCTTCCAAGATGCAAAGCAGGCAGATCTGTCCCTATGAGACACTTACATAAAAGAAAACGCCACACTCTACCTGGAACAGAACACATGCCCCATCCCAAGCTATTCCAGACAGCAGGGATGGAAGAGGCCTTATTGGAGTTCAACAAAAGGCTTAGTTTTTGCCTTCTTCTCCTTTTCCTCCACTAAATCACGGGAATATAAAAATTAAGCCGAGCAATCTCTTACAAATGCAAATAAAAATTATCACTTAGATTATATACCTCCTGCTATCCAATGCTTCTTCCAAGCCCAGTATAAAAGACAGGATTTGAGCACTGGACATGCTAAGGTTGAAAGTGTCTTAGTATGGCCGGGCACAGTGACTCACACCAGTAATCCCGACACTTTGGGAGGCCAAGGTGGGTGGATTACCCGAGGTCAGGAGTTTGAGACCAGCTTGGTCAACATGGTGAAATCCCGTCTCTACTAAAAATACAAAAATTAGCCAGGTGTGATGGCAGGCTCCTGGTAATCCCAGCTACTCAGGAGACTGAGGCCTAAGAAACGCTTGAACCCAGGAGGAGGAGGTTGCAGTGAGCCGAGATGGCACCACTGCACTCTAGCCTGGACAGCAAGAGCAAAACTCCATCTCGAAAAAAAAAATTGCCTTAGTATGAAGTGGACACTTGTATGTATGAACTGGAATATGAAACCTTTCAGGGAAAGAAGAAGAGTGGAGAAGAAGGAAGGAAGAAAAGCGCTGCTCTTTCCTTTACTCAGGATGGAATACTGCCTTCCAAATTGGTCAACTTCTCTTTGCCCAGGAGTGGCTGGAATCTGTGTACTTTTACCGCCTATGGTTTGATGGTTAGAAATCTGTCCCTAAAACTTGATCAGTAAGCTATAATTTTCCCTCTCCAAGATTGCTCCATTGTGTAGAGATTTTGCTTGCTTGTTTGTTTGTTTATTTGTTTTAATTCTGATGAGATGCTAAAAATATCATGGGACTCATTGTTGACGAGGGTTGCTAAGTGTTTCTAAATCAGGATTTCAATGGATTTTGCTGCCATTATATGTGAGCTTTCTCTGAGAAAGAAGAAGTATGATGAAAAGGGCCAGGATGCAAATATACTATCCTGTTTATTTTATTTTAATTCAGTCAAGACTTTCCTCAGTTTTTTAAGCCAGCCAAAAGCATTTTAAATATTACAAGATCCCAAGTATCTATATTATCATTCATCAGTGGGTTACTAGCCCTTCACTAAAGTGATTCATAGTATATAATAGATGACCAATAAATATAGACTTGGAGGATAAAGGGGTGACTGCGTAAAAGGATGACAGAATTAATGGTAAGTGGTTTCAAGGTTCTGGCTAGTTCTTTCTCTCTTCAATTCATCACTCAAAACTCTATTTCCTAGAAAAATGCACAAATTATGCAGGGTGAGCCTGATTGTAGGCAATCTCTAGGCTGTCTCTGGCTTCTCTCCCACAAACTTTT
Organism: Pan paniscus; assembly: GCF_029289425.2. Classification (NCBI taxonomy): domain Eukaryota; kingdom Metazoa; phylum Chordata; class Mammalia; order Primates; family Hominidae; genus Pan; species Pan paniscus. The sequence continues at coordinate 89,513,126 of NC_073267.2, read as the reverse complement.
CTTAAATAACCTGTCAGAGTGCTTGCTCCTGGTTTGTACAGAGCATGTAAGTTGCAGGAGTGTTTCCAGACTCCTCTGATCAGAAACATCACCTGGGATGCTTACTAAACACACAGCTTCCCAAGTTCCTCCTATGGATTGCAACGTCGGTTGCACATTAGATTCAACTGGGGAGCTTTTAAAACTCCTGATGACCAAGCTGTCTTTCAGACCAACTCCATCAGAAATTCAGGGTGTGGGATTCAAACATCAGGAGTTTTAATGCTCCCCAGGTGATTCCCGTGTGCAGCCCAGTGTGAGTACCACCGTAGAGACTGTGAATCAGCAGATCTGCTTTGAGACCTCAGAGAATGTGCAACAAACCCCAGGTAATATTTGCCAGTTTCACCTAGAACCAAATGGTTTAATCAACGAAGCCATTTGCTAATAATTGTTTTATTTTTTATTTTTTCTGAAACGCCAAGCAAATCATTAGACTTATATTTTGGCTAGACTGAGATTTTTAGTCGACATCAAATAAAATTTAAATTGGTCTGCAATGTCAAAGGAAAGTAACACATCATCACCATAAAGCCTCAAAAAACTTGAGACAAAACTGAATTAAGAGCAATTAATGACCCAAAGTTAGCTTAATGATTATCATAATAGTTAACTTCTGTTTGGTAGGACAAGACTCATTTCTTTAATCTATATTGTCATTAAAATGGGCTACCATGGCGCCATGATAATTTGAGTGGTTTAATATTGCTATTTAGGAATGAAGAATAACAGAGTTTACATCTTGGCTAATCCATTAACAAGTTGAGGGACTCTATGCAAGTTACTCCATGACTTTGTGCCTCACTTTCCTCATCTGTTAAGTGGAAATAATGCTGCCTACATTCTCTCAATATTATCCAGAAGATTCTCTTAAATGAGATGATATAGACAAAACAAGAGCAAACAGCAACCACTAATACATACTGGTAACCTTCCCTCGTGACCCCATATGGTTATTTATTAAGTCAATAACCTCTCTTCACAGGAACTGATTACATAATGTTTGATGGTATTTTTCTGTTGGTACAGAAAAGCAAGAAAGAGCCCTGGGTCAGAAGTCGGGCAAAGTGGATTCTAACCTACATATCACTACCACCTAGCTGTGTAACCTGTAGTAACTTAGCCTATTTCTCAGGGCCTCAGTTTCCCTCAACACCAAATAAAGTGCTCCAAAATTTGGAGATGGTTTCAAAGCCATGTCAGAGTCCCTTACAACTGCCACAGAGTGTGATTATCTTTGTTGGTAAACTAAGTGTCAGGGAAACACTCAGGCTTTCTTCTCATTTATTTCAGACTTTCACGCCATTGGTGATTTACTGATCATTTCATCTCTTAACCAAGAGAATTAGATCAACATAATCCAGAGAATAAAAACCAGGCCAATCTTTACTAGGAAAGAAGATTCAGATTTCAGGGTAACACAGATGCAAGAACATGTGGCTTTTCTGCCAGGCCCAGTGGAAGTGTATTCAAGGTTTGTTCCCTCCAGGGATAGCCGGCATCACACCAACCTCACTCACAGTCCAGTGTTTACAGGCACTCGAAAACCTCCTTAGAGTGTATTTCATAAAAGCAGGGCCTGTCCAAGTCCCCTGTAATGTCTCCAAAGGGAAAGGATAGAGTCAATAATCAGGGCTGTATCTGTGTGTTGTAAATGCCCCAAACCTCTATTCCCTCTCTGAGTTCTCACAGGCACGTGTGCATGCACACACACACATAAACACAGCCATAAATATATACACTCCCATTTAACAGACTGGAGATTCAAATTACAGTTATAGTGTCATAAAACTATCTGCAGGGTGTGTGCAGAAGTCTAAGTGTGTGTGTGATGTGGGTTGGGGTGGCAAGCTTACAACCTTCCTCCTTCCCTTGAGGTTCTACATTCTCAAAACGTGAGATTCCTCTGGGACATTTAAATAAGCTGTATTCATAGGGGCGGCTACATAATTTGCAGGCCCAGTGCAAAATGAAAACACGGGACCTCTCCTTCAAATCGTATTAATAACTTCAAAACAGCAACAGCAGAGTAGTAAACCAAGTGTAAGACCTTCTAAGTACAGAATCTGCGCATTTGGGCTGGTCACACACCCGCAAAGCAAGCTGGGGTTTGAGGATAACACATAGAGAGTCTGGATTCGATTTTTGCAATATACACCATTTCTTTAGGAAAGTTCAAAGTTTCCCCCTGAAGGCTCTAATCTGAGTCTGCTGAATGAATTGACAAGAAATTAACAGGAGAAAAGCCATAACAAAGCTATTCAATCATAGTTTTATGTGACATGGGAGCCCTCAAAATGAAGACCGCAAGTCCCAGATAAAAATATATACCCCGGGTATCTGTTTTTACCCGGGCTTAAGTTTGATGAAGCATGGATAGCCAGGTAGAAATAGGGTTAGACAAAGAAGAGTCTGATCTAATAGCAAGAGACTGAGGCAGAAAACCCAGCACGGCCTGTCTGTTCAAATTTTTCTTAGCTTCTCTATGTAGCACGTCTTCCTCTCCAGTATGGGGCAGGACCTACAACCAACAAGGTAGGTCAGAGAATTTCTTTATGGCCAGTTCTGAAAACTGCTTGCAGAGGTTCCTGGCATCATGAAACCAGAGTGTCTTGGGAATTAGACTGGCTTTGGGTTTGAATCCTGTGGAACCATGTAGTAACAGAATTTCTCTGACACTTCCACTCACCATTTTGAACTTCAACTTCCCATCTATTAAATGGAGACAGGGCAAACCACTCTCCGAATTACAATTAATTAGAGGATTAAATGCAATAAGGCACAGAAAGCAAACAAAATTCGAGGTCAAAGCCCGGTACATAATAAATGTTCCAAATTGCCCTTCATTTTGGGCACAGATCTTGCAGATCAGTTCAAACAAAAACACACTATATATTAAAAGTGAAGCTATTGTAATTGAAGACCAAGAGAGATTCGGAAACCTGACAAATCGTTTTCAACCTGTCCGTTCTTTTGCCTCTAATGAGACTTCTCCTTTGGGTGGGAAGAGATGACCTTCTGAAAAGGCCCTCCGTCCGCGTCAGAATTTGGCGACTAAAGCATGCATGAGCTGGGAATGGTGACAAGTTGCAAAGGGAAAGGGGGAGGGTAGGCAGGGTAAGAAAGAAAACTTAGGGCTGGGGTGTGAAGGGTCTCTTGGTTTGTTTTCCTGGCTGGGACAGCGAACTTCTCCTCAGCCAAGTTTTTGGAGCGGGGCCGGCCGCTTCGCGGCTCCCATTGGTCCGGCCGCGGCTGTTGCTAGGCGGATGGACCAATGGCGCGCGAGGGGCGTCTGGGCTCCTCCTCTTCTGGGCCACGGCTGGAGCCCGGGAAGCGGCGGCGTCCACGCTTCTCCCCGCGCGGCTTTTTCTCTCCTTCTTCTTCTTTTTTTTTTTTTTTAAGGCGGGGCGGGGCTGGGGGCGCGGCGTCGCTGGGGGCGCGGCGTCGCGGAGCTCGGGCCGGTGGAAGGTTTACCTGCTAGGCTCGTCCCACCTGTGTGGAGCTCCCATCGCCCTCCAGCGTTGCGCAGCCTGAAGGGACAGGACGGACACGCGGGTATTTTTTCCCCCTCACGCAAATGTGTATTTTGTGTTTTAATAACTTTATCAACTCGGTGAACTCTCGCGAGAGCACTCGCTGCGTGTCTTGCCTCTGTCGTCCTTCCCAGTCTCTAACCGGCCCCTGGGCCACCTCTCACAATTGAGCCCCCAGCCCTTGAGCACACGCACACACGCACACACGCTGAGCTACCGCCAATGCTTGAGCCCCCAGCCCTTACACACACCCATACACGTGCACAAACACACACACACGCTGAACCACCTTCAACACTTGAGCCCCCAGCCCCTAGAGACACACACACACATACACACACACGTTGGACCACCTGCAACACTTAAGCCCCCGGCCCCTGCACACATACACACACACACACACACATGCTCTGGGCGCCTTCCAACACTTGAGCCCCTTGCCCCCCCCCACACACACACAGACACACACACACACACACACACACGCTGGTGCGGGAGCATTTAGCACAGTTTCCTTGCTGAAAAAGCAGGACCTCGGTTTAGAAAATGGAAATTGCCCAGGAGGAAAAGAGAGCTGAGATATATGCAGCCCCAGGTACTTAGGGTTAGTAATAATATTGTTAATAGTACTATCGTTTCTGAGGGATTTCTACCAGATACTGTGTTGAGTAGTTGCCATGCTTAATCCTATTTAGAGCTTGGTGTGCCCATGGGTAAACAGAGGCACTGAGCAGGGGAGGCAGAAGCAGGACTGGAAACTGTCTGTGTAACTTTGGAGCTCTTGGTTCTATCCACTTACCGGTGTGGTTGCATGGCTGTACAACTGCCCATGTGGTTATGGCCCCCATCTGGGGATAGGTCTCAGTAGAACCTACATCGCCAGGGCTATGCCAGCCTTATGCAGTCCTGTGCATAACTACCAATTCTCAGAATGAGCATGTTTATCACCCTTGGCCCATCCTGCCCCATCACTGTATTTAACACTTGCATCTTAGGTGGATCTTCCCCAATAATCCTGGAATGAGTAGAAAAGACACATGTTCTGTGTGTTTGGGGAACATCTTATCTTCATCTTGCAACACACATCCACCTCGGCAGCTTCCCCTCAACTAATGTGGGAACTACAACTCAGAGAGGAAAGTGACTGGATCAAGGCTACTCTGATCAAAGCTGGTCACTTCCCACATCTGTGAGACAGTAGAGCCAGTTCTCTGCTTGGTGAAGCAATTCTGTAAAAGCACTTCTCTAACAAGTGACGGCAGATTTCACGTGAACTCGACTGCATACTGGAAGTCACTGTGATTCTAATTTTATGAAGAATTATCAAGTTGAGCATATTTAAAACTGTGTGGGGCTTTTTTTCTTATACAGTTTCCTTTTTTCTTTTTTTCAAGGTGCCTCCTTCTAATTCATCTTCACCATTGTGGTTGTCAATATGGCATGCAGAATTATCCCTCTTTCCAGGTGAGGACGCGGAGACATGGAGACACATGTAGCCCAGACACATAACAACACAGTAGGCAGGCCCAGTCCTGGAGCACAGATTCCTCCTCCCCCTCCCCACACCTTAGCTAGCTTCTTTGCTCTCCCTGAGTGCCTATGGCTTACAAGTTATCCATTTACAACAAAAGGTTGTTTATTCAGAATGTAGGGACTGGGAATGCAGAAGCCAAAAAAAAAAAAAAATGAAGTGAGAAATGAAATCTCTTCTGTTTTGCTGTTTGGAAACTGCCTGGGAAGTGGCCTGCCAGCTAGGAACAGGGTTGGCTGGTGAAGAAGCCCCTGGCATGACATTTTTCTGCTTAGCAGATGCCTGTGTGCCACCCTCGCCCTTGCTCTGAGCCTGGCAGTTGAGGGAAACGTGTCTGTACTCACTGTGCTGTTGTCTAAAAGGCTCAGCAGAAAGGCCCCAGCTAGCTTCCTTCTTCCCTTCGCAGCAGGAGAAGACCTAGGCATGCCCACCTCCTAACCTAACAGACAGCACCTAAAAGATGGTTCTTTTGATAACTTAAAGGAGATATTTTTGAACGTCAACACGAGACAGTATCGCCCAGCAAGGGAGAGGTTTTCGGCTCCACCCATCCCCAGAGACTCACTTGGTCTCAGAGAGATAGTACTGTCTCCTTTCCTTAAATCCCCCTAGCTTAAAAAGCCTAGCCAGAACCCTGCTTATAATCTTTCGCCGTAAAGTTTATCTTCTAACTTTTCTTTAAAACCTATGGAAAGTAAAAATCGGGATTGGAGCAAAGCAGATTATTCTGTTTGCAGAGGCTGATATAATTGCTGGCTGTTTTCCCTGGGATCCCACTGTAACTCTTTAGGCAGCCCTGAATTTTAAAGGATGTTTGCAAAGCAGCTTTCTTCCTGAACACTGTCCTAAATCCCTCCTGTTGTAACCCTCCACTCCCTCTGTTTGCCCGGCTTTGCCCAGTGCAGTGAGATGCCTATCTACACAATGGTTTGTCTCTCCTGCTTTCAGTTTTCTTTTCAGCCAACAGCCTCACAAGCATTCTTTCTCCCTTCTGCAAGTATTCCTGTGGAGTGTGTTCTGCCTCTCTGCTAGACGCTGGGATATAGGGAGCCAACACAGACAGGGCTTACAGTCAAGTGGGAGAAATAATATTACCCAAACTTTCACAAACCCCAACTTAACACTACTACAAAGATGTATGTTCATGACACAGTGACAACATACGCTAAAGGGACTTAAACCCAATTAGAGCAATCAAGACAGGCTTCATAGAGGAACAGACCTGTGAGGTCTCATAGATAGACAGAGGGTAGAAGTTGGAGATGAGAGTAGATAGAAGTAGAGCTAGCACAGGCAAGTGCCCTCTGCTGGGCTTCGCATCTGCCCTGAGAACAGTTAACAGAGCCTGTTTAGGCCAATCCACTTTCCATGGATGGGAAATTATTTTTTACGGAGACTGGGAAAAATTAGCTTCTCTAAGAACACTGGTCTTTTCCTTGAGACAAGAAATTGGGACCATATGTTTAGGCCTGGTCTTGCTAGGTGGGTGTACAGCTCACCAAAAGGATAAAATCAACACATTTTTCACTGCTTCCATAATCAGGGAGTGGGAACGTTGGAGTCCTACTGATTTTTGCCTTGGCTCAGGGTAGCTTATATTATTGAGAAAGGCTAAACTTTCAGTGCCCCTGTATTGAAAGAGTTCAGATTCAAATTTAACTGAGATTTATTAAGTGCTGACTAGGAACCTGGTATTTCCTAAGTATTACCCCTTGGAAGCCTTACAAGAATTCTAGGAGGTAGAATTTTTCAACCCCTTTTCACAGATGAGAAAACCAAGGACTAGAAAAACCCCTGGAGCCTCATCCCAAGTATTTGTCATGGATGCATAAGAGGATAAAGTCTTCTTTGACAGCTCACCAAATGAATGTTTTATATCACAGGCTCACAAAATGTCAGGTTCAGACAGCATTTCATACAAACATTTTTTTTTCAATTATTTGCCAGTGTTTGATCTTTAACATCCTTGACATGTCCAGCCTCAAGCTGAATCTCTCTTCTCTTAGGAAATTCACTGCCCTTTTGATGAAGCCAGTTTGACTTTCAGATCTTTGATTGTTCAAAAAAGCTTTTAGCCTTCAGACTTCCAATTGGCTCAAACAGGAAACATAACCATTTTAGGAATGATGTGGATATAATGTTTAAGCAAAGGTAGTGGGCGTAAACAGAATCAGGGTACTAACAGCAAAGCTCATTACTTGGTGATTATGCCAATTCTGCAAATAAAGGAAGAACTCAGAGTAGCTTCATAAACACCATAATCTAAGTGTTTAAGAATCCCTGAGGGCTAGGCTCATCTCCTCTTGACCCTACAACCTCTCCTGCATTCTTGGGATTCTAAATTGCAATATTAAGTCATTGAATTGACCATTCTTCTCCATGGCCTAACAATGGAAATCCTTCTATACCTAATACCACCAAATTGCTGCTCTGAGGTTTACCTTTCCACACTTCTATGCTGGGATTGGAGCAGAAAGGGCCATGAAGTTGACATATTCGGAGCCAATGATGAGCCAAACCTAGAGTCAGTTTCCTAACTCCACCGGCAACCTATGTTCTGCTTCATGTTGCTTCTCCAGTTGGGTGCTCCCTTGATAGATACCAATTGGATTGCACCTGTCTTAAGTATCAATCACAGCAGTCCCCTCCACCACTACCAAATAGAACCTCTCTTAATTCATCCATCCATCCAGCAAATATTTACTGAGCTCCCACTATGTGCAACAGTGAGGGGGTGAAGTGCAACAGTGAGGGGGTGAAGTGAAAAAGCAGCCCTGTCTCCACTTTCATGACATGTGCAGTTTTGTGGAGGAAAAAAGATAATATTTAAAGGGCCAGTAGTGAAATGCCAAAGTCCAATGATTATGCACAATCAGATTTTCCCTTCAAAAATTTATCTTTAGTTCCTGAGAATGAAATGGAAGACAGAGAAGCAGACTTTAATCTCAGTCCGTTGCTAACAACATTGACATTTTATGACCTTTACTAATTTTTTTCAAGTACCTATCAGGCTGTGAGGTTATTGTGTCTGTTGGCTTGTTTACCAGTTGATGATCTTCCTTTACTGCATTAGAATGAAAGTTCCATGAAACGAGGAACTTTTCTAGGTTACTCACCTCTGAACTTCCAGCCCCTATCAGAATTTCTGGAACCAAGTAAGAACATCATCAGATTTTTTGAGCTAACACATGACTTTCTCCTTAAACCTGACTGAGGCAGGAGTGCTAGAAGCAGTTCAACATCCAGGTGAGCAGGAGTTTCAGCAGGCAGCTTTCCCAACCCTTACCTATCTGGAGCTTCCTGCTGCCATTTTGTGTTATTGTCATTCCAAGAGCTCTAGTTTACTCTTTAGCAATTCCTTGGGGATTTGGAGAGACGGCTATTTTTGTTTTAATAATTTAATTACTGGTTAATTATTACATCGAAGTTCAGAGATAACTTCTTGAGTCTGCAACTGAAAACCTTTTTTTCTACTTTCTCTCCCTGACTATCCACCCATCTCTTCCCAGAAATAGGTGCCTAACATAAAACCCATGTACTTGGCAGCTGGTCATGGAAGCATGTGAACCTTATCCCATGCTAATCAAGGAAAGGAGAAATGGAAAACTTGATCCCCAGGTGGCTTCATAGGAACCAAAAAAAAAAAAAAAAAAAAGAGGAGATGCTGGCATTGTCCAGTGCTGATAACATTTTCCTTTTTTAAAACAATCATTATGTTTGTGCTTGCAGCATGCTTTGTAATCACTTCTGATCACCATTCTTTACATCAGCACAGCATTTTATCCATTTTGAGGAAGCTGCAGTTGAGGTCAGGAGTGGATGAGGGCCTTCTCCTTGAGATAGGACAAACAGCTCTAAACCTGGAACAGATCCACATCCACAAAAATCTCTGCTGTCCCTGCTACCATTTCCTCCAAGGGTTAAATCTCCCACATGATCAAGTGCAAAGGGGAACATCCACTTTCTGAGTAGGATTTGCACATGAAGAAAGAAGCAGCATCTCCAGGAAGTTGTTGTCAGGGCTGGAAGCGTGGGCTATGCTCAGAGCCCAACATCCACCCCATCTCTATAGTGTGGCACTGGCAATTAGGGATGTTGTCTGTCATCCCCAAATCCCAGACTAGGAGGGGGGCAGTTGGATGTCACTGGAGGAGACAGAAGATGGATGGTCCTGGGAGGTTCCTCTGTCCTATCGATGCAGACACACCCGTCTCTCTGTCTCATTGCTTACATCACCTTCAATTTGACCAGATGGACATCATGGGAGGATTTTCGTCTGGATCAGGATTCTTAAAACACTAGCAAAAAAAGCTGGCTCTTGGGAGAAATGAGGATGGGGCTATTAGAAGTTGGGAGCTGGGGCCATTAGGAAGCAGCCAGGCTGTGTGGAGGCACAGGGGGATTTCTGCTCAATAATGGGAAATGTGAACACAGGTTAGTGCTGTGATTACAGCATCCTGGAGGGGGGCCCTGAGAGGCCAGGAATAGATTATGACTCACTCAAGCAAAACGTAGGGGAAGGGACTAAGGTTGCCCCTCCAGACTCTGAGAAAGGCACCCCTGTGGGAAGAGATATTCCACTCCAGGGTGTGGATGGGAAGGGTCATTTCAGAGCATCACACTGGAAAGTGGCACGTAAGTATTCATGGACCTGGGAGAACTAGACCAGATTGGATCAGTTCAATGAAAGCCCAGAACAGAACTCTTTAGAGAGCTTGTAAAAGCATCTACTAGCCCTGGAGTGGCAAGATCACTGAATTGTGGAGTTTTCACCCTGTTTCTGGGGGGTAATTTGGCAACATACATCAAGAGCCTGGGGGAACAGACTCAAAAACACAGATTTATTCCAAGAAAATGTTTAGATATACACATAAAGATTTATACGTAAGAAAGTACATCCGTGGGATATTTATGTGGGTGAAAAAATGAGAAATAATCTAAATGTCCCACAACAGAGGAAATTACTTAATCAATTTCAGTGCCTTCCTACAATGGTACTTAGCAAACCTTTAAATATAAAATTATGTTTTCAAAGCAATGTTAATGACATAGAAGAATGATTATGACATGCTAAGTAAAAAATGCAGCTTACCTTATGAAAGCGAATTGGATATAATCCCAATTTAATATAGGGAAAAAAAAACCCAAAAGGAAATAGGCCAAACTGTTAACAGTGTTTATCTGTATGTAGCAGAACTAGGGGTAATATTTTTAAACGGTGTTCAATGTTTTCTAAAGTATCTACATATTAATATGGATTGATAAGTATGTGTGTATAACTAATATATATATTACATACACATTAGTTTTTCTCCCCTCCTTATCTTTCTTGCCCTGCTTATTCCTCTCCACACCAATGTTCACCACTTGACTACTATGTATTTAGTGGTTTATTTGCTATATTTCACTCTTTGCTCTTTTTGTCATCATAAAAATTAAATATTCTTAAAATATTTTAGAAGAATAATTGTAATTGCAGGAAGGCTAAGCTTTCCCCATATTTATAACTATGACAAGTCGAGACCAGGATACAGGATATATTAAGCTTATCCTTTGTCATGGGGGCTGCTTAATGACAGCCATTAGTTTCAGTCCCAAATGGGAAAGTAGAGTAAGAGGCTACCCCAGCAGTAGAAAGATAGGATCGATGACCCCAGAGTAGAAGCTCTGAACCCTGCGATTCCACTAGGAAAAAGACTAAGTCCTTAGGATATAAATTCCCAACATAAGACCAGTAGGTACCAAGGGCTGACTGTGGCAATGTGAATTTAGTCAATTCATCCACAATGTCCAAGTTCTCCCCTGAATGACCGTTGCTCCAATCACAATCGACCCGTGACACATTTTGCTTGAAGGCAGGAGTTTAGATGTTGCATGGTATACTGAAAAGGGTCAAATATATATGTTGATTTAGAATCCTGATTTCAGTACTTCTTAGCCATGTGACCTCACTGAAGGTATTTTAACTGCTGTCCTAATCCTTAGTTCCCTCACCTGCAAAGTAACACTAATCTCCCTAAGTTATTTTAAGTATGAAATGAGACTATAGATAAAAGTTCTCGCACAGGGCTGGGTATAGGGTGTGCCCCAAATTCACCCTGGCCACTGTTCTGGAAGTCTAGTTTTCTAAGAACAAACCCAATCAGTAATAGTTTCATACAACACATATCAATCTCCACATTGGCTTAATCATGATTTAATGATTCTATAATCTCATTGCAGATTGTAATCAGGTCATAAAGGGATCTTTGAGCAGGGAATTCCTCTATTTCAGTTTGGTGTGCGGACCCCCAACATCCCGACTCCCAGCAGGGCTTGTTAAAATAGGGCACAGGTTAACAATGAGGAGTTCCTGGCCTCACTGGACATCTGAGTCACAAGGTCTAGGGGTGAAACCAGAGAATCTACACTTTTAGAGGGTCACCAGGTCGTTCTTTTGCGCAGTAGAATTTGAGATCCACTGCAACTAATGTTTCCAAGAATCGGTAGAGGTGCTCATGACCTTTTTTAGGTCAAGGCACAAACTTTGCATCCTTTCTCCTCTTCCAACCCATAATTGTTTTTGTTAGGGTGATGTCTAAGAGAGTGGCCTTGCAGAAAGAATACAGTCATTTTCCATGTAGTGTTTGCGATCCTTCGAAAGATTCTTGTTCAGTGGCAAAACTGTGACATGCTGAGCCTGGCCTTGCAGGGCTGTGGTTAGCCATACAGTAGTCCTGAAAGTCCAGGGTTCAACATGGGTTCATACAGGCTGTGCTTTGGTTTCAAGATTTGTACAAATGATCTCAATGAAATCAGAATCAAAGAAAGAAAAGATTTATCTTCATTTTCATAGCTCCCCACAAATTAATCTTTTTCTCTGTTTCACCATATTTCTTCCTCGCAGGCCTTGAATACTTAAGTTTTATAAATTCATAATCATTACACTCATATGCTTCTGAGATACGGGTCTTTTAATTTCTTGATCAATATTCTTTCTGCTTTCCCTTTTCTGGTGTTCCTCCCACGCTATAGAATTTCCTTGTAATAATTAATTCTTAACCTTTATGAGACTTTGCAGTTCTCGCAGCATTTTCATGCCCATTATCTTATTAACAGAATAATTTATTTAGATAGCTTTGTTCCTTCTTATGAAAAGTATCTCAACAGAGATTCACCCATTGAAGTGCTTAGAAGCATGAGCTCTGGAACCACAGACCCAAGTTTAATTCCTGCCATTTAATAACTGAGAGAATTCAGACAAGTAATGTAGCTTCCCAGAACCTGTTTCTCTTGTCTCTACCATGTAGGTAGATAATCACAGTACCCACCCAAAGTGTAGGATGAAACGAGATAATCACTTGTAAAATGCTTAGCGTGATGCCCAGCATAGAGTAAGGGTTCTATTAATGTCAATAATTATTTTCATTATCATTGTTATTAAAATATTAGATAAAGACTTTTAATGACTATAGGAAGTAAGAGGAAACTAACTTCATTTGACCGGATCTGACCCCCAAATCTAGCTTACACCAATCCAGTTTTCAGCCCAGAGTTCAGGAAAGACAGGACAACATTTTAGGCAATGCCCATCACTGATTGTTTGTCTAAAGGAGAGATTATGATTCCATATTGTAGAAGTAACAGCTTCACCTGGGACAGAGAGATAACTTTTGAGTTTTTACATCAGACTTGGATATAGCTGGTTAAAATTAAATCCAAATTTTTCATAGCTTAGAAATGTTTGAAACCTGCTTTTCATAGTTTTCACATGGTTCTTTTTAGACTGGGTATGAGAATGAGGAGAGGGGGTTCTTATTGCCAAGTTTCTCATGGGGAAGCATGTTCTTGCAGGCCCCAGCAAACTTGCTTGGTTCCAGGAGTTCAGGCCCAGGTAAGCTTTGGACAAACACCTGAGGCTCTGGGAGGCTTAATTGAGATGAGCCTGAACTTAAATGTTTTATGAGGTACGCCCATTGCTAATTTTCTTGGCCAAGTTTGAGTCTGTCTCACTCCTGCTAGCACCTGACAAACTCAAGTCTTCACCATGAAGCCTTGATTGATTTCACCTTACTGTTTCTTTGAGCACAGTAGACTGTGTGTGTGTGTGTCCTGGGCACCCAGCACTGAGACCTGCAGCCTCCTATCCTTTCAACCTGGGAGTCATTACTGCCTTTGTGCAACTTGTCTGGAAGTTCCAGAAAAGCCAGGCCTCATGTCTTCTATAGCAAAGTCCTCAAGGACAAGACCAAATTCTCTCTCAAATATAACAAGTCTGGTGAACAAGGGAACGTGAAATCCAAGCATCTTACCAAGCTTCCATGTGACTTGGGAGCAAAACAGCCTGTTTTATAAAGGAAGAAAAAAATACCCCAGCTAGATAAAGCCCGTGGGGGTGATCTGAGAGAGAAGCCAATTACTCTACTGAGATTTGCCATCTCTTTTTGGTTTCAACAAGCTTCTCCCCACCTAAGTTCAGAGTCATCTGGAAAGCTTTTTCTCAGCTACCTCCAACCTTCAGACTGTATATCCCTCAGTTGATTTATTTTTTGTTTATATCAAGGATCACTCATACATATGCCGACAATATTATCAGAAAACTCACACCCAGAAAGCTTGAGTGGAACAATACGTATGGGTCCATGCAATTTTCAGAATGTTTTTCAGGCCAGCAGGAAACAAACTGAAAAGGCACCAGCCAGTTAGATAACAGCACACTGACATTTCACTCCTACATGCGTATTGCTGTTTGGAATGTTCTAGATATTCTAGATTAGTTATGTTCCAGCCAGAAGAAGAATCAAAGCCTAGGAGCTCAATGGCAAACATTCAATATGGGAAACCATATCATAAGGTACAAAGACATTAAAGGGTATGAGGAAGCAACCCACGGATTTGCAGCAGCTAGATTCTCCTAGGGCTGGAGAGACAAAAGGATGTGTCTTCCTCAAAACTCAAAAGCCAGAGCTGTGTGGCAGCAGCTTGGATGATAGAGGCTTTCTGGGTGGAGCTGGAATTCTGGAGGAGAGACAAGCATTTGCTGGAGATGCTGATCAGAGCATAACAAGAAAAGGAAAAATATCCTGACTACTCTTTTTCTCTCGCATTCCCACTGCAACCAGTGGTTCCCATTGGCTAAAGCCAATCAGGAGCCAGTTCCTAAAGGAATGGGGGAAATATAGTTTTCAGGATTCAGTTTTCTCAAGGAATAGGTCTAAAAATAGTCAGTATACAGCCAGCACACAGATACGACCAGTGCCATTATATGTAATTTTTATACTCGTTACCTAAAATCAAAGTTACCAAAGAGCAAAGTACATTTTTTTCTTTTTTTTCTTTTTTTTTTTTTTTTTGAGATGGAGTCTCACTCTGTCGCCCAGGGTGGAGTGCAGTGGCACGATCTCAGCTCACTGCAACGTCCGCCTCCCAGGTTCAAGCAATTCTCCTGCCTCAGCCCCCTGAGTAGCTGGAATTATAGGTGCCCGCTACCATGCCTGACTAATTTTTGTATTTTTAGTAGAGACGTGGTTTCACTATCTTGGCCAGGCTGGTCTTGAACTCCTGACCTCGTGATCCACCCGCCTTAGCCTCCCAAAGTGCTGGGATTACAGACGTGAGCCACTGCGCCCAGCCAAGCAAAGTACATTTTCAAGTGCATTAGTATGTGTTGTCTCTATATTACTATCTTCACATGTTGTGGTAGGTCCTTTATTCTCATATTGTCAATACCTAGTGCATACAGTAAAGCCTCCATCAATGTTTCTGATTTAAGAAGGAACACCAAGTCTATGAAGAGCACATTTTTAACTCTAAGGAGAGACAGCAGGAACGTAGGTGGTGAGTGGACTCCTGGGCTGACGGAAAGATTCCGTGAGATGTTAGATTTATATATGCCTCATAAGTGTAAGGCCCAGACAAATACACACATTGTCAGTTCTCTTTGCACTGTGTGTGCCAGTAAAACAATCCAACATCTTCTTTTTTTCAGGGTGATGTTGACACATGTCAAATACATTAACATTCCTATTGAAATGACTCATTTACAGGGAGCAGTCAGCTCAGAAGGATAGGAGGGGAAGAGTGAGAAAAGCATTTTACAATTGTTCAAGATTTTATGAGCAGCACGTCTTTTGTTTTTTGTTTTAAAGACGGCAATCATGGTATTACTGTTATCATATCATTATTTTACATCATCACGATGGTTGTTGCTGTAATTTGTATGTTGCATTAACTGCACCAACTTAGAAGTCCAAAGGAGGTCACCGAGCTAGAAACTGGATGTGAGTGACAACACCTCGCCTGCCGGGCTGCTGTAGCTCCCCACGCTTGCTAGGTTCTCTCTCTTCCTTAGTATGTCGAAAGTGGCGGTGCCCTAAACCTTCTCTGGCATCTGTGTGGCTCCTGCCCCGTCCTTTCTCTCACACTCTGCTGAGACCTCTGCTCACCCTTCTCAGGTGGGTGCTCATCCCACGAGGCTGAACTCTGGGGTTAGGTTTTGGGGAGCTGCCCTCCCTTCCATTCAAAGCCTCCTCCGCATAAAGTTAGAACTTTGCTGTTGATGTTGCTTGGTTGAGTTGCGTTTTGTTTTTAGGAATATTTGACTGTATCTGGGGCTGTAAATGAAAGGAAACAAGAACCTATCCATTTTTGCAACTAACGGTGAGCCTGTTTAGAACACCCCCACCCTAGGCCTAGACCCTTCCTCATGAGGTCTTCACAGAGCTGCCTCGCTATGTGCATTCTAAACTTCTCCATGCAGGGAGAGCAGCTTCTCTCTCTAGGAAATAATCTCAAGCATGTCTTAGTCCCAGAGTCCATGCCTACTCACCATGGGATGCAGAGGCAGGGAACTGTGCTTCCTGCATCATGTTTAAGGCCAGCTTTCTATCTCTGTCCTAGTATTGACGTCAATCCTGGATAATAGACAATGGGGATTTCCATTGTCTTCAAGAAA
Source organism: Pan paniscus (assembly GCF_029289425.2). Taxonomy (NCBI): domain Eukaryota; kingdom Metazoa; phylum Chordata; class Mammalia; order Primates; family Hominidae; genus Pan; species Pan paniscus. The sequence continues at coordinate 89,497,090 of NC_073267.2, read as the reverse complement.
ACACATCTCCTCCCCCATCATCCACACCTGCCACCCACACATACACACATAACGCTAAATAGGTGGTCAGAATGCACTTGTCTGACATCCAGGCAGTTCTCCAAGTCTGAGCCGTTAAATGTTCAAGAACTCTGCCCATAGATTATCAACACAATGGTTTAGGGTGGTCTTTGACCAGGATGGTCTACTTTCTGTTTTTCACCATGCCTTTTCAAGATGACAGGAGCATTCACCAGCCATCTTCTGCCTTATACATTATAACAGAAACACACTAATACCACCAAGGACAAGCCCTGGTTCACAGGCACAGTGCAAATGGAATCTCAATGGAAAAAAAAAATTCCACTTCTGTTCCACCACAAAATATTGATAATGAAAACAGAGCTATGGCTCAGCCAAACATTCCATTTTAAGTTACCAAACTTCTAAAAATGTGTATTCAATTTCATGACTCCTTACAGGTTTTCCCCAAGGACCCTGGACAATGCTGGTTTTTCCTATGTGCACCACCAAAGGGCCTATCCAGGTAATTTTTCTCAGACAAGAAAATAGGGTACTGTGTCCCTAAAGGGGTAGTCATGTTTTTAGCAGAAAACTGCTTGCAGATCTGAAATGATAGAGCTTCCAGCTTTGACAAGACCTAGGCAAGGACTTGAAAGGTAGTTTTAGTCCTGACACATATACACCACTGTTGCTCAAGTCTGGTGGCTTCAACAAGTGGTTACCCTGCTCGGTAGTGACCCACTGTGGCCGTTGGCCCTGTCTTCACTTGATTTACCCATCGCATGGTTCCCCACCTCCCCCTCATATGTACACGCCATTGCAAGGCCTCTGCACATGTGATCTAATTTAGACCAGCTGCCTTCCCTGTGTTAGTCCAGATAAACATACCCCAGGAAAGTGCTCCATCAGCTTGCCCGTGTGAGAAGTTCAACTGCAAATCAACCTCTCAAGCCTGGAACATTCTCTCCTGTGACATTTGATATGTCTTTCCTGCTTGAATGCTTTGGGTTTTTTGATGTTATTGGTGATGATTTTCTGTATATAGCATCTTCAGTATCTGTGCCATCTCTCCTACCAAGAGATCACAGGATCTTCCCTTGAACTTCAGTTTCAGCTACTTGGAGAATAACTGTCTATTTCTTAGAAACCTCTGTAACCCCTACACTGAAATCTTTATGTGCCATAAAGCTTACAGTGGAAGGAAACCCATTACAAAGAAATCCTGAAAATTTTGTGATATTGTTTGACTGTCTTTACATGATGCAACAATAGACAGGGTTTTTAAAAAATGGATTTGTAGTAGAAAGCAAAAGGAGAGGGTGTTTTTAGAAACTGTGACTCGCCTTGAGAAACTGTTCTTCCATGCAGTCAACTCTGTTTTGCTACCATCTTGTTTCCCTGGGATTGCAGGGTAGGTTTCGCTGATTTCAAAGCCTCATCTCTTTTCACGTTACCACACTGTGTACCATTTAGTTGAGCAGTTGTTTGACAGCCATGTCTTAGTTCTGTGATGCATCACTCAAATCAAAGTTTTGAATTCTGTGGTCAGTTTACCCAGAAAAACAGCCAGGAACAAACAGCCTCAAACTACCCTTCCTTCCTTCCTTCCTTCCTTCCTTCCTTCCTTCCTTCCCTCCTTCCCTCCCTCCCTCCTTCCCTCCCTCCCTCCTTCCTTCCCTCCTTCCTTCCTTCCTCCCTCTCTCCCTCCTTCCTTCTCTTCCTGCCTTCCTCCCTTCATTTCTTTTTTCCTTCTTTTCTTACTCCCTTCTTCCTTCTTTCTTTTGTCCTTATTTTCTTACTCCATTCTTCCTTCTTTCTTTTGTCCTTTTTTTCCTTTATTTTATCAGTTTTGGTAATTTACCTGGGTATCTTTTTTTTAATTTTTATTTTTTATTATTATTATACTTTAAGTTTTAGGGTACATGTGCACAATGTGCAGGTTAGTTACATATGTATACATGTGCCATGCTGGTGTGCTGCACCCATTAACTCGTCATTTAGCATTAGGTATATCTCCTAATGCTATCCCTCCCCCCGCACCCCACCGCACAACAGTCCCCAGAGTGTGATGTTCCCCTTCCTGTGTCCATGTGTTCTCATTGTTCAATTCCCATCTATGAGTGAGAACATGCGGTGTTTGGTTTTTTGTCCCTGCAATAGTTTACTGAGAATGATGATTTCCAATTTCATCCATGTCCCTACAAAGGACATAAACTCATCATTTTTTATGGCTGCATAGTATTTCATGGTGTATATGTGCCACATTTTCTTAATCCAGTCTATCATTGTTGGACATTTGGGTTGGTTCCAAGTCTTTGCTATTGTGAATAGTGCCGCAATAAACATACGTGTGCATGTGTCTTTATAGAAGCATGATTTATAGTCCTTTGGGTATATACCCAGTAATGGGATGGCTGGGTCAAATGGTATTTCTAGTTCTAGATCCCTGAGGAATCGCCACACTGACTTCCACAATGGTTGAACTAGTTTACAGTCCCACCAACAGTGTAAAAGTGTTCCTATTTCTCCACATCCTCTCCGGCACCTGTTGTTTCCTGACTTTTTAATGATTGCCATTCTAACTGGTGTGAGGTGGTATCTCATTGTGGTTTTGATTTGCTTTTCTCTGATGGCCAGTGATGATGAGCATTTTTTCATGTGTCTTCTGGCTGCATAAATGTCTTCTTTTGAGAAGTGTCTGTTCATATCCTTTGCCCACTTTTTGATGGGGTTGTTTGTTTTTTCTTGTAAATTTGTTTGAGTTCATTGTAGATTCTTTACCTGGGTATCTTTCAACTCCTATCAAAACTTAATTTGCTGTCATCTTTTACCTAAGCACATGAAAATTAATCTTCTCACAGAAGTGGAGACATCTGTGATTCATTTCCTGAGCTTCTCCAGCTCCTGTCGAATTGCTTTCACTTCACCTCTGTCCCTACCAGCCTGAGCCCAGTCTAGGAGAAACCTTCAAAATCACCTCCACAAACCTTTTCTCTCCTTTTACCTATGAACCCAAAATATCAAAGGCCTTTCTAGAGGGAATGGCCATTTTCCCCTGTGTATGCCTATTGTCCTTAAATGATTATTTCAAACGTGCCCTTTAACTCTCAAAAGTGTCCTGATTTTCTGACAAATTATGCAGCCACTCAATTCCTAAGAGATCTTTCAACTTGGCTTAGACCCCAATTTCATGGCTTGGGGCAAGCAAGCTGAAGCCCTCCCCGGGATTTCCCAGAAATCCCTGGGTTCCTGAGGTTCACTCCCGCTTGCTTCTTTGTGCCTCCCTGAATTTTCTTTTTCTCTCCTACCAACCTGGATACAAAATTCAGCTTTCATTGCATGACTCAAAATCTCCACTAATGTAGATCTTATAAGCCTTTTGATATACTTTATTTAAATTTTGAGAGAGTGCTGGGAATAGCCACATTGTGGTTTATAAGCCCCTCCCAGTTGATGTTTCTGGTCCTCTCCCACTTCCTGGGCCTCAACCTCCCTATCTCTCCTCCTCAGCTCAGGAGCAATAAACACATTCCTGTCTGCCCCCTACAGAGCCTTGCTGTTCATATCAAGCCCCTAGAGGCCTCAGCTCATATCCTAAGTACTTGCCAAGAAAGTTTTCTAAATAACTTGTTCTTCCTGAAAGAAAGCCTGGTGAATTCATTTTTCATCATGTAATTAAATCTAACTACCTAAATACATTTGATTTCATTGTACTTATCTTGGTTGTCACTGGCATGTGGACAAGAGTAAACTTTGGCAGAAAATATGGGAGAAAAGAAGAAGTGATTAAAACTTAAAAGAAAAAAAAAGCCTGGTACAGGAAAAAGAAGAAGAGAGGGAAAGAGAAAGAGGGAGGAAAGGAAGGAGAAAAGGAGGGAGGGAGGGAGAGAAGGAGGGAGGGAGAGAAGGAGGGAAGGAGGGAAAGCAGGAGGAAGAGACCCTTTGTTCTGCAGTTTAAGATGTTATCCTCCTGAACAGTGATTTTAAAACTTTTCTGTGAGTAGGTGTTCCTGGGAGTGTTTGTTAAAAGTTTAGATTTACAGAGTCTCACACTCAAAGACCTCGACCTGGTAAGGCTGACAAAAACCATGCTTTGAAAACTGTTCTGGAACACGCCTAAGCTTAAGGGAGATAGCAAGGTTATATGAAACTAAACACAGCTAAATCAGAGAGGATCACAATTATTTTTTCTTTCACCAATTTATTTGAACTCTACAGAGATCATCCTGTCAGGCTTGATACCTCCTTTTAGCCTTAGAATATGAAGTCATCTTGAGTGACAAAAGTATAGAACACAAGCATTAGAATATCAAGGTCCTTTGCAAATCTGACCTTAGTTTAAACAATGTACATATTAGCCTTATCCAGTATCTTTGTAAACAGACACGAAGCCAGATCATCCAGGAGAGCATTGGCCAAATTACTGGGTTGTTTACTGAGCTTCTTTGAAAGAGCGTGTCAGGGAAATGTTAAATAGTACATGGAAAGTACCTAGTATTTTGCCTGAAATCAAGTATTATTATATTGGAAAGGACAATGATTTTTCTGATGGAGACAGCGAATGACAAGCTTCTCAGCACATGATGTCCAATGTATTTAAACGATATCCTGATTATGAGGAGTGTCCCTAGTCTAAGTGGGTGACACTGACAAAGTTGACATTAGCTGGTTTTGAAGGGGCCATCACAAAGGCTTTATGTGACCCTTGCTCTACTTTCATTCCTTCTGCAGTTGTCATCCAAGCAATTGTCCCCTGCTCCTTCATGCCCATGCTATCCCTGGCTCCCTCCCTCCTTCATTGCAGAGCTGCAATGGGGCAGACAACACAGGTGATCAGAGCTCACCAGTCAAATACGAGGAACAGAAGACCATACCCATAAAACTCAAAGACCTAACACATGGGCATCAGAATACAACTGAGAAAAGAAACCCCACAGTAAAGAGGCTGTATGAAATTAGTCCAGTGCGCATTGTGAATGCCTTGGAAAACCTTCTTGAAATGGACACTTCCTGGTCTGCCATCTTGCTATCTGATTCTCACCATACCCCCAATGCCATGTCTAGCTCATAAACTCTGCTTTCTTGGTTTTCCCGTCTTTGCTTTCTACTTAGAGCTGGCTTCTGTGCTACATTCTTCTATATATCTGCCCATAAAGGGGGAAAATGTGTACCCCTCAGCCAGAAAACTAAATTCTCTTTTAAGGAAAATCCAAAGACTCCCAATAGCATTGTGATAAGTCTTCTGTTGATGTGTTTTTGTCTCCACACCTCCTTCAAGGCTCCTACAGGTTTGTTACCTTCATTCTCCAGGAAGTGGAGAGCCTCATAAGACCTCCCTGGGGTCCTTAAGCAGATCCCCTCTCTCAGTTCTCACAAGTGTGAGAGATCACCAACTCTCGTCATTTTAAGATAATAAAGTCAGGTGTTCTTCATGCAAAAGAGAGGTTGAATGTCTTATCTGAGGGCCAACCAGTGACTTTGTGCGAGATCAGATCTGGATGAACAACAGTTCTATAAAGGACCCGTACAAAGGTCAGCTCTCCCTGTATTCACTTCTAGTCTCCTGGTACTAAAAACAAGTTTGAGCAGGATCTATTTCACAGGACCTTGCTCACTCAGAGGCCACTGGGCAGATGACTTCATCATCTTTCATGTAGATATTAAATTTCAAAATCCCTAAGCAATCATATGGGAATACTTATTTTGAGTCTCATAATTCATTGCACATACATTCATAATCACAAAGAGAAATTTAAAAAAACCACTTTTTGGTGTGAACTGAGCTTGATATGTTTTGCGCACTATCTGATTCACAAGAGTTACTTAAAATAGATGAATGCAAAATGATGTACCCTCCAGAGGGATTTTCATACTGGCTTGCTATATAGCTGTTTGATAAATTGGACTTGCATTAGCATTTTTGGGGTCATATTGAGAGGGCTCAAAATATACCTATCCTCATGACATGGGCCCTCCCCTTGACCAGGAGTGTGAAAAAATGCACCCACAGCCTCCATCATAATGTTTAACTTGCCTTGGGATCTTTCCCTCAATACTGGGGATAGTCTAACGTGACATATCTGCAATTAAAGGGTGATGTCAGTTGACACCATGCCACAGAGACCAGTTAAACATTGTTCCTTAGAAAATAAGAGCAGGATTCAATCCTAAAAAACTTTGGTAGTAGTCCAGAGACTGAGTCATTTGGCGCACTCGGAGCGTCTCAGCTAGCTGGAACACGTCGAGAAGCACAAGCTCCCTTCACACCATGGAAGCAGGAAAGCAAGAAGTAGGAAAATGTAATTTCAAAATAACATACTGTTCTAGGCATCTACTATTTCCCTCACAATTCAGGTCTAATCTTATTCATTGGTATTAACCCTGGTACTGCAGTTCACCACCTCTGCTGGGTGGAAAAAGTGAAGAGCTGCACTTCTATATTCTTTCCATATTCAACACAATGTTAGGTGCTTGCATTTTTTTCTCTTCTTTGCTTCTTGCAAAAGAGCTGGGAATTGAAAGATTAAATCTACTTTGATTTATGGGCACCTCCCATTTTGATGGGAATACTTGGAATGTACTATATACTTGTAAAATAAATGACTTAATGGAAACTTAAAAGTGTACCCAAGTGACTCTGTGCTCATGTTTGCTGGATTGAAATTTCATGCAAAACTAAAGATATCTAATGTGGAAGAGAGATACTATGGCTACCCCTCTAGGGGGAGAATGCAGTTAACTTCCTGCAGGAGTTTTTTTATGGCTGATGTAGCGAATTACCAAAAAGTTGGTGTCTTCAAACAACAGATTTATCATCTTAGAGTTCTGAAGGTTAGAATTTTAACATGGGTCTCACTAAAATCAAAGTGTCAGCAGGACTACATTCCTTTGAAGTCTCTCAGGAGAACCAATTTCTTGCCTTTTTCAGCTTCTGGAGTCTACCTGGATTCCTGGGCTCATGGCCCCTTCCTCCATCTTCAAACCAGCAATGGTGAGTTGAGTCTTTTTCACATCACATCTCTCTGTGATCATCTTCTGCCCTCTCCTCCATTTTTAAAAACCTTTGTCGTTAGATTGGACCTGCCTGAATAATCCAGGATAATCTTCCTATTTTAAATTGAGTAGATTCACAACCTTAATTTCATCTGCCATCTTAATTCTTTGCCAAGGAAAGTAACATAGTCACAGGTTCTGAAGATTAGGGCATGGAAATCTTGGAAAAAGGGCACCATTTTGCCTACTGTGATTTCCAACTTATCCTGTGAAGTAAATCATACCACGTAAATTCCAAATGCAAAGGAGTTCTTTTCCATCTGTTTTTCTACAAAGAAAAACAACTGAAATTGGCTTCATACAACAATTACATGAGTAAACTTCCAGTTATAAATTTATAGTAGAAAGAGAAAGGTGTTTTCTGATAATGCATTTTGGTTAAGAGCCAAAGAGTCTTCACTAAACATTTGCTGAAAATACTGCTATAAACAATGACTATTAAAGTTAAATAGTCATCAAGTTAAGTAAAATTCAATTTAACTTAAATATTTATTAGGAGTGAAAGCCAACATAAATGTTGAAAACTCAAATCCTTATTTCTCAACTGCCTCCTCATTTTTCCACAATGTATTTCTGGCTGTTCGGAGGTAATTTCCTAGGTTTTATTAACCTGTAACAGAAGGAGTTTTCAGCTGAATCCATGCCAGAGAAAAACTCATTTGCAACCCGATGTCGCAGCATCCAGGGCCAAAGGAATTGAAAGAAAAAAAAAAGCATGAACTCAGAAAACCTAGTTGCCTGGAAGCTGCAACGGGACTAGAAAAAGAGGGCTACCCCAAGAAATGTAGGTAACCTGATCCATTAGCAACATGTCAGCTTTTCTTTGCTAAAAATTTCCAGATAAATACAGTATACATTTAAAAAAATTATTAAGTGACTAATTTATGCCTAGCATGGTTTCAGCTACTGAGAATACAGTCATGCTGTGAACAAGGAAGACCAGGTTTTTCCCTTTGTGGTGTTTATATTCTTGTAGAAGGTGTTAGACAACAGAAATGTAAATGCTGAAAATAATAAAACAATTTAATTGTGAGTTTTAACAGCTAGGTCTCTCTCTGTCTCTGTCTCTCACACACACACACACACGCTACTAAACCCGTGACACAAATTGAATCATTAAGGAGAATTTCATACAGGACTATTTATAAAGGTATGAGTAGGTTCACAGTGGACAAAGGAAGGATGGTGCAGTACCCCAGAGCTAGCAATTGCAGGGAGCTGTTACCAGAACCAGGCTTGAAGCAAACGACCACCCGATTCAAACCCAAACTTTAGAAGCAGCGCGTCCTTAATCCATGGCAGCCCAGGAGGAAGGGGACTGGGGACATCATTATTCTGATTCATACTCCTATTGCCTGACTGCCCTCCCCCAGCTAAATCCAACTGGAAGCCTGAGATTCAGGGAACCCACTACTGCAGTCCATAAGGATCAGCCTCCCTTGGCACAGAAGAGGATGGGGAAAGGTGGAGACTGTATAGCTAGATGAGCAAACCAAAAACTTCCAGCACGTACTGGTATGTGGAGATGCATTGGAGTAACAAAATGGGGTCTGGTTGGGTATGGGATGGTTCACTGAGATTATTTAGGCGGAGTTCAAGAAAGATTTCTTTTAGAGGGTGACATTTGAGCTGTGGCCTCAAAACAAGAAGAGGCCACCAAGGTACAATAGTATGGGCAAAAAGGACCAAGTGCAAATGCAAAGGACCTAAGGGAGGAATGAACTTGGTGTGTTGAGAAGGGAAAAAAGTTCAGTATGGGTGTAACCTAGTCAGGTAGGAAGCAAAGTGTAGATGAAGTCAAAGAGATAGGTGGCAGCTATGTCAAAAAAAAAAAAAAAAAAAAAAAAAAAGCCTTGTCTTAGGTTGGGTCTCGCCATAAGAAAACCACAAGGTGAAGGTTTGAGTACAAACAGCTATTTGGGAGGGCACAATAAGGTGAGTGGGAAGTGAGAGAGGGAGGGGAAAGATTCCAGTTAAGGGTGTGTTATTGACCTGGCTACCATATGGGGCTCAATCCCACGGGGACTGTCCACAGGGCTGTACACAGCACATTGCACACTGCTTCCTCCGGAGAGAAGTGGGCTTCTTACTCCTCCACCCATCTTAGGCTCCCTAAGGAGCCTAAGATTAAATTTATGTGTACTTCCTGGCTCTTCTGAAGAAGGCACAATCCCCAGGTGAGGAGTTGCAGGTGTTTGCAGTGGGATGCTGCTGGGCAGGTGTGATCAGGAAGGGTAAGTGCTGGATGACAAGGGTCGGGCACCCTCAGAGTCTGCTAAATGTCTGAAAGTCATTTGGACTTTTTCTAAGTGTGACGGAAAGCCATCAGAGGTGATGAATTATTCACATTTGCTCTCTAACTGGGCTGAGTCATTAGAGTATAGGGGTATGAATGGGTTACTTTTATTATTATTGAGATATAACTCACATACCATAAAATGTACACTTAAAGTGCACAATTCAGTGCATTTTACTATATTCATAGAATCATGTAACCATCATCACTATTTAACTGCACTATGTTTTCATCACCCCCAAAAGGAACCCCATACCCATTAAGTCATTCTTAAATGGTCATATGGGGAAGATGGTTAATGATGGTCTCAGTGTCCATAAAGGAAATATTGGGATAGAGAAAAGAGTATTGGCTCCTGAGTCAAACACCCGCAGCTTTTATTACTGTACCTCTTTCCGGCCCTGTATCTATAGCATGTTGCTTCCTTCCCTGACTTCAGTGTTCTTATATATAAAATGGAGGTAGTAGTGTCTCGGTGTTATAGTTTTTCTGACAATTGCAAGCACTCTTGTGAATAAGAGTGCCTGCCCCATAGTCAGCTCTGACGCACTTTAGATGCTATAATCATCACATGTTATATACAAATTGGGTTGGGGATGTTTGCTTCAGATAGGAAAGACAGTCCCACGAGAGTGTAAAGTCCTATGTTTGGGAAGAATGTAAGACTTAGAAACAAAAGAGTAATAATAAGTTATAAGGGAAGTTTTGGTGAGTTGAGGCAGGAAGCAAAACTTCCTGAGAAGGGCTGGTTTGGGGTGCTGTTTGGAGTGTTGTCTTCCAGTCAAGAAATACAGAGATAGAGTGACAGATAGCAGCAACCCCAGGCAATATGGAACTTGCACACCCAAGACCAGAAGTTGCTGGTGACCCATGGAAAATGACCTAGCTCTGTCACAGACAAGGTGAGCTCAGAAAAAGTGCTCTGGCCAGGGTGATGGGGAAATGGACTGATATTAGGAAGAGGTATGAGGTCACTCAGGGAGCCAGGGTGGGGCAGGGCGTGACTCAGCGGGGAGCTAAACTCAGTAGCTGGGCTGTTTACCTATCATTTATAGGCCCGCATGTATCCCCTTCCATGAGTCTAAATACGTGGCTTGGCCAAGGGTGGTGTTGCAAATGAACTGACACTGAAGAGGGGGAAGGGTACAGAACAATGTGGCAAAAGGGGTGACGTCTTCTCCCCAGCACTTTAAAAGCAAACACAAAACTCTACCCCCAAGTCAAGGAGCAAATACTATCAGTTTTTCTCAGATGCTCTGAGAATATTGTAATTACATCAAGCTCCCATACCTCTGACTACCACAAATAATCAATGACACTTATTTATAGAGTCCTTACCAACTTTATCATGCCCTGCGCACCATTCTGGGAGCTTGTAGAATAAATGATTCATAGTTACGAAGGGTACCCCATTTGGCACATGGGAAAACTAAGGACAGAAGTCTAATAAGTTGTCCAAATTCTAAATAGAGCTGGGATTTGAACCCTCGAAGTGTAATTCCACAGCCTGCACTCTTTGACACCAATGAAATATCAGGATGGGAGTATTTATCTAAGAAGTCACAACACAACAAGGTGGACGGTGCCAAATTACCCATTTTCACAGAGAGGCCAAGATGTTAGACTCTCATGCACTCACGTTTTCTTCTTCCGCCTCCTCCTCTTCTTCTTCTCCTTCTCCTCCTTCCTCCTTTCTCCTTCCTCCTACTCCTCCTCTTCTCCTTCTTCTTCCTTCTTCTTCTTCTTCTTCTTCTTCTTCTTCTTCTTCTTCTTCTTCTTCTTCTTCTTCTTCTTCTTCTTCCTCTTCTTCTTCTTCTTCTTCTCCCTCTTCTCCCTCTTCTCCCTCTTCCCTCTTCTCCTTCTCCTTCTCCTTCTTCTTCTTCCTCTTTCTTCTCCTTCTTCTTCTTCTTCTTCTTCTTCTTCTTCTTCTTCTTCTTCTTCTTCTTCTTCTTCTTCTTCTTCGTCTTCTTCTTCTTCTTCTTCTTCTTCTTCTTCTTCTTCTTCTTCTTTTCTTTCTGGTTAATTCCTTCAGTGTCCTAAGTACATAATATAATATAATTGAACAACAGAAATAGAATGTGGGCAGTAATAAAAACACCGAAATCAACCATCTGCCCTTCCATCAGGGCCTCACTGGCTCCTCCTGGTGCATTCTGGAGCCTACAAACCAAATTAGGAAACCATTCACTTCTCAAGGCTGAAGCTCACCCCTTAAGAAAGACCTCAAAGAAGAGACACAGGAGTAGAGATGTTGAGCAAACATTCAACAACCCTGCTTTGAACGTTCCGTATCCCCTAGCTGGAAGCTTTACAACATTACACCAATTCTGAGGCAAGCGGAGACAGTGAACATGTACCCCTGAGGATCTGGGGACATCACCACTAACTGCCATAATTTTGGCAGTTTCATCACATAATCTGACAGTCCCTGTTTCGACTTCAAAATCTTGCAGGTTTTGCATTCATCTTCATAATGTGGCTATAAAGTTATTGTTTAACAGTGAAGGTGCAGCTGGGTGTGGTGGCTCACACCTGTAATCCAAGCATTTTGGTAGGCTGAGGCGGGTGGGGCACCTGAGGTTGGGAGTTTGAGACCAGCCTGACCAACATGGAGAAACCCTGTCTCTACTAAAAATAGAAAATTAGCCAGGCATGGTGGCACATACCTGTAATCCCAACTACTTGGGAGGCTGAGGCAGGAGAATCACTTGAATCCGGGTGGCTGAGGTTGCAGTGAGCCAAGATCATGCCACTGCACTCCAGCCTGGGCGACACAGCGAGACTCCGTCTCAAAAAAAAAAAAAAGAAACCAGTGGAGGTGCTTTTTTCCAAATGGCCTGGGATTGGGTTGTGGCTCCAACAATTTCAGGTTGAATAGATATGAAATTTAATTTCTCTATGCTTCAGCTTTTTCCTCTTTATTAAATTATAGAGATGGTATAATGTTGTGAGAAAAAAGTTAATAAATACCTGAACCCCACTAAGATCAAGGTCTGATGTATAGTAAGCATTCAGTACATGTTGTCCTTTATATATTTACCCAAGAAATAGTAAATAAATGTTCATATAGACTTGATACTGTCCTGGGTTTTGGAGAGACAGCAATTTTAAAAAATTGAAACAGTTAAAAAGAGTCCCTGTCTTCCTGGAGCTTACAGTCTAGTGGTAAGAGATTATAATAATCTCCAATCTCATGAACAATTTAACAGAATGATGGTGTTTTATATTTTTACTAATAAAGCAGCCAGCCTCTACCCTCTAACTTCTCAATCTTCTTTGAAGATTGATAATGTAGAAGGATGCCCAAGTTTTGTTTCCTGCATTCCCATACTTGCTTGCTGTCTGCCTCTGTTTAAGGAGCCGGGGTGCTAGGGGACTTCGGTGAAGAACAGAATCTCTACTAAGTGCCTGAAGAGCAGGATCACGGGACCTAGAATCGGACTGCAGGGCTTCAAATCCTCACTCTGCACTTTCTAGCTATGGGACCTCAAGCAAGAATCTTGACCTCTCAGTTTCCTCATTTGTAAAATGGAAACAATAATAATAATACTAATAATACCTATTATATATCCGAAGGTTGCTTTGATTACCAGTATTAATTCATTTTGCAACCACCAACATGATTGCAAAATGAACCAATATATGTAAAGTGCTTAGAAAAAGTTTTGGCATAAAACCAGTTCTCAGTGTGTATTAGCTTCTACCATTTTAATTATTATTGTTTTTATTATATATCATTATAATTATCTTTCTATATTCAATGCTAACCATCAAGTGTGTACTTAATAAATGTTTATTGAACTAAATAGGAGATGGTGCCGGGCATGGAGATACTCATGGTCTAGTGAGAAGAAAGACATGAGGATAACATACAAACATCCAAAGCAAGCTGATGAGTGCTAAGGGTGGCCTAAGAGCCAGCCAAGGCCAAGCGCACTGGTGGCACGATTTGCCTTCCCTCCCCACGGTTCCTGCTTTGTCATATATTGAGAAACCAGAACTTGTGAAAGTCTCCTTCCCAATTCAAGGAAGACTCAATAACTCATCTTCCCACATCAGGGAAGATGATGTGGGAAGATGAGTTATTTGTTTTGTTTTGTTTTGTTTTGTTTTGTTGAGATGGAGTTTTGCTCTTGTTGCCCAGACTGGAGTGCAATGGCACGACCTCAGCTCATTGCAACCTCCGCCTCTTGGGGTCAAGTGATTCTCCTGTCTCAGCCTCCTGAGTAGATGGGATTACAGGTGTCCGCCACCACACCTGGCTAACTTTTGTTTTTTTTTTTAGTAGAGATGGGGTTTCACCACATTGGCCAGGCTGGTCTCAAACTCCTGACCTCAGGTGATCTGCCCTCCTCGGCCTCCCAAAGTGCTGGGATTACAAGCGTGAGCCATCACTCCTGGCTAGAAGATGAGTTATTATTTCAACTTATGTTATAAAGTGTGATAAATTTTTTATTATGTATTATATAAATTGTGATATTATTTAACAAATTGTGATGAATTTCATATAATATAAAATTTACCGTTTCAGACAGTTTAAAGCGTACAATGAAGTGGTTTTTAGTATATTTTTGATGTTATACAATCATCACTACTAATTTCAGGACATTTCCATCCCCCTAAAAAGAAATTACTTACTTCGCAATTACTTCTTCCCCATCATCCACTGGCTACTACTATACTATTTTATGTCTTCCTGGATTCATCTGTTCTAGACACTTAATATAAATAGATTTATACAATTTTTGACCTTGTGCATTTGGCTTTTTTCACTTAGTAAAATGCTTTTAAGATTCATCCATGTTGTACTATGCATCAGTGCTTCATTCCTTTTTATGACTGGATAATATTCCATTGTATGGATAGTCCACATTTTGTTTACCCATTCATTGATTGGTAGACATTTGGGATTTTTTCCATTTGTTTGGTATTATGAATAATGCTGCCATGGCATTTGTCTACTAGTGTTACATGGATATATGTTTTTATTCTTTTGGATGTATATTTAGATGTGGTATTGCTTAGTCATATGGTAACCCCATCTTTAGGTTTTTGAGGAAGTGACAAAATTTTCCACAGTGGCCGCTATATTTTACATTCCTATCAACAATGAATGAGGGCTCCAGTTTATCCACATTCTCACCAATACTTGTTATATTTCTTTTTTCTTTTTAATTATAGCTATCCTAGAGACTGTATACTGATATGACATTATAGTTTTCATTTGCATTTCCCTGATGATTGATGATGTTAATCATTTTTTATGTGCATTTTAGCCGTCGGTATACTTTCTTTAGAGAAATTCCTGCTCAAATCCAAGTCCATTGCATGTATTTTAATTAGATTGTCGTTTTATTGCTGAGTTGTAAGTGTCCATCATAGATTCTGGATTCTAGACCCTTATCAGATGTATGGTTTGAAAATATATATATTTCCTTCCATTTGTGGGTTACCTTTTTTACTTTCTTGATACTATCCTTTGATGCACAAAGTTTTTAATTTTGTTAAAGTACAATTTATATATTTTTTCTTTTGTTGTTTGTGCTTTTGGTGTCATATTTAAGAAACAATAACATAATCCAAGGTCATAAAGATTTATATCTATGTCTCCTTCTAAGAATACTATGACTTCAGTTCTTATATTTAAGTCTTTGATCCATTTTCAGGTTCTTTGTATAAGGTGTGAGGTAGAGGGTTCAAATTTATTCTTTTGTCTGTGCATATCAAGTTGTTCCAGTACCATTTGTTGAAAAGACTATTCTTTCCCCATTGAACGGTCTCAGTTACCTTGTTGAAAATCAATTGACCATGGATATTTAGGTTTGTTTCTGTATTCTCATTTCTATTCTGTTGATCTATATGTCTATCTCTTTGCTAGTACAACAAAGTTTGATTAATGTAGCTTTGTATTACATGTTAATATTAAAAGTGTGAGTCCTTCAAGTTTGTTATTCATCTGGACTTTGGTTATTCAGGGTTCCTTGCATTCCCATATGAATTTTAGGATCAACTAGCCCATTTGTGCAAAAAAAAAAAAAAAAGCAGTTATAGTTTTGATAGCAGTTGTACTAAGTCTATAGATTAATTGGGTACTAATGTCATTTTAACAATATTTTCTAGTTTTCCAGTTCACTAATATGAGATGTGTTTCTATTTATTTAGGTCGTCTTTGATTGCTTTCAAAAGTGTGTTGTAGTTTTCGGTGCATAAGTCTTGTACTTTCTTGGTTAAATTTATTACCAAGCGTTTTATTCTTTTCGATGGTATTTTAAATGTAATTGTTTTTTAAATTTTGTTTTTGTATTGTTCATTGCTGGTGTACAGAAGTAGAGCTGATTTTTATATTAATCTTGTATCCTACAACTTTCCTAAACTTGTTTATTAGCTCTAATAGTATTTTTTATGGATTCTTCAGGATTTTCTCTACATAAAATCATGTCTTCTGCTAATAGAGATAGTTTTGCTTCTCATTTCAATCTGGGTGCTTATTCCTTTTTCTTACCTGACTGCTTTGACTGGAACTTCCAGTATAATATTGAATAGAAGTGGAGAGAACAGACATCCGTATACTGTTTCTTATAAATAAAATGTCCAGTCTTTCACTGTTAAGTATGACGTTAGTTGTGTTTTTTTTTAATAGAAGCTCTTTATCAGATTGAGGAAGTTCCCTTCAATTCCTAGTTTATTGTGTGTTTTCAACATGAAAGGTGACAGATCGTGTCTGATTCTTTTTCTGCATCTATTGATATGATCCTGTGGCTTTCTCTCCCTTTATTCTATAAATATAAGGTATTACATCAATTGATTTTTAACAAACCTTGCATTCCTTGGATAAACTGCACTTGGTAATGATGTATAATTCTTTAAATAGGCTGGTGGATTTGGTTTGCTAGTATTTTGTTGGGAATTTTTGTGCTAGTGTTCACAGGGGATATTGATCTATAATTTTCTTTTATTGTCATTCTTTGTCTGACTTTGGTACCAAGGTAATACTGGCCTCAGAAAAAGTTCAGAAGTATTCCCTCTTTTTCTATTTTTTGTAAGGTTTGAGAAGAATTGATGTTATATTTTTTAAATGTTTGGTAAAATTTACCATAAAGCCACGTGATCCTCAGCTTTTCTTTTTTAGAAATGTTTGTTGGATTGTTGGTTGGTTTTAATTATTGACTTAATATATTTACTTGTTGTAGGCCTATTCCGATTTTGTATTTCTTCTTTAGTCGGTTTTGATAGTTTGCATGTTTCTAGAAATTTGTTATATCCAAGTTATCTAATTTGTTGGTATACAACTGTTCATAATATTCTCTTTTAATTCTTTTTATTTCTGTAAGGTTGGTAATGATGTCCCCACTTTCATTTATTATTTTAGTCATTGGGATCTTCCCTTTTTGCTTGGCTAGTCTAGCTAAAATATGCCAATTTTACTGATCTTTTCAAAGAGCCACCTTTTTGTGTCATTGATCAGGGTTTATTTTTGAAGGGAGGTTTTCACTTTATAGTATCTGCTTGCAATTTGAGGGAGATTATATTGGTTTCTGCAATCACAAATGTACTGTTCTCTAAGGTGCAGTGTTTAAAAAGTGATGTCTCTGTATTTGATGAATGGAGTAATACATGTACTGACTTACAGAGAAAATTTTCCCCCTTTTGGTTAAATGATGTTGGCTACATTCTGACAGATGAAGCCTTGAGCAGTTAATAAGGAGAAATTATTGCTAAGGACACTGAAATGTGTTACAATCATTTTAGTGCTTATATTTTCTGCCAAAGATAAGTTAAACCAAATATAAATCTGCAAATGTAAACAATTACTTTATGTCATCTTATTCTCAAATTCTTCCTCAATTTTTTATTTTTTATTTTTATTTTTATTTTTTGAGATGGAGTCTCGCTCTCTCACCCCGACTGGAGTACAGTGGCATGATCTCAGCTCACTTCAATTTCCACCTCCCGGGTTCAAGCGATTCTCTTGCCTCAGCCTCCTGAGTAGCTGGGATTACAGGTGCCCGCCACCACGCCTGGCTAATTTTTGTATTTCTAGTAGAGACGGGGTTTCACCATGTTGATCAGGCTGGTCTTGAACTCCTGACCTTGTGATCTGCCCTCCTCAGCCTCCCAAAGTGCTGAGATTACAGGTGTGAGCCACCGCACCTGGCCAATATTTTATTCTCTAGGTACAGCACTACCTTTTTTTTTTTTTCTTTTTTTTGTTTTTTAACAGAATGCCCATTTCATCTTATCCCACAAACCCATAGAAATCTCCCTTTGGGAGGTAAAACCAGAAAAGAAGTCCTGACAAATAGCTACACGGCCTTCCCTTTTCCAGATCTGAAACTTTACACAGCCTGTCTCCTCTGCCTCATGACCTGATCTATATCTAGCAAATTCCTATCCATTTTCTTACATCTTTCAGAATAGAAAAGGGTCAAGAATGCTGGACTTGTTTTTGCCAGAACAATCTTTATGAAGAGCATAAAGCAGGTGGACCTTGATCTACTAATTGCAGAAAAGCAAATACATGGTCTTGTGCACGAGGCAGGTCAGTCATGCGTGAGTGATGGTCTGGGCAAAGGGTTAGTGACAGGAAAAGCTGAATTGAGAACAAGACATCACAGGATAGCTCAAGATCTGAATATAAAGTCTAAAATGACCTTCACCTCCCTGCCAGATACACACACATGGGTGCACGAACACGTGCCATACACAAGTACACATACAGACCACGAAGGCCTTCCTTTCAGTCACACAAAAACATATGACTACCTGTGATCTGAAACCACTTTCTTTTGCATTTGTCTCCAAAGGAAATGGAAATGAAAGCAAAATGGAAGGACGTGAGGTCCTTATCCTTGGAGATCCTATGGAGTCTCCACAGACATTCCTTGAAGAAATCAGGTATGATGGATGCTAATGCAGAGCCTGGCGTTTAGCAAAAGGGAGTCCTACATTTCGTGAGCTGGATTATGTGTGTGTGTGTGTGTTAGATCATCTACATAAACAACCACCAGCAATTCCTCCCATTCCTGTACACTCATGCCACTACTTCTGTCAAGAATAGGAGTCTCCTTCTCTTGAATCAAAGCTGTTCCTGTGATTGTTTTGACCAACACAGTGCAACAGAAGTGATACTGTTTCTTGGGAAGCCTGAAAGTTTTCACGTTTGCCTTTTGGAATCCAGCTGTTATTGAAAGAAGCTGGATAGACTACTTAAAAAAAAGAGAGAAACAATGTGGAGAGAAAAAACTCATTTGCTTACTTTTATAAGATCTTAGGTGGTTTGACTTCTTAAAAACATGGCTTTCAATTTGAAATAAAAGTAAAATAGCTGTGTCTGTTAAGTGCTAGATAGGGGTGCAACTGCACACTGGTCTGTGAAGTCATGTCTGCATAGCCTACACACAGCTTCCAGAAATAGGCTTTCAAGACTTGGTTCAAGATACCCTTAAATATGTCTTTGTTTTCAGGATGATGAACATAATGTTTCTTAGAGAAGCAGAAAGTCAACACTTGGGTCACATGTTCATCTCTTCTAGTCTTGAATACTTCTTTGTATGGGGAGCTCATCAGCTTCCAAAGCAGAAGTTCTACATAGAGACTACTCAAATGTAAAGTGAAGTTCCAACAGAGTTCCAGCAGAGCCACAAAATCAATCCATGTCTCATGCACATTCCATTCTCTGTTCACACTAATCACTCCAAAGGAGAATTAAGGGACTAGGCAAAACTTGTTAACTTTCTCAGGTCCTCTGGGTAAATGTCAAATGACTGTGAAAATGGGACTCTAGTGAAGGAGAGAATGGGGCTCTCTGGAGTCTGACTCATTCCAGCTAAGAAGGTTGGGACTTTTGAGGAGGATCCAGGTTCCTTGACTTATTTATCCAGATTTATTCCATTCTTACTCATCCATTTGCTCATTGCATAAACATATATCCATTATTGATCAAGTGCATGCATTGGGAAGTATCTTTAAATACATTAATGCTCATCTTCAAAACACTGTACAGAGTAAGTATTTTTATCCCTTTTACAGTAGATTCAGAGAAGGACTTTGCAACAGTCACACATTTAGCCATGGCCAGAGTCAAAAATCTTACAAGGTCTTTGTATTTCAAAGCTCATGTTGACTCTGTTACCCTTGTGTTACCCAACTGACATTAGATTGAAACATCTAGTTTCACCTATATTATAATTTGCTTATTTAAAAAAATTTACTCTTTATAAATAAATTTATTTTAATAAACTCTACATGGTTAGCAAGAGAAAAATCATACATTGTTTTAAATATCAGAGCAATATTACTGACCTCAAATGGAAAGGAGCAATGAAAATGAAGCTGAATTGTTGGGTTTTGGTTAGATAAGAGGCATTTTCAAGGGCTTGAGCCTAAAGTTTGTTCTTACTGTTATAAAGGGAAACTAGCAAGTGGTACCCAGAGGTATTAGAAACATATTGACACACAGCTGAGACTTTTCCCCCCTATTATTTAAATGAGGAAGAATAAAAGAGAATTCAAAGGGCAATGAGTTCTCAACAGGCGTTAGCGACCTTCCTTTTGTGCACCTTCTAAAACCACCCCCATATCACTGTCAAAGAACTGCGGCTGTGTACGGTGTTTCTTCTCTCAAGAGTGCCTTGAAAGATCTTGAAGAGACAGACAAAATCCAGACAAATGCCATGCAGTATGAAAAGTATAATGTCATCATGCTGTCCAAACTTTTTGATCACGAACTCTTGTAATAAATTTTTGAACCTATACTCTCTACATACATTTATAGTCCCCCTTTTAAAATGAATATATGTGCAAGGGCATGCCAGTATTTTACGCATCTTGTAAAGCGAACAAAAGTATAATTTTTTTACAATAAATATTTTTTTTTTTCCAAATTACTCAAAAGAAGGCCATGAGTTGTCCCATTTGGGAGACTACGGGTTAAGGTGGAAAGTGCAGGGATAACAAATGGAAGGCACCCAGCTCACCAAAAAAGATGAAATGGAGGCTCAGACAAGGCTCTCTGTTGGGGGGTTCACATGAAATGATCCTAGTGTCATCAAGGTAGACAATTCAGAATAGAAGGGGCCAACCCAAGTGGGCATCCATACACATACACACAGGCCGCAAATGAGGGAGTAGGGAAATGAAATGGTAGAAAAAGGGGAGGAAAGACAGCAGAATCAGTTCCTGAATGGCTTTGCAAACTGAGCTGAGCCAAGAGGCAATGGGGAAACATTGAAGGGTTTTAGCAGGGAGCAATCCAAGCTCCAGAATATCTTTCCTCCATTCTCAAAAACTCACACATGGGTGCACAAAGCCACCCTCACCCTTACACAAACAAGGAAAAGAACTGCCTGCCTACCAAATGATTAAATTCACAGCAGTCATTTCTGCAGTCATTCAGCACACATTTATTAAGTGCCTACTATGTGCTATTTGTAGTGGGTAGTCAGAAGCGAACAAAACATCATAGAGCTTTCAGTCATGTGGGGAAGATAGACTAAAAGCAAGTAAATAATCAAATTCATTCATAATCAAATTGCAGAAAGAAATAATGTGACTATGAGAGAATGGGAATAGCAATTGGCAGTATCCTGAGGTGAATGAAAGAATATGCATTGAAATCCTTTCATTGAATTGAAGCAGTATCCTGAGGTGGGCTTCTCAAGCAAGGCCTCTCGGTAGGAGATGGGTAAGCCAAGATATGAGTGAATTAAAATAACCAGTCTGTAAAGGGGTTGGGGAGGAGTTGTCCAGGCTCTAGGAATGTTTTAGATGAAGAGACCATGAGTATACAAAATCTTTGCATAGGTGGGGAAACAAAGAAGCCTGGAAAGCTGAATTAGAGTGAGGGAGGATGAGATCACAGATGGTTTTATAAGATGGGCAGAGACTTGATGCCCAGGAAGCAATGGGAAGGCAATGAAGGTGATTGACTGGGAGGAGTGAGTCTTGCATTACATTTTGACTTTAAAAAATGTTTTTAAAGAGATGGGGTCTTGCTATGTTGCCCAGGCTGGCCTTGAACTTCTGAGATCAAGGGATCGTCCTGCCTTAACCTCCCTAGTAACTGGGACGACAGGTGTGCACCAACACTGTGCCCAGCTCACATTACATTTTGAATAGCTCCATCTGGCTGCTGGGAGGCCTGGTGATTTTTGTTGCTGGTCTCCTTCAGGGGAGCTTGCTTGGCAAAAGGTGGTAGTCATAAATGAAGAGACAAGTAGATATTTGAGTAATAATATGGACAGAACTTGGTGATTGTAAGAGTGAAAAGAGTAGAATTTGGCAAAAGATGCAGAACTCAAGCACATGATGTCCAGAGAGCCCAACTGCATAAAACAAGGAGAGCCTCAGCCTCCAGACAGCATGGGGGCAGGACTGTTTCATGTCACAGCAACAGGGCATCTCACTGCTTCTGGAAGGAGACAAATCTCTCAGAGGATCCGGGGTGTCCTCAAGTCCAAACTCAAAGGGTGGCTGGTTACATTTTTCTTTGTCTCCAAAAACTTATGCATGCTTGATGCTGCTTTTCAAAACAACATTGAAGAATTAAAAATTATAATGAAATCTGGAAATGTGGTACTGATCAGGGGTGTTTTCTTCCTTCATCACTGGGCTCTGGACTGACTCAGAGAGAGCTCAGTGCAGGCATGAATTATCTTTTCCATCAACACTATCGCCCATAAGGAAGCCACATCTGCAGCACTACTCACCAACCAGTTTTGGGGACCACCTGGGAAAGGGGTGGGGGGGACTCCAGCTGATTACTCAGGACAGACCACCCTTTGGTAGGAACTGCCCCTAGGAAGCTGATCTTCAGCCTGATCTAGCCCCCAGTGTTTGCTTTTCCCTTTGTTTTCTTCTTGCTTCTTCCATTGATCCTAAGTGAATAGCAGTGCTTTGAGCTCTCTTGGAGAAAAGGGAACTGGCATGTTTTAAGTAAGAAAGCACTTGCTACAACCAAGTCCCTGAGTTAGTGGTTTACATGGCTTATCTGATCAGAGGTTCACAGCGAAGTTCAATGTGGGAAGTATTACCCCTGTGTTACCAACAAGAAAAATGAAGTTCAGAGATGTCAAGAGAGGTATCCAAGGGTCTTGCATCTAACAAGTGGTAAGGCCAACAAGACCACAGATAATAAAATCAACAGTGTCCATTTTGATAGTCTTACCATGGGCTAAACAAGGGTTTAAGTGGTTTACACACACCTACCTAAATAATCCTCACCCTCAGTCCTCAGTAGGAGGCAATAAGGAGGAAAGACCCCCTATGAGGAAGGTGTTCCTATTATCCCCATAGCCCGAGGTCATCCAGATAATAAGAACTGGGATTTGATCTCAGCCATTCTGGGTCTACTCTCTGCCCTAGATTTGCTCAAATTTGTACCCTTTTCATTGTACAACTTTGCACACGGAATCACTTAGAAGACAGTAATTCTAAACCCATTATGAGGACCTCAGTGGGAGTCAGGAATGAGAGATAATTAAAGAAACACTTTCTATAATGAATGTCACATGGGCCCACTGCCTGGGTTTGCATATGTTTGCATATGTCAGCCACATGGGTACATTTCAAGGGACAGATAGCATGAAGTCTTGGAGGCTTTTTATGTTTTTATGTGTGAGCTAGAACACATGGTTGAAGCTTTCTCTCCTCAGTTCCCTCACTGTTAAAAAGAGGCTAATTTCTTCTACATGAGATATATCCATGGAAGTGTTTTATAACATCTAGCACATAGAGGCATAGACACACAGATTTCAGTCCCTTTCCCACTTCTAAGGAATCAGTGTGTCAAGAAAAGAAAAGTGGAGGAGAAAGAAATGGACACACAGGTTTTCTTTGGGTTCAAAATGGAAACACTTACTGAAGACACAGTGCCTACAAGGGAATTCAAAATGGAGATGTAAGAGAACCCAGAGGAATCAGGCAATGATTGTGATAAGAACAACTAGAATAGCAGAAGAAATATTATAGTGAAAGAATCTCTTATTAGTCAAATTGTAGGGAAACAAAGGGTCTGGCCTGCCAATTTTTTTTTCTTTTTTACAATCTGCATATGCCTCACCCAGACACACGTTAGGCCACCCACAACAAGTATAATAGGCTGTCAGGCTAAAGAGAATCCCTTCTGGGGGGTCTGAGTTAGACACCCAGATGTTTGCATATTGACTTATTCAGAGTAGAGATAAACAGGGACGTAGAAAGAGAACGTCCCCAGCCTCCACTGGGGAAAACTGGCCACTGAGCAGCATAGACAAGAGGAAGGAGTAAAATCCAAGTATAACATGGGAAAGAAGATATTGCAGAACAAGAAACCAGGAGGGGAGAGTGTGGAGGGAAAAGACTCAGGGATGTGAGGAAAATGAGTGAGGTGTGCAGGATTCAGGGTGGGTTTGGGAGGGTATGAGTTTTGCGGAAAAAAGATATTAAGGGGTTACTGAAAAAAAATGGGATAGAATTGTAAATTCTCAAGAGTTTTCCCTTTGAGTCAAAATGAAGTGGTGGGGAGCAGGGCATTTTGTGATACCCGTGATTACTGCTCAGTGTAGGATGTCCTCAGGGTAAGGACTGTGTTTCGTTTGCCTCATGGCCCCTGCTATCCAGCAGGATGTGGACACACAGTTGGCGCTCAGTTAGTGCTGAATGAATCAGCACCTATGGTAGGAGGGGAGTCATCTTGATCCATGGCCCCTGCTATCCTGCACCATGAGTGCAGGGAGCCCAGAATCCCAGCAGCAAGGTGAGGGTGGAGGTGGTTGGGTGGGGGAGACAGAAACCCCCCAGTAGCCAGTGCTGTGTGCTGGTAGGAGAAGCCCTTCATCTCTTTGCACTGCCCACAGGCACCCAATCAGCTGAGGGGCGAAGCTGTGTGCTCTGCACTAGGGCAGGAGAAAGGAGGAGAGGTAGCAGTGGTGGGATGTTCTCTCTCCAGGGGGGCTGAACCTGCCCAGACCTCTCTCAGTCTCATGCCGAACCAGACTATGTGGCTTTCCATCCCTTCTCCCTCCCACAAATAGATCCTTTTGTATGCCTTTCTTTTAGTTTTGTCAGAGTCAACTTGGACTCCCAGTGGTCAGTATGGGCTCACCAAGATGTTAGTCTAACACTCTCACAGACTAGAGTCAGGGCAAAGACTAAGGGCCAGTACTGAGTCCTCATTATGTACCAGACACTGTGCTAAGGGTTGTACGTGTCTTCTCTATGCTTCATAATAACCAGAAAAGATGTTGTCCAAGTCCATGATGAATTGCATGAAGATCAGAGTAGATTCACAGCTTGCTCAAGATAACCTCGCTAATAAATTTGGTCTTTCTGGCTCTTAAATCTCCTCCTATAAAACCACGTGGGCATTCAGCCATTTTGATATTAGTTTTCGGGGTGGTGATGGGGTGATAATGGTAGGGATGGGGAAGGTGAGAATAATCATTTCTATTATTTTATCATGATAATACTGACATAATTATAGGTGAGAAAACTGAAACTGAGAGAGGTTAAATCATTTGCCCAAGATCACAGAATTGGTAGATGAATCCTTGAAATACACCAGAAAACGACTTAGAATGTACCACACTGCTGATACACAGACATAAATAGAGATTGAAGAGTGGAGGGTGATGGGTTGAGGTTTAAGGCATACATTTTCCTCCTACACCCAACATGTTGCATTCAGACAAATTACTTGTTTTTATGCTAACCAGTAGTTATGTTAGGTATGCTGTATGGCCTTACTGTAGCCATTTTTGGGGGCTGTTTCCATGTGTATTTATCTTATTCCACCACCTTGGGATCTCACCATAGTGGGTTGGAAGGGAATGAACAAGTCTGCCCAGAGATCCAGCTTGGAGAAGAACCCTTGGTAGCAGAAAGTAAATCTCAGCCTTTTAATATCAGTTTTCATTTCTTATTGATCCATTTTATTTTCCTTTTATAGAAGAGGAGCGTCCCTGCAGTCTAGCTCATCAGTGGACCTTTAAATGTTTCCTACTGATCTGTGAAACTATTGTCTCGGTCTGCATTACCCCTTTTGGAGACACCCTTTGCTTTTGGGTCATGTTCTGTATTTAGCTTGCCTTCCCAACATGGCTTCTTTTCTCAGAGCAAATAGTAGACATCTTGTGCTCAAGCTTGCAGATTGATCTGTCGTGGTAATGCTGCTGACACCTGTTTTGGGGCTCCAGGAGGTCTTCAATTCTGAAAAGCAATGGGCAATGTTGGTAGAGGGGTGAGGGTGTAGTGAAGACCCAATGGCCTCATTCCAAAGGAATAAAGTAAGGTTAAAAACAAGAACTGCCCTTTAGTGAGCACTTTCTCCTTGCTTCATCCTCACAACAACCATGGGAAGAAAAGTTATACAGATGTAGAAACTGAGGCTGAGACATATGTAGTTGTTTGTGCAGACATACTCAGCTTTGAATTGTTTTTCTAGAGCTTGTCTATGAAATCCTTGTCTCCAAGATGAGAATCATGATAGAACATTCTAGGGGCATTCTAAGGTTCCCATTAGGTGATATATCTGAGGCCCTTTATAGAATGTCCAGCACAGAGGGCGTACCCAGTAGATATTTGATGAACGAAAAGATACCTCTTTCAACCCATTACAACAAATTATAAAATTCATTTGTCTCCTCTACCCCCGTCATTAGAGGGAAATCCATTATTCTTTCTAAAACTAACACTTGCCATGAAGCGTAGCTTCCAGATTATTTTTTTTTTAAAGTATTTGAAAATAGCTAGTTTAGTGCCTGGCATACAGTAGGTGCTCAATACATGTTGGTTATTTCATTTATTCTTCCTCCCCTGGCTCCTGAGAAACTCTATGACTCCTGTCCCCAGCATCCTCAAGTTTCCTTATCGTTTACCTTCAGACACAGTCTTCCTAACATTCTTTTTTTTCTTTCCAACTTTTATTTTAGGTTTGGGGGATACAAGCACAGGTTTGTTACATTGGTAAATTGCATGATGCAGGGGTTTGGCATATAAATTATTTTGTCACCCATGTAATGAGCATGGTACTGAATAGTTAGTTTTTTGATCCTCTTCCTTCTCCTGCCCTCCACCCTCAAGTGGGCCCTGGTATCCATTGTTCCCTTCTTTGTGTCCACGTGTACTCAATGCTTAGCTCCCACTTACAAGTGAGAACATGTGATATTTAATTTCTGTTCCAGCTTTAATTCACAAACACTATTAACCTCTCTCCAATATTTTTTTCAGCCATACTCCTTGAGCCTTCATCAGCACAAGCTTTCTTCCTCACAGCTCACTCTTTTCTTCTCAGCTCCTAGGAATTGCCTCTGACTTCTCCTAAGCTCCTATCTCTTCAATGTTCTATTGACCTATTCATTTCTTGACATTCATACTTGTCTTTCTCAGCCTCTCTCTTGCCTTTTATAATGTTCGTTATCCCCTCTTCCTTGACAAAGTGCTCTCTTCTCTTGGCTTCTGGGTCATTTCATTAGTTCATTCATTTATTCACTCACTCCACCATTTCCATGTGCCTTTGTGTGCTATAAGAGGCACCAGAATTAAACATAGCAACTATTCAAGGAGCATTGAGATACGATGGTATACTCTGAGCTTTCTTCTCTCTTCTGCCTTTCTGCCTTCTGTCCAACCCTGAAGGATCCTTTCAGCCTCCCTACAGATGTCATCTCTGCAAAGACATCCTGATCATCCTTAGACTGGGACCATTGTTTCTTTTTGTCTTCACTGTTCCTATTCATTCAGCTTACTTCAATCATTGCCTATATCCCTTGGATGGAAATTCTCTAGTTTTGCTTCCAACTCACACTGTGTGTTCCTTAGAGGTATGGAATAGGCAAGGCTTGATAAGTATCTACTGAGTTCAATGGAATATTGCCAGTAACTCCTTCACTTTCTCCCTTGCTTACTCTTTTTTGTTCTGTTCCATAAACGGAGACATGTCTTGAGAAGTTCAATCTTTGTCTCTTCATGCTCTTTAGGTGGTTTGTTTATTATAAAACAAGCTGGAAAAGACATACTCTATTTATTCCATTATGGTCTTCAGCTATTATCTTGTACACAACCATACAAATAGAGTCTTACCATTCTTTCTGACCTTGGCCCTCATTTTCCAGGGCAGCACTCATACATCCTTTAACCAGGAATCTTCACCCCGGTCAGTTGTGTCTTGCATTCATTTCTCAAGGCTGCTATAACAAATTATCACAAATTGGGTGGTTTAGAACAACAGAAGTTTATTCTCCTGTAGCTCTAGAGGCTGAAAGTCTGAAATCAAGGTGTTGGCAGGGCCGTGCTCCATCCAAAAGTTCTAGGAAATAATCTGTTCCATGAAAATCTCCAAGCAGCTAGTGGTGGCCAGAAATCCTTGGCGTTCCTTGGATTGTAGCCATTTCACTCTGATATCTGCCCTTCTTACCTCTGTCTGTGTCTGTATCTTTACAAGGACACTAGTCATTGGATTTATGGATTTATTACCCACCCTAAATCATTATGACTTCATGTTAATTTCATTATATCTGCAAAGACCCTATTTACACATAATCTCACATTCTGAGGTTCTGGGAGGACAGGAATTTTGGGAGGACACTACTCACTCTCCATTCTTCAATCTATCTTGCTACCAAAATCACATTACCCAGTCACTGCATGGTCGTATCCTTCCAGGCCTCAAAAAGCTAAAAACAACTTTACACGTTCCCACTTTCTTGACCACCATAAGCTACCTAAGCAGTCTGTTTTCCAATCATAGTGCACATTAATTTTAAGTACTTAAAAGAATTATAACCCTGATAAACTATAAACTCTATGGGAATAGAAATCTAGTCTGCCCTTTTTATTCCCATTTCCAAGCATGCCGCGCAGCTTGTGTGTAGGTGTTCAATTGCTGTCTCTTGAATGAAGACGCGGTGAGTTGAGCCTCAGTTTCAAGTCCTCTACCTGACTTCAAAGAGTCCTCTATTACCTGTCACTGCACCATCAGCTCCCGTCAGCATTTGCTGAGCAAAAATTAGGTGCTCTCAGTAGATACTTGCTGGTTGATTGATCAATCCATCAACCAGGTTTCCTGCTCTGAAGCGTTTTTAATCTGGGTCTCCAGAGGGGTGAGGTAAGGGGCATAAGAGGGGCAAAAGATGGACAGTAGAGACACTTGATCAGCATTCCCGCCTTAGAACTTCTGGGACTTGCGCAAGGTTTCAATTTGCCTGAGAATCCACTTGTAGTCCTTCAAGGAGATATAAAAGCAATGACCTTTGGAGCCATGGAATGTGGGGACCAGCACATGGACATGAAGATTCATATGAAGAGTATGGTATGAATTAAGATTCACGTTTCTCTGCAGAGAATGTTGGAGAAAGGCAGGGTGCTGACTTAAGTTGGAGAGATGCCAGTAACCTGCATTCTCACCTGGATCAGCAATAGGTCTGTGCCAGTAAAGAAAGTTTGTGAAAGTTACACTGGATGGCCACACGTCTTCTAATACATGCCACCTTGGTGTGACTTGCACCTGGGTCTTTAAAAAATGATGTTCTGAGACTCTGGATGAGGTTGCCCCTAGAATGAAGCTGAGACCAGTGAAAGCAGCTGTTTCTGATGTAGCTAATCTTTCTGTCAGTTGGCTTCTGCAGAAAATGTTAATGTCTATCTAGGATGATTACAAAAAAAAAAAAAAAAACAGAAAGAGCAGAGGAGAGGTTGGGGTACCAATCACTTTACTGTGAAATTTGGTCATAGGCCATCACAATTGTTACCCACATCTGAGTCAACTCCTTCCCCACCTCTACCCCAAGCTGATGTGTCCTGAAGCAATGAACTTCAGACATCTAGTAAGTCAAAAGACATGTGCATCTACTGTTTTATTTTTCCTTGTTGGTTTTTCTTTTCTAAGTGTCCTAAGTCACCCATCCTCTTAGCACCTATTTTTTTCGGGGATTACAGAACTAAAGCTGGCTTTATTTTGTTTCAGTTCCCTTGTATCCATTTCAATAGAATCACTAATACCACTCATTTTCAGATTTTGTGTGCTTAATAGATTGGGAATATGAGGTCATGTGTCCAAAAAGATAATTATCATTCTGGGCAATGATTGAATGGTTTCATTGTCCTCAAAATATACTGCAGGCAAAAACGACTTTTGTTATGGCATTACCTGATGTGTGTGTGATTCCCGAAACTTCACATGACTCAATTTGCCATTCTAGAATAACAAAAAGTTAACTTTGCTACAAGGAAAGTGGAATTTTAATAGCAGATACGTCTGTATTATCAGGAAATGCAAGCTATGCAAAAATTGTGTTCACTACTAGTTTATCAGATCCTGGTGAGTGAGAGTTTATCACATGTGCCTATAAGTTACTGAATTTATTTATTTCCAAAATTCTCATCACTTGGAGCTGGAGGGATGAGCAGCACCTCCCCTGGCTTTCTGTAGTAAGAACATTGGTTCACAACACTTCTTTCACAGCCTCTTTTACTTCCTGGAGGCAGAGAGGGCCTCAGCTTTGTGCTCTCCCGGTGGAATGTGGATGTGAACTGAGGTCACCATTCCCACAACTCTTTGAATCCCAAAAGGACTGACATAAAGGATTCTTGGAAAGAATGTCCAGCTTCAGGCCAAAGCAGGAAATAGGAAATGCCAAAGACTAGGTGCATAGATTAAATCATGACGAGCAACCTAGAACTTTCTTCGGTATTTCAACTCATCATGTTGCTGCTGAGCTCAACATGGACGTGCCAAGAGTGGCCCCACTTAGAGGTCTGCCTCATCTGTGTGGCTGTGTAGCTTCCATATGGCCCCAGACTTCCCACTGCTCCTGACCTAACCACAGCAGCACCCAAGACAACAGGGCACCATGGACAGGGTTTATGTTGCCATCTCTGGCCAAGCATGTTTCATTCTCTATTTGCTTTCTATCTCTTCAACATCCCCTTCATCTCTCATCATCAATCTGCATCAATGTAGCATTAATCTTCAATAATAATCAAAGATGAGACCAATCAGTCAAAAGACTGGATGTAGAAACTGAAACTTTTGGGTATGAGTCTCACTGCATCACTTACTAGGTGAGTGAACTTAGGTAAGTGACTGATCACCTCCCAGCACTCACAAGCCTAAATGTCCTCCAATAGAAAACGGGTAACAATACCTACCTGACACAAGCTGAGATTCAAAATGCCTGTACCACATGCCATAATCCAGGGGCAGGGTGGGAAAACCACCTTTGCTGCTGGAACTTTTGAACCATGTGCTCTCATTGCAACGATAATCTAAAGTAAAATTGGCAAAGCATTTTCTGCACTATCCGGATGACCCTTTATATTTAAAGAACTGCCATTGCATTTTAATGCCGATGGTTGCAAAGAAAGCTTGCAAGATCTAATACTAATTTGTTTGGCTCTACTAGTGAAAAAGGAATAAAAGGGAAATAAATTTAAAATTATACACTGCTGTCAAATCAATGCCAAGTAACATCATGATGCCCAGTATAAATGGGGAGCAATCATGGGACACTTGAGTCATCATACCGCGTGTAGGCTTGGTGAATGGAAATGTCCTGTACAGCAGCATTCAATACCGCTTTTGCATAGTAAGTTTTGAATCAGTTTCATCAAAACCATATCATCTGTTACATTTAAGTAAAATTTATGTAGCTTCGTTTGCATTAAATTTATTAATTTATTTTGTTTTTTAGTTTCTTAGCAGCAATAAGCATTGGGAGGTAAAACAGAATTTTACTTTCCAAATTTTTTTTAAAACATCATACTAAAAAGAATATGTCAGATTTTATTCCGTACTTTAAGTGGATTCTGTGTGTAACTAAATTGGGGAAGCATTCTAATAACGTACTTGAACTTCTACATAGTAAATGACCCAGAGAAGATATATAAGAAATGCTGAGTTTTCTTTTTGGAGGTGTGTGTAATGGCAGTGTATCTTTTGCATGGTGAAGGATAGGAAGGATAAAAAAAAATGAATAGTCATAAATCTGTCTCTTCATCACTTTTTATGTGCACCTGGTAATATGTTAAGGATGTTGCTTAGATTGCCTTTCTAATCTTCATAACTATTTGAAGACTCAGGATATTCTCCACTATATTACATTGCCTTCCTGCCTTCAAGGATCTGACAGTCTACTCAGGAAATGACTCATGCATAGAAATCATTCATTTGAGGTTATGAATGTTAAATGCTAAAAGAAAGGTACGTGAGAGCTCTAAGAAGAGAGGGATCTGTCAGGGTGGGTTGTCTGGAAGGTTTCATGAATTGAGGGTCAGATATGGATTGATAGCATTGCAGGAATGTTCCATCTGTCCCTCCAGACTCACTGTTCCCCTTCTGCACCCTCCTCTGAAACCCCAGGAAGCACCTTTCATAGATGATAACAACAGTTTCTCTTGCTAACTACCTGGTTTCCCTTTGGGCTCCACCAAAGGGATGGCAACTTGTTGTTCCACAGAAGCTTGGAAGAAAGTTTTCTCCTTTCAGAGGTCATCTTCTTCTGGAAGTCTCTTAGTAGGTTTCATGGTCAGATCACTAGTGGGACTGGATGTCTAGAATGGAGGGTCCCGTGAGGGTTCCAGAGCAGTTTCAAAATGATTTGCATGGTGTTGCTTTTCATACATTTAGCCTCTAAGCTGCGTGCCAGGCAGAGGTGTATCCATTGGTGTCCCCTCAGGAAATGCAGCTTTATCATGAGCATGTAACATGGGCACATAAGATAGCTGCCTGCCAATATCAGAAAGTTGGTTGAAATCAATCAGAGGAGAAACCAAGCCAAGATCTTGGCAAAAGCATGAGGAGGACACAGGAGTGTGGGAAGACAGGAGTCAAGCTATTTATTCCTTGGCATCCCCCTTCTTGACAAGTTGGCTGTTCTCTCTACTGAAAGCCAGAAGCTGGGGGGGAATGTACCTCCTCAACCCCTATCCATGCCACTGTATGTTATTTATTCCTCAAGTCCCGCCCTCACCTCAGTTAAATATCCCTTTAGTAAACTGTCCTCCCACTACCCAGTTTTTGTTATGTATCTGTTTTCCTCTACCCACTGCCTGATACACAGAGGGATGGGGTGATGGAGACCCCATACCAGGGATCTCAGGTGGGCAGCGGGTGGGGGCTCATCTAGGCAGGTACAAGGTGTATGTTAAGGTGCAAAGGATGGTGAACGCTGAATAAAAATAATAATTATTAGTATTGGCATTTGCAAGCCTGCTTTTACCTAACTGGAAACTAGGATCTTTAGCTCCATAAGTTTGAATCCTGGAGAGACCAGAGCATTGCCACTTCCATTTTCCACGGGAGGAAACAGAGTCACTGCTTAGACCTAAGGCAGTTTAGCTATTAAATGGCAAGGTCAAAATTCAACTGAGGTTCTATCTAATTCTGTCTCTGGATGCTCATTCAGACCTCTTTCAACCTCTCAGTGACAGAAACAGTCTGATGAGAATAAGATAAATACTTGGCTCAAGTAGCCAAGTAAGTATCCCAGTCTCCGTTGAGGGGACTTAAAAGGAAGAAAAGACCTTATACCCACCTACCCTTAGATCACAAGGGTCCTCTCTGAGGCCACCCTTTAGAGGAAGGGCTAGTGGAGCCATCTATTTTGTACAAGGAACTTCCTTGAGCTCCTTTAAACTGCAGAAAGCACCCCGCCATGTTAACTGGAACGCCCTTTCCAAGTGCAGCCAGAATCAGATTTTAGAAACTCTCTGGGCTTCTCTGAGTTAATAACTGTCCATCTTGCACCTGGCTGGCCTGCACGCCTCTGGGTCCTGAACTCTGGCCAGCAGCTATATCTGAGCTGGGGCCCACCTGCTCCTTGGAGAGTTGAAGCCTCCAGAATGAGCACTCATTAATGTGATTTCCTTGTGGTTAGGATGCTGAAAAGGCCTAGTGTGGCTCTAGGAGAAAATCATGGCATCAGGCATGCAGACCTGGCAAAGAATGTGCTGGAAAACCTGGCTGTGTGACAAACTTTTAGAGAAGGGAAGAACTTGCATCAATAAAATTTATTGCATTTTTAAATGTTTTTACATGTTTGTTATTAAATTTCTGGGAAAGATAGTACAGTTTAGCGAAGGGGGTGAAAAACACTGTCCCCCATCTTGAGTATAGCCTAGGAATATTTTTCTATATTTCTGTATAAATGCATATACACATTTTTTATTGTAAAAGTGTACATCCTGTTTACTCAAAGTGGAGTCCATGGACAGGTAGCCCTGGAATCACTTGAGAATCCACTGGAAATGCGTAATCTTGGGCTGACCCCAGATTTACCAAATGAGAATTTTAGCAAGATCTCCAGGTGGTGGAAGGGCATATAGACTATAAAGCTGAACAGTGTGGTGTTCATGTGCCAATGGTGTGAATGTGCCATGAATAATTTCATTAATCTCCTTTTAGCTCAAAAAATTATACTTTGTCTAAATTTTTATGATCACATGCTACAATACAGTGAAAAATGCTACAAAATAGCCTTTTCCATTCAACTTTGTACAAACAATAATGACGGTGATCACCATTGTTACTATGATTTATTAAGTGCTAATTACTTGCTAGGCCCTGTGATGAAAGCTTTACAAGAATTCTCATCTCATCCTTATCATGGCCTCCTACAAAAGGGCTATCTCTCATTTAGAAGTGATGTTACAGAGGCATATTTTAAATAAAGTATTTCAAATAATTATGATATTTTAAATATTGATATTACTATGACCGATGATAACGGTGATAGCATGTATTGGTCACACGCTACAGAGACTGTAGTAACTGCTTTATGTTCATTTTCTAAATCTGAACTTCAAAGGCTGAAGAGGCAAGTGTTATTAACCTCTCAAAATCAAGGTAAACAAGCTCAGAGGTTAAAAATCTTGTCCAAGGTCACATCTCAAGATCACAGTAGAATGCCAGTCTGGACGTGGGCTTGCTCGTTCCTCCACTCTCAGTCATCATGGTGCAGGAAGAGGAATGTGCTAATTTGCTTTCAGTTCTTCAGTGCATCCTTGGGGCCTCACCTCTCTGTCACTGTTGAGCTCCTAAGCAGGCCATTCTTCTCCCCAATCTTTTGTGTGTGAATAGAGAAGGGGATTCACCGCACTGCCTCCTTGGGGGGATGGGCTTAGAGAACAGAGGATTTGTTCCTAATCACACATCTCCACAGCAGAGCTGCAGGCATCGGAATCCTCAGACATTCAGACTGGCCAGCCGTGTGGCAAATATCCCAGGACTTTGCTGGGAACAATGGGCACTGAACTGCAGGTGACCCGACCTGCTAATCGCTGCCTGATTACCAGCTAATCAGTGCCTTGTTTGGGACACTGAATCCCAATTCCCTTTGGACTGGGCTGGGCCTTGGCAGACAGTCACCTGGTTAATGTGGCAGGGGCGAGGCAGAGGGTCATGTGCTCCAGTGCACGGAGTGGCCAAAGGCCACCGTTGGGGAAATGGTCACAGGGTCAGTCTCTCCCTCTGATCCTGGGCAACTATAACATTTGTCAACAGCAGGGAAGTGAATCGAGGTGGAGAAGTAAAGGCCAGTGCCTCTTTCCTGAAGCCTATGGAAAAAACAAGTGAATCGACCTTTAAAGGCACAGAGAAAACGGAAGTGTTCTTTTTTCAGAATTTCTGAAAGGAAAATATCATCTGGGAGGGTGAATTAACCACCATCAAGAACCCCATAGCTACCACCTCCATAATCAATATCATCACCACATCATCACTCTTACCACTTCTGTCATGGTAACCATCACCCCACCCCCATCCTCACCATCACCACCACCTCTACCACTACCACCACCACTACCATCACCATTACCATCATCACCACCAGCAACAACGCTTCTATTTCCACCACCACCCCACCACCACCCTCACCACCACCACCATCACCACACCACTACCTCAACAGTTGCCACCCTCTCTCCTACCATGGCCTCCACCACCACCACCACCATTACCACTAGCACCATCACCATCATGATCACCATCATCCCTCTCCCACCATCACCATCACCACCACCACCACCACCACCACCATCAACAACATCATCATCCCTCTCCCACCATCACCATCACCACCACCACCACCACCACCACCATCACCAACATCATCACCACTGCTGTCACCATCACCACCCCCTCCCCACCATCGCCACCAAAATCACCACCACCACTATCACCGTCACCATCACCACTGCTATCACCATCACCACCCCCTCCCCACCATCACCACCACAATCACTACCACCACTACCATCACCATCATCATCACCACTGCTTTCACCATCACCACCCCCTCCCCACCATCACCTCCTCCACCATCATCACCCCACCCCCACCTCCACCATCACCACCACCAACACCATCATCACCATGCCCTCGTCACACCTCCCACCAACACCATGTCCCTGATCACCACCACCACCATCACTACTTCTGGCCCTGCTGCCACACCACCACCACCACCATAGTTATCATTACCACTACCAACACTGCCATCACTGCTACAACCATTACTACCACCATTATCACTATTATCACCACCCACACCACCATCACCAGCACCACTTCTACCACCACCAACACCATCACACCACTATGAGGACAACCACCTTCACCAATGACTTATCATCATTAATTTCACCACCACCAAGAACAATGAAAACAATACCATCACTGCTGTTCCCACCACCATAACACCACCACGATAGCTGCCACGCCTAACTCACATTGCCATATCCCAAGGAAGCAGTTTAGAGTAGTATTTTTAAAACACTGGTTTGAGATTCAGACCAATTTAGGATCTATTCCAAGAAGTACTAGTTGTTTGAGTTTAAATAATCAATTAACCTTTGAAACTTAATTTCCCCCCCACAAAAAAAAAAAAAAATAGAAACAGTAATAGAGCCAGCTCATAGGAATGTGGCTCATACTGAACATTTAACACAATGTTTGACCCATAACTCAATGAAAGTTCACTATCTTTATGATCATTATTTCCGCCCCAACTCCTTTTTAATACACAGCTGCTCCCCTAGCATTTTTGCTTGAAAATGGGTGAGGAAAGGACAATTTATCCCTTTATTTCTAAATGTCATGGGACCCTCTAGGCTGCCTGACATCCCTTAGAAGCAGGGGTGTGGTCATGGCAGTATGAGCTGAAGAAAGTTCCAGATTTGGACTCAGCTGTCTGGGTTTGAATCCAGATCTGCTTTTTAAAAGCTCTCTGACCTTCAAAATGTGTCTGTCCTCTCAGAGACTTCCTCTTCTGAAAAATGGGGAATGATCATCTTTTCCTTGAAGCATTTGGGGAGGATTCTATGAGATAAGATAGAGAAAAGCCCCAGCAGATGATGGGCAGAGAGTAGGTACCCAATGCATGGAATAGACTTTGATTTGCTGATATTTCAGTTTTGAATAAATAATTATAAGGAAGTGAAAAATGTATGCACTGCTCTAGAGAACCTTCTACTGGGGAATAAAATCAAGTCTTTCTCTCTTCCAGATGGAGCTGAGCCTGACACTCTAACCGGTTCTCTGGGTGTACTGCAAAGGTCTAATAAAAGGCACCTTTGCCCGGTTGCTTCAATTCTAGGAAGCTGTTCAATGTTTGACTATATTTCTCCATACTCATTTGAAAACAGTTCATCAGGTTAGTTCAGTTGAATTATTGCTCCTTGGGAGTTTTCCAAACCCTGGATTTCCTTTGGAGAGAGCTAGATTCTATTCCATTCTTGGAATTCAGCTCCTTGCCCCTCTCTGTGACCCCGGATCGCAAATGCAGTAAAAATAAAAATATCCTGCTGCCTCCTGCACTAAGAAAGGACTCCCTGGCCTCCTGCTTAGAGATGGAATCTCATCTCTTGGGATTTTCAGAGCAAGAATGTTAGACAAGCTGTCCTTTTTCCTTCTTCATTTCTACATCTTGGTCACCGACATTTTGGTAGCAGACACTAGCAATAATGGATACTCCTAAAAGTATATATATGGTAAGAAGAAGAAAGGGAAAAAAAAATTCTATCCAATCACACTTGGCTCCTCCATACCCTGTATGAAGTGTTACTTAGTAGATTTTGTTAACCACGGTGAAAGAACTTTCAGCACAATTCCATCCATGGTCACTTAGCACAGACTACATATGGGGGAGTTAAGGGAGGCAGTGAAGAATTCTGAACCCACATAAACAAATTCCCTAGAATTAACTTTAGCAAATGCAGCACCTGGCTGGGGCACTTCTCAGATCTCCTAAGGAACACCAGGACAGGTAGACTGTCAGCCAGAGATGCAGTGTTTCATATTCTGAGTTTTCTTTCTTGTAAAAGTCTAGATTCCACTACCAATTAAGAAAGAAAGGATGTAGGAAAGAAAATTTATTAGCAGGTAGTCCACAAAGTGTCTTTCGAATCATTTCAAATTTCACTTCCACCTCTATGGTGTTGAGTCTTTTGTCAGGGTGGACTGACCCCTCTAATTCCCCACCTACCTCTGGATAGGATCTAAAGTCTTCTTTGAGCCAATTGCTACATCAAGGGTTTTATTGCCATTTAATTCTCCAAGCAACCCTGATTGCTTTGCCTTTTCTTATTTTTTTACCCAGTACTGCATTTCTAAAAAACTTCACACACTGCTAATCAGTGATTCCAGATAATTGTTTCTAACTGCCGCATGGTATTCCATAAAGGTCACCTCTTCAATTTACTTTCCCATTTCTGCAGCTAAGGACCCCCTGGTTGCCTCTGTGGCCCAGCAATCACAGGTCTTGGC
Organism: Pan paniscus; assembly: GCF_029289425.2. Taxonomy (NCBI): domain Eukaryota; kingdom Metazoa; phylum Chordata; class Mammalia; order Primates; family Hominidae; genus Pan; species Pan paniscus. Next base: position 89,459,003 of record NC_073267.2, on the reverse strand, counting down.
TGCATGAAATCCTCTTAGATTCCCTCTTCTGGACCCCAGGACCCAAGTGGGGATTCTTTGGGATATTCTGAAAGGGAACTACTGATTCTAATGTACATAGATGCTCAATTTTTGTGAGCTTATTCTTTGGATTGGCTTCACTTCTATAACCCTAAGAGGTGGACGTGAAAAGTCATGTGTTCTCACATCTTAGACTTGGCATTATCCAACTTGCCCATTTTTACCAATCTGATGAGTATAAACTTATAGCTCATTGGATTTGGTTTGCTTTACCCTGATTTTGAGCTTTATATTATTATGTGAACCATTTGGATTTTTACCTCTGTGATTTACCTGTCATATTCTTTGCCTCTGTTTATTTTTCCTTGTTTGTTTCTTTTTTTATTTTTATTTTTGAGACACAGTCTCGCTCTGTTGCCCAGGCTGGAGTGCAGTGGCGCGATCTTGGCTCACTGCAACCTCTGCCTCCTGGGTTCAAGCAGTTCTCCTGCCTCAGCCTCTTGAGCAGCTGGGACTACAGGCACACACCATCGCACCCAGCTAATTTTTGTATTTTTAGTAGAGACGGGCTTTCACCATGTTGGCCAGGCTGATCTCAAACTCCTGACCTCAGGTGGTCCGCCCGCCTCAGCCTCCCAAAATAGTGGGAGTGCAGGCGTGAGCCAGCATGCCCAGCCCTTTTTCGTTTTCTTTCTTTCTTTTTTTTTTTTTTTTTTGATAGGGTTTTGCTCTGTTGCCCTGGCTGGAGTGTGAGGTGTTATGCTAGTTCAATGTAGCCTTGAACTCCTGGGCTCAAGTGATCCTCAAACCTCAGCCTCCTCAAGTAGCTTGGACTACAGGTGCACACCACTATACCTGGCTAACCTTTTTATTTTTATTTTTGTAGAGACTGGATCTCACCATGTAGCTCAGGCTGATATTGACCTCCTGGCCTTAAGTAATCCTCCAACCTTGGCCTCCCAAAGTACTAGGATGGCAGGTATGAACTGCCATACCCAGCCCTTTGCCCCTATTTCTGATGGATTTTATGATCCTTTTCTTGTTAACTTACAGGTTACCCTCATATATCCTATACTGGCTGTTAGTCACTTGTAAATGTTGCACATATTGTGTTGCAATTTTTTAATTTTTAACTTCATCTTTACAATCTTTCATTAAAAAGAAATCCTCAACTTTTGTGTCATCAAACACTTCTTTTTTTTTTTGCTTTATATTTGGTAATTTTAGGTCTTCTTTAGAAAGTTTCTCCCCACCTCTAAGTTGTAAAAATACTCTTCTAAATTTTCTTTTGTTAACCATATAAGCTTTCCTCTCATACTGGATATCATATGCATCTGGAGTCCACCTTTGTATACTATAGAAATATAGATGTTATTGGGCCGGGCGTGGTGGCTCACACCGATAATCCCAGCACTTTAGGAGGCCGAGGCGGGCAGATCACGAGGTCAGGAGATCGAGACCATCCTGGCTAACACGGTGAAACCCCATCTCTACTAAAATACAAAAAATTAGCCAGGCATGGTGGCTGGTGCCTGTAGTCCCAGCTGCTCGGGAGGCTGAGGCAGGAGAATGGCGTGAACCCAGGAGGCAGAGCTTGCAGTGAACCAAGATTGTGGCACTGCACTCCAGCCTGGGCAACAGAGCGAGACTCCGTCTCAAAAAAAAAAAAAAAAAAAAGAAATATAGATGTTTTTGTTCTCCATATGGTGAGCCAATTTCTCAATACCATCTACTAAATAATCTAACCATTCCCAATGATTTTTAAGCCACGTTAAACATATTTCAAGTCCTCATTTATAAAGAGGCCTGTCTCCTAGGCCTCTGTTCTGTTCACTGGTCTCTGTTCTCAAGCCAGAAGCAGACCAATTTTACGATGATGGTTTTGTAGAAGGTTGACATTTTGTAGGCTAAGCCCTTCCTCCATATTCCTCTTCTTCACAGTTGGCCTAGCTCTCTGGGGGGACTTTACTCTTCTGTATCCATTTTAGCATTAATTTTTCTGTGTTCCACAACAAAAAATTTTAAAAAATACATCCAGCTGGAGTTTTTTTTTTTTTGCAATTTCATTGCATCGCGTTTTCTTTTCATCCTTTAAATAAAACAAGACGTTTTTCTTCAGATGTTTTTCAGGTGTAAGCTGAGTCTTGGAGATGTGCTCTCATTTCACATTGTAAGTCAAGGTGAAGGGTATAACTCCAGTGAGGGACACTGGCACTTTTCTCCTGACCAGCACTGTCCCAGGGCACCCAGGAAGCCTTAGCTTTGGTACCGGGTTGGGATAGTTCTGTTAATGCCTGATCCCTTCTTGAGTAATGACTCTGCTCCGGAAACTGTGCCTCAGGGCTCAGATTTCCCTCCATTTAAGCTTGTGGCTTCTTGGCCTGGAGCTTGTTCCCTTCCCAAAATGTTTGTTAGTGCAGTGGCTTTTTATGGCACTTTATGGAAAAATTAAGGGGTGGGGGTGATGACCGTATTCTGCAAATCAGCCCGTCTTTAACCTTCGTTTACTGGAATTTGAGTCCTCTGCATACCTTGTTAGCAGAAAAACCTTCAAATATATTTTTTTCCATCCAAGCTCACAATTGGAATGTTCTTTACCTCTTAACTCAGGCCAGGACAAATGTGGCCCAGGTTCTGAAAAACAGCCTCTTATTTAAAAGGCTTGTACAGCAGACTTCGCATAACATTTACGACTGCAGTTATCTACACATGGATCTGGAGGGGGCCTGGCCTGTGAAAACCAGGGACAGAGGCCACTTCATCCTGCAAATTGCTCAGGCGGGCAGTGTTGATGAACTCAGCCCTCACTCCCCGGAGCCCCTTTCCAGCTTTAAAATCATTCCTGGGGAACTACTGGATTAGAAAGGAGCCCTTCAGAAGGCAGCAGTTTCTCTGCTTCTGGAAAAGGGGGTTAGGAGACTTCAGATACAACCCAGTCTCAGATAAAGGGTGGGAAGTCAGAGATATTGGCCGTGGTACTAGCAGAGGAACAAAGGCCAAAACAAGGTCTTCCAGACATGTCATGTTTTTCTTAGAACTAGGGCCTATATTACACACAAATTTGAGATTATCTCCGACATTTATCTAAAATTAACTGTGGTTTTCAAAAGAAAAACATTTAGGGGAGGATCAGATAAGAAGGAGGCCTATTTATAATACTTGCCACGGGGAGGGAAAGGGAAGAGAAAAAGCAAGAGCAAGAGCAAGAGCGAGAGCAAGAGAGAGAGAGAACGTGACAGAGATCCTTAAAATGATACTGAACATTCTTGCGACACCATAAGCCATAACTCTGACTGTCTTTCCCTGCCTTTTATGAATAACAGAAAAGAGAACTTTTATCCTGATCCGCTGTAGTTTCTTAGAGAAAATCCTGCTCCCAAGTAGAATGCTGGATTTCCATCTCATTCTAGTTATAGCCAGAATTGGGTTACAATCATTCTGAACCACTGAGTGTGGCACAAGTCAAAATGTTTGTTCCTAGAGATTGAGATATTAGTCAGTGATGTCTGGCTCTGAAATGGTTATTTATAGATTGGAACGACCTGGAGCAGCCAGCAGAGTGACAAATGAGGAAGAGGACAGAACCTAGCTGAAGAAGCTCTGGAAGATACCATTTGAAGTCTTGAGTGCTTGAACTCACAAAGAAAGCACGTGAGTACACACTAGCACTTGAGCTCTTCATTTTAAACAGAATAAAGAATGTACTGCTATTATTGTCATTTTACAGATAGGGAAATTCAGACTCACCAGGGCTACCCAGATACAAAGAAAATGAGCCAGAATTTCAAGCAAGCCTGAGCTTAGAAGCTACACTATTTTTTTTTTTTTTTTTTGAGACATGGTCTTACTTTGTCACCCAGGCTGGAGTTCAGTGGTATTAGGTTGGCACAAAAGTAATTGTGGTCTTTGCCACTTAAAACTAGAGCCCGAAACTGCAATTACTTTTGCACCAACCTAATGCACTTACCAGAGCTCACTTACGCCTTGACCTCCTGGGCTCAAGTGATTCTCCCACCTCAGCCTCCCAAGTGGCTGGGAATATGGGCATGCACCACCCTGCCCAGCTAGCTTTTCTTTTTTTTTTTTTTTTTTGTGGAGACAGGATTTTGCCATGTTGTCCCGGCTGGTCTTTAACTCCTGAGCTCAAACTATCCTTCTGCCCTGGCCTCCCAAAGTTCTGGGATTACAGGCATGAGCCACTGTGCCCGGCCCAGAACCTATGCTCCTAACTGCCACACCAGTTGACCTCTATTCAGCCATTTTTATTTCTATAGCACTTGGTATAATTTCACTTTGCACACAGTATCTATAGATAATCATTCCAGGGCATGTAATCGTCATAAGGTTATTTATGTTGTTGCATGTGTATTACTGCATGTAATCTTCACGTGTTATTGCCTCTAACAAGTTATGTATTTCCATGTAGTCTTCATAACTGTGTATAGAAGGCCATTTTAGAGATGGAAAACTGAGACTCAGAAGTGGTAATTGTCCTACTGGTCAGAGATTTAGCCAGGGTTTGGATTGTGGAATGCAGAGGACCACTTACTTTTCACTAGACCATAAATGCTCCTCACCACTGAGGCATGTCAAATGCCAGATATCTCCAGGAACCTTAGGCTACGTCTCCATTGTTTTTGCTTTTTCCCCCCTTAGACACAGCTTGGCGAAGAACAAATGATCCCAAACACCAAACAGCACACTTGGAAACATTTAACCCGCATACTTTCAGACTTTCTGGCATGGACCAACCTCTTGTCTTACCTTTGTTCCTGGCCAGAAAGAAATGGCATGAAAGGATGGACAGTTTTTATAACCTCTTTGAGCTCTAAACCATGTTTCCTGTGCACTTAGGAGATCTTAATAGAAACCAAGTACTTCTTTTAGGCATCTATACTCTTAATGCCGTAAGTCAAGTCAAGTACCCAGGTGGTTAAGATAACTGTACCAACAGAAACATTTTTAAAAAATATCCTAACACAACACGAAGTGACCATCGCGAATTCAAAGAAGCAGGCATATTTCTTAAACGTTGAAAAGAGGTGAGTCTTTCACAAGATTCTAGCTCAAGGCCATATTTGCACAAGTATAGTCATTCCTCTAGCAAGGTTTTGTTTATCTGGCCATTAAAAAAATTAAAACAACTTTTACTTTCGGCTGTTTGAACAAGAACTGTTTTTCCAGCTGTGCAGTCTAAGGAGGATACAAGCGGCCTGGTTTGGTTATATTTTTTCCAGAATAGGAAAGTTTCCTACACAATTCTGCTTGGGCTAAACTGCATACAGAGCCGTTTATTTATACTGTTTTATCGCACACCTGTTTGGATATGGGCTATTTTCTGGTATTTAAACATACCATTTCTTGCCAATTGCTTTATCTTCAGAGTCCTATGGTTTGGCTGCAAATGTTTCTTATTAACTCAGAAAGAAACACCAATTGCTCTATGAACATTACTAGTGAGGACAAAGATAACTTAATTGTTACTTACTTCAAACATGTTATCACTGAAGAACTTTATCCCAGAAATCCATTCAAAATAAGTTAGAGGCCATTTCACTATACTTAAAGGGAAAAAAGGAGTTAACAAAGCCTTTTTGGAATACAATCTTTAATAAAACACTGTTTTTCTAAAAAAAGCCACCTGCTTATTTTGAGCTAGTATGTTGCAATGGAAGGAAAACATTGCCATTCTAGTCAGTAATGAGCTATTTTACCCACTAAGGAAGTTCTGGGATGCACAGATGGCAGCCTGAGAATTTGGGCGAAAGCCCTGACTCCACTCACATGACCTTCTCTGAATCACTTAAACTCTAGGTACTTCTCTTATTATATCAGTAAAATGTGGGTCATAATAGCTATCCAGTAATTAGATCATTTAAATCAACCCATCAATATTAAATAGCTATGATGTGATAAAGTTTGGTCTTGGCCTTGGGGTATAGAGATGAATGAGACAAAGTCTTTATATCTAGAAATTCACATTTCATAATCCTGCACATAGTAGGCCTCTCTTCTATGTTAGGGGAATCTGAATATTTATGTGTAGATTCATTAGTAGCTAACTATAAAGTCAAAACTGAACCTATAGAGTTGCAATCTAACTGTTTATGTGAAGGGGTTAGTTTTATCTTGCAGCTAAAAAAGCAGACTAAAATACTAACTTAACAAACTCTATTAGTTATCTATAGCTGTGTAACAAACCATCCCCAAAGTATAGTGGTTTAAAAAAATAGGCACTTACTGCTCACAGTTTCTGTAAGTCAGAGCCTTCGGGTCGTTCAGTTGGGTGCTTCTGCCTTAAGGTCTTTCCATAGGCTGCAATTTGTTTGCTGGCCAGGGCTGCGGTCTCATCTGAAGGGTTAACTAAACGGAGATCTTCCAAGCACAATCAAATAGCTGTTGGCATTGTTCAGTCCTTTGTGGAGGCTGCTGTACTGAGCACCTTAGTTCCTGGCTGGCTGTTGACTGGAAGGCACTCCCTCAGTTTCCTGACATGTGTGCCTCTCCATAGGGCAGTACATAAAGAGGTAGCTAGTTTCCCTGAGTAAGAGGGAGTGAGCAAAAAAGAAACCACATTTTCTGTGTAACCTAATTTTAGAAGTGACATTTCATCACTTTTTCGATCATCTGTTTAGCAGAAGAGAGCCAGTAGATCCAGCCCACACTCATGAGGAGTGGATTACACAAAGACAGGACTATCACAAGGCAGTGATATCTGGGGCCATCTTAGCAGCTGCCTACCATACAAATGGAAGCTACAATAGGTAAAGACCCATCAGCAGCCTCAACCCTATCTCAGTATAATGGGGTTGGTTCCATAGTCTCCACTTTCTGACACAGTGGGGCAGCCCCCTCCATATCTCCATGAGAAACTTCTGTTTCACTTGCAGGGCAAATCTTCTGGGATATAACCACAGTGACCTCCCCTGAAACCATTTCATAGAAAGGCTGGACAACTCTTACCTCATGGAGTTGTGAGAATTAAATAACACAAGCAGTTAACAGAAGTGCATATTGAGTATTTCAGGTTGCAGGTCCACTATACTCTAAAACTCACCCCTGCTTTCTGGATTTTAGAATGTTACCAAAAACACAAATAATCACTGCTCAATAACATGATTATGAGACAAATAATCATAAGGCAGAAATATGAGCAGGGATTATATGGGCCAATCAGAATGGATGTTGGCTGTAACCTCAGATCAGGGGTCTGAAAGTCCACTATGGTGCCAGAGAATAAACTTTTAGTTGCTTGATTTTGGAGTAATGGGGAGTGGGCAAAAGGGAATGTTCCAAAGAGGGTCTGTGTGGTCAGGGCTTTGCACTGGGGGCTCAGAGCAGTAATAAATCATCAACAATTACAAAAGTATTGTCTTCAATGTTTTAACTGGTAAGCATACAGTGAGGGACACAGTTTTACTGATTGCCATCAGCTCTGGGAATGGGCATGGTAGAAATACAGGGTGAAATGACCTGACTTGTTTGGAGGATTTGAGAAAGCCTTCTCTGACAGAGACTTTAGCATAAAACACGAAGATAAGTAGAGGTTATAAAGGTGAAAAGAAGGGGGAAAAGCATTTTATAACATGGGAACTTCCTGTGCAAAGACCCTGATACTAGAGAAGGCATGACATATTCCAAGATCCGTGGACAATATGGGGACACTAGAATAGGGAGGACGAGAGACAGACTGCGGCCACTCTAAGTCACAGGAAGGATTTGGACTTTGATTTTACAGGCTCCAAAGAAAACAAGCCACTGAAGGGATGTAAGCAAAGGCATGGTAGTATCAGCTTTTCATTCCAAGGGATCATTCCAGCTAAAGATCCCAGCACATAATCATTGTAAGAATTATTATAATTTTTCCCTGTTTCCCATTGCCATTGCAAACACAAAGACACAGTTAGTTAAAGAACACATGGGCTCTGCTGCCTTCCCTCTTGGGGAACACAAAGTCCCTGCACCTTTGGATTCAACCCACCAAAGTCTGGGTCCAAGTCTCCAGAATTAGTCAGGCAGCACAAATAATAGAAATCCTATCCCCAATCCCTGCTGCCCTGGTTTGAGTAATATTTTAAAGATTCTAGCACAAATCCCAATGTTATTTAGAGAATTAAAAACTTGATTGGGCCGGGCATGATGGCTCATGCCTGTAATCGCAGCACTTTGGGAGGCCAAGGCAGGCGAATCACGAGGTCAGGAGATCGAGACCATCCTGGCCAACATGGTGAAACCCCGTCTCTACTAAAAATACAAAAATTAGCTGGGCATGTTGGCACACAGCTGTTGTTCCAGCTACTTGGGAGGCTGAGGCAGGAGAATCACTTGAACCCGGGGAGAGGCAGAGGTTGCAGTGAGCCAGGATCGCACCACTGCACTCAGGCTTGGCAACAGAGTGAGACTCCGTCAAAAAAAGAAAAAAAAAAAATACTTGATTGTGTGTAATAAATCCTGACATAGCATCAGTGAGGACAGGAGACAGACCTAGCATTCTTGAAGACCAATATGCCAGTCACGATACTTACAATATTTTCTTTAATCCCTACAACATCTTCTTGAGGGTAGAGTTATCATACACACTTCTCAAATAATTAAGAAAATAAGGTTCAGAAAGATTGTAAAATCCAGGACACTAAACTAGTGAATGGATGTTTATTTCAAAGCTCATTTTCCCACTTGGAGTAGAGTTTTTCTCAGATGACATTGCTGTATAGCCCAGTTTCTCAACCTCGGTACCATTCACATTGAGGGCTGGATACTTCTTTTTTTGTGGGGAGCTATTCTGCACATTGTAGGATGTTTAGCAGCGTCCCTGGCCTCTACTCACTAATGCCAGCAGCATTATCCCCATATGTGACAACCAAAAAGATCTCCAGATATTGCCAATTGTCCCATGGAAAGAAAAATCAAGCCCTAGTTGAGAACCACTGGTATAGAATTACTCCTCCAGGAAGGTGTTTAACTAGAGATGGCTAAAAATGGTGCATTTCACTGTGTTTTTTCATTGGCTAAATCAGGTCACATGGCCAGAACCAACATAAATGGAGTAGGAAAATACACTCTTCCCACAGAGAGGAACTGTAGGTCATACAATAACAGGCAACGACATATAATCCTCTTACAATACAAATAGTTGGAAAAGATAGTAAAATTACTAATTTCAGGTGTGATTCATGCTATAAGAGAGAGTATAGTGTGCTATGCAAATGATATCAGAGAGAAATAGACTAATCTGGATGGTCAGAGACATCTCTGAAGAAGGGAGTTTTAAACTTAGACCCAGAGTATAAGCCATTGTTAACCAGGCAAAGGTCAACTGTGCATAAACGTAGTGTTTCTGGCAGAGGGACAAGCATGTGTATAGGAAGATATAAGTACCTGTGATGATTTCTCCAAAAAACTTAGTGGTCTCAACCAAAAGCCCTGATTTCCATTAAAATATGAAAACAACTATTATTAGTGGTGTTATTTGTTTAATATTAACTGTGTGCTGGGGAGTGTGATATAAATAATATGGAGTCTTGGCCACAAGATGCTCACAGTCTAGTTAGTTGGGCAGTAAACACACCATTTAATTGGCAGCTAGTAAGATATATCAGAGGAATGCACCAGGAAGTGGGCTTGTTGGAAATTTGGAGACTGGCTAGAGACTTGTAGTCTGGGGAAGTAGAGGAAATAGAGCTTTAGTTTAACTGGAAGGTTTGTGTATTAATTTGTTCTCACACTGCTAATAAAGACATACCAGAGACTGGGTAATTTATAAAGGAAAGAAGTTTAATTGACTCACAGTTCAGCATGGCTGGGGAGGCCTCAGGAAACTTACAATCGTGGTAGAAAAGGAAGCAAGTAAATTCTCCTTCAAGTGGTGGCAGGAAGAAGTGCAGAGTGAAAGGGGAAAAAGCCCCTTATAAAACCATCAGATGTCATGAGAACTCACTCACTATCACGAGAACTGCGTAAGACTAACCGCCTACATGATGAAATTACTTCCCACTGGATCCCTCTCATGACACCTAGGGATTATGAGAACTACAATTCAAGATGAGATTTGGGTGGGGACACAGCCAAACCATGTCAGTTAGGTAAAGATTCAAAGAATCAAGGGAAAGATGACAACATTTCTGATGTGAAAGGTAGCAAAAGCAAAGATGGGGGAATTGGGCTGGAAGGAGACCTGTGAAGCAAAGAAAAGAATCTAAGAAGGAGGAGAAAAAAAATTCAATGAGAAGACCACTGCCAGGTTTAAGCTGTAAATGCCAGTCTAAATTTCAGGGTTGAAGCTGATGGGTGACAGCCAATGGAGAAAAAGGAAGGAGACTTACAAAGTAAAAACAGTGTATTCTAGGACCTGCCTCTCAAAGTGACATCCACAAACCACCAGCCTCAGCATGTGACATTGCCAAACCTCAGGTGACCCTGCAGAGCAATGAACAGGGAATCTCATTTTCACAGGACTTCCAGGTAATTCTAGTGCTTGTCATAGTTTCAGAAACACTGCACTTGAAGATCAATTTGAATAAATTCAAATAAGAAAAGATGAGGGAAGCAAATGAAGTGTCTTCTGCAGGCTTTTAGCATGAACTTCTAAGGATCTTGTTTGTGATTAACCAGAGACATGAGAAGAGACAAGTGGTATGGATGAAGAATCAAAAAGGCATGATACCTGCACAGTTAGAGTAGATAATGCACAAACAACACAGAGGGTGGGCAACTGGAGGAAGGAGGAAGAAGAATGCTGGAACCATGATAGATGCAGGAAAGTCAAGGACAGGATGGCATGGAGGGCAGCTGATATTTGGAGAGAGAGTAAGAAATGGCCTTTTGAACACATTGATGAGAAATTTCCCGGACAGCCTAACCATGGAGGTCTTCAAATGATGTCATGGAAGATCCAGTGGAGGGAAGGGCAGCATGCATTCCCCATGAAGGGAGGACCACTCTTTGGGTCTCCACTCTATTTTCAGTTCCTACAGCAGTATTGGGCATAGAACTGGCACTTTAAAAAAAAGAAAAAAGTTAATCAACCAGGAAGGGATGGGTAGAGTGACGCACAGACCGCCTGCCTGCAGGTAGCCTTGGGAGCTTGTCATAAAGGCACTTCCAGGACCCACCCAAGCCCTACTACTTCCCCCTCTCTCAGGGTAGACCTTGAAATATGAACTTTTACCAAGCTAAGAGATTCTGAGACTTTCTCAAATCTGAGGCTTTCAATTATAAAGACAAAGAAATCAAAGCAAAGGAGGACTCAAGATAACAAATTTGGAGGATGCCCACCAATAGGAGAACGAAGCGTGTAATGAAGAAAGAGAAGGAAAGGGAAAGCAAAGGTGGCTAAAAATGATCACAATCCATTTGGATCTCCTCAGCATTCAGTATTTTACTTTTTCTGTAATGCATTCATAGTTGTATTCGTCCACTTCTTGGGGGTAATAAGCTCCATAAGTTTGCTACCTGGTAGAGAAAGCCTTATTTAATTTTCTTTTGAGCACCAAATGAAATCTACCTTTATGAAATAAGTTTGACATGCAATGATTAAGCTCCTAGTGTGTACAAGTTGCACTGAGGTCAAGGGATATAAAAATTAGTAAGATTCAGTTCTTGCCATGGACACACCCAATGCCTATGTGAGAGACTCACAATAACAGCAGCAACAACAACATCAATAGTCCAAGTGCTGAGAGATGGTCAAAAGGTGGATTGTGTGAGGGCAACCAAAGCGTCACAGAGGAGTGGAGTAAGCCCCTTCAGCAACCCAGGAAGGCTTCTTGGAAGTGGCAGCACATGAAGAATAAGCAGGAATTTGCTAAACAGAGAAGATAGGTACAGAGAGAAGAGTTTGGGAGAGAAAGCTGAGATCTGATCCCTGTGGTCCATATGGGCATTTGCCAATGGTTACTGGGCATGATGAACACGGACAGGCAGATGAGGATGGAGAAGAGGACTTAGGATTGTGGGTGGAGCCCAGCAGACTCCGCCTGTTGAGAGCCATCAAGGTGGCACACGGGTGGGGCTGGGAAGAGGGCTGCCCCTTCCTCCCACACCGCCAGGGCCTCCAGCCCAGTGTCTTGGAAGGCAAAGCCTAGAGAGAGGGAGTGAGAAAAGCAAATTCTGGCACCCCCGCCCTGTGACTCACTCTTGGCCTTTTGAGCTCTAGCCTTTGCCGAGAAGCCCGGAGGTGCTCAGGGAAGCTGCTGGGAAGTGAGGCCTAGGCTGGCCAAAGCCCTCCTTTTCCATCCAACACACAGGGACAGACAGTAGACAAATGCTCCTGAGGCTCTAAGATGCCATCAGTTGCAGGAGAAAGTCAAGGGACATGCATGCCAGCTGAGGCTGACTGAGGGCTGAGGGGTCAACTGTTATAAGATGGGGAAACTGAGTCTTAGTGAAGGAACAGAGTTGCCAAGTCCATACAGTTAGATCTGAGCCAAGCTTGCAATCATTTCCAGGCCTCCCAATATGTATCCAGTGTCTCAAAGAGCATCCCCTTTTGTGAGATGAGAATAAATGAGGCTAACATATGAATTCAGGCTTCAAGCTATTTTGGTTGACTGAATGGTTTATCCCAGAGGCTGGTAAACTATGTCTCATAGGCCAAATCTAGACATGACCATCTATGTATTGCCTGTAGCTGCTTTCATGTTGCAATGCCCAGTTGAGATTTTGCAACAGAGACTATACTGTCCACAAAGCCTAAAGTATTTACCATCTGGCCCGTTGGAAAAAAAAAATGTGTCAACCCCTTTTCTAACCCAGTGTTTCTCAGATTTAAGCATGCCTGAGAGTCTGGTAGGGAACTGATATGAAATAGTTGGTGCATTTACAGTAGGACCTAGGAATCTGAAGGTAATAAGAGTCTTAGGGATTTTGATGTAGATAACTCAAGACCACTCTTTGAGAAACTTTGGCCTATCGTTGGCTCAGGAGAGGCAGGGCTGACTCTAGGAGCATCCTGGGCTTTGGGGACCAGGTCTGCAGTTCAGGCTACACCAGGTAGGACATAAAGGCTTCTTTACAGACGTCCAGAGCTCCTCCAGCTTCCACAGAGAAAAGCCCCAGGAGGCCTCTGCAGGGTTTCTCACTTGGAAGGCACAGAGTACTGGCCACAGAGGAATGAACCTCTCTTATCAGCTATGTGGCTCTGGTGGAGGCATTTTCTCCCTGGGCCTTAGCATTCTCATCTGTAAAATAGACCACTCAAATCCTATTTATTCAGATGTCTTTCTGTCCTATGGTTGCTAATCTTTTTTCTTTCTTTTCTTTTCTTTCTTTCTTTCTTTCTTTCTTTCTTTCTTTCTTTCTTTCTTTCTCTTTCTTTCTCTTTCTTTCTTTCTCTTTCTCTCTTTCTTTCTTTCTTTCTCTTTCTCTCTTTCTTTCTTCTTTCTGTCTTTCTTTCATTCTTTCTTTCTTTTTCTTTACCGCTTTTTTTTTTTTTCAGAATCTCACTCTGTCACCTAGGCTGGAGTGCAGTGGTGCGATCTCAGCTCACTGCAACCTCATGTCCTGGGTTCAAGTGGTTCTCCTACCTCAGCCTTCTGAGTAGCTGGGAGTACAGGTGTGTGCCACCATGCCTGGCTAATTTTTGTATTTTTAGTAGAGATGGGGGTGTCACCATGTTGGCCAGGTTGGTCTGGAACTCTTGATCTCAAGTGACCCACTCACCTCAGCCTCCCAAAGTGCTGGGTTTACAGACGTGACCACCATGCCCAGCCCAGCTGCTGATCTCTTATAGTGAATGACACACTAATACCAATGTCGCTGACATCCCCATAACGTTGGCAGAGTACCAGGGAGCGACGATGTGACTCGGCATCTGCTTTCTAACTCCCGGTCTCAGGGGCCAACAGACCTCATGAAAAGAGACTAAACGGAAAGTTGGGGAAAAGGGAAAGTTGTTGAGAAAAAAATGAATAACCTTCACTGCCAACAAGCATTTATTCACATAACTAACCATTAGACAATCATCTTTTGTTGAGAACATATGATAAACCTTGTGAGTATAAAGAATTACTACTGTCTCTGCATTGAGGGGCTTATCGTACTGAAGAGCCATAATCGTTTTGGCATTTACAATACCCGTGGCTTTAATTTGGCTCAGTGGTTACAGAAAAGAGAGGAATACTAATGTGTTAATTTGAAACACTTAAATGTGTTCAATGTTATTTGTATTAGCTAAAAAAATTTGTGATAACTTATACACCGAACAATAGAGGACTGGTGTTTAACTAAATGAAAAACTTTCAAACCATAGAACAGTATGCAGCCATCAAAAATTGCATCTACTGTGAGGTCTCCAACATTGGTGTTTTACTGACACTGGGAACTGGATCATTCTTTGTGGTGGGGGATGCCCTGTGTATCATAGGTTGTTCAGCAGCATCCCTGGTCTTGAACCACTAGATGTCAAAAGCAAAACCCCTACCCACTACCTCCAATTAGTTGTCACTAACTGTAACAATTAAAAATGTCTTTACACATTGTCAAATGTCCCCTGGGGGATAAAATTGCCCCTTGTAGAGAGTTATTGGTCCACAGAAAATTTTGAATCATCCTAGAAATTACATACACTAGCATAGGCAAGAAAAACAAAAAAAAATGAAAACTAGACATAGAGTATGATCTTCTCTATAGAAAATAATCGTAGAAGGATGAGGAAAAGAGAAAAGAAAGGGGAAAAAAGGATAGAAGAAAATGAAAAACTTAGTGACACAGAAAGGACTGAAAGGAAATAGCCCAAAAGCTTAAAAATAGCTGCTTCCAAGTGGTGAGATGATAATCACTTAGATGTTTCTATAAATGTTCTGAATATGATTTCAATAAACAGGAAGAACATGTAGAGGAAACAAGTTAAAATACTGAGAACTTGCACAAAGATAGATATTATTTCTGATTTACTTAGGTGTTATTTATATTAGCTACAAAAATTTGTAATCACTTATACACATTCAACAATAGAGGGCTGGTGTTTAACTAAATAAAAAACTTTTGGCTGAGACGGGTGGATCACTAGGTCAGGAGTTCAAGACCAGCCTGGCCAATATGGTGAAACCCCGTCTCTACTAAAAATACAAAAAGTAGCCAGGCATGGTGGTGCCTATAGTCTCAGCTACTTGGGAGGCTGAGGCGGGATAATCGCGTGAACCCAGAAGGCGGAGTTTGCAATGAGCTGAGATCCACCACTGCACTCCAGCCTGGGCGACAGAGCAAGATTCTGTCTCAAAAACAAACAAAGAAACATTTCAAACCATAGAATTATATGTAACCATCAAAAATTACATCTCTAGTGAGGTCTCTCAACATTACCGTTGTATTGACTTTGGGAACCAGATAATGCTTTGTAGTGGGGGCGGCCATGTGTACTGAAGTTAAAAGACTGAGAACATGCAGAAAGATAGATATTATTTCTGATGTATTTAGTTGTTATTTATATTAGCTACAAAAATCTGTAATAACTTACACATCCAAAAATAAATGTAGACTGAACCACTTAAATCCTATATATGCAAGTATCTTTGGACTTCACGTTTCTGAAAATTGCGTCTTCGTTCGGATCTATCTGGGGCTTGGTGTTAATGGGCCCATGTCTACGCTGTGGAATCTCACTGGCTGGCAGGACATCTTATGGTTCTACTCACAGGGAGGTTTTAAACTGAGACCCATAGGATAAGCCATTGTTAACCAGGCGAAGGACAACTGTGCATAAAGGGAGTATCTCTGGCAGAGAGACAAGCATGTGTGTGGGAAGATGTAAGCTTTGACAATTTCTCCAAAAAACTTAGTGGTCTCAACGAAAAGCTCCTATTTCCATCAATAAAATATGAAAACAACTATTATTAGTTGTGTTATTTGTTTAATATTAATTGTGTGCCAGGTAGTGTGATATAAATAATATGCAGTCTTGGCCACAAGATACTCACAGCCTAGTTAGTCGGGCAGAAAATACACCCTTAAATTGGCAGCTAGTAAGACATATCAGAGGAGTGCACCAGGAATTGGGTATGTTGGGAATTTGGAGACTGGCTAGAGACTTGTAGCCTGGGGAAGCAGAGGAGATAGAGCTTTAGTTTAATTTGAAAGTTGGTGTATTAGTTGTACTGACAGGGGAGTTTTCCCTATCCTCAACTTACAGTGGGTTTGAATAAAGTCACATGGATCTTAATATAAACTTTTGCTCTTTCATCTCTATTGACATATCATAGAGACCCTAAACCTTTCTAGAATTTGCCCCAGTAATTTCTGAGAGGCTTCAGGGGATGTCCTATGGGATCATCAAGTTGTCCTTGGGACTCTGCCTAAATGCTATTGATGATCTTCGTTCAGAAAGACATTGGAAGATGGCACCTAACCCACAGTATTGTTGCCTCTTCATGCTCATATCTGCACCAGTGCTGCCTCCTCCAGCTGTTCCTGAGGCAGGTAGGCCCTGAGATGCCACACTACTTTATGTCACAAAGCTCTCATGCTTCACTGCCTGGACCAGCTGGTAGAAAAAAAAAAAAAAACCTCTGATTCTGACTCTACCATCTTCATCCATAATTCTTGAGCTCTATATCAGAAACTGACAAGCTTTTTTTCTACTCTAAAGGGCTAGATGTTTCTGTGTGCACTACATGGTTTCTGTTTCAATTATTTAACTCTGCCATTGTGGCATAAAAGTTAGCACAGGCAATACATACAAAAATGCACATGAGTGTGTTCCAATAAAACTTGATTTGTAAGCTGGGCACAGTGTTGGATGCCTGTATTCCTTGCTACTCAGGAGATTGAAGAGGGAGGATTGCTTGAGCCCAGAAGTTCAAGAACAGCTTGGGCAACATAGTGAGACCCCGTCTCAAAAGAATGAGAAACAAAACAACTTTATTCCCAGACTTTGAAACTTGAATTTGATAGAATCATTTCCTGTCATGAAATTGTATTATTTTTTAAAATGTCTAATCATTTAAAAATGCAAAAGCAATGATTCACTCATAGGCCAAAGTTTGTAAGTGTTAGGTGTCGGGCTAGATTTGGCCTGAGAGTCATAGCATACTAGCCCCTGCTCTAATGCAAGGGGAGATGCCAGAAGACAGATCAAAAGGGGAATTTGGATAGGACTTGGTGGGAACACTGGAGCAGAAAGATAGCATGGTTCATTGGTTCATGTGTCCATTCATGTAATGACAATTATTGAGAACCTACTATATAGGTGTCAGGTACTCAATGAAGTGCTAGGGTCAGAGTAGTGAGAAAGATAGCAAAGGACCCAGTGCTCACCAAGGTTACTATCTATTAGGAAAAACAGACTTTGAATCAACATTTAAAACTGTGCTGGCTGGGTGCAGTGGCTCATGCCTGCAATCCCAGGACCTTGGGAGGCCGAGGCGCATGGATCATGAGGTCAGGAGATTGAGACCATCCTGGGTAACACAGTGAAACCCCGCCTCTACTAAAAATACAAAAAATCAGCTGGGCATGGTGGCGGGCTCCTGTAGTCCCAGCTACTCAGGAGGCTGAGGCAGGAGAATGGTGTGAACCTGGGAGGCGGAGCTTGCAGTGAGCTAAGATCACACCAGTGCACTCCAGCCTGGGCGACAGGGTGAGACTCTGTCTCAAAAACAAACAAACAAACAAACAAAAAACAAAAAACTGTGCTAAGTGCTGTGAACAATTCCAGGAGTCCAAGAAAACATACGTGAGGGAGAATACAGGAGAGGTATTAGTTGTCTATCACAGCATAATAAATTACCATGAACTTAATGTCTTAAAATAACACATGTTTATTATCTACCAGTGTCTGTAGGTTGAGAGTCCAAGTACAGCTTAACTGGGTCCTCTGCTCAGGGTTTCACAAGGCAGCAAACAAGGTGTCCATTGAGCTGCATTCTCATCTGAAGGCTTAAATGGGGGGAATTTTTACTTCCAAGCCCTTTTGAGTTGTTGGCAGAATTGATTTCCTTGTGGTGGTAAAATTGGAGGTATTGGCCTTTCTTGGCCATTGACTGGAGGGAACCCATAGGCCCCTAGGGCAGCCCACAGTTCCTTGCCCCAGGGACTTCTCCATCATGACTATGGCCACTTACATTATCAAGCCCACAAGGAAAGTCTCTCTTTGGGAAGACCCATTGTCTCTCTCAAAGGCTTTTACCTGATTTAGTCAGGCCCAGAAGGGCAGGATAGTCTTTTAACTAACTAAAAATTGTTTTATTTTGGAGCTTAATTATATCTGCAAAACCTTTCACCTTTGCCATAGTCTAAGAGGCAAGGCACAGGTCTCACCCAACTCAAGAAGAGGGGATTACACAGGCTCTGAATACGAGGGCTGGAATCACAGGACCACCCTAAGGTCTGCTCACCACAGGAAGGGAAGATTTTTCATTGAAAGCAGTATTTATTTTTGGACTGATAGATGAATATGATCTAGCTAGGTGAAACCTAGAGGGAACAGAGTTCTGGGAAGAGCAAACGGTGTGCGCAAAGACCCAGTTTTGAGGAGAAATGGCAATTTTGCAGAGCTGTAAAAAAACCAGTTTAGTAGAATGGCTCTCATTTCTGGCTGTATATATCACCTGAAGAACCTCAAAAATAGTCATTTTTAAAAAACTATTTTAAACCAATAAAATTGTAAAGTTCTTGGCTTAGGGTTTGGCAACCATCTTTTAAAATTTTCCCTAAAATCTCCCAAATTGTCTCTGGGTTGGACAGGGGTTAGGGGCTGCCCAGATGTTAGGAACAGAGAGATAAGCAACATTTCTGTTGACTCAGACCAAAAATTGCTCAGTGAGATTTCTCAAAGAATGTAAAACAGAACTACCATTCAACCCAGCAATCTCATTACTGAGTAGATAGCCAAAAGAAAATAAATTATTCTACCAAAAATACACATGCACGTGTATGTTCATCACAACACTATTCAAAATAGCAAAGATGGAATCAACTTAGGTGCCCATCAGTTGTGGACTGGAAAAAGAAAATATGGTATGTAACATATGGAATACTATGTAGCCATAAGAAAGAATGAAATCATGTCCTTTACAGTAATATGGTTGCATTCAGAGGCCATTTCCTAAGCAAATTAATGCAGGAACAGAAAAATAAATATCACATGTTGACACTTATAGGTGGAGGCTAAACACTGGGTACTCATGGACATAAAGATAAGAACGATGGATACTGGGGACCACTAGAGGAGGGAGGAAGAGAGGGGTCAAGGGTTGAAAAACTCACTATTGAGTACTCTGCTGACTATCTGGGTGACAAGATCAATCATTTCTTAAACCTTGGCATCACACAATATAACCAGAAAACAAACCTGCCCATGGACGCTCTGAATCTCAAAGGAAGTTGAAATTGTTTTTTTTTTTAAAGAAAAAAAAATTTCTCAGTTAGAAGATGCAAAGAACAGCTCCTTGCTGTTTTCAAAATCCAGACATCATTTAAATATTCATTTAAGGAAATCAAATTCATGTTATTTAGAAAGCAATATTTTCTTTGGACCAACAAAGCTAGACTTTAATTGGAGACGTGCAGCACAAGTTTTGGCAGAGTTGCCCAAGGTGTTCTCCATTATGGCCGTCTCTGTTTTAAAAATATACAATCAAGCCGGGCACAGCGGCTCACACCAGTAATCCCAGCACTTTGGGAGGCTAAGGCATCAGGATTGCCTGACTGAGGAGTTCGAGACCAGCCTGGGCAATGTGGTGAAACTCTGTCTCTACTAAAATACAAAAAATTAGCCGGGTGTGGTGGCATGCACCCGTAGTCCCAGCTATTTGGGAGGCTGAGGCAGGAGAACTGATTGAACCCAGGAGGCAGAGGTTGCAGTGAGCTGAGATCATGCCACTGTACTCCAGCCTGGACAACAGAGTGAGACTCCATCATATATATATATATGGAGATGTATATATATATGTGTGTGTATATATATATATATATACACATACATATTTAGATATAGATATAGATATATGTATATATATATATATATATATACACATATATATATATCTCCAATCAAAATGTACTCAGGTTTTACTTAAGTCTGCATTTGATTCAAGAAGCTGTGTTTGAGACAGAAGATTCAAAAGCAGCTTGCAAATGAAACTTTGATTTCAAAGCAATTAGTATGTATCACTCACTGACTGTGTGTGAAGTACTTTCCTGAGCATCTTTGTGTAGAATACAGTATTTAACACACACAATAGGACAACAACAGCACAAAGAAGATATTATCATTCCTACTTCACAGGCAAAGAAGAGGAGGCTCAAAAAGTAATTTGTGCCAGGCAAGGTAGCAGATGGGAGAGTTCAGGAGTTTTGGAAATAGGCAGTGTTAATGTTCTTCAAATCCTGGGCCTCTTTCTCATGGCCTTTGTGAGCTTAGAGAAGCTATTCAGTCCCTTTAGTCAAAAATCTTCATTTGTTAAATAGACAACAATAATACCAACCTTCTAGCATTGCTGGGAGGATGAACAAGGCAATCTTTACAGTCCTGGGAAGAAAAGATGAGTTCTGTTTCTTAGTATTCTTCTGACCTACACCTACACCAAGTCATAATAAACAGATTCAGGATGCCTACCCCACATTCTCAATTCCAAGTCCAGGGGACTTTGCACTGAGTAAAAGCAGAAGTACATAGTCTTTAGCAGTTTTCTAGGAGAAATTTTCTCACCCAGGTAAAAAGGAAGATGATTATTCAAGTACCCTCTGGAAGTGGAAATATCTTTAATTTTTCTCATCCCTAAACATTTTACTTAGAAATCGAGCAATCTCACAGATTTAAGGTTAAGAATCAACTATGAATTCCTTTATGAATTCATAGTCTTTTATGAATTCTTCTGTGAGACTCAGATTTTTCACAGTGAGTTAAGATAATGACGACTACTGGGTTTTTGTTTATTAGTGGTGCAATCATGGCTCACTACAGCCTCAACCTCCCTAGTAGGTGGGACTACAGGTGGTCGCAATCACACCTGGCCATTTTTTTTCTTTTCTTTTCTTTTCTTTTTTTTTTTTTTTGGTAGGGACAGAGTCTCACTATGTTGCCCAGGTTGTCTTGAACTCCTGGGTTCAAGTGATCATGATCCACACACTTGGCTTCCCAAAGTGCTAGGATTACAGGCATCAGCCATTGCGCCCAGTGATGCCTACTTGTAAATATTTTTGCAGCTCTCTAAACCCAGTGCTCATGCAACTCTGACTTAGCTTGCTGTCTGGATGTTTGCAGTTGCTCAATAAAGAGTCTCTGTTAATATAAGAACCAAACAATAAAGGGTGCATCAAGGAAAGTGGTGAAGGCGATTTTCCCCAAATTATTTACTGAACCGTTCCACTCATTAGTCCTTAAAAAGATGACTATTTTGATTCTCCTTATCTAGCACCCACTGCATGATGTGAAAAGATGTTAAACATAGTGAGACGCTGCATTATATAAATAACACGCACTCTAAGGTTTCAGCCCACAGTTTATTTTAGGTCTCAATCTTCAGGTACTTGGCATCCAAGGTCAGGTATACTGAAAACCATTGTCCTTTCACCATGAGGCTGGAACATGTCATTGAGGAAGGCCTGTCACAATCATTATTAAATTGTCTGTTCACTCAAGCCTGGAGTACATTCTGAGGCTATGTTGCATATCACCAGCCCATGGCCAAGGATAGCCAAGCTCAACCCTCCCTGGCCCCCCTACCAGACCCAGAAGATTCACAGTTTTGCAATTTGAATGGCCCAAGACCTTCGGGCCATTGCATAGACTGAGTTTCCAACCCTGAATTCTTGCTTTTGACTCCAGTGCTATATTGGGAAAGTTATCTTCTAGAAAAGCAAACAAAAAGAAGGCCGCTTGACTCCTAAGGGTCATTTCCGAATGCATGTGTAATGCTCCAAGAGCAATGGAAAACAGCTGTGGAACTCCAGCTGCTGCTTTGAGTAGTAAGAGGGAAACCGCCAGGCTTGCGTGGACTCCCTTTGGTAGCTACGTATCTCAAGTGGCTTTTGTTTTTGAATGATAAGATAGTGCATGTGCTTCTTATTTTTTAAAATTCCATGTCATCCGCTGCAGCAGCAGAAGCCCTGGCAATCTGAACTCTAAAGGACAGCTCAGTGCACCAGAAGTTGAGCCAGTGTTGGAAACATTGCCAAAGGATCTTTGTGGGTTTCTCATAAATATTGGAGTGCACAGATGATGCTGAAATAAAAGGAAAACAGATAATCCAAACTACCCGTGATAGAACAACAACAAAAAATCTTTTAAGATTCCAGAAAGAAACCCTTACAATTATATTTCATTTTTTAAAAGAAATATGAAAGAAAATGTCTTCCTCATTTCTTAGAAGAGAAATGATTGCAAGCAAGATATAGAAGAAACTGAAAACATGTTTTGCTTAGTGAGTATGCCAACTGTTGGTGAGGAAGGAAGGAAAGAAAGGAAAGGAAAGGAGAGGAGAAGGAAGAGAGAGTGAGCAAGAAAGAGAAAAGAAGAAGAAAGAAAGAAATAAGAAAAATGAAAGAAAGAAAAGGAGAAAAGAGAGGAAGGAAGGAGAAGAAAGAAAGGAAGAAAGAGAAAGAAAGGGAAGGAGGGAAAGAAGGAAGGAAGAGAGGGAAGGAGGGACGGAGGAGAAAGAAAAGAAAGAAAGAAAAAAGAAAGAAAAAAGGAAAAGAAAGCAAAGAAGAAAAAGGAAAGAAGAGAGGAAGAAAGAAAGAAAGTGGAAAGAAAGAGGGAGGAAGGAAAGAAGGAAGGAAGGAAGGAAAAGGAGGGAGGCAGGGAGGAAAGAAGAAAAGGAGAGAGAGAAAATTAGAAAGGGAGGAGGAAAGGGAGAGAGGGAAGAAGTGGGGTTGCCTTCTCCACTAGATAGAAGAGGCCCATTATTTAGAGACTATGATACTTTTAGGGGTCCACATCAATGCTTTAACTTTATTTTTCTTTAAAGTCAGAAGAAAAAAGTGAATATAATAACAAATATGTACTATTGAAGCCTACCTGTATCATATTTATTCATATACCAATGCTGTCATGAAATGCAGTTTTTAAATTTATTTAGTGGAGAAAGTGACCCATAAAGTGCCCAGGGCCTACAAAAGTCATCACAGTCTTAGGAAGGAGGAAAGGGGAGGGCAGAAGAGAGGAGGGAACTGGGGGCAACAAAAGAAGAAAAGCTAGAAGGGAAATACGGTAAGATTGTGAGATTTTGGGCTTGGTAATAATGGTTGCTAAAGATTCTTCCAGTGGTAGCTTCTAGATGGTTATCCATTTGGAAAACCTGGTTTGGAGACTTGAATGCAATTACCTAAAACTGTATTTTAACTTTCCGGTGATCATTAATGCACTGGGGAAAGAGTTACAAAGGCAATAAGTTACTTTAACTCATCCCACGTTTCCTGGTCTGTATTGTAGCACATTTGTGGCCTTAGATTACCTGAACCCTTTAAGTCTTTTTTTTTTTTTTTTTTTTTTTTTGAAATGGCGTCTGGCTCTGTCTCCCAGGCTGGAGTGCAGTGGCGCGATCTCGGCTCACTGCAAGCTCCGCCTCCCGGGTTCGCGCCATTCTCCTGACTCAGCCTCCGGAGCAGCTGGGACTACAGGCGCCCGCCATCACGCCCAGCTAATTTTTTTTTGTATTTTTAGTAGAGACGGGGTTTCGCCGTGTTAGCCAGGATGGTCTCTATCGCCTGATCTCGTGATCCGCCCGCCTGGGCCTCCCAAAGTGCTGCGATTACAGGCATGAGCCACCGCGCCTAGCCGTCATATTTATGATCTTTAAACTTTAGGGAAGCTGAGGGCAAAGGAAAATTTTCACCCTCAGAGGAAGAGACTTCCTTTTTCTAATGTTGTAAATTACTAGGTCCAATGCTTCGTTTCCTGAGTAAGGGATGGTTGCAAGTTAAGGAACTTACAAAAGCTCTGGCCTTCCGGGGCATCTCTCATCCTTTGACACTTTTTAAATCTTAATTTTCGAAATCCTTAGTCCAAGTAGTCACCGCCAAGCCTGGCCTCCCCTCTTCCGCTTGCAGAGGGGGCCGCATGAATTCTTTGGAAAACTGTTTCTCTGGGGTCCATCTAGACCTTTACAGACTGAATGCAGAAAAGAAGAATTTACTATAAGAATGTGTCCTTCTGAGTTGGACTAGAGTACAAAATATTACCATGAAACTCAGCTGAACCATTTGATTCACTGGCAAATATTTAGGTAAGTTGCTCTGTGCCTCAGCTTCCCCATTTGAAAATGTGACAAGCAGCATCTTCTATGCAAAATTATTGTCAGGATTAAAATTAACTTATGTGTATGAAGCATTTAGCACATGCTTGACAAGTTTTGGATGCCAATTAAATGATGGCTATTATCTTTACTATTGTTATTTAATTTTCATTTTTTTCTCAATTATTAAAGAGATGATACCTATTGTACAAAAATTAAAAGTATTGAGAAGTGTAAAGAATCAAATCAAATAGAAAATCACCCATAATCACTTCACCTAGAAGTAACTAATTCAACATTTTGGCATATCCCTATTCCACTCATATGTTTGACAGCATTTTAGATACAAACTATTGAAACTAATAGGAGGGCGCCATACAAAAATCAATTGTGTTCTTATTTATCTGACATCACATAATTACAAAATATATTTATTAAATCGGGTGTGATTTATAATGGCAACCCAAATATGTAGAGAAAAAAACTAACAAAAATGTACACTTTCTGTGGAAAAAAATAGAATATGTTACCTTATGTCATAAAAAAAATCAGTATCTGAAGATGTAGATCATAGTTATGGGTGATCCAACAAGGAACTTGAGAAGATAATACTAAAATTTCACATGAGAGATAAAAGAGGCTGTAATAAAGAAAATTTTGAATAAGTAGAAAATACCAAGGGACTTACCAGGTGTCAAGGTAAGTCATCATTATAAGGTGAAAATACAGACCAATGGGATTGAATAGGAAACTCCAAAACAGATCCAAGCATTTATGGAAATGTAACATAGAATATGATAGCCATAGAAATCAGCAAAGGGAAAGTGAACTACATAATCAATAGTCCTGGTGCAGCTGGTTTTCCAAAAGAAGATAAATAGAACCAATCACTTTCTCACTCCATGCACAAAAAATTATTCCAAATGGATTAAGACCTAAATGTGAAAATCAGAACCAAAAATGTAGTGGAATATGTAGAAGAGTATTATCTTTATGCCTCGTAATAGCAGAGTTCTCAACCATTGCTCAAATGCATTATTATTTCTTTAAAGAGAATTAATGATAACTTAGCCTTTACTAAAATTTGAAAATTCCATACAACAAAATAAAACAAAGCCAAAAGGCCTCAGAGAAGATATCAGCAATCCACTATCTAAGGGCTGATATACAGAATATCTTACAACTAATAAAGAAATGCAAAGAAGGCAATAATAAAATGAGCAAAATTTATGAATGGACAAGTGTTAGAACAGAAAACCCAAAAGACTAATGCGTGAGTGAAAAGATGACCAGTCTCACTAATAACAAAGCAAATCAACACTAAGATACCATTCCACACACATAAGATAGTTTAGAATTGAAAAGTCTAACAATACCAAGTGTTGGCAAGAATGCAGAACAAAGCAAATTCTCATACTTTCTTGTTCAGTGTGTAAATTTTTAAAATCATTTGGGAGAGTAGTTTTGCAAAATCTAGCAAAATTAAAGATAGGCATAACTGAGACCCAGCAAATCCCAGGAATATGCCCTGGAGAAAGCTTTGTACGTATGTATGATGTGCAGGTACTGGAATGTGTAGTGCTATAACCTAGGATGTTCATAATAGCCAAAAGTGGAAAGCCCTGCAGACGTCCATCAATAGGAGAATAGATACATTAATTGCATATTTATGCAGTGAAATACTCCTCAGCAGATAAAATAAATCAACTAGAAATATATACCTATCAAAATGAATTGATCTGCCAAACATAATAGTACATAGAAAAAGAAGACTACAGGAAGTTGTTGGTTATATAAAATTTCAAATATAAAAACAACACTATTATGTTGTTTATGGGTATTTCTATATTCAGTAAAAGTATAAAATTATGAATTAGATTAATAATCAGCAAATTCAGGGTAGTTGCTTCTGAGAAGAGACTGAGAAAAACGGAATGAGGGAAATTCAGTGGATTTCAACTGTCTTTATAATAATGAATCATTTAGGAAAAAAATGAATGTGAATATGGCAGAGAAAAACATTTTAACAAAGTTGAGTGATGAATGCACTGGCTAAGTTATATCATTGTCTGCATTTTTCTATATACTTTAAAGATTTCATAATATGACAAATATTTTTAAAGCTTATAACTAATACCTATTGCAATTGCAGTTAAAGGAATAAAACCCAACTGTTCACAAATATGCCAAATGAAAAGCACATTGGTAAAAAAAAATTAGTAATAATAAAT
Source organism: Pan paniscus (assembly GCF_029289425.2). Lineage (NCBI taxonomy): Eukaryota > Metazoa > Chordata > Mammalia > Primates > Hominidae > Pan > Pan paniscus. The sequence goes on along the minus strand of NC_073267.2, from coordinate 89,432,605 downwards.
AAAGGTCTGGGAGAGGAGTAAATTCCCAGGGAGGGAACTGCTAAATGGAAAAGTTGAGTTTTTCTTCTTGACTGGCTGATATCTTCGGGAATTTTCTTGTATTAAGTGTCAAGCCATTTGTACTCGGTACTATGATGTGGGGAAACCTGGAGCCACAGGCATCCATGCATTCTGCATTTCCCCCACCGCCACCACAACCAAACACAAAACAAAAACATTTGGACCATGACCAGCAAAGCCAACATGCACCAGGTAAGAGGTAAAAATGCAAAATATACCATGGTGTGACCCATGTTTGCTCAGTGAGATCTGGCTCTGAACTTCCCTGAAGTCAAAACAAAGAGGAAAGCATGGCCAATCCTAAGATTTGCAGCATCCAACAGGCAAAATCAAAGGGCTTATCAGGAGAAGTACAAACATTTCAGGAGATTAGAGCCCCAAAGAAAATTTTCCCTTGTTATGATAAAGATAAATAGAAAATGAGAAACAAAGCCATCTACCCAAGAAATAGCTTAAACACTGAGCACTGAATCTGCTCCAACCATACACACAACTTACTGTCTACACTGCATGACTTGTATGATAATGCATACATTATCATGACTTTCCTATGCCGTTGTCTTCACTAATGACTTCACTACTCAAGAGGACTTTTGTCCAGGCATTGATTGTTCATTACGGGAACTTCCCCAAAGACCTAGCAACTCTTCCCTTGAAAGCATCAACAGACAACTGGGGCCCTAAGAGCCTTTGAGTCTTTATTGTTTCCCCAATACTTTAGGTAGAAAGAGGATACAGAATGGGTGCTGGTATCTGTTACTAGGTAACAAGTGTCTTCCACAATTTTAAATTGTATTACTAATATCAACAATTGGCATTCAGTGGGTCCTAAAGATTTTGCATTTATTATCTCATTTAATCATTAAAACATCTCTAAATGCTTGGTACTGATATTTTTCCCATTTTACAGATATAGGAAAACCAAGGCTCAGACAGATTAAGTAACTGGTCCAATGTCAGATAGGCAGTAACTATCAGAATCAGGACTTGAATTGAATCTGTGTGCCTTCAGTGTTTGAGTTCTATAACCAATATGCTTTACTGTTTCTATTGGAAAAAATCAAGTCTATACCACCAACAACTGGTTGATACTAGACTCCATAAAAGGAAGAGGCAGGGCCCTTTCTCCATCTTGAAAACTAGTTCCATGAGATAGCTATTCTGAATCTGACCCTGTAGTTCTCTGGGCTTTGTGACTAGCCAATGTCCCTCTTTAACACAGCCCCCTCTCTCCCACTCCATCCCAAGAAGAAAGCATTGCCTTTGTGATATAATCTCCTGGAGCCCCCTCCATGAAAGCAGTGCTGGGTCCACAGACCCAGCCCAGGGACCATTTGGCAGGCTGAGCCATGTGGTCATGGGCCAAGGTTCACACAGGAGTGCAGAGTGATTTGCAATCAGTTGGGAGTGATTACACAGTGTTTCTCATCGATAGGCAGGAGGGAGCCCTGATGGGATAATGAGATGCAGCTGATGGAAAGTCACAGCTGACTGTCGCCAGTGAGCAAGCTCGCACAGCCCTACAGTGCTGCAGTCGAGTCCTCCCCACTGCAAAGACCAGGAGAAAAATCTGTGGAATTTTAATACTAAGCCACCCTACAGTGCCAAGGGAAATTGGCTGAAGGGTCCACCAGTTGAGTAGCAGATAATTGGGTAAGAACAGGATACAGGGGATTCCTCTGGACAAACCACAAACCCTGCCAGGATAGGGCTCCAAATAGCTTTCCTAAAAAGAGAGAGCAGCAATGCACAGGCAGCCCCTGGGAAAGGGCTAAAATGCAGGGTACTAAAGCATGGGGCCCCTTTATCTTGCCTGGCTCCAGCAAAACAAAAAGAGTTTCTTTGCCTCTGTGCGTTACCTGTGCATGGTTAGAAACTGCCACGGAGTGTTTTCCTCACTGTGCTCAATGAGAGAATCTGTTTAAGCTATGTTTCCATGGATCAGTTCGCTAAGGGCCAACTTGAGCCCTGTTTACCCTTCTGTAGTCAAGGAAAGACAGCTGTTTGCTTAAATTGAGGTCTCCTTCTTCCATGACAGTCATTACTGCCTCCCCAGTTAGAGATAATAAGCTTGAATTTCCCAAGCAGATGTGAGTTGCTCAAGTCTTGACTATTCTTGTAAAGGCCATCCAGAACCCAGAGTGATGTTCCTGAGGAAGGTACTATAAGACTAAATCTTCATTACCATTCCCAATGGATGTACAAAGAGGTCCCTAATAAATAAACTTGCTGAGTGCACAACTCTGGCCCAGACCTTTAACCCCATTTCCTCACATGGCATTTCTATCTCCTACATTTAGGCTGTGTTGCCCCTGAGCAACTCACTGGACTCATTCATAAGAAAGGAGGTGGAATTTGGCCAATCAGTGCTTGGCTAGTGAGTGCCTAAATAAACAAATAGTGCAGTAATTTGAAATGAGTCAAACCCTTGGTTAACCCATTCAGTTTTGTTTTGTTAAGAACTTACAATATTACTTTTTTAAATTAAAGACTTTTTTATTGTGAGAAAACTGTACATTCAAAAGCAGTTGTAAGAAATAATGCAAAGAGATTCCATGTAGACTTTACCTCGTTTTCCCCAATGGTAACATCTTGCAAAATTATAGGGTCAAATCACAACCAGGATATCGACATTGATACAATTCATTGATTCTCAGATATGCCTTGTTTTGCTCATTTGTTTTATGCAATTTTGTCTTACAGGTAGGTTCCAGCATCCAGCACCATGGTCAAGGTAGGGAAGAGTTCCATCACCACAAGAATGCCTTGGGTGCCTTTTTTTAACCCTCCTCCCTGACCCATCCCTAACCCCTGGCAACCATTAATCTGTGTTCTATTTCTATAATTTTCTCACTTTAAGAATTCTATATCAATGGAATTGTAGAGTATGTATTATTTCAGAATTGACTACGTTTTCACTTAGCATCATTATCTGGATTCATCCAAGTCGTTGCGTGTATCCATAGCTCATATCTTTTTATTGCTGAGTAGTACTCCATACTATGGATGTACCACAGTTTATTTAACCATTCACTTGCTGAAGAACATCTGGGTTACTTCTGGTTTGGGGCTATTTTGAATGCAGTTGTTTTGAATATCCACATGTTAGGTTTTTGTGTAAACATATATTTTCATTTTTCTGGGATAAATATCCCAGAGAATAATGGTGCGGTCATATGACAATTACATAGTTAATTGTATAAGAAATTGCCAGACTGCTTTTCAGAATGGCATGGCCACGTTACATTCCCACCAGAAATGTGTCAGTGATCCAGTTTCTCTGCATGCTCACTACCTTTTGGTGTTGTCACTATTTTTAATCTTAGCCATTCTGATAGGTGTGTAATGATATTTCACTGTGGTTTGAATTTTTACTTGCCTAAGGGCCATTGATGTTCAATATCTTTTAATGTGTTTATTTGCCATCTGTACACCCTCTTCAGTGAAATGTTTATTCATATATTTTGTGAATTTTCAAATTGGAATTGGATAGCTTGGCTTTTTTTTTTTTTTTTTTTACTGCTGACCCATCCCACTTTTCCATTTATTGCTAGAGACAGAAACTAAAATCCGTGGCTTCAGGCTGCTAAAAGCCGAAAACAAAACAAAATAAGGTGTGTTGGAAAAGCTTGCATGAGTTTACGTATGTCCTCTCACTTAATGATCACAATCCTGTGAGTTAATTTCTGTTTCCTTTCTTATGTTACTGTAAGGAAAAAAGCTTGTAGAAATTGTTTGCCCAGGGCCACAGAACAAGAAAGTTGCAGAGATGGAAACCCAGGTATCTGGACACTATAATTTGTTCTCAGATGCCTGTATTATAATGTCTACCTGTGTATTGTTTAAATTATTTGACAACATGAAGTCATGTCTTTTGTAATCACACACAAGAAAATATTGCTGAAAATAACTTAATCTTGTAAACCTGTAAAAGAAGAGATATGTCCTCTCTTTGACTAGCTTAGCTGCAATGTCAATTTACCATCTGTGGGGTTGAGTCTGTGGTCTATGTACAGCCTATGGGAATGTTCCCTTTAGGACTTTTTGCCCATAAACAAACTTCTAAAATTTCTTGAATATTCTAATGACTTACAGTCTCTAAAAAGAAATCTTTTTTTTTAAGTATATAATTTTTTTCCTTAAAATGGGTTTGGATGCTTTCTAATCGCTCCTGAGAATTAAATGGTCTCTACAATATCTCCTCCATATTCCAAATAAACAAGTCAAAGCCTGAAAGCCCTGTGGTGGGACATGACCCAAACACACAAGTCTTTATGGCCTAAAGTCACCTTGCCAGAATGCACTGAAAGACAAACAGAGAGCATTCTTTAAATATTTCTAGTTTAAGAAAAAAAAAAAAAACTTATTTCTTTTTTTTAAACTAACAAGCCCCTAGAAAGAAAATAGTAAATAAATGAAAAAGTAAATCATAAATAAAATGTACATTAATTAAAATAAATGAGTATTTGCTTGACAAAACACTTCTCCAGTAACCCAAAATCCTGCAAATGAAAGAAGTGGGGGAGTGGGGGCTTGGCATAAATATTCCAGAGCTCTTCCTCAGTCTCTTTATTTCATACTTTTCTGATCCGCTGACACCTCCCCACATACTCAAACATCTACAAAAAAAAAAAAACACTAAAAATTAAAAAAATAAAAATAATAAAAATAAGTATGATTATTTTTCTAAGGGCTGTTCATTCTACCCTGGAAATATTTCTTCCATTACTAACATCCTTTCTGTTGTGATGACCACTAACTTAGTTGGGCTCATGTTGCTCGTTTTCTTCTGGATTCTTCTAACAATCTTCTCCTAACTCCAGTTTCTTTCTTCTTCAACCCATCTTACCCAGACTGCCATATTAACTGTCACAAAACACAGCTCAAAGACCTTCAGTGGCTCCCCACCACCTGCTGATGCAAGTATAAACTCTGCAATTTGGAATTTAAGGATATTGAAATAATTATTTCAGTCTAACTTTCCCTACTTTTTCTCCCACCTTCATTCTGTCCAACCTGGGGGGAGAACCATTTCCAAGCTGACCTTGCTATCTCTGTGCCTTTCTTCAAACTGAGCCTTTAGCCTGTGCTGTCCTCAGGGAACATGTGGCCATTCACTGCCTTCTTCAAAGCCATCAGAGCCCCTCCTCCGTAGGATTTTCCTTTTCTCCTATAAGTCAAGACCTGGAACATTAGCTAATGGTAATCCTCAGTTTAGCATATCTGCCTGCAAAGATAAGCATTCTGAAGGCACTCTTAATCTAATCTTAACAATGATGTGAGTTAGGCAGCGGTGTGCTAGTAAATGTTTAACAACTGGTTCTTGGGGGAAGGGAGGGAGACAGTAAATGCATATATTTGCATACATACATTTATTGTAACTGTTGTTGATATAAAGGACACAAAGCCCCCTTACAAATAATAATGAAATATTCAATACTCCTTTTTGTAAATTCCATATAGCCCCTCGATTCTTAAGGAATATTTTGTTGTTTTTTGGTCAAATAATTATATCTATAGCCAAACTGTGGTTGCAAAAGACAAGTGAGGATAATTCCAGCATAAATATTTGTTGATAATTTTGTTTTCATTAGTGAGTAAGATGAAAGTGAAATGTGAAATGCTGGAACTTCCCTTACTTATTAATGACATGAGTGAATTCTTTGCTAGCTTAGATAATAGCGATGAAATACTGAAATAATATTTGCTCAAGTAGTTATTTGAAATATTATATTCTTTTTTTTTTAAATTATACTTTAAGTTTTAGGGTACATGTGCACATTGTGCAGGTTAGTTACATATGTATACATGTGCCATGCTGGTGCGCTGCACCCACTAACTCGTCATCTAGCATTAGGTATATCTCCCAATGCTATCCCTCCCCCCTCCCCCCTCCCCACCACAGTCCCCAGAGTGTGATATTCCCCTTCCTGTGTCCATGTGATCTCATTGTTCAATTCCCACCTATGAGTGAGAATATGCGGTGTTTGGTTTTTTGTTCTTGTGATAGTTTACTGAGAATGATGGTTTCCAATTTCATCCACGTCCCTACAAAGGACTTGAACTCATCATTTTTTATGGCTGCATAGTATTCCATGGTGTATATGTGCCACATTTTCTTAATCCAGTCTATCATTGTTGGACATTTGGGTTGGTTCCAAGTCCTTGCTATTGTGAATAATGCCGCAATAAACATACGTGTGCATGTGTCTTTATAGCAGCATGATTTATAGTCCTTTGGGTATATACCCAGTAATGGGATGGCTGGGTCAAATGGTATTTCTAGTTCTAGATCCCTGAGGAATCGCCACACTGACTTCCACAATGGTTGAACTAGTTTACAGTCCCACCAACAGTGTAAAAGTGTTCCCATTTCTCCACATCCTCTCCAGCACCTGTTGTTTCCTGACCTTTTAATGATTGCCATTCTAACTGGTGTGAGATGATATCTCATAGTGGTTTTGATTTGCATTTCTCTGATGGCCAGTGATGATGAGCATTTTTTCATGTGTTTTTTGGCTGCATAAATGTCTTCTTTTGAGAAGTGTCTGTTCATGTCCTTCGCCCACTTTTTGATGGGGTTGTTTGTTTTTTTCTTGTAAATTTGTTTGAGTTCATTGTAGATTCTGCATATTAGCCCTTTGTCAGATGAGTAGGTTGCGAAAATTTTCTCCCATGTTGTAGGTTGCCTGTTCACTCTGATGGTAGTTTCTTTTGCTGTGTAGAAGCTCTTTAGTTTAATTAGATCCCATTTGTCAATTTTGTCTTTTGTTGCCATTGCTTTTGGTGTTTTGGACATGAAATATTATATTCTTAAAGTAATAGTTGCAGACACTACACAATTTTATGGTTAATTTGCATCATTAACATCATTTCTAACACTTACTTAAGTCTAGAGAATCAAAATAGCAATGAAGCCCTGATTTGCCTATTTCCACGGTGTAAATATTTCCATCAGCACTGATTTCAAGCTACTAACCTGGCATTACTGAACATGGAGGCAAGAAAAGATGCACAGCAGCTCCCTATTACATAATATTTCTACTATACAGATATAATAGATGTAAATAAACCAAAGAATATAGGTACATGTAAAATACTTAGAAAGTTTTAAGTCTTGAGGATTTATTACCTTTGTTTTAATGTGATTGATTTAATGATAAATTTGTATAATGTAATCCTTAATTATGACTGTGCTTAATAATTGGCCTGAACATTTTCTGAAAATTTTAACAATCAGCTCTCAAATTCCAGCACAAGCCAGCCCCAGCATCTCACTGGAATGAGAGATTATTAATGTCCATTTTACTGATGAGGAAACGGTTCTGTAGTCCAAACACAAATGTGTCGATTGAGTAAATAAATCTATATGAATCAAAATTATTTCACCAGTGCTCCAGCAACCTGAGATCCTGCTCATATTTATCTTCTTGATCTCTGTATCAGTGGGCCCAGCACGGCAACTGGCTCAGGGGCAGAGCTCGATCGATTCTTGTCAACCTTGCCCTTCCTTCCCTCTTCAGCTGTTTATAAAGAAGGCTGACCTACAAACTTATTTTGGTGAGAGCATAGGAAAGATCTATTCTTGAGCAGTGAAACACAACTAGCTTACCCCACTCCATTTTCCAGGTCTGACCTAGCTCTGTGACCTCAGCCCGCCACTGCACTCTAAAGCTCAAAATGGAAACCACGTGATACAAACAGAATAAGAGAATAATTACAAAAGGCTTTTTGTAAACTGTAGAGTACTGCATTCTAGGGATTTGTTCTTTTGAAAGAAGAGAACCCATGGTAGAGGTGGGAAGAAAGGTTTTCTCACTTCTCTATAGGTATCCATATCTCTTACTAAAAAATATATTGACTCTGGACAAGATGGGAGAAGCCCTCCCACTATAAGCAACTATAACAGTAGACAAAAAATACATGAAATAATTATCTCCAAGCACTGTTGCAAGCAGCAGTGCAGGATTCCATTGGCTTTCCACCTGGACACACTTTTTTGTAATGTAAACTAGGGAGAAGGATCTAGAGCAGTACAATCTAGCTCAGCTGGGGAGACCGAGATGAGAGTTTGGGGTCATGATGTTTTTGTAACATGACATTACAAAATTATGTATACATTAGATATTTATTCTGGATTCAAGATAGACCAATGTATTTTAACATGACATAGTATGAAAAGTTTATTGATATGGTTTCAGATTCTGCATTGCAACTAATCTCACTAATTTTTTGATGATACAGTTGCTTTTCATAAAAACATATTTTTTATGTGTAATGGGGTTTATAATTGCCATTTTAAATAACTTAATAAATATTTACAATTTTCAGTTCTGATTTATAATATTTTAAACATAGATAAATACAATGCACTTGAAGGGCCACAAGACAACAGTATTTGACAAGGGCTTCCCTAGAGTCAAGGTTATTCTAGACCTCTAATGGAGTTTAAAAGAAGGGTTGAAAGGATTGCACTGACCTGAAAGTAAGTTAACTGCCTAATAGGACAAAATTCAACACTTTATTAAGATTTTATTAGGAATGATTAGGAAATTCAGACACTCAAAATTTAGTATCCATAAAATCCAATATCCAACCAAAAATTACTAGACATTTGAAGAACCAACAATATGTGGTCCATATCTAGGAGAAAATTCAGTCCATAGAAACAGACCCCAACAAAATGACAGAGATAATAAAATTAGCAAAAGAAGAATTTAAAAGAGTCACTATAAATATGTTTGTATTTAGGATTCTCCAGAGAAACAGAACCAACAGTGTAGAGTTTTATTATGATGGATTGGCTCACGTGAGTAGGAAGGGTGAGAAGCCCCACAATCTGCCATCTGCAAGCTGGAACCCCATGAAAGCCTGATGGTCTAGTTTCAGTCCAAACTTGAAGGCCTGAGAACCAGGGGAACCAAGAGTGTGTCCCAGCCAGAGTCCAAAGGATGAAGAACCAGAAGGTCCAGTGTCCAAGGGCAGGAGAAGATGGATGTCCCAGCTCAGGAATAGAGAGCAAATTCACCCTTCCTCCAACTTTCTACTCAGGCTCTCAGCAGACTGAACGATGCCCAACTGTATTATGTCAATCTTCTTTATTCAGTTGACTGATTCAAATGCTAATATCTTCCAGAAATACAGTGACAGACACGTAGAAAAATGTTTTACCAGCCAACTGGGCATTCTTTGGCTGAGTCAAATTGACATGGCCATGCATGGTGGCTCATGCCTGTAATCCCAGCACTTTGGGAGGCCGAGGTAGGCAGATCACTTGAGGCCAGAAGTTCAAGACCAGCCTGGCCAACATGGTGAAACCCTTTCTCCAATAAAAATACAAAAAAAATAGCCAGATGTGGTGGCATGCACCTGTCGTCCCAGCTAATCAGGAGGCTGAGGCAGGAGAATCACTTGAACCTGGGAGGAGGAGGTTGCAGTGAGCCAAGATCACACCACTGACCTCCAGCCTGTGCAACAGAGTGAGACTCCGTCTCAAAAAAATACAAACAAACAAACAACAAAAAAAATTGACACATAAAGTTAGCAATCACAATGTTCACAAGTATAAAGGAAAAGAATAATGTAGAGGAAACATAAGGAATCTCAAGAAAGAAGTAGGCCGGGCGCCATGGCTCACACCTGTAATCCTAGCACTTTGGGAGACTGAGGTAGACGAATTGCTTGAGCCCAGGAGTTCAAGACCAATCTGGGCAACAGGGTGAAACCTCATCTCTACGAAAAAATAAATTAGCCAGGCATAGTGGTGTGCACCTGTGACCTGTGGTCCCAGACACTTGGGAGGCTGAAACAGGATCATCTGAACCAGGAGGTTGAGTGTATTGTGAGCCAAGCTCATGACGCTGCACTCCAGCCTGGGCGATAGAGTGAGATCTTGTTAAAAAGAAGGAGAAGGAGAAAGAGAAGAAATAGAGGCTATAAGAAAAGAAACAAATAGAAATTCTATAATTTGAAAATACAGTATCTATAATTTGAAAATACAGTATCTAAAAATCTAGAATTTGAAAATACGGTATCTAAATTTCACTAGTTGAATTGCTAGATGGCTTAATAACAGACTAAACACTGCAGAAGAAATGATGAGAAACTTTAACATAGAACAATACAAACTATCCAACATAAGGACAATAGGAAACAAAGCTGGAAACAAAATGGAACAAATTTTCAGTGACTTGTGGGACTGTATCATGCAGTCTAATATAGATGTGACTAAAGCAGCAGTAGGAGAGAAGAGACTGGAGCAGAAAATATATGGAAAAATAATGATGGAAGTTTTTCAAAGTTTTTAAAGTTCACTAAACTTTAAGCAGGATAGCCAAAGACACACACACACACATACACACACACACACACACACACACCCTAACCAAGACACATCATAATCAAATTGCTAAAATCCATGATACAAAGAAAATTTTAAAAGCACCAGAAGAGGAAGAGTTAAAACAATGGGCCGGGCGCAGTGGCTCACGCCTATAATCCCAGCACTTTGGGATGCCGAGGTGGGCGGATCACGAGGTCAGGAGATGGAGACCATCCTGGCTAACAAGGTGAAACTCCGTCTCTACTAAAAATTGCAAAAATTAGCCGGGTGTGGTGGCGGGTGCCTGTAGTCCCAGCCACTAGGGAGGCCGGGGCAGGAGAATGGCGTGAACCCAGGAGGTAGAGCTTGCAGTGAGCCGAGATCGTGCCACTGCACTCCAACCTGGGCGAAAGAGCGAGACTCGGTCTCAAAAAAAAACAAAAAAACCCGAAAATACACATTATATAAGAAAAACAATAAGAATATCCAAAGTATTTGTAAAAAGAAATGCAAACTAAAACATAATAAAATGATGTCATTAAAAGGCTGAAAGAAAAAAAAATTTCAACCTAGAATTCCATATTCAGTTAAAATACTCATTAACGATTAAAGAAACGACAACAACAAAAATTTCAGACAAATGCAAAGTCAGATAATTTTTCATCAGAAGGCCTGCACTCTAAGAATATTAATGAAAATGTTTCAGGCTGAAGGAAAGTGACATTAGACAGGAACTGAGTTATGAATAAAGGAATGAACAGTGTAATTCTATAGGTAGATATAAATAAAATACTTTTATTATTTTTTAATGTAATTTAAGGCTTAAAATTGACAACAATATATTTCAGTATTATCATAGATTTAGAAGTAAAACATACAACAATAATAACAAATAGTGGAAGGGGATAACAGAAATAAACTGTGCTAAAGTTCTTACATTTACATCAAGTTTTGTAATAGTATTTGAAGGTTTACAATGATAAATTATACATGTATACTGTAAATATAAGAACAGCAGCCTCAATAAATATATATACACATATATGTATATACATATGTCTACATACATACACATGGAAATTAATAAATAAAACACTGAGATGCAGATAATAAACCAATATAGAACACAAGGTAGAATACTAAAAAAAAAAAATCTGAAAAAAGTACTCATTTTATCCAAAGAATGACAGAAAAGAGAAGGAAAGAAACAAATAGAAACAAATATAAGGTGGCAGGCTTAAACCCAAGCATACCAATTTTACATAGAATGTAAATGAGTTCAGCACTCCAAATGAAAAATAGAATTTAACAGACTAGATGGAAAAGAAAGACACAACTATATGTTTTTTCACTAAAGATACATTTTATATATAATTACATAAGCAAGTTAAGTATAAAATAATAAAAATAATATGCCCTACAGCTAGGAATTGTAAGAAAGCTGGAGTGGCTATATTGATGTGAGACTAAGTAGATGCTAGGACAAGAAATTTTTCCAAACGTGAAGAAAGGTATTTTATGTCAATCGATAGGTCAGTTTACTAAGAAGACATAACAATCCTAAATCTGTGTGCCCCTAATGACAGAGCTTCAGAATACTTGAAGCAAAAATGACAGCACTGAGTGAGAAATGAACAAATTCACGATTATAGATGAAGATTAATAAAGGCATGTAGACAGAAAAATCAGTTTAGCCTATCAGTGAAACTGACTTAGTATTTATAGAACACTGTATCCAACAACTTCAAAATATATATTATTTCCAAGTAGGCGTGGAATAGTTCTAATACAAGGTATGTGTGTTGGGGCACGAAACAAGTCTCAATGAATTTTTCGTAATTAAAATCTTACAGAGTATTTCTGTGGCCAAAGGAATTAAACTAGAAGTCAATTACCAAAAAATCTGGAAAATCCACAAATATTTTGAAATCAAACAACACTCTTGAAAATAATGCATAGGTCAAAAAAGAAACATAAGGGAAATCAGAAAATAATTAGAACTGAACAAAAAGAGATCACAACCCATCAAAATTTGTGGGATGCAACTAAAGCAGTGTTTTTTGTTTGACTGTTTGTTTGTTTTGAGATGGAGTCTCGCTCTTGTCACATTGACTGGAGTGCAGTGGCTCCATCTTGGCTCACTCCAGCCTCCATCTCCCAGGTTCAAGTGATTCTCCTGCGTCAGCTTCCTGAGTAGGTGGGATTACAGGCACACACACCACACCTGGCTAATTTTTGTATTTTTAGTAGAGTGAGGGTTTCACCATGTTGTCCAGGTTGGTCTTGAATTCCTGACCTCATGTGATCCTCCCGCCTTGGCCTCTGAAAGTGCTGGGATTACAGGCATGAGCCACCGCACCTGGCCTAAAGTAGTGGTATAAATAAATTTTTTTAACTTTTATTTTAGTTTCACGTATACATGTGCAGGTTTGTTCTATAGATAAACTGTCTGTCGCAGGGGTTTTGTGTACACATGATTTGTCACTCAGGTAATAAGCGTAGGACCCAAACAAGCGTAGTTGTTTGATCCTCACCCACCTCCCACTCTCCAACCTCAAGTAGGGCTGGTGGCTATTATTCCCATCTTTACGTCCATGTGTACCCAATGTTTAACTCCGGCTTATAAGTTAGAACATGCCATGTTTGGTTTCTGTTCCTGCTTTGGTTCACGTAGCAGAATGGCCTCCAGCTCTATCTATGGTGCTGCGAAAAACATTATCTCATTTGTTTTTATGGCAGCATAGTATAGGAGGAAATTTATAGCTTTAGGTATTTCTAGTAACATGAAAGAAAGATTTAAAAGTGTGGACCTAAATTTCCACTATAAGAAACTAGAAAAATAATAGCAAATTATATCTAAACTATTCAGAAAAAAGGCAATAATAGAAAGGGTGGAAATAAATGAAAAAAAATGGATAAACAACAGATAAAAATCAAGGCAACAAAAGATTGGTTCCTTGAAAATATTAATAAAATTCATAAACCCCTAATTCCACTAGTCAAGAAAAAAAGAGTAATCAGTTACTAGCAATATAAAGAATGAAAACACTATAAAAACTACCAACATTAAAAAGATAATAAAGGAATATTGAAAGAGCTTTCTACCAATACCAAAACCTATTTCTTAAAATACACAAATTATTAAAACTGATAGAAGAAGAAATAGAAGTTTCAAATATTCTACATCTATTAAAGAATTTCAATTCATAAACACCTATCACAAAAAAAAATCAGGTTCAAATGGCTTCCCTGGTAAATTTTATTAGGCTTGCAAGGAAGAAATAATGCTACTCCTACATAAATTCTTTCAGAAAACAAAGGAAGAAGGAACAATTTTTACCTCATTTTATGAAGACAACATAACCCTGATAGCAAAACCAGACAGACATTACAAGAAAAAAAAAAAACTTCATTAACATAGGTTGAAAAACAAAAACCTTTAACAGAATACCAGGAAATGGAACTTGACAGTATTTTGGCAACCAAGAGGATAATATATCATGATCAAGTTCAATTTGTTTTAAGAATGTAAGGTAGTTTTAATACTTGAAAATACAATACACCACATTAACAGAATATAAGAGAAAAATTATATAATTATCACAGTGAATGCACACTTTAACAATGTGTAAAACCTGTTAGTGACAGAAATTCTTAGCATAGTAGGAGTTGAAGGAAATATTCTCAATCTGATAAAAGGAATCTATGGAAAACACTATAGCTAACATTCTACTTAAAATAAAAGATTAAGTACTTTTTCCCTAAGGTCAGGAATAAGGTAAAGATGTCTTTCCTCATAAATTTTATTCAACGTTTTACTGGAGGTCCTAGACAGTGCCATAAGACAAGAAAAATAAAAGCCAAATATATTAGGAAGGAAGAAGTAGAACTACCTTTATTAGCTGATGACATCATCCTGTATGTAGAAAATCATAAAGAATGTAACAAAGTGCTACCAGAGTGAATAAATAAATTCACTGAGGTCACAGGATACGGTCAATATAGAAAAATAAATTATGTTTCCATATGTTTACAGAAATAAATCTTAAAATAACATTTTAAAAAATTTTTCAATAACACACAAAAATATAAGTAATATCACAGAATATAAAATACTTATTGGAAAAACATATCAATATAACAGAATAGAAAATTCAGAAATAGATCTAGACTTAAATGGTTAGTAGATTTTTCAACAATGGACCAAAGCCATTTATTGGGGAAGGAATTTATCTATATATAAAATAGATGAAACTTGACTTATATCTCACACCATATACAAAAATTAATTTCAGATGGTCCATGGACCTCAATGTAAAAGATAAAAGTAAAAATCTTCTATATTGAATCTCAGATAATTTTTTCACATCATTAAAGTGATCAAAAGTTTCTTAGGAGACAAAAAGTACCTATCATGAAGGAAAAATAACATGGCAAAAATGGACTTCATTAAAATTAAGCATACCTACCTTTCAACATACAACATTATAAAGTGCATATTAAGACATACATGTTGAGAAAATAGTCAAAAGACTGATACTGGGCAAGGCGTAGTGGCTCACGCCTGTAATTCCAGCACTTTGGGAGGCCTAGGCATGTGGATCACCTGAGGTCAGGAGTTTGAGGCCAGCCTGGCCAACATCATGAAACTCCATCTCTCCTAAAAATAAGAAAATTAGCTGGGCCTGATGGCGGGCACCTGTAATCTCAGCTACTCGGGAGGCTGAGGCAGGAGAATCGCTTAACCCCAGGAGGCAGAGGTTGCAGTGAGCCGAGATGACGCCACTGCACTCCAGCCTGGGCAACAGAATGAGACACTGTCTCAAAAAAAAGACTGATACTCAAAATATATAAATGTATGAACAACCCTTAAACCTCAATATCTGAAAGATAAATGACTCAGCTTCTTTAATGAACAGGAAACTCAAACCGGAACTTAATTTTAAAAATACTCAAATGGTCAAAAGCACACGAAAAAGTGTTCAACATTAGTCATCAGGAAAATATAAATAAAACCATGAGATAGTGTCATGCACTGACTAGGATGGCTGAAACAAAAGAGATTGACAGCGCCAGATGTTGCTGTGGACCTGGAAGGAGTGCAAAATGGTAGGATCAGTTGGAAACCAGTCCAGCAATATCATAAAAGTAAATATACACCTACACCAGGACCCAGCAATACCACTTTTATTGTGCACCCAAAAGAAATGAAAGCATATGTACATAAAAAGACTCGTACAAGAATATTTATAGAAGCTTCACCAACAATAATAAATAACTATACAGAGTTCAGATGTCCATCAAAAGGAAATGAATAAACAATTAGTGACATATACATACAATGGAATACCATACAACAATAACATGTAATAAACTATGAAACATGCCACAACATGAATCCACCTCAAATACTGAACAGAAGAAGCCAGATATGAAGCAGTACTGTGTACGATCCCATTCAACTGAAGTTTTGAACAGGCAAAACTAATCTCTGATGAAAAAAAATATGGCTAAAGTCATTTTTCTTCTTACCACCAAGAATGCCAATGTAAAACCCTTAAATACACACACACACACACACACACACACACACACACCACAACCTTCTGACAGATGATACCAAATGTGACTTAGACTTCTCCTTCACTGAGATGCAGAAATTTGATTTTTCCCCCTGCTAGTACAGAATCCTACGTACTTAAGAATGCAAACTGTAAATCAATACCTATGACTTAAAGGTGACATTTCAACAATTGTACATCCTGGAGCCTCTCAGGATCTCAGGATCATTTTGTTCCTGTCAAATATCTAACTTTTTAAATAATTTATGAGCATTTAACTCCACTTCTTACAATTCCAGGATGAACTTTCTTCATTTTAGATGTGTATGTTGTCATTCAAAGAGCCAGTTATTTATTCATTAAATATTATTGAACAAGTACTATGTGGCAGGCACTAACTATATTGTGCAGTGTGGATATAATAATGGAAAAGGCAGTCACAACCTAGACCTGAAGCTTACATGGGGAGGAAGAGAGAATAAACATCAACTTAGGGGTTGTACCAATAGTTGTTCTTTTTTTTTTTTTTTTTTTCTGAGACAGGGTCTCACTCTGTCACCCAGATTGTAGTGCAGTGGCATGATCTCTGCTCACTGCAACCTCTGCTTCTTGGGCTCAAGTGATTCTCCAGCCTCAGCCTCCCAGGTAGCTGGGACTACAGGTGTATGCCACCAACGCTCAGCTAATTTTTGTAGAGACAGGGTTTTACCATGTTGCCCAGGCTGGTTTCGAACTCCTGAGCTCAAAGCAATCGGTCCGCCTCAGCCTCACAAAGTGCCAGGATTACAGGTGTGAGCCTGTGCCGGACCTAATTGTTAAATTTTAATTGTAATGATTGTTAAAAATAAAAAGAATTGGACAGCGTAGGCTTCTTATGTGAACATTTACCCAGAAGGCATGATCTTGTCTTGGATGAATGGAGTCAGAATAGAGATCAAGGAGTGCTTCCTGGAGGAAGAAGCTTTTGAGTTGGGCTTTAAATGTGAACAAAAATGTATTTGGAGGGTGCTAATATTTAAGATGCCATGAGAAAACCCCACATTGAGGAAAGCAGAGATACAGTCTGATGAAACTAGCAAGGTCTGTAATAAGCAGGGCTGTGTTAAGAATTTTGGCTTGATCAATAAATAAAATCAGTGGGGAAGCCATTAAGGAATTTGCACTATGAAGGGATATGACCATCTGGTTACAGTGTGTAGAATAGACAGGAAAGTATGGGTACAAGCAGTGGGGAGACCAGATTGAAGACAATAATAATAAACAAGTGCCCTTATTAATTTCCAAGGAGAGACGTGCTCTGAAGTCCATGGAATATCAAGATAGAGCTAATTTGGGACTTAGATAGTCCTACTTTGAAGAATTAGCAAATACATGGCACTGCTTTGTGGACAAAAAACAGAAATCTAACAGGTTTAGCAGAAAAAGTGAAAGAAGAGTGAGAAGAAGAGGATATAAGAATAAACAGACCCAAGAAGATGGCCTCAGAAGACAAACACCTGGGATAAGCTATGTGCCAGTTTTTCTTTTTAATTTTTATTTAGATTTAGCAATTAATAAGAGCTCATTCTGCCTCAAAAGTGAACCAAGGGCTTTATATTTATCACAGAACTGGAGGTTTAGGGAGGTAGAGTAACTTACTCAGGGTTACAAAATCTGTAGGTGGCAGAGACAAAACTTGAACCAAGGGCTTTCTAGTGTGAAATGTTGACTCCTCACACTACATGATGTTCCTCTTTAATGGTTACCTCCTGCCCTTGGAGTTCTCCATTACTCCAAGCCCATTATGTTTGGAACGATTCTGAGTTCTTCTATACTTCACCATGGATACATGAACCTTAGCCCTAATGGAGCCTTAGAAATTGGCTGGGCGCGGTGGCTCACGCCTGTAATCCCAGCACTTTGGGAGGCCGAGGCGGACGGATCACTTGAGGTCAGGAGATCGAGATCATCCTGGCTAATGCAGTGAAACCCCTTCTCTGCTAAAAATACAAAAAATTAGCCAGGTGTGGTGGTGGGCGCCTGTAGTCCCAGCTACTCTGGAGGCTGAGGCAGGAGAATGGCATAAACCTGGAAGGCCGAGCTTGCAGTGAGCCGAGATCCAGCCAACAGTGCAAGACTCCATCTCAAAAAAAAAGAAAAAAGAAAGAAAAGAAAAAAAAAGAAATTAAGTAGATCAATCCCCTAATTTTATAAAAGGATAATGTGAGATTTAGGGAGATGCTGGGTTCCACCCAGGGCCCCTCAACAAATATTGGCAAGTGAGGTACAGAACCCATAGTCTTCCATTAAACCATACTATTTATTCAGCTGATCCATCCTCTTTATAGATTTGGGGATTTGGCAAACCCCAAATCATACTGTTTGTAAGTTATACTGAGCCTGGGCTAGCCTGATAGAGAAGGGCACTTCTCAAGCACTGGTCTGTAAACTGAGTAAACATCAAAATGACTTGGAGAAAAGGAGGTTTAAGTCTAGACAATTATTTTGTTTAGTTCCCTTCTCCAGTGGGAGGAAGAAGTATTGCTTTATATATATAAACATATATATATATACACATACATATTTATATATATATACACATATATATAACATATAAACATATACATGTTATATAATATATATATAATGCTGAACATTTTAGAACTTGTAGCTGTACTCATTGTTTGACTGTTCATATTCCTCAGGGAAAAATACCTTCTACTAATGCAAGAATGATTATTTGGTTACCTACAACTTCAATTTAGACAGGAAAACTTAATTTCACAAACAGTAAAATAATAACCTCCATTAGGTAGAACACTGCACTAGTTAATATTTCCAAAAGGGAAATTTGCATTATTTATGCTTTAAATTATACATTGGTACCCAAAAGAAAGCACAAACTACCTAGAAGATATTTGATGATCTAGCCTTGTGTAATTAAATGCAATTAATTTGCAATTATTCCACATTCTGGAACTATTCGAATCTCTTGGCAATTCTTGGCAAAGAGGCATCCACACCGATCCCAACTGGGAGAGGTCCTTTCTGGGTAGGAGGGACCCGGGTTTGGCAGCAGCAAACTTGAAACTCAAGGGAGACTCTTCATGTTCCCAAAGGAAATCCTGGGGCACCATGTCTATGGTGAACAAGGGTGCTTGTTCAAAATGCCAAAGTTTGATTATTTTAAGAGGATTCTCCTCTTTCAATAATCTCTGGGTACACTTGGAAAGAAATTTTACCTTCTGTGCTGTAATTGAATGGATTTTATATTTTTAAGATAAAGAACATTCAATTTTACAACTCTAAAAGGAAAGTCTACAGGCTGCTTTCTCTAATTCAGTCCTAAAGCTCTTCTCTTTGATGAGGAGCAGATATTGTTTAATTTCTGACCCACCAATATGTCTTCCAAGCCTATGGAGAGACGGGGGTGCTCTGTACTTCCTTCCTGTTTACCACTGTAACTTCTTCCCTGACTATATTCTCCACTGTGGAAAAACTCAGAGTTGTGACTAGGAAACAAAATTCCTGGAGGTATTTAAAAAAAAAAAAAAAAGGTAGGGTAATGCAATGTGTGGAATTTGGATTAAGCACTGAAATGTTTTTAATTCCATCTCCACTGTTCACTATTTGTGTGATATTAATGAAGTTAAATAACTTCTCTGAACCTCAGTTTCTCCACTGAGGTAAAATTCTTTCAGCATTATCATGATGATAAAGTGAGACCCCTACAATGTAATAGGTTTCTAGCATAATCCCTGGCAACGAGTTGAATCCCACGATTGTTCCTTCCATTAAGAAAAAAAAAAAAAATTTGAACCAACCCCCATGTATCGTTTCACAAACCCAGAGGAGCCCATTTTATTTTAGATAAGACACTGTGAGAACTTAAAAGGAAAGATAGGGAAGAAGTTTGAGATAGGCTTTGAGCAAAAACAAGAGACAACCAACAATAACAGGGGATTTGCTGTAATCATTTCTGGAGATCTTTGCTGCATAATGCGGGTTCTTCTTGCACAACAGCCAAACATGAATTTGACAAATGAAATGACTGTTTTGGTCTGTGGTAGGTCAGAAAACAACAGTAGACCAGAAGGCCGTGAAGGGGATTTAAATTGGGTAAATCTTTCAACCTCTTCTGACAAGTTAAGTATAGTTGGCCTTGATAGAAACTGCCAACAGTAACTTCTCAGTTTCCAATATCCCCCCACACCGGTGGACACCTGGGATGTTCATAGGCATTACTGTGTTTGTTTTGGATGTGGAAATACGTGGAAATAGAATGAGATCTTCCCGAGATTCTTACACATAATTGTTTCTTGAATTTCACTAAATTGTGGAGTAAGGTTTATTTTGGAGCCTGCAACCCCAGATAATGAGGTCATAGCCCCAATTTAAACCAGAGACCAAAGCCAGACTTTTGTAGCTTAGATGTAACACATTCAGAAAACACACACAGAGAGAGAGCAGATAATATATATTGTGTATTTATTAGAGTCAGTAGTTTGCTCTTATTTTCTTCCTTTGGTTTCCACACACACCCTCAGAATGCCTGCTATCAATCACACCCCTTAATAGTGACAGACATAGATGTGATCTCAGGGAGTAGTGCATTTCTATTGTTTGATGATGAGGAATTGGGCTGTCCCCACTCAACTCCATGATTGCGAGATGAGGAAATCAATGCCCAAAACAGGGGTGAACAGCTCCCATAATAAAACTGAAGAGGGAGTACTGCTATTAATAATAGTTAATCATCAATAATAATGATAATGATCATAGTAATGACAGTAGTTGGGCTGCTTACTGAGCACATTCGAAGCACCGTGGTGGGAGCTTGCAGACATTTTATTGTGTAATTCTCATAATAATCCATTTATTGTCACCATTTCACAGATGAGGATACTGAGGCTGAGAAGGTGGTCACATCACTGGAAAGTAACGGGGAGGGAGTTAGAACTCCTGTATGTAAAGTCTTTTAACAACCACATGGGTTTAGGTTAAGGATAAACTGTGAGCTCCACACATAGTCACTCCCTCATTCAAGAGTTATTTATTGCATGTTGACCCCATCGCTGGGACTAGGATAGATGGTAAGAACACAAAGATGAATTAGACTCAGTGGTTTCTCCAGCATTGCAAATGAGGCACCTGTGAGGAACTGCTGGCAGCTGGTGTGGTGAAGAAGCTGTGAGAGGTTGGGAGCTGTGGCTGAGGTGATTGAAGCAGTGGGCCAGGCTCCATTAGGGAGGATCTTGTGACCGCAGCTGTGGAAGTTCACCTGTATCCTCTGCACATGTCAGGGGTTTAAGTCATGTTGAGGCAGAATTGGATTCAAATTCTAGAACAGTATCTGACTCTAGATCATGAATTAGTCGGGAAGGGTCCAAAATTGAGACAGGAAGTCTATTTAGAGAAGCACTGGAATGGTCCAGGCAACAGAGAATAAGAGCTTGAGTTGTGGCCATTATAACTGAGACAGTGAATTCATAAACTACTTATGAGGTTGAATCAGCAAGACTGGTGAATATTGGGGATTGGTTAGATTTGAAGAGGGAAGGAGAGAAAGGATTGCAGTAACTCTTATAATATGGCTGTAGGGACATAAGATGGTCCTGAGACCATTCCATCAAAGAGCAGAGTTTTTGAAGGGTGGAGAAGTAGAGCCATTAAAAAGGGAGTTTACTGTTCTCTCTGCTAGCACCTTGATTTCCTGTCCACTCCTGGAGTCCCACTTCATCACTGTTCCCCCAAAAGTCCAGAACTTCATGAATTAAAACAGAGGCTTTTCTCTCAACTATTGTAGTTGGTCATAATCCAGCTCCATAACCAAACATGACCCTCATCCTCAGAGGAACCAGGGTTGTACAGCCAGACTTTGTCTCCTACAGTGCTACCTGTTTTTTTCCAGCTTCCAAGTGCGTGGTCTCTAGATAGTTGAGTCATAATTTCCCAGGATGGGAGGTTGCACCAAACACCTCCTTTTTAATAAGCTACTTTTAACCTGCCTGTGTTGACATTCTGCCTTGTTATTCATAATAATGTATGAAAGTTTCATTTGAAGTTTGCTTTACCACTGGACTACCTATAACAGACTAGCTTTTTGGGCTAACTCCTGATTAACCTGGATAGAAGCCATTTTGGCATGGTATTTTCATGGGAGTTTGGAGATTTAATAGTTCAAATACCTGCTCTCTGTAGACTCTTAAGACCCTCAACATTTCATTCCATGGAGTCTTTTCTACTTACTCTCATGAATGAGAGCTGGCTTGGTGCACACCTCTAAAATGAAGACCAAAACTTCTAATAGATTATCTTTGCCCCCATTCCCTAACCCTGTACCAATCCAGATAATTTTGTTAGGCTTTCTATGTGACCCCTTGTCTTTTGCTTTCCTCCTCCTCCTCAGAGGTGAGTCCAAACTTTGCACAAAAGAAAAAGCTACTAGATGATGTCCAGCAGCAGAAAATATACCTTTAACATGAGCTGTGGGGAGCAAAACTTAATGGACTGTACTCACTCAGAACTGCTAGAGCCTGCAGCTACAGAATTTATAGAATCAACACACACACACACTGAGCTGCATTGTAATATATACAAAGCTATCCAGAAAGAAACTTAGGGAAACTGACAAGTGTAACTACCCAGCTCAGTGACTCCAAAGGATGAGGATTTGCAAACTTCTGCATCCCCCTCACAGTCTATGTTCTAGCCCCAGTGAACCACTCTAGCTCATACCCTGGGAATGCAAAGATTTCTTTTTCTTCCAAGTATAGGCATGCACTTCTCCCTTTACTAGCTAACCTTTCCCTTTTTCTCATCTAAGTTTAAGAATAATTTATTGGGAGAAATATTCCCTGATACCTACAAGTTAGATTAGGTGTCCCTGCCCAAGTTACAAGTATATGTGATATGTTCTGGCTCTGTGTCTCCACCCAAATCTCATCTTTAATTGTAATCCAAATTGTAATTCCCACATATTAGGGTAGGGACCTCAGAGGAAGTGATTAGATCATGGGGGTGGTTCTCCCATGCTGTTCTCTCTCCTGCTGCCATGTGAAGAAGGATGTGTTTGCTTCCCCTTCCACCATGACAGTAAGTTTCCTGAGGCCTCCCCAGCCACACAGAACTGTGAGTCAATTAAATCTCTTTCCTTTATAAATTGCCCAGTCTTGGGTATTTCCTCATAGCAGTGCAAAAATGAACTAATACAATGTTGTAGTGCTTTCTTTCCCTGTATTCCAATAATCATTTTACCTTTCTGTATGACTAAACTTTAAACTTAAGGGCCACAACTCTCATCCCCGTATCCCCAGCAGTTTGTACATGTACTGCATACAGTACTTAACAGAGATGAAGATGGTAATGAAAGAATAGGAGGTTGCCTCTGCTCAACGTTCTCACTCAGCATGAAAACAGGAAGAGAATATAACCTTTCTGACAGGCTCACTCTGTTAGGTTTTTCTACTAGGGTGACTCCAACCAGGACAGAGAAACAAGCCTTATCTAGCACTTCCCCAGCCGTGATGGGCTCTTCACTGTGCCCCCAAAAATATGACTCTTCCAGGGTCTAGGAAAACACTGACTTCACAGAGAACAGAAAGCTCAAATTGGGTATCATGAGGCACGACTCAAAGAAGACCCAGGCATTATTCCTGCAGATGCTGAATGTGCTTTTCAAGCCAACGCTTTGGAGAGAAAGCCTCACCACCACCTCCTATCTCTTCATGTTCTGCACTCAACCCCTGGGACACCATTGCCCATTTTACAGACCAGCACCTGCATACCTCCCAGGCACCAGCCTGTTGGTGCAATCCTGAAACTCACTGGACTGGCTGCCCCAATCTCCTCTAGTGACACGAAGTGTGCCATGTCTTAAAGATGCCCACCATATGCCAAGTTGAGAAAATGGGAAGGTGCATTCAGATTTTAACCTCCCTGTTTACCCTTTTTCTGGCGCCTCTAAACCAGGGTTCACTAATACTGCTTTACATGCAAGTTTTCAAAATCACTTCTGTCTCTTTCCTTGATTGTGGTGGCGGGAATTCTTTCCCCCCTATTCAGAACTCTCCCAATACTTGCCTCTTTAATTGGAGAACACCCTTCAGGTTTCACTGTAGTCACAATACAACATCTTTGATATTAAAGGTCAGTGCAAAAATCATTGCAGTTTTTTACCATTACTTTTAATGGCAAAAACTGCAATTACTTTTGCACCAACCTAATATTAGGGTCTGCCTCTTCTCTAAGGCTCTTAAAGGCACAAAACAAGTCTTACTTTTCCTTATCATCCTGACAGGAATCTAGTACCAGAGGCTTATACATATTTGGCAAGTAGTACATATTTATGAAAAGAAATGGAGTGAAATTATCTGGAATGAATGGATTCATTAAATGAGGCATGGTTTGGCACACCACACATCTGCAAAAGAATGCAATATTCAATAAGCATTTATAGCCTCTTTGATTATTTTTGATGATTTTGATACTAATGTGCTTTTGATTCAGTAGTAAATGGAAGCAGAAGAAATGCAAATGCACATAGAAATTATTGTGAACCGTGAGAAAATCACTAGAATGGCTACAGAGAAAAATAACGACAGCATCAAATGATGGAGAAGATGTGGAGCCACTAGAACTCTCATACATTGTTGGTGAGAGTGTAAAATGGTAAAATCACCTAGGAAAATTGCTGAGTAGTTTCTCTAACAGTTAAACTTATATCCACCTAACGACCTAGCAATTCTACTCTTGGGTATTTATCCAAGAGAAATGAAAACATGTAGGTCTACAAAAAAGATCTTATGAAAGAATGTTCATAGCAGCTTCTCTCATAGCAGGGAAACACTGGAAAGAAGCCAAATGTTCATCAACAGAAAAATAGATAAACAAAACTGTGATATATTTATACAATGGAATATTACTCTGCAAAAAAGGAATAAATTATATGCATAAAACAACATATATGAATCTCAGAAATGATATACAGAATGAAAGAGTCAGACAACACAGAAGAACATAGTGTACAATGTCATTATATAAAATTTTAGAATTTCATAGAAGACTTGCCTACGGTGATAGAAATCAATTCAGTGGTTGCTTCTGGGGTGGAGAACTGACTGGAAATTGGCACAAGGGAACTTTTTGTGGTGAGGGAAACATTCTGTGTCCTCGCTGGTAAATGAGGTTACACAAGTATATGTGTTTGTCGAAATTTGAGTCAACAGCACACTGAACAGCATGTCATTGTATGCAAATTATACCTCAAACTAAGAAAGTCATTTTGGATACTTTGTCTCTCAAGTCTCAAACAAAAAGAAGCCTAGATTTTTAGGGCAGAAAGAAGCCTGAGTAAATCCTAAGGTCCCACTCACTGTGTAGATGAAGAAACTGAGTCCCCAGATGGAGAATTGACACGTTCAATATCGCACAGAAGTAGTGGCTGAGGCAGAATGAGAACGCAAGGTCCTTAATGTGCAAGAAGGTTGGAACTTCATCGAGTGATCCCTTAGAAAGGAAATGCTGGGAATTATTACAATGGGACAAAAGTAATTGCGGTTTTTGCCATTGAAGGTAATGGCCAGAACCACAACCACTATTGCAACAATCCAATACTTCACCCCTACATTACCCTTGCTTAGATATTATCAGTTAATTGTCCTAGTGTGCCCTTGTACCCACCCCCACCCTGCTCAATACTATTCCACAACCCCTTCTTATGGTATTTCACCAAGGTGGATGATTTCCTAAGCTTTAGCTTCATGAATACTAGGGCAGAGCTAAACTAACTAGAGTAAACTAGAGTTGCATTCTCTCTAGATATAGGAGCTCTAGGTTTTAGGTTTTAGGTTATCCTAGGGCCAATGCAGAGACCCAAAAAAGAAACTCAGTGACTCAGAAGAAAGGTAGAGAAAACCCTGGTTGTCAGAAACCAGGAAAAACATAATAGGATCAGACACAGAAGCCCAGGCTGCTATAGAGACTGGCCAGAGGTCACTGAGTTGGGCAGGAAATGGAGCAATGAGAGGAATCTGCCCATTCCCTCCCATCACCCATGCAAACCAGGCTGGGTTACTTGCTCTATTCTAGACAGTTTCTCTCTTACCAGACAGGCTCCTCGTGGTGACCTCCCATCCCATTGCTGGCTCTCTGCTCTTTACTGCAACCACATGTCACTTGGATACCCCAGAGAGTGGCAGGAAAGCATCAACCAGGTAAGATGTGGTCCCCAGACCCATCACCTCTCACTAAGGAGAGGGATACTGTTTAACCATGACACTACTCTGAGACAAAAACCTAAATTTTTACTCATAAAAAATCAGTTGTGAATCATCCCCCTGTGATTTCAATTCCTTGCATGTCAGCTTAGGAGGGATGCTTCTGGGTACTGGCTGATTTTGCTCCTTGGCTACTTCTTTTCAGACAATAAAGTCCTTGGTAGGGCAACCACCCCTATCTCCTTCAGTATGGACTCCTGTATGTCCACTCTTACTGAAGGGACAAATTGTGGAAAGGCAGGCCATAAGCTCCCAGTTGAAAGCTCTCTCTTGAAGAGAGGTAACCAGCCTATCAGCTGTGCAAGACATTTTGTAAGCTTCAAAGGGCCATCTCTTATACAATACCAGACACTTAGTAGATGTCTTTTAAAAACCATATTATTCCAGTAAAGAATGAATGAACATTTGCCTTCTGGAATCTGTGGCATTGCATCTGAGTGTATTCTGGGAAAGAAAGCAATTGTGCTTTGGAGCCCGGTCAATCTGTTTCAGGGCACACATTGCTGTACTGCCCATAGATATAGAATGTAACTTCTCTGAGCCTCAGTTTACTCATTTTCTATATGAAAAATAATAATACTGAACTTAAAGTAGGGGCTTGTAGCCTGGAGTCCATGGATCCTTAAGGGTACCTTAAGATGCCCTTAAAATTGAATATAATTGTCTATATAAATGAATTTTTATGAGGGAAAGAGTTTTAGAT
This sequence comes from Pan paniscus, assembly GCF_029289425.2. Classification (NCBI taxonomy): domain Eukaryota; kingdom Metazoa; phylum Chordata; class Mammalia; order Primates; family Hominidae; genus Pan; species Pan paniscus. The sequence continues at coordinate 89,405,704 of NC_073267.2, read as the reverse complement.
TTCATCAGATTCGTTAACTAGGTCAGTAACTTCTTTAAAAAAAAAAAGAGAAAAAGAAACCACTGTGGCCTTAGATATTTTTGTGAAGATGGAGATAACATATGTAAAGTGCCTGAGAAAGCTAGAACGCACTGCAGCAGCTGCACAATCATCTGGCCTGTGCAGCGAGCTTTGTGAGCTTCGGAATGGGTTATTCCAACTTTTATGAGTCTGCAACCTTCAAAATACGCCCTTTGAGTGGCCATCTAGGTCATTCGAGGCAAATTCCTCATTCTCTTCTGGACCCAGTTTGTTGTCTATAACAAAAAAGTTGTACCTGGTGTTCGCCCGAACCTTGCAGATGTTAACATTCTGACTCTGTGCTCCCCACCTTCGATGATAGGAATAAAATGCAGGTGAGCATCAATGTATTTAGCTGTGTTTCATTTTCCAGAGGGGTTAAGGAGAGTGGCCTCTGCTTTTTACTTCCAAGAGAACTTAAGTTGGTTACTGGAAGTCAACTTCAGTGCAAAGAAAGGTCTGGGAACAGGGTGTGGGGAGGGCATTCTCAGGATTGTGCAAGGAGCAAAGCAGACCAGGGCCTTTGGGTTTCTCCTTTGAAAAGAGGTGATGGAGTCAAAATCCCAGGTTTTGGAGGAGCAAAGCAGTTCGAAGGGGCGGAGTGCAGGTGGGTCACCACTTCTCTGCTTCTTCCAATCTCTCAATCAGCTGAAAAGGAAACTGAGATAAACACTCATGTTTGGAGGGCAAACCACCAATTTGCATAGATTTAGGCAGGAAAGAGCCCTTTTGGCTCTCTTCCTCTTTGGCTTGCTTCCAAAGGCTCTTGAAGAGCTTCTCTCATGTAGACCCCTAGGTTAGGGTAGACTTTTGAACCCACCCTCTGGTTGGCTTTGGGGGAAAGAAGACAGGAGTCTGAAACACCCCTCCCATGCACTTCACAGTTATACCAAAGACCTGGTGTGAGCATTTGGAGCAAATGCACTGAAAACCCACTCATCCTTGGCTAGTTCTTAGATGAGTCCATTACCAAGCCAGGCAGAATTTCTCATAAAAGGGGGCTCTGGGTTATCCCAAGGAGTGGGTTCTCCATATAGGGGCTTTAGTTACTTATCTGGTTTACACATTAGCCCACCTCAAATTTCACAATTCCCCAAAAGGAGTTGAAACGTGACCCATTGCTGTGGTGTGAATATGGTTGGTCCCCACCCCAACTCATGTTGAAATGTGATCCCCAAGGTGGCAGCGTGGTGTCCAGTAGACAAAATTCGTGGATGGCAGGAAGACTACAAGGAAATCAAAACAATGAAAGAACCAGAGTCTGATCATATTTTTCAGACAGGAATAATGGCAACATCTCATTAAAATTGATGCAAAAATAGATACAAAACACACCTACTTTGATTTAGAAGAAAAAACTAAAAACACAAAATAGGTTGGAGAAAAAAAGACCAAGCAGGAACATACATGGAAAAAAAAAAAGCCAGCAGTGTCCGAGTAAACAAGAATGATCAATATAAAGCAAGGGTGATGTCTGGCTGATGAAGAAGTCAATACAGATTTGGGATATATTAACAGAAGTTGATGTTCCAGTGCAACAGAGGTGTTCATCTTGTCTTCCTCCTCCATGGTCAGCCCAGCCTTAAAGTCGGACCTAGTATGAGAGAAACTGCCAAACTGGCTCAATAGTACATTCCATGATAGGGACAAAATCAGAACGAAATAAAGAAATAAATTCTGAAATTTGGAACCTTTCCACCTGCAATAGGTTAACAGTCCTACCCTCAGAGGTCTCTAAGAATAAACTGAGTGACCAAGGCCAGGCCTGGTGGCTTACACCTGTAATACCAGCACTTTGGGAGGCTGAGGTAGGAGGATCACTTGAGTCCAGGAGTTCAAGACCAACCTGGGCAACATAGTGAGACCACATTTCTACAAAAAAAAAATTAGCCATACATGGTGGCAAGTGCCTGCAGTCCTAGCTACTTGGGAGGCTGAGGCAGGAGGATCACTGGAACCCAGAAGATCAAGGCTGCAGTGAACGATGATCACAGCATTTCACTCCAGCCTGGGCAACAGAATGAGACCTTGTCTTAAATAAATAAATAAGTGACTATATTGAACAAAATATATTACAGGAGAAATTCCTAGAGAAATTGGATATGAGAGATGCTGTGCACTTCCAGGGTGCTATGATTCTCCACTCTTTCTGTGAACCTTAATGCTATGGACAAGTAACAGAGTGTCCTACTAATGCCTTTCATTGTGTTAAGGCAGGTTTAATTGCTTGTCAAAGCAGTTGGTTTACCGGATGTCAAGCCTCCCTGGGGAGGCAAGGCTTGTGCCAAGTTCTTTGCCATCCAGATGGTCAGGGCATGGAGTATTCCCTGGAGGGACCTATGCTACCCATCCCAGAAAGCTGCTGGACCTTGGCATGTGAGAAAACCTGGGCCCCTCCAGATTTATATGGTGAGGGAGTGGGAGCTGCCCCACCTGCTGCTTTGGCTGCCCGAAGTCCCATCCCACACAGGTTCGATAGCTCCCTAGGAATAGACTGTGGCGTGGGCCCCAAAAGTTGTCTGGTAGAGACACTCATATTGGGCACAGTCTATGCCAGCCCACCCAGGCCTCACAGCACTTCTCTGGCTCTGGTGTTTGCTGTATCCTGTCTGCTAGATTGTGAGGTTCCCTAGGATAAATATAGATTAAAAGCCGACTTCCTCTGGGAAGCTTTCCAAAATTAGGCCCTCCCCCACAACCCCAGACGTGAGCTTCTAGCTCCAAAATCCACAGTATGGATTTTGACTTCTCTTCTAGTGGAAACCACTTTCTAAGTTGAATTATAACTGTTTACACATGAATCTTATCTCTTGCTCTCTTACTTGTTCATTCCATTCTCATTTTAATTTTTTGTCCCCAGCACCTGTGTGTTGTCAATTTTTAAATCCATTTGTTCAATAATTTACTCATTCATTCAAAAAATATTAATTGAGCACATATTCAGTCTCTATTCTCATTGAACTGTCTCACAGTCCAATGGGTGAGGTAGATCGTAATCAAGTTGTGCTGTATAATAGGGAGGGAGGGAGATGACGTGCTGAGAGTACAGAATATTGAGCTATGACCCAAGCAGGTTAGGGAAGACTCCCCTGGGCAGAGGAGAAGAGTGAGCAGGAAACAACTGGGCAAGAAGTGGGGAGGAGTGTGTTCCAGGAAAAAAGGAATAGCACGTGCAAAGATCCTGCAGTAGGAGAAGCCATGGTATCTGCTGGAACACGAAAGAGCAGTAGTGTGGCCAGGGCAGGGAGGAGCAAGGGGAAAGATAGGGCTGGAGAGGAAGGAAAGGATGAGTGATCAATTGGATGACTAATTAAATTCATGATTCGATGAATCAATGAGTGAATGAGAATATTCCCTGCCTCTTCACTGGGAATTATGTAGGAGCGTTGGTTTGAAAGCCAAGAGAGTGGAGCTCCCGTCACCTTTCTACCACTAGCTCCTCTATGGTATGGGATTAATCGGCCCCCTTTCTGAGCCTCAGCATGTTCCTCTGTCATGATGATAGAGGAGGGTATGGTCATTGCTGTGATGTTTTCTGTTACTGTTTACTGTGGATGCTGCTTGTAAGGTTTACTACAGGAGGTGCTGATGGAAGCTCTAAGCTTCTACCAGATTTCACAAAAGCGAATGCCTCCCAAGGCTGTGCTGGTCCCATAAATGCATCTAGCCAGCTCAGTGTTAAACAGCGGGGTTGATGTGCTGCCTCATACTTGCCTTGCACAACACCCTCCCAGGTAAGGCAGCACATTCCAGATCCCATTGGTCTGCAAGCTGCCGGTCAGGGCATGGGCACTCTATGCAGTGGCATGTCTACTAAAGAATCGTCTGAGAATGAGCTCCTTCAGGCAAAGCAAATAAAAATTAAGGTAAATTAAATGTTAGAAGTCACAAATCATGTGAATAGGAGGCTCTGCTGCCTCTGCACCTTAGGACAGAATGACCTTGGTCCCTGCCTATGATGCAATCTTCCCAGAGGTCCCATCCAGACACATGACTGGCCCTCAAGACAGTCATGCATTCTGCCCTTTGTCTCCAAATGCCACTTTCTGGCCTTTTCAGCCATTCGCCAAACAATTAGCAGTGGTCCTGGTGTGCCACACCCTCTGCAAAGAACACTTGGCAAAAGACTTGAACTTGGTCTTGCCCTCCAGGAGTTTCCAGTCCAGTGAGGGAGACAAACAAGTCTCCATCTACAATGGAATATAGCATGCAAATGTCCTATAGAAGTTCACTCATTCATTCTCTCAGTCAGCCAACAAATAGACACCGAGAGCCTCCCTCATGCAAGACACTGTTTTTGCTCCAACAGAGCTTGTATTTCAGGTCCCATTTATATATACATGCATTATATGAAGCGTTAGATGGTAAGATGGAGAAAAATTCAGCAGAGAAGTAGCATAGGAAGAGCTGAGACAGAGGCCAGGTTGTGATTTTGAATAGGACAGCCAGGGTAGGCTTTATTGATAAGGTGACGTGAGCCAGCACAGGACGCCAGGGAGCCTGTGGACAACGTCTACATAATGGGGAGCAAAGTGCTATATGACCTTTTGTCCAAGGATGCCAGCCTGGCTTTCCTTGGACCCATGACCACTTGGTGTAATTGAATTAAAGAAAAGTCTCAGAGCTCTTCAACTACTTTCTAACCCCCTACCTAATTGCATGTAGGTCTAACCATCTGAATCATAAATTAATATATTCCTGTAGTAGACTGACTAAAGGTCCCCCAAAGATCTTCTCATCCTAAACTCCAGAACCTGTGAATATGTTATATTCCATGGTGAAAAGAACTTTGCAAGTGTGATCAAGTTAAGGGTCTTTATGGGGCAATTATCCTCAATTATCTAAGTGGGCTGGATATAATCACAGGGTCCACATAAGAGGGAGGCAGGAGGGTCAGAATCCGAGGAGGAGAGGTAATGTCTGAGGCAAAGGTCAGTGCAGTGCGGGGCAACAAGCCAAGGAACTCGGGTGGCCTCTGGAAACTGGGAAAAGAATGGAACTGATTCTCCCCTGCAGCTTCCAGAACAAACACCGTCCTGTCGACACCTTGATCTTAGCCCCAGAGACCCATTTCCAACTTCTGACTGCCAGAAAGGTACGATAACACATTTCAGTTATTTTAAGCTGCTTAATTTGTGCTAATTTGTTACAGTAGCAAAAAGAAAATAAAATAATTACTAGATTATTTTCTTTGATAAAAATACACATAGCAGTTTACAGAACTCTGGGTCTCTTTACAGATGACAATTCATCATTGAATCCCCCAAAAGCATGCATCAAGGTAGGTACTATTAGTTTCCTCACCTTGTCGATGAGGTCATTGAAGCACAGAGAGTTTAGGCAATCTGCCTAAGGTCACACAGCTCTTAGTGGCGTGGCCAGGATGTGAACCCAGGTTGTCTGGCTCCAAGGGTAATGTGTGCCTGCTCCCATTTATTTTCTTACACTGACCTTTGCAAGCTCTACAAGAGCCTTGCCTTTCTCAGGCCTGGACAATCACCTGTGCTGTCTCCACAGGGGGATTCCTCCCCCCATACTGCTGGGTCCATGGACAGCCTCTCAAGCCACCTTATCACTTATCCACAGAAATTTTTTCTCCTTTAAAGAAACCAAGCATCACCAAATCAATATTGAAACATATATCTGGTTTCCATTTCTAAGGGAAAACGTAGAAGGAAAGAGGTCATCGATCTTTCTTTTTTTTTTCCAATTTTATAATGTAACCCAATATTTTTATAGAGATACAATTCACATAACCTTAAATTCACCCATTTAAAATGTACAATTCAATGGTTTAAGCATATTCACAAGGTTGTGCAACCATCACCACCATCTAATTTCAGAGAATCTTCATCACACCCCAAAAGGATATCCTGTTCCCATTAAGTAGTAACTCCTCATGATCCCCTTCCCCCAGCCGCTGGAACCACGAATTTACTTTCTCCCTCTATGAATTTGCCTATTCTGGCATTCCATGTAAATGGAATCAGACAGAATGGTGCAGCCACATCAGGTTTTTCTACTGTCCTAAGTAAACCTGCCTGGTTGATAAGTGAACGTTGCACGTTGTTAGGTTGTGCACCAAAACGAGTCTAATATTCACCATTTCTTCCTTCACCCTCCGTTCCATTGTCAGTTTGCCATTATTTTGTGGCTCCCTTTGCGTGGGCATGTTTGTAAGCTGCTCCAAACCCTTTTTGGAATTGGGCAATGCGAGAATACATAAAAACATTGATTCTCAAATCAACCAATAATGAAATTGAATCCTACAAAATGTGGCTTTTGTGTCTGGCTTGTTTCACTTCCTATCATGTTTTCAAGGTTATTTCATGTGGCAGCATTAATCAGGACATCATTCCTTTTTACAACTGAGTAATATTCCATCATGGGCCATAACATGAACGTGTTTATCCATTCACCATTTGGGTTGTTTCCACCTTTTGGCCATTGGGAATAATGCTACTATGAACATGTATGCGATCCGTTTTATTGTACCTAATTAGAAGGGATTCCAGACAAGATCCAATGGCTTCCAGAGAGCTCTGCTGGCATAGAGGCCTGTGAGCAAGTTGCTCTTCTTACACTCCAAGTCTCTGCGGTGAGATGTCAACACCCCTTTGGAATGTACCCCAGGGTCCAACAAGGAGCAGTGGGTTCATGTGCAGAGACTACATTGTCCTTTCCCGTAGGGGAAGTGGGAGAAGATTCTCCATCTAAAATACAAAGGGTTTCATGAAATGAAGAAAGTTAAACTTGCAGAGGGAACCACTCCAAGGAGCCGAGTCTCATGCTAACCTCTCTTACATGGTTATTTTTGATGCTAGATCCACTGAAATGCATTATGCTGCATTGATATATGGGATACACAGTTTATATGGACTGCACACATTAAGCAAGATACATACATATTTTAAATGTAATATGATATGTCATTATGACTTTTTTTTTTTCAGGATTCACTTTGAATAAAATTGTAAAATACCTCTTAGGAGGGGTTGGGGACAAGTAAAAAAAGTTATGTCCAAAAGCTCCAGTAATCAAAGGCTTTGGGTACATGCTTTTGTCAATAATTTTAAGAGCTATTAAAAGGATTAAAATTAAGAAGAAAGGACTTCTGTTACTTGGTCACCAAGAGCTCTTCCAAGTTCCTATCTACACCAACCCTGACTTCTCGCAGCCTCTGTAGAGGCATGTACCCCATGCCTTAACGTGAAGCCACGAGTCTCAGGCTATGATCTCACCTCCTTTGTCCAAGCACATCCCAAAGAACATGTCACCCAGCAGCGTTTCCAGTGACAGCAACACAATAACACGCATTTCAGTAGCACATGGAATGAATGTTATTTTCATTCCAAATGCAGTGGTGGGAATCAGAGAAACAATGGCCTTTTCCTGCCCGATGATACAAGTTAAAAATATTGCCTGCTTCTTTGCTAACTCCCATCTTAGCCCTGCACATTTAAAAATACACCCGTCACTGGCTCTGCATTTGAAAATGTATTTTGCATCTGATAATTATGATGCATTTAAAGGGCAAAATTAGAAAGCACAAAATTAGGCTGCCAGACTTAATTAGCCCATTCTTTTTTCTAATGGGTGGAATTCGGGCAACCGTAGGCTCTAGGGGCACAAAGACCCCTAATGGGGGTAGTGGAAATTCACCCACATCTCTGTAAACTCAGTCTCTCAGCGAACCAGATCAGGGGGATTAACTGCACAATGAGAAATGTGAGACACACAAAACAAGACAATTACACCCTCTTGTCCTCAAGAAAACGATGTGAGTGCAATTACAGAGTAATCTATCAACAGATAACAGAGGACCACGCACGTGGCCTCCCAGAGGCCTGATGTAATCACAGTGGCATTATGGGCTTATAGGTAAAGAGACGAACTCCGAGCTTGACGTGACAAGTTTTCCAGGATAATTATCACCCGTACCTGCCTGCATGTGAAGACTCATTTCCCGCACCAGCTCTGACCTCGCTGAATGATTATTGAAATGCCTTCCCGTGCACACTGTAACTGGCCACTGCTCCCAAGGACCATAAGCTCTTCACGGAGGGGTGCACTGAGCTGGCCAGGATAGGACTGGAAACTTCCAAGTGCCTTCCAAGGCTGTCCACTGTATTCTCTGAAATCTGATTCCGCGTCCTTGATGAAGTTATCTTGATGGCTGGCTGCGTGGAACTCACCCTGTACCCAGCCGGGTGGATCCGTCCCCAGCATTCAAGGGGAAAGTTCTGTCTTTTCAAGTTGCCATGGTCCTTCGCAAGCCACGACAGGCCATGGGAAGCCAAGTCGAGGCGCCGTGATCCCAGGTATGAGTCACCCTGATGAATCAGCTGTGTCCCTACTATTTTTTTCAAGCTGTGGTTTTCTTTATAACAGAGACTGTGTTGTTCATTTTGCAGCCAGATCTAGAAAGCTTCTGTACGCTGAGAAAGGAGGCCTACTGTACTATGTCCACTAGACGGAACCTAAAAGGTCCGCCCCTGCTACAGGCCACAAGGAATGTTCTGAAACAATCCATGACACAGCTGCAGAGCTATGGAAGGGGCCTGAACCCTAACTCTCAGTACCTGGGTGGTCTCTGGCAAGACACTGCACCTCTCTGAGGTAAAACCCTCAACTTGTAGAGTTATAAAAATTCATTCATTTAAGAAAGTGGCTTTCAACTAGGGGCCATTATGCATCACCACCCACCAAGGGGACCTTTTGGCCATGTTTGGGGACATATTTGTTTGTCACAAGCACTTTCTTTACCATTCTTTTTTTTTTTTTTTTTTTGGGGGGTGGGGGATGGAGTCTCACTCTGTCGCCCAGGCCAGAGTGCAGTGGCGTGATCTAGGCTCGCTGCAACCTCCACCTCCCGGGTTCAAGCAATTCTCCTGCCTCAGCCTCCTGAGTAGCTGGGACCACAGGCACGCGCCGCCATGCCTGGCTAATTTTTGTATTTTTAGTAGAGACGGGGTTTCACCATGTTGGTCAGACTGGTCTCAAACTCCTGACTTCATGATCCGCCCACCTTGGGCTTCCAAAGTGCTAGGATTACAGGTGTGAGCCACCATGCCCAGCCTTCTTTACCATTCTTTATGAGGCATTTGATATTATAGAAAAATCCTTTAAGTCACTAAACAGTTGGTCAAGATTCAGACCTTCATTTTTGTTTCAAGATTTTTATACAAAATGTATATGATCTCAAATTACATAGACCAGTATGTAGGGGAAAGGAGGCAAGTAAACTATGGTCTGCTAGAGTCACTATGTCAATGTTATATTTTTTAACCTGGTTAACATCTCTTCATGACAATTTTTAGCTATTTCCTTCCAAAGAGCCAAAACAGGAGAAATACAAGAATAGGTTGCTAAAAAAGGTATAATATATTTCAGTTTCTAAAACTTAGTAATTGGAATTTTCCCAGTTCTGGGCAGCATTGCTTTACCCAGAGTCCAGTCTGATGATAAAATGGTGGCCTCAATCAGGATTCCCGAGAGAGAGAGAAAAAGAGAGAGACAGAGAGAGAAACATTCAGGAGCTGCACACAAACAGGCAACCTGCAAATCCTCAGAAGAATGAGAAACGTTGGAAGCTGGGTAGGAATCTCTGGGGGCCTCTTAACTCCTTGCAGAGGCACCTTACTTCTACAGCAAACACAGCTCTCTTACCCCTTGTATCTGTAACACCCAAATCCACAGCGGACAGAACAAAGAGCGTGGCGATTGTCAGGGAGGAAGAAAGAAGAAATTCAGCAAAACCCCAGCATGGGATAAACAGAGCCCAGGCAATGCTGAAAGTTTCCCACATGCCAGGTTCATACAGTGCTTGATTGACCATTCAAGGGAACACAGCTGTTATGGGGGAGGGGGAGGCAAGGTAGAGCCTGAAAGAGGAGGAAGAGGACTGTTTGCAGACTAGACTATTCAATTGACTTGGAAAGAATTCCCCTCATGCCTCCCTGCATAAAATAGTTGTCTATTTCAGATGGATTACTGCAAACTCCCAGATAGAGCCCTTAAGTGCTGTTTACACAGTGAGCTAATTGCGGTAATGGAACCCACCCCATCTTGTTCCTCAGCTTCAGGCCAGTTTCCCTCATGAGCTTCCATAGTAGCAGCCCTATTTGTGGATCTTTCTCTCAGCCCCATACTAGGAGCCTAAGTGGGAAATATGTAATTATTCACTTTATGGCTATTGACGCCTCCTCCAGTGCGACTGGCCATCACCACCCAGGGCTTTCAGGCAGCAGGGATAACAATCAAACAGAGGGGGTCTGTCTGGAATCCGACTGACCTTCTTTCAGGACAGGGCCTGGGGCTCACCATCACCAGAGCCTTGCCTGTAGAGGTCCTGGGAGTGTGAGTCTGGGTAAAGTTCATATTGTGAGACACGTCTTTCAGTAGTGGTGACTGTTCCGTTGGTCCCTGGTGGTCTCACTTTTTTCCTAAAATTAGAAGCAGGAATAATAGCCCATAGTGTTCCTTTAAATAACTCCGTATATCTTGGTGAAATGCACCTGTCACTGCAGTTGAGGCCAACCAGAGGCCCAGTGTGCATGCACTGTGACCGTTAACCTGGGTGTATACAGCTGGAGCTTGCTCGTTGATGACTCTCATTCAACAGACCTCACCTTTTATAATGCCTTTATCCCATCAAGCCCCCATCTAGATCCTATTTTAATGCAACAACCAGTTTCTCCTGCCCTGAGACTTTGGATCCTGTATTCATTCCCGATTGCTGCTATAACTATTAACCTCAAATTTAGCAGCTTGAAACAACACAAATTCATGCTCTTACAATTCTGGAGGCTAGAATATGAATGTCGGTTTTACTGAGCCGAACTCAAGATGTTGGCAGGGCTGTGTTCCTTCTGGAGGCTCTAGAAGAGAAGCCATTATCTCACCTTCTTCAGCTTCTAGAAGCTGCCTGTTAGCCCTTGGCCTCGTCCTCCATCTTCAGAGCCAGCCATAGCGGGTAAGTCCTTTTCAAATTACATCACATGACTCTTTCTTCTTGTGCCCTCCCTTATATTTTTAAGATCCCATGTGATTACATGGGGCCCACCCAGATAATCCAGGAGAACCTCTCTATTTTAAAGTTAGCTCAGCAACCTTCATTTCATCTTCAACCTTCATTCCCCTTGGACACTTAATCTCCCAAAGGATGTGGACATCTTTGGGAGCCATTATTCTGACTGCCACAGTTTCTCTTCTGAGAACGGTTCTTATCTCATCCCCTCAATTTGGCAGTTGCACAAATGACTTCTCAGGTAACAATTTTTCTAAGATAATGTTGGATCTTGGGACTTTCCTGCTCTCTCTCTCTCTCGTGCGTGCATGCTCTCTCTCTCTCTCTCACACACACACACACACACACACACACGCACATCATCATCATCATCCGTTTCAGCCTCCCATGAGTGGACCAGAACTAGCATGTAAGCTCCATGAGGACAGCTTTGAACTATATTCTGAGTGCTTAGAACAGCACCTGGTATACAGCAAGTGCTCAATAAATATTTATTGAATCAATCAATCAATCGGAAGAATACATTTCAACCTGGAAATGGTGTGACAATATCATACATGGGCCCCAGAGTCAGAAACGGAGTTGATTTCTTGCCTAGTTACTTAGCAGTTCTGTGTCTCTAAGTGCGTCACAGTGTTCCCATCTCTCAGGTAAGGATAAAGTCGCCTGTCTAATGTGGCTGCTGTGAGGTGAGAGCATGCTTAGTGGGAGCCCCAGGGCGTGATAGCATTGTCCTTGCCCTAGTGGTTACCACTGTGGATAGGAAAAGAGACATGTAGGCAAACAAGACCCTCAAATGTTAGAGGTGATTTGAGAAAAATGTGTTGAAAGACAAAGAAGGAAATGGCGAGTTCAAGGAGACTTCACAGACATGTGGAGACTGGAGCCTAGTTCTAAACAATGAGTAGGTGTCAGAAAGGTGGGAGAAAGCAAGAGGCATTCCAGGAAAGAGAAGGGCATGAACAAAGGCCCAGAAGCATGGAGCCACCTAACCCATTCAAGGAGCAGTGGGCAGTTTTATAGGATTAGAACGAAGGGGACAATAGTTTGGGGGGTGGGGGTGACATGACAGGTGATAAGGCTGCAGTGGTGTGGCAGGAGGGCTTGTGACTGAGCAGGTCCTGTGTGCCCTGCTGAGGAGCTCCAATAGCTTAAGATGGTGGTTGACAAGCTGGGTATGCCTCAAATTAGTAGCACCAACACATGCATGGTTTTTGATTCTGTGCTCTCTCTCTCACTCATTCACACAAACTGACATGTGCATGAGACACATACAGTGGTTTTGCAATAAATCCATACACCTGGAACATGCACATCTATCGGATGCACATACAACCTACCTACTAGGAGGACAGATGCATTTGGGGTCCACATCTTGTATACATACACATTCACGGTCTGAGCACACACAGGAGGCATCAAGAAGCAGACACATACAGGACGTATATCTATGTGCACCAAACAAATACATCTCTAACCATGTGGGCAAACATGCACACACACAGAGGGCACACACTCAAGCGTGCATATTCAATGTACACACTGACCATGCACATACGGGCACACACACCATCACAAAACACACACCAAGGGCGCTAAAGACACAGGCACATGAAGAAAGGACACCATTACTCTCCATGTGTACACACAGGATACCAATCATGCACACCTTCCCACATGCTTATTAAACATACCCACACTTACACACACACACATACTGAACATACACTCACACCATTCACATGCACACACACGCAGAGGGCACACACAGTGGACCATGCCAAAATGCACGTGCACAAGCACACACACACACATCTTGACCATGCACACGCAGACTCCTCATTTCTTTCTGGAATGTGTCTGGGTTCCAGGCAGGCCCTTGTTTGGCCTGAGGGAAGCTGTGATTATTCTCCCAGCCACAGCAGGCAGGGCAGCTCAGAGACCTGTTCTGGATCACACAGTTCATATCTACGTCCCTCCCCGTGAGTAAGGGTGGTGCAGAAAAGGAGTGCCTTAGCCGCTCCTTGCACCAGGCTTCTATCTCTCCCTACAACCCAGCCCCACTGGAGTCTTTGCAGCCTGTGACAATGGGATGTTATCCAAAACCATTGCTGGGTCTTTTGCAAGAGTTCCCCATGTGAGACTCACTGCCTATCCTTATCCCTCCCTTCCAAACTCAGCTGGCGGGAGGCCAAGCCATCTCTGGGGTAGGGGGGCAGAGCTAAGCACTTGGCAGCTCCTAGCACTGTGAGGCCCTCATCAGCCACTCTCCCAGGGGCCCTGTTTGGGTGCTGAGCCCAGCCAGCTCTGCAGCTCTGCAGCTCTGCAGGAAGGAGTCCCCTGCAACATCTGCTTGGCCTATCTGGGGCTATTCAAGCACAGCTTCCTCTTCTGCCTGTGCTTATCTAGGAATTGGGTTCTAATGAGCCAGAACCTGGTGCTTTCGCCTGAAGTTTTGACAAGTTATTGTTTCCTGGCAGCAGCCAAGATGGAGCTGTGACCTCCATCTGGGTTAATGGGTGGAAGACTCACCATGCGCCTACCATGTTGTCCCAGTTCATTGTCCTGCTCCAAGGCGCTAATAAACAAGGTTACGCCTCATATTGGTTGCACAACCTCCTCCTTGGAGACCATTTCATACCCTCAGTCAGAGCAAGCCTCAACAGATGCAGACCAAGCCCCTACTCCTTGCTAGAGAAGGAGAAAAATGGCAACGTCAGTGCAGCGAGCTGTCAGAGGGATGTTAATAAAGTAACTCAGATGTTCTCCATGGCCCCCACTCCTGGGAGATTTGGTTAAAATTAGTCCAAAACCTAATTCCACAGACTTGCAAGAATCCCGAGCTGTCCCCAGAATTGCTGTGAATTCCTCCGTCTATTCCTCACATGTCTCTTAGCTTTGGAGCTCTGAATGCACCTGCATGTGGCTTCAAATTCCACCCCCATCAAGCTGAACAAAAACCCATTACTTAAAAGAATTTCAAAAATAAACCGACTTGTCTGAAACACTTTGAGTTCAGTGACTTTACTGAAAGTTTTGTGATCACAGGAAGGGGTACATCACAGGGGCCTGGGGCTGGTCTTCCTGTGTCCCACCAGCTTCAGTCCTGCACTCACCTCCCATCTTCTTCTTCCTTCCCTCTCTAGAGTAACTCCTAGTTCTGTCCCCCTCTCCATGGACTTTCTCACATTCAGGCCCAGGAAGATTGGCTCCCATCACCCATTCCCAAAGAGACGTTTTTAAATATTCTCCTCTCCCAAAAGTGGGTGTCTGCCCTTAAGAAATTCTCATAACAGCTGCCAAGAAAATAAAATATTCTCTAAAACATCACATTATAAAACTGCGTGTTCACCAGAGAAGTTCCTCAGACAAAGATGAATAAACATAGAAAAGGGAACTCTGGAAATGAGAGTACTTTCAATATTAAAAAGATGCCTAGCCGGGCACGGTGGCTCACATGTGTAATCCCAGCACTTTGGGAGGCTGAGGCAGGAGGATCACTTGAGGTCAGGAGTTCGAGACCAGCTTGGCCAACATGGTGAAACTCAGTCCCTACTAAAAATACAAAAATAAGCTGGGCATGGTGGTTGGCGCCCGTAATTCTAGCTACTCAGGAGGCTGAGGCAGGAGAATCACTTGAACCTGGGAGGCAGAGGTTGCAGTGAGCCGAGATTGTGCCATTGCACTCCAGCCTGAGCAACAGAGTAAGACTCTATCTCAAAAAAAAAAAAAAAAAAAAAAAAAAAAAAAAGACCAAGATACCTGAGATGGCTGGCTGCTAAATGCAGAATTAAATGAAGAGAGAACTCAGGAATTGGGTGTCAAGACGGACTCTTTTTTGCCCAAGCATTGGTGAGACAGCTGAAGCAAGAGTCAGAAGCTCACACCCCAGATGGGCCCCCAAGAAATTTCTCTCCAGCCAGGGTCTGACATCTTTGTTCCATGTTGACAACAAAGGTCTGAGCTCCAAAATCCACCCCCGCCCCCGAGTAATTGTGGTTTCTCCAGGCCAAGAGGGGTGAAGACCGGGCAGGCACAGGTTACAGGGCTCCTCTGAAGAGTTGACTAGCGGCCATTCATAGGCAGGAGAGCTCCTTCTCAACAAAGTCTGTTTGTTTCCCCCAAGAGCCTGGAGAGTCCGTGCCAAGAGAGAATGACTCATTGGCTCCCAGGCCTTGCCTCACTCTGGGAGACACTGAGCCAGGCCCTTCTCCCCAAAGAGCAGCAGGGCAGCCTCCATCTGGCTCCAGGCCGATGTGGGTGCTACACAGTGAGCTTAAAAACTCAACATGGAGAAGGGTCCAAGTGCGAGTCTTCCAGCCTCACCCCTCATGCAGGATTCCTGTGTCCATGCGTGATGACTTTCTTCAAGGGTTCAAACATGATCAGTTTAAAAGTGAATGTGATTCCCCTCCATAACCCTGCCCATCTGGAAATCTTGAGTCATGGCCAAATTTGAATGCAAAAATGTAGAAACTAATGTTGGGTGCAAAACAGCCTTTGCAATATTTTAGAAGCTTCCAGAAAAGCTTTATCCACGAGAGAAATTTCTTT
This sequence comes from Pan paniscus, assembly GCF_029289425.2. Classification (NCBI taxonomy): domain Eukaryota; kingdom Metazoa; phylum Chordata; class Mammalia; order Primates; family Hominidae; genus Pan; species Pan paniscus. Next base: position 89,390,061 of record NC_073267.2, on the reverse strand, counting down.
CTTCAGAGCAGTCAAAATCAGTTATTGACACAAGTTAACGTAACTCATCAATGAAAAACTGGATACAAATCCAAGTAGTTATCCTAACAGCTTCAAACTCATAGTCTATTATATTAAGATTATACTTGGTACTGACCTCACAGGATGGTTGTAAAGAGTAAATAAGAAAATGATGACTACAGAGACAGGCCGAAGCAATGCTCTCAGTAACTTACAAATATTATCTGACTCCATCCTCATCATCTCCGTCACAGGTCTCCAGAAAGTGCAGGAATCTTTAAGCCACTTTGAGGAATCTGAACCTGGAGAACTCAAGTGGTTCAAGTTCACATAACTAATAAAAATCATATTAATGACTGGCACCGTTATCATGTCTGTTATCCCAGCGCTTTGGGAGCCTGAGGCAGGCGGATCACTTGAGGTCCGGAATTCAACACCAGCCTGGCTAATATGGTGAAACCCTGTCTCTGCTAAAAATACAAAAATTACCCGGGTGCAGTGGCAGGTGCTTGTAATCCTAGCTACTCGGGAGGCCGAGACAGGAGAATCGCTTGAACCTGGGAGGTGGAGGTTGCAGTGCACCAAGGTCACGCCACTGAACTCCAGCCTGGGTGACAGAACAAGACTCAGTCTCAAAAAAAGGAAAAAATTAACGCAGCAAATAAGTAGAAAGATAAGATAGCAAAAGGTGAGCCCCACTCAGCGACTTAGAGATGCAAAAATGTTTTAGTGGCCAGTGCTTTAGAAGCACATGTATTAACTGGCAATGAGTATGCTAATTATAAAGCTAGCTTATCAGTTCAGTAAAAACTGTTTCCACAGGTCCCTCGTCATATCAGCCCCCAGACAAGGTATTTCCTAAACAGAAAAGTATAAATCTGCAGGTAATCTTGATTAGTTTTTCTTATGTTTCCTCCCAGCAAGAGAGATGTCACCTAGTCATTAAAAAAATAAATTTATTCAGCGCCTCCTTTGGGCCATGCACTCTGTTGGAACTGGGAATAAAATCAGTGATGGAAAGACGCAGAACTTACAATTCAGGACAGGGTGTATCAACCTCAGCGCTGGTGACATTCTAGGTTGGATCATTCTTTGTTGGAGGACCCTGTTCTGAGCATTGAAGGGGTGTTTATCAGCATCCCTGGTCTCTAGCTACTAGATGCCAGTAGTGTACCCCAAGAGGTGACAACCAAAAATGTGTCCAGAAATTTGTCAAATGCCCCTAGGGGGCAAAATCACCCCAATTGAGAACCACTGCTGGAGAGGAGGAGAGTCATTAATCAAACACGGACAGTTGTCTGCACAGGGAACTTGGAGGACCAGCCCCAAACCCAGTTTTTTTCGTAGAAGTGATCTCTAAATGGAAATACCAGCCCTAGCAGAACTAGGCAGAAGAAGTAGTTTGGAAGGTGGGAGAGATGCGTCTTGGAAACATATCAGAGGCAGAGGAAACAATGAGACCCAAGGCAAGGGGGGAAGTGTGATTCTGATTTGGGGTCTGTGTTGTTTAACATATGTATCCATGCTGTAGATAAAGACTAAAGGCAGCATTATTCAATGAGCATTTGGTGCAACACAGAGAGAAATGTATTTCAGGAGGTTCATACAAGCTAGAACCATGGGCCAAAGTTATAATGCGCTAACAAGATCAAATGCAAACTTCTACACTATGTGCTCCCCCAAATCCAGCCATTAAAGAATGGAACCCTTGGCTGAAAGGCAGAGGACTTTTAAAAGGCTTTCAGTGGAAATCAGTGGATCTCATACTCATTCATGCATGAGAAACCTCTGGAGGGCTTCTTAAAGCACAGATGGCTGGATACCAACCCCAGTGTTTGTGATTCCGGAGGTCTTGGGAGGAGCCAGAGAATTTACATTTCTAACAACTTCTCAGGTGATGTTGATGCTGCTAGTTTGGGCATCAACTTTTGAAAACCACTGGTATCAGCTTTAGTTTTCAAAGATGTTAATGGCAACAAGGTCACATAAATAGAGATAGGGTGTCTAGTCCAAGAAGGTGAGAACCTCAATACCAAGAGACCACACTGGTATGCCAGGAAGAATGCTAAGCATCACGTTTTAAGGGATCCTTGGTAAACCAAAAGATGTCCAGAGAAGAGTAAGAAAATGTGGGGCATTTGGCCTAGAAAAAAAGAAGTTATGGGAAGAATGTGGGAGCTGCCTTTAAATAGCTGAGGGACTGTACCGTGAAAAATGGATTTGATTCCATTTTTATTCTCCAAGTTTGACCATAGTAACTCAAGATAGGGACAGCCAGCGAGGGTAGGAGCGACAGGAATAAAGGTTTGAGCTCAACATGAAGTGGAATCTTGTAACAATTGCAGCTTTTATGCAGCACTATTCAATAGAAAAATAACATGAGGCATACATAACAATTGTGTAGCAGCCATATTACAAAAAGTAAAAAGAAACAGGTGAAATTAATTTTAATAATACCTGTTATTTAACCTAATCCTTCCAAAATGTTGTCTCTTTGACATGTGATCGGTATTAAAATTATTAATGAGAGAGTTTACATTCATTTTCTTTTTGTACTCAGTTCTAACCTAATGTGTGCTTTACATCTTTAGCACACCTGCATCCAGACCAGCCACCACTGTTCCTGCACTCCGTGGCAGTGGCCACAGGTGGCTTGGAGCTCCAGTATTAGACAGCGAAGCGCTAGTGAATCAGCCAGCATGAAACAAACGATTCCTCATTCTAATCAGTTGCTCTGTTCTGTTACTGACTTTGGGATTTAATGACATTGGTATTCCCTTTATATATTCCCATTTTAAAATGAATTCTCTATAGGTTTTATGTATATTTTGAGAATTTTATAACACGTTTTAAGGTATCTAGAGAAAACCTGGGCCACCCTAAATAGAGATGGTATCCGAATTCTTTGCTGGAAGTGACAGGAGGCTCTATCCAACTTGGCTTAAGAACATAACAAAATAATTCATTGGTTCTCAATTTGAAAAGTCCAGCAGCAACACTGGCTTCTGTCTTGGCTTGGCTGTATCCAGACATATCAATTGAGTTACCAGGGTCTTCTATGGCTCCAAAATTCTCTTAATTCTGTGTTTGCCTTCATTCTGTGGATCCCCCTGACATAGAAGTATGGCCACTGGAAACTCCAGCCGTAAATCTTATGTACAGTGAGCATTCCCTGTAGAATAAGCTTCTTTTTTCACATAGTTCCAAAGAGTCCCAGATTTGAGGCTCATTGGCTTGAATTGGCAGTGCACTGATTATCCCTGAATCCAAGCATTGTGGACTATGTACTTGGTCAGGGTTGAGTCACCTCTGGAGCCAGGATTCTAGAAGGTCAGACTCAAGCAAACCTCAAGAATGGGGTAAGAGGGAGGGGTTTCCTAGAAGGAAAGGAAGGGGGAATGAATACTCATTCACTAGAGATGGGCATTAATGACAGAGGACAATGGGGCATTTTGTCCTGGGTTATGACAATTACCCTTTGAGGAGATCCACTTTTATCTTTACTGCGAAGGCACTGCTTGGAATTTCGTAGATGAGGAACTCAATTTAAGGTCCCAATCTTAAGTATTAAGGTCACAATGGGAGTCTTCTTTTGCTTTGGCAAATCTACTTGAAGAAGCCTTGTCCCATGTGGCTGAATGTAGGTAACAGACTGAGATCAGAATTAGGCCCTGGAGTCTGAAAAATACATTTAACTTTACAAAATTCTCAGAAAATATAGAAGAGTGAAACTTGGACCAACTGGGCTGCAATATATTCTTTCCCTTCCTTCCCCCAAACAGTGAGCTTTCAACCAAGATGGTGACTGATTTTGCACGAAAGATCTCTAGGATCAAAGATGTGAAAACTCTGACAAGACTCAAAGTCTGACTTTTTCAGATCCCAGAACACCCAAAACACAAACAGGATGATGCATTTCTTCTGAATACCTGCAACCCTTGCTCACAGGCATTCTTTGTACCCATTACTCACTTCTGCTTTACCCACTAATTTCCTCCCACTGAGTTCAGGTTCCTCACAGCTATGCACTTTCTCTGCTCACAGATACCTAAGTGATTCTTTAATTCATCTAACAATGTAGACAGGGTCGTGGGCTGATGCTTGAAATCCTTATGTGTGTAACAAATTTGGAGAAAAACAGAGGATTCCAAAAATTGACCAAGCCAAAGGATCTTTAGGGGCAAGGCATCTTTTGTTATATGAAATATGATACCTTATCTCAAACTAAGATTGCATTACAAATAGCAGTGACCAAGAAATATTAGTTACAATCAGGCTGGGTGCGGTGGCTCACACCTGTAATCCTAGCACTTTGGGAGGCCGAGGCAGGTGGATCACCTGAGGTCAGGAGTTCGAGACCAGCCTGGGCAACATGGCAAAATCCCACAAAAATTAGCTGGTGTGGCAGCGCATGCTTGTAATTCCAGCTACTCAGGAGGCTGAGGCAGGAGAATCCCTTGAACGTGGGAGGCGGAGGTTGCAGGGAGCCCAGATCACGCCATTGTACTCTAGCCTGGGTGACAAGAGCGAAACTCTGTCTCAAAAAAAAAAAAAAGAAAAAGAAATATCAGGTTCAATCTGGCAGAGTTTCCCTGCAATACTTCAGTTTACACGCTTAATTTGTGGACTCCCATTCATCCCTCTGGAGCCCTCAAACTTTGTTGACTCTTCCCCTCAAAGATCTCCACTTACTGATTTGTTTGGCATTTCACCTCCTCTCTGCATGGACCTGAGGCTGTGGGGCAACATAGCTTAATGGAGTTAGACCATCATGGACTAAAATCTCAGCTCTGCCCTTCTTTAACCATGTATCTAGAAAGTTCTTAAACTTGTCTGGGTCTCAGTTTCTTCACCCATAAAGAAAATAAAAATCTTGTCTTGGGTTGTTTTTTGAAAAGATATGAACTAATGTATGTAAATTACATGGGGCACAAAGTTATGTTGCTCAATAAATAGTAACATTGTAATTATTATTACATTGTACTCTGGTTACTTGTTTATAAGTCCATGTTCCCCATTAGAGTCTGTGCTCCTCTAGGGGAGGGACTGTGTCTTATTGAATTTTATGTTTCAATCCGGAGTGTTAAGAAATACATGTTTACTGAAATAATAACATGAATAAATGAATGAATGCATACAGATGAAAACACAGTCCACAGCCAATCTCTAGGGAACAGTGGCCCTACAATAATAATATTATGTGAAACTCTTTCATTTTCAGTTGAATATTGAGCACCATATTAGATTGAATCACATGGAATGTTTCTGAAGAAACATTGTCCATGGTCAGTGTGGGCAACTTCACGTGATTCAATCTCATTAAGAGCTATAAGTCTTGAATTAATTTTCAGTGTATTCCAGGTATCACCACATGATTAATTGTATTAAACATCTTACTGGTCCACCTCCTTCCAACCACACTGAGCAAGCAGAGACTGAAAATCAAAATAACAGTGCTTGTAAATGGAAAATGCCTGCTTGTAAATCAAGCTGTAAGTATCACAGGCCCTAAAACCTCACAGTGGGCTTTCTGAAATTCAACCCCTTCCCCATACCCTGTTTTAGAACTAGAGAACCTACCTGTGTATTTTCAACTTGAGAGCAGATGCACGCTCATCTGACACTGCAGTCTACTAAGCAGCATCATTTCAGGTATGTTTAAACCTGAAAATTTGACTCAGGCAGTGGGCATCCAAATTATCTCTCAGCCCAATTGACTCAGAGGCAGCCCGGCTGGGCCAACTCCCTTGTAAAAAGTAGTCTCTTACTTGGATTCAAAAAACTCCTTCAGTGCATGATGTTAATCTCGTCCTAACCATATTTTGTAAATACAAAGGCTGGTTCAGTGGTCCCACTGAGACCGCATTTCCCAATAATGAGGAAAATGGCATTTACAGGAAGGTCTGAAACTTTCCTTCAGTAGCCTACATTTTTTCTAAGTCCCGTATGAAACCTCCATGTGGACATGACTAATGGATCCACCTAATTAAATTTTTACAGCATTCCATGGCTGGAGTGTCAAATGTTTGCGTCCAGCTTGAATCCTCGTAACATTGTCAAATAAGTCTTCCCCCCCATCCCCCTCCCACACACACCTTTTTTAGGGGCTGTGGGCTGCATTCCAATGTCATATGAAATCAGGATTTGCTTCATGAGGATGAAGGCATGGATTGCCAAGTGGTTTTGGTAAGCCAGCCTACCTTCACCTATTTAGAGAAGTTAAAAGAAGCAAAAACAAACTAAGAAACAAAAAACACAAAGCAACAACAAAAACCCTCTCCAGCCAGGGTAAATTCTACATGAGAAGTTGAAAAGGTCATGTCTTATGGACAAGGAGATCATCATTGTTGTTTACAAACCCTTGCTGCAAAAGAGCATAGTCTGCATTTGGCAAGATGGAATTTTAAATCTGAAAGCATTCTTGAATTCAGTGGATTCTATGGTCTTCAGAACAAAAGGGATTTGCGGAGTGTCATCTATAATACATGTTTTGTTGGTTTTTGTTATTTCATTGGTTTCACAGAAGAGACATGCAATCAAACCATTTGCTATCTCTTTACTAAAAGGTGAGGGTTTATCACAAAATGGGTTGATACTTTGAGAATGTGTCTAGAGTTGCTCAGCAAAATGAAGAAATAGAATCCAATTTTCACGCTGAATGACTCTCAGACTCAGCCAGGTCACTGCCGGTTCCGGGCCGCGTGCTTCCCCACTGACCATCATAGAACATGTTGGAGGTGCCTTCTTGAAGATAGATGCTCAGAAAGGACATATGTCAGTCAATCCCTGCACACTCTCTAAGCCAGAGATTCTCCAAGTGCCGTACACATCATCTATATCCAAACCACCTAGTGAGCTTGCTGAAATGCAGTTCCAAATCATTTCAGTCCTATTCTCGAAGTGGAGACAGAGACTCCACAAGCTTGTCAAGGTGCGCCCAGGGAAACTCCAGAGTTTGGAGGTCCAATGCTCTGGGGTTACTGGAAAGGTCACAGCCAAATTCCAAACCCACAAGGGGGCTGAAGTTGCAAGTGGCAATCAAGTCATGGAGTAACTGAGGCCAGATGGAGACCCTTTCCAGGGAACCAAGCCACAGGCACAAGGCAATTGTTGTTTACATCCAGGCTTAAGGTCTCTGTGGACACACAAAGGCTCACCCCACCCCCAAAAGAACCCAGAGATGATTCTTCTAATCCAAGACTGCAGGAATTAGTTGTAGTAGTGAACCTGCTTCTGATATCTATCTTTTACTCTCTCTTCCCCTAACAGTCCCACCCTCTACACACATACTCACAAATATACTTGGGCAAACACTCAAATGAGTCCACTTGCACAAACTTGCACCTACCTGCTTGACAACATATATGTTTGCAAACATACCTGTTGCCCACATGGTGTAACAGAGAGATACTGTATGTTGGCTCTTCCTGAGACAAACTGGCCTCCTATCAAAAGATTTATCTTTTTAATTCGTCTTAGGAAAAATCACTAACCATAAACTATTCAGAAGATCATATCCCTCCAAGACCTCCAACCTAATGTGAGAATCTGCTAACTATACAACCAATGAGTGACCAGAGTCACAGTAAGATGAAATTGTCAGACATTTATGATACAACCAGCAGGATTCCTTGGAGGCCATTTCTCCTGGTCCTGATCCTGGGATGAGCCCAGTACCATACTGGACAAAACGATAGTGTATAATATGGTCAACTCAACAGTCGTTGAAATTGGGTGGCCCTACAATAAGTGTCTTCAGCTTCATTGGCTGTGTGACCTAACTGATCCTCAAGGTCCTTTTCTATAAGCATAAATTTTATAAAAAAATGAGACCACCTGGGAGAGCACATAGCTTAAGGTGCTAAGACATTCAATAATAGGTAGTGATTGATAAATTATTGGCCTGACGGAATGCCTGCATTCCACAGATTTTAGATTCAGCAAATTGTCATTTTGAGCCTAGACTCTTCCACCCATGGGCTGAAAACTTTTGTGCAAGTTTCTTGCTCTCTCTAAATGTCAGGCCCCTCATCAGAATGAAAATAACACCACTACTGAACTCACAGAGTTGCTGGGTGAAGAGTCATAAGAATTTATATCAGGCATGGTGAATGCTTAGAGATGGCCGGCTTCTTCTCGTGCTCCAACTTTTTCTCTAAAATGGAGAACATCTTATGGAAAGAAAAGGTAGATACTTTCCCCCTAGGGGAAAGCAGTAGGCCAGGAGAATGGACAGAGGCAATGAATTTGTAACTGTTAAGAGAAAGGTTCATTCCCAATAACACAGGTCGCATAATGGTCTTTCAGAGAAAGCCAATCTCTGTTTCCTGCGTCTAGGCTGCAGGAAATCTCACCTTGCCCGTGGTCAATCTTGGGTCAAATAAGCTCCCCCAAAAAGAGAAGGGATTTTTCTCCTTGAGCTGGGGGCACTTCTTTTTGAAAGGTTTTGCTTTCTTAGGTAACCAACAGGCTTTTGAATTTGGTAAAATGTCTTCAGTTGCACACGTTCAAAGAGGCAGATGGGTTTTTAGACCTCGTAAGGTTTATTACTTCTTTCTTCTGAGCTCTGTATCCTTAGGCAAGTGGCTAACCCTCTCTAAATCCCTGTTTCTTCATTTTGAAAAAGTAGGAGCTCTATGGAGGTCTCTGAGTCCCTTCAGTTCTTACTCCTGGGCACAGAGCCAGCATTGTCTCACTCTGTGCCCCCAGGTTTAACTCTGGCCTTGTCTTGGGTGAAGGACATGTTAGCTGATTGGACACCAATGCTAGCCAATTCCTCAAAAAGTTAAACAGAATTACCATAGGTCCCAGCAATTCCTCTTCTAGGTATATATGCAAAAGAATGGAAAACTGGTCTCCAAACAAATACTCGTACACAAATATACGTGATACCACTATTCGCAATAGCTAAAAAGTGGAATCAGCCCAAATGATCATCAACTATGAGCAGATAAATAAAATGTGGCCTATCCATACAGTGGAATATTATTCAAATATGAAAAGGAACAAAACACTGACATGTGCTACAACGTGAAGATGAACCTCAAAAACATTAAGCTAAGTGAAGGAAGCCAGACACGAAAGGTCCCATACGGCCGGGCACGGTGGCTCACACTTGTCATCCCAGCACTTTGGGAGGCTGAGGCAGGTGGATCACCTGAGTGCAGGAGTTTGAGAGCAGCCTGGCCAACATGGTGAAACCTCGTCTCTACTAAAAATACAAAAATTAGCTGGGTATGGTTGCGGGCACCTCTAATCCCAGCTACTCGGGAGGTTGAGGCAAGAGGGTTGCTTGAACCCAGGAGAAGGAAGTTGCAGTGAGCCAAGATCGTGCCATTGTACTCTAGCCTGGGCGACAAGAGCAAAACTGCACCTAAAAAAAAAAAAAATCCTGAGTAAGATTCCATTTCTAAGAAATAGTCAGAATAGGTAAATCCACAAAGACAGAAAGCAGTTCAGTGGTTGTCAGGGACTGAGAAGGGGCAATGAGGCGTGACTGCTTAATGTCCAAAGTGTATGGAGTTTCTTATGGGATGATGAAAATATTTTGGAACTAGATAGAGGTGATGGTGGCACAACATTGTGACTGTTCAAAATTCCACTGAATTGTACACTTTAAAGGGGTCACTTTTATGTTAACGTTAATTTTAGTTCAATTTAAAGAGAAATCCCAAATCAACACGTAGGTGTTTTTGATGCCAGAATGAAGAAAACAGAAGTCAGTAGTTGTCAAAGCACTGATTAAAAATGTGCACCTTGAGGGCAGGGCAGTCCCCTAAATCTCTTTAATTAAGACAAAGAAGACAACAGCAGTGGGGAAATAGCAGTTCAGCAGATAAATAGCAACCCAAAGACATGAGCCTATGGCTTCCCAGGAATGGTCAGCTGCGCTGATTTTTCTAGAGTGAAGTTAACATGTTAAGTGTGCAAACACGCTGTGGGTTCCTTTGTTTCCCCCTCCCCGACCCTCTCCACCAGCTATCTTGGCTTGGCACGCATCCTATTTTCCGAGCGGCAGCTGTGCACAGTTGAATAGTAAATCAAACACCCTAAAACACTGTTGTTTTAAAACAATGTCTCAGATTTCCCAGATATTTCATTTCTGTTTTTCTTCCCAACACCCCTTGCCTCAGACGGCAGTGATAGTAAACTCATTCAGGTATCGAGTGTGCTGCTATCCTGTTCGGAGGGAGTTCATGGGTGAGTTAAGAAGTGGTTTCAGGGGGCAGAATTTACAGGCAGAGTAAATTTCAGGCTGATCCTGTATGTTGTTAGAAAATATGTTTTGAACAAATGCTCTAAGACAGGAAGGGTGGGGCTTTCTCAGAATACCAATCACCAACGTAAGCCCCAAGTTTCCAAGGATACTGGCCTTTCACGCCCTTGGTTCTGCAAACCACTGGGCAAAAGCCTTTGCCTGTGGCTCCCAGAAAAGGTTGTCTGGGATCCAAACTCACTGTCCAGAGGGTGCAGTTTTCCTATGGAGAGAGACAAATCATTGTGCTGAAGGTTTTTCTCGAAGGGGTAGTTCCTGGTTTCCTGGCAAATCTCATACACATGTACACATAAACACACGCTAATAAGCCCTGGGGTTATGGGTGCCCCAGCTCAGCCTCCAGTTCTTTTTTTTTTTTTCTTTTTCGAGATGGAGTCTCACACTGTCACCCAGGCTGGAGTGCAGTGGCACGATCTCAGCTCACTGCAAGCTCTGCCTCCTGGGTTCATGCCATTTTCCTGCCTCAGCCTCCAGAGTAGCTGGGACTACAGGCGCCCGCCATCCCGCGCAGCTAATTTTTTTGTATTTTTAGTAGAGACAAGGTTTCACCATGTTAGCCAGGATGGTCTCGATCTCCTGACCTCGTGATCTCCCCGCCTCGGCCTCCTAAAGGGCTAGGCCACCGCGCCCAGCCAGCCTCCAGTTCTTAAGTCAGACTTTCTTGATCTTGGCATTATTGACATTTGGGCTTGATCATTCTTTGTTTGGGGTGAGGGGTGTTGTTGTGGGAGCTCAGAAAGGTTAGGTGACTCACCAAGTCACGAGGCTATTAAGTCACAGAGCTAATCATATATTCACTCAGCAAACATGTCCTGCCACTTTCTGTGTGTTCAGCATTAGCATAGGCACTGCTAGCCAGCAAATATTTATGAAACAACCACAAGGTGTCAATACTATGGATACAGGAGACAAGAAACTGTAGCTTCTCACTGTGGAGGAAACAGAAAGTAAACATGCAAACCAGGGTTTCTCAGCCTCTACGCTATAAAGGCTTAGAATTTGCTTGTTCTTTGATAAACGGGGCTGTCATGGGCATGCTAGGATGTGCACGGGCAGGAGGGACATTTGGCAGCATCCCTGGCCTCCGCTGAATTCTAGTAGCATCTCCCAGTCTAGATAACCAAAAGTGCCCCTGGGCATGGTGGCCTGTGCCTGTGGTGTCAGCTACTTAAGAGGCTGAGGCAGGAGAACTGGTTGAACCTGGGAAGCCAAGGCTGCAGTGAGCCATGATTATGCCGCTGAACTCCAGGCTGGGTGATAGAGCAAATTCCTATCTCAAAAATTTAAAAACTGAAAAACTAAAGTGTCCCTGGACATTGCCCACTGTCCCCCAGAGGGGCAAAATCAGCCCTGATTAGGAACCACTGACATAAAGAGAACTTAAGAAAACAAACTTCAAATGGAATGGAGTTGTCTAATAAGAGTAGGCGTTCTGTACAGAGATTTTATTCCAGAGATGAATATTCCAGGGAAGGAATATTCAGAGATGGGAGCTGGCCCCTGGAGTATGATCAAATCGACCCAGCTGAGAAGAAAGCAGCAGTATTTTAATCCATAATTGGACTAGACAATTTACCTGAAATTTCCTTATTGAATCACTCATTTAATGATAGTGTCCTCGCAAGATGATAAAGTCCCATGCAACCAGGGACTTTGTGGACCTGAGTCACTGCTGTATTCCCAGAGCCTACAACAGTGCCAGACAGAAAGTCCTGGACTTTGAATGGTTTACCCATTCTGAAAATACCCTTCAATGTATTTCAGATATCACCACATGATTCATTGTATTAAATATCTAACTAGTCCACCTCCTTCCAACCACACTGAGCAGGCAGAGACTGAAAATCAAAATAACAGTGTTTGTAAATGGAAAATGCCTGCTTGTAAATCAAGCTGTAAGTGTCACAGGCCGTGAAACCTCACAGTTGGCTTTCTGAAATTCAACCCCTTCCCTACACCCTGTTTTTGAACTAGAGAACCTGCCTGTGTATTTTCAACTTGAGAGCAGACGCACGCTCATCCCACACCACAGTCTACCAAGCAGCATCATTTCAGGTATGTTTAAACCATGAACTTTACTCCTGTTTCCTTTACCTTCTCTTATTTGTCCATCTTTGTCTTTCTTGCCTTTTCTCTCTTTCCATCCACACCAAAACATATGCACATATTCTCAAGCACAAAAACAAAACCATCACTGCTCTTACAAACAGACACACACATACCCACCAACACACTAGCAGGGAATTCAAAGTCAAGACTAAACACGTGTCCTTGACTCAACGTTCTGAGAAACAACACCCATGCAAACCCAACAAGAGGTCACCAGGACACAGATCGTACCAGAAACATCAACGGGCCTGCCAGGCTTTCAGCATTTCTTGTGATTGGGCTTGGTGTCCTCACTGCAAGGTCACTAGAAATTCTGTGTCCAAACTAAGAAATCGTGTCATGCTTTGCATTCAGAGTAATGCACATTCGCAGGGAAAAATAACCTTCAAAGTTCACCCCCTCTACCTCCAAAAAGAAACAACCACTCTGGCTATGGAGCCCGTAGAAAGTGGTTCCCAGCTCTTGGCAAGATTATTAAAGGCTCGCTGAGCAGGCAGAGACGCAGTTCAGAAAACATAATAATTTATTTACCCAGATAAATTTGATACTTGCTGCATAAACTTGAGGGCTCTTTCTTAAACACTTTATATGCTGTACTATACCCAAAGGACTGTAACTGTGCCTTTAGATTGAGGAAAGTGATTGGGAAATAGCAAACCAGACAAATAAATAAATTATATGTATTTGTTTTTGTAACATGCTTTTCTAGACATGCCACAAGGCCTCTCTACAGTAACATGTGCTTGGTAGCCTGAAAGAAAAAGCAACCCCTTGATCTGAAAGAATTGAACTCTTATTCATTTTCCTCCTGGGTGGAAGTGAACACCTGTCCATCTGCCATTCTTGGTGAGCAGAGAAAGTTCAGACCCTGCAGCCGCCATGCTAAATCAAGGTGTCCATCCCTTTTCCCAGACTGCACACAGAGGAACCTTAAAATTAGGAGGCGAAGTTCTAGAAATGCATGAATTCAGACCCCAAACCATATTTGGGTTTGAGAAGGTACCAGAACTTCCATAGAAACTGCAACTATCCTATGAAGAGGACCGAGTCTGGGATGGGAGAAGAATTTAGCATTCTCCCCAGGGCCAGCTGATCTCCTGTGATGAGAAGTATTTCAAATTAGGCTGTCTGAGTTCAGATGTGCCAGGGAAGTCAGACTCCTGTAGTCTCTGAGGAACCCTTTTAATTTTCAGTTTATTTTGCCCTTCTTATTGAGTATTTAGTATGGGTTGTGTTGTTCTAAACAGTTTACATCACTGTAATCCTGCCCAAAATTTTAGGAGGTACTATTCTGTTATCCATGTTTTACAAATCAATAAAACCTAGGGAGTTTAGGCCCTAAATGATGACAATGGAATTTGAACACAGGTCATCCTTCATCATAGCCAGCAGTCTTTCAACTACAGCTGTGTCTCCTAAATGCACTTTATTCACCATGTAGGGCATTCCCAGTCCCTCAATGGCTTCAGTCATTGCCTCTATAATAGCCATGAAAAAGAATTCAATGTCCATGCCAGCTCCAGTCTGTTGGTAACAGATGCCTGAATCATTCTGCATAAGCAGCCAGGCACAATGAGACAATGAAATTCCACGATTGATTAGCAATGTCTGCTATGGGTGCAGAAATAGCAATTAATGGCATGTATGCTACCTATTTGCTGATGACTGCCCACTTTCCACTGCTAGCCAGAACTTTATCTTCTATTCTCCAGAGGCAGATTTTCAACTACCTGCTAGATGTCACCACCAGAATGTCCCTTGGGCATCTCAGACTCCTCAAAGCTGGCCTCTTCTCTCATGATTCCTAACCAGGTTTGACAAATATAACTATCCACACAGGTTTCTTTTCTTTTCTTTCTTTTCTTTTCCTTTCTTTTTTTTTTTTTTTTTTTTTTTTTGAGATGAAGTTCCGCTCTTGTCCCCCAGGCTGGAGTGCAATGGCACGATCTTGGCTCACTGCAACCTCCGCCTCCCAAGTTCAAGTGATTCTCCTGCCTCAGCCTCCTGAGTAGCTGGGATCACAGGCGCCTGCCACCATGCCTGGCTAATTTTTGTATTTCTAGTAGAGACGGGGTTTCACCATGTTAGCCAGGTTGGTTTCAAACTCCTGACCTCAGGTCCACATAAGTTTCTATGCTAGAAACCTGAAAGCTGAGCTTAGTTCTTCCCTCTGCTTTATCCAATATGCCAATTGATCACACATCTTTTCCATTCTACTTTTCAAAAATGTTGAATCTGCTGTCGGTATCACATTCCTACTCCTTGGGTCTACTATAGAACCTCATCTCTACTATTGCAGCAACCAAATAGCGAGTAGGGCTCCTGCCACCCAGTGTGCTCTTCCACTGCCGAGAAATCCTTCTGAAATGCTAATCTGGGTATATATTTCCCCTGCCCAAATACTTTTATGACTTCTTTAAATTCCAAACTCTTCAGCTGACATGTAAAACCCTTCACAAGGGAGGCCTAATTTTAACCATGTAGATATTTCCCATGCCCCTCTGTTACCCACCCCATCATATGTTACCTGTGCTTCAATAACAGAAACCAGCTTACTCTATCGTGCCATCATCACTCAACCCTGTGTGTCTTTGTAGAAACTGTTTCCTCCACTCAGAATGCCTTCCACAATTTAGTGATGCTTTCTAGACATATCCATGCCCTTGGCAAGCATGGGCCAACAGTCGCAGATTATGTCCTCAGCTCTAAGATGTGCTGTCTGAAGAACCCAGTGTAGCTATACAATGCCCATCTACAGAGGAGCTGGGCCTTATCCAGGCCTGTCCTTTCCTGAATCCCCTTGCAAAGCAGCAGCTGTTAGGATGAGATTCTCAGGCTATGCGTTAGTAAACAGAAGGTACCCTTGGGATGGTGTTTCCATGGAAGTTGGATGGTGAGGACCATGACTCTTGGCCACCCCTGACAATGTCACTTCCACTCCAGGCACCTCAGCTGGTGGATTTTTGCACCAACTTACAGCTGCCACTGCATTTGGCCACACCTTTTCAGGACACACAGTTCAGTGCCAGCCTCATAGCCAGAGTCATGATATTTGGCTCTGATTCATGACTGTGAACTCCTCAAGGGCAGGGACAAGTCTGACAAAACTTTACCCTCCCATCATAACTGATGTAAGGCAGACATTCAAGAAATGGTTGTTAATGGATTAAATGGAGTGAACCAGAGAGTAGATGAGTCAGTCTCAGCATCATCCCTTATTAGCTGGGCGGTCTTGGTCCAATATTTTAACCTCTCTATGCCTCAGCCACAAAAATGGGATCATAGTAATGCCATACACTCTTGCATTCTTCCGACATTGTTATCAATAGGTAGAGGATAAATGGACGGATGAATGGATGGATGGATGGATTAATGTTCAAATAAGTAGATGAATATTCATGTTGATGAATGAGTGGATTAACAGATAAATAAATTATTTGAAGGGTTTATATTATCACATAATGAATTAAGAAAAATGTTCTTGCATCACTGCCAAAAGCCACCATCCATTCACCCACTAAATAGTGACCTAACCTCAGGAAACAACCAAATAACAGTAACATTTGAATCCCCAGGGATATCATGAAGGCTTCCTCTGAGCACCCGTTTTAACAAACACCCTTTCCGGAGACGAAGAGGGGAAGGACGGGAGGAACGGAAGAGGAAGAAAGGGAAGAGGGTGGGAGGAGACAGCAGAAGAGGGGAGGAGAGGGCAGAAGAGAAGGGAAGAGGAGAGAGAAGTAAACATGCACAAACACACAGAAATGACTTAAAGCCCAGCCTTCCCATCAGGTGCTTGAAGGTGCTGTCACTTCAGTCTAACCATCTCTCACCTCCAGGCTCCCTGGGAGCAGTCTACAGGCCTGAGGTTTTGCCTTGTAGAAGGTGGTGAAGACAAGATCTGGAGCTCCCAGCTACTCTGCTTTTATTTAACCTGTCATCTCAGTAGCACTCATAGGCAAGGGCCGCCTGGTGGAGAGATGCCCAGGAAAAGGAGCCTCCCCCTGAATCCTTCTCTTTACCGGTTAGAGGTCATCCTTCACCCACCTCAGATCACTCACCTGTGGCTAAAAGGCCTGGCCCACCTGAAAACCCAGACCCTCCTGCTGGGAAGCTATGTGGACCCCCAAAACTACGGCCCCTCCCCGGCTCCGCTACATCAGCTGAGTAATCTCCCCGCGCATTCTGACACACAGCTGCAAGAGATGAAGACTGTACTGTTGATAGATGAAACTTTGGATAAGATTACATGGTTTTGAATATCTTGATGACATATTTGTCTAAAAAGTCTTTTAGAGGACAGCCTAATATAAATGCACGGAAATGTTTCTAATGACTAGCATTTGTCTACAGACTTCGTTGGAGAAATTAGCATTCATGTGTCTCAGGATGTCATTTGCATTTGTATGTGGGGACCAACTTTTGAATAATCATTTCTTCCAGCCCAGAAGAGTTAACTATTTACTCTGAACACAGGCTGGTTTCCTTCCGAGGCGATCTGGTTGGATCTGTGGTATCCAGAAATGAGTAATGATGCTCTGGTCATATAGCCCACTGCTCCAGGACCATTAGAACCTTCTAAGACATCCTCATATACTACTTGCCTTAACAAATATTTACTTGGCTTTCTTCTGGCATCATCCACCTACCTGGTGTTATCACCTCCCCTGGCCCAGCCAACCTAAGGTCTTGCTACAAACTCCAGACCCACTAGGTTAAAGTCTAAGGTCTATCTAGTTAAAAGTATACTTGGAATTCTCCCGATAATAACATAGATGCCATTAAAAATCCATGGAAAGCAGCTAGTTTACGGAGGTAGCATATATCCTATTTCCTGTGTGTTTTCTTGGAGGTCCATTGGCAGAGTCCAGGGCAATTTTCCTGGTCCAATTTTGCAACAGGTAGGAGAAGAAGAAAAGCTCCAAATAACACGGGGCAGAGCTGTTCTAACAAGGCTCTTGTGTGCTCTGTGATGTCTGGGAAATGAATTAACCTCTCTGGGTATCAGTTTTTCATCTATAATTTGAGGAGGTAATTTCACCTAACACCTAGAGTTTTGAACATGAAGGGTGATCACGTATGTGAAATGCCAGGGTTTGCCAGGCAACAGACATGCTATAAATGTTATTTCCCTGCCTGACTCCTCGGCATTTCCTAGTGTTCCATCAGTAACATGCCTGAAAGCAAGTTTGCAAATAGCAAAAAAAAAAAAAAAAAAAAAAATGATGTGCTGGTTTCAGGGTAAGATTCATTTGGGAGAGTTTGTGGAGGGCATTTTTATTGTTAGGTAGCTAGACAGCCCTGGGATTCCTTCACTGTGTGAGTTCTGGGTCTCTGGTGAAATTCTCCTGTGCATTTTCATTCTCCAAGGTCTTGCCCTATGTCAGAAGTAACCCCCAGACTCTCCTGCCTAAGTGCCTTACCCTGGAGGGAGAAGGCTGAAGTTCAGGTGAGACCCACAGCATGGCTCTGCCCCAAGACCCAGCACCATGCAAGGAGTTGGCATTAGATGAATGCTCAGCAAATGAATCTGTGTGTGAGCGTGGAATCCTGATGGCACCACGCAGCCTCTTAAAATGTGGAGCAGGAATGCCGAGGCTCTCTATTCCAAGAGATAAGTATCAATAACAAGAAGATGAATGGCAACAGCAGCAATAATCGTACATTTCCAGAGCCCTTACTCCAGGCCAGACTTTGAGCTGAGGGCTGGACAGTGCCATCTAACTGAAACACTACTGGCCCACAGCTGTCACCTCCCATTTCCTATCCTAAAGGACGCTTGGATGTGAAATGGAGAGGGGGTTTGGAAACCCTAGGATTGTCAGTCAAGGATGGTAACATCCAGGCATCTCCATCGCTGTTCCTTCCCGTCAGCATACCCTGTCTCTGTCTTGTTTTGGAGCATGATACACTTCAGGTGTCACCCACTCTCTAGTATCTTCCCCAAACCCTCAGATTCGGAGGAAGAGGGGATTCTGTGCTTCCAATTGTGGGTGGATTCAGCCTTTTAGAGACTTCAAGAACTGGAAGATGAAAGATGGTCACCCTCCATGTAATTAAACATAGAAACAATATCAGACTTGAGAAGTAAACAAAATCCAATGAAGTTCAGCTTTTCCCACGATAATGACTTTGATTTGTGTTTTAAGTTGCTGTCAACAGAGCTATTTGGAGTAGGGGGAGGGCGAGATGCTTTACTGATATCTGAAGCCCAGATCTTTCTGCCTGTGATGCAACCTGGCACCGGCTCCGGGGCATCCTGTGCTTCCCTCTATCACAGGCTACATGATGACTCATACTGGGATCTCTGATTTGCTGGTGTCTGTCTGTCCACTTGTTTGACACCTCTTGGAGGGCAGGAAATGGTATGCCACACGGAGTTGGACACGTAGAAGGTGCCCAATGAATGCTTGTGAGATAAACGAACTTGCTCCTGTAGAACGTCGTCTCAATTCGCTGATGTGTCCCACCCTGGAAACAGCTCCTCATAAACTGGTCTCTTTCTCTCTCTCTCCCTCTGCCACCGTGTTAATATCTCAAATGATGCTATCTGGTGCCTCGTGTCTCCTGCCAGAGACAACGCCTTCTCCCAAAAAGTCCCACCCTTTTTATGTCTGCAGAGGCAAGTTGGGAGAGGCAAAGCTGATCCTCTTTGAAGCTTGGAGTTTTTTTCTATCATTATAACTTGAGAATATTTTTATGTCCCTCTTGCCAAACCTGAAACTTGGTGTCAGAATTGACAGTGATCCTCTGAAAAGTGGAGCCTGAAGTGTCTCCAGGAGTACGCCTGACCACTCCTAACAACACGTTTCCCAAGCAGCAAAAACCTACACCTAGTCCTTAGGGTAGGAGCAGCTCTGGAGAATGGCACAGAAGCTTCTGACATCACTTTTTGCCGGTATTGTGAAAGAAACAAATTAACCCTGTGGATGTGGCTACTGTACCCTCTGTTTTGACTGAGTTGATTGTTCAATTAGGGCAAGTCAGTAAATGAATACACACATGTGTATCAACATACACTATATATATATATATATAATTGATATGCATATATACTTTCTCCTCCCTCTTGTAGATATTTTGCTTTAAACATCTACTGACTCTCTGCAAATCATGTGGTTCCTTGCTGCACTACTATGAAAGATTTGAACTAGTTTTTTAAAAAATGTATTAAAAATGTCCCTTCATTCAACCCAAGTCCCTTAGCAAAATGTATGTTCTTACAGTTTCAATTATATCATTTATTGATGAAAAGCATACAGTTGCAAAACTGGCCCTCAGTGTCTACCACCAAAGCATAACTATCTAAAGGATATTAAAGGAGAAATACAACATAGTGCTTTTCTTTTGTCCTTGAGTGGAGACCTTGGGCTGGATGGGGAGGACAGTGGCAATCAGAGGCCTCATTCAAAGGCAGAGCACCCCATGGCAAAGGGGCTTTGTCCTAAGTACAAGTCCCACTCTCAAGTGCTCTATGGAAGCTTCTGGAACATTCGTTGGTGGGGACATTGTAACGGCGTCAAGGACTGAGGGTGTGTTAACAACCTTTTTGCTCTCACTCAAATTTGTGTTGAGTGTCTTTTCTTTGTCCCTCTCTCCAGATCTATCCTCTGCCTTTCCCCACCAGCGCTGTGCTCCGGGAGGCAGATCTTTTTGATCATTGGGCTCCCCAGGCTCTCTGGGCAGGTTTCCATTTGAGTCAGGCCTGCAAGAGACATTGGAAGGAGATGAGAAGCTAGGGTCAGGCTGCACTGTCAACTTAGGCAGCATTCTCTTTCTCTTTCTCTCTCGCTCTCTCTCAATTCCTCTCCTCCCATTTTCTCTCTGAGTTTTGGACTCCCTCCCTTTCCTTGCCTCCCCCAGCAGCAGGAGGTGGTACAGGTGCCCTGAAAATGGTAACCCCAGAAAATTGCACTTTCCCTTAGGTTTTTCTTATACTTAGGGCTACCCTTCGTCAACATTCTCGTGATCAAAACTTTCCTCATATTACCCAGGGGGACTCCTTCCTGCCAGGACTCAAATGATACAAAATGTGTCAACCAAATAGAATCACAAGGGAGTTGGTTCTCCTTGGGCGCCCTGGAGGTCCAAATGGAGTAGAGGCTCTTTGTGGTTCTTCACTTCTCTCCTTGGACCCATGTACTGAACAACGTGAATGACCTTCATACTCTTCCTGGGAGAGACAAAGCTGGGGTCATAAACACCCTATCAGGGCCTTGCTTCCCTCCCTACCCAACACACCTCTTTGAACCCCTGCATCAGAGCTGAGCTGTGCAAAAGGGTAGAGCGCTAGACCAAGAGTCAGGAGGCCTGCAGGCAAGACCTGGTATAGCTCCTTTCCCACCCCTTGAATTTGGGTCACACACATGCTTCCTCCTAGGGGTCATTGGTCAAGTCAAGCTGACAGCCCAAGCCTGGTTTCTCATCAGGCTGTCCAAGGACTTGAAAGATAGATGAAGACAATTTAAAACTTGCCATGCTCTAAATCAATACATGTGCTCTTGTTTGATTGGCATCCAGCCTCCTCAGCCTAGACTAGGAGTTCCTTAGGTCAGAAACTATGGCTTGTGCCTAGTTCTCTATTCATCCACAGGATCTACCCCACGTCCATGCATTTGGGAGCTTATGATGTAGGCAAAGGGTTTCCACCAAAAAACAATTACTTTTCTAGATTCTACTATAGCCAGTAATAGCCATGTGACTCAGTTCTCACCAATAAGATGTAAACATTTCAATGCTACCATCGATTTCTGCTCTTTTGTTTTCTACTACTACCTGGAATGCAGAGATGATGGCTGGAACTTCAACAGCCACCCTGGAAAAGTAAGGTGATAAGCAAGAAGGAAAAGATATCAGAATTGCTTAGATGCTAGCTTTGATATTATTAACCCAATGAACTAACACAAGCAGCCAACTACCTTTACCCTTGTGTGTGTGTGTGTGTGTGTGTGTGCGAGAGAGAGGACACTAATCTTTATTTGTCTAAGCCACTATTGATTGATTGTTGCTTGTAGCCATAGGTGTTCCTATCCCACACAGTGAATAACATGTTAAAATAACTTCATCTTCCCCAACACTACATTTGCTTTGTAAGTTGAAATCTGTGTTCCATAGACTGTTCTTTTAAGTGAGAGGCCTCCATTAAGACTAATTCGAACCCAAGTTACCCCCAGTCATGCCTAAGACCCGTAACCCCTTTCCATCCTTCTCAGCCACTCCTGGAGCTCCTTTAGAGCAGATGCCATGTTGTCATTTGTATCCCTACATATCCACATCACATTTTTCATACAAGTGATATTCAATTAAAGACTGAGGCCTAAAGGAAAAAAAAATTGGCTTCTGAAGTTCCAAAGAAAATGTTAGCAGTAACTACCATTTATTGAGAGACTAACATATGCGAAACACTTTCTAATCACTATTTCAGACACACCATGTGCCTAAAGAAATTTTAAAGAAGTTTAGCTGCAGGTATTTTAAGTTTGGAGACCCCAAAAGGAAAGCCTGCAAAGCCTGGAGCTTTGCAAAGCCCTAGAGCTGAGAGAAACAGGGACGTTCCAT
This sequence comes from Pan paniscus, assembly GCF_029289425.2. Lineage (NCBI taxonomy): Eukaryota > Metazoa > Chordata > Mammalia > Primates > Hominidae > Pan > Pan paniscus. Next base: position 89,368,118 of record NC_073267.2, on the reverse strand, counting down.
GCTAGGAATTGTGCAATCAAAAGCAAGGCAATCGCAAGCGTGGGGTATATAAGGAGAAAATGCAAGTTGCTCAATTTTGTGAAAGAAATCATATAAATTGGAGAGTTTGTAGAGTAATTTGGCCATATTTGTGGCCAAATTACTCTACAAACTCATAATTTGGCAAAGATCTTGAGGCTTACGAATGACACAGGGCACATGTGCATCTGTCCCCAAATCTGCTGGGATGTCTTCCCTGCTAGACACACAATTCAGTGTAGAAGCCAGTTTGCTCTGCTTGTTTTAGCATCTGAAGGTACCAGCAGACCCAGCCAGGTGTTGACCCTGCATTTAAGCTGACTGTGTTTAAACCTTCAAAGTATCTACTGTTCAATCCATGAAGCGTTCAGAGGATGGTGGTTTGGGGCTATTGAGAAAGTGTCTCTTTCCACTCTCTAATTTGCATGCTGGATGTCTATTGAAAGTTGCTATGGTGATCCGTTTGACCAGAAGTTTCCGCTGAATCATCCCAACACATATATAAAAACATAAGTGTGGTTTGAGGACCCAGAGCCCAGCAGCCAGGGGAGATGTCTCCATTCTTCACTTGTGACTCACTTGTGGTCATGCGTAGGCCCAGCTGTGAGGAAGGTGAAACCTCCGGGTCAGGTGTAGCTCCCAGGAGAGGTTTAGCCCAGCAGGACACAGTGAAATTGCCCCTGGGGAACCTGAAGACCCCAGAAGGAAATGGAAGCCTGCACTCGGGCAGTGCCTTGCCCCACTGGGTCCTTCTGCAGCTGCAGGTATTCTAAGTAAATGTCTCAGTTTGGAGACTCCAAAAGGAAAGTGTGCAATGAGCATGTATGTTCAGGCAGTTTATCTGGGGGCTGAACCAAGAAAGTAGAAGGGAAGGAGAGGCAATTCTGAGAGAGCAAGAAGGAAAAGCCACTAGAAGGATGTGCTGTCCGGGGGGCTGCTATGGGCGGAGATCTGCTTTAGGGACAGCTTCTAGAGGAATTGGTGACAAAACACAGAGACTTGGAGCAGGCTGACCAGAGTTCAAATCTTCTGTGTGCATATTGCAGGGCCTAGAGGCCTTGCTGCTGGCCCCGGCAAATCTTAGCCTTGAGATTGACTTCTCTATGCATAGAACTGGAGGAAAGAATACATTGTGAGGCATAAACAAAGGATGTACACAATGGAGCCCAAAGCAGAATCTGGTATATCCTCAGTCAATGTAGGTTTCTTTCTATCTTCTCTTCATGAAAGAGATTCAGCTAAACATGATCTGCTATTCTTGGCTGTGGACCAGGCACCATAGCTTATGGCTGAGTCGTTAATTTATACAACTAACGATTTAAACAGGACTCCCAAAAGATGCCCTTCATCTTCTCTTTTGAAGTGAACTGGATTTGGGGTTTGTTGTTCCTTATGTGACATATGTACTATGTAACTAGGTGAACACGCATATGGTTATCTTTACAGATAAACGAATGTAGATATGTATAGAGAGTTGCCTAATTAGTCCCTTGTTTGCTACTTGGGAGACTTTTGGGAGATGCCCCTGGGTTTGAACAAGAATTCAGAGATGTCAAGGGAAAAAGTTCCAAGGCTGGCCATTAAAATGCTATTAAAGGAGAGATACTGTTTTTCAAATTGATGTCGATTTTTAAAAACTGTGCATCACATTACATTAGCAACAGTATAGAAAACAGATGCAACTTATCTAGAAAATAATTTTGTCATATCAAATCCCTAAAATATTTATACCTTTTTGCCTAGCAGTCCAAAGTTTTTATATTTATCTTAGGGAAGTGATCAGATATTCAGCAATCATGTATACGGATATGGATCAAAGCAGTTGGTGTATTACTGAAAAATTGGAAAGGATCTTAATGTCCCCAAATAAGCAAAATAATCAAATACATTAGTTTTATACTCATGTGATTAACTTTTATGTGGCCTATAAAGACATGCTTTCAAAGGGTATTTAATGACTCAGAATTAAATACTCTTGGATTGGTATATTGTGAAGTAGAAAGTAGGATATAAAACACCATATAGATGTAGGATATAAATGGTACACTCAATTTGATCCCAGTTATCTTTAAAATATTTTTAATTATACATTTGCATACTTATGTAAATATGTTTGTATATGCATGCCAATAAATAACTTGAAGGAAAATACTATGGGCAACCACTGTATCTAAGTTATCATCACTCATATCTTTATTGTCCTTTTTTGTACTTTCTAAGTTTTCTGTAATAAACAAAAAGTACTGTCATAATCAGAAAAATAAGTAAAAAATTTGATGTATAAAAATGCCAAAGAAGGCAAATTTTAGAATCCTGGTCATCTTTCATTAGCAAAATACTTATTCAAAATGCAGTTGGATCTGCCCCAAAAAGGTGAGGGGAGCTGCATTGTGGTTACAGGAAAATCCGCTTTGATGCATGGCCTCTGACCCCAAGGAAGGCACGGTGAGGAAGACAGCCGGGTGGATGTGGCAGGAGGGGATTTGTAATTGCCTTGAATGACAGCTGTCAGAAGACCGCGTGAAGGGTTGATTAGTCTCCTGAAAACTCAGTGTCTGGTCCATTACAGTGCCTGCTGTCACTTCCGAACTTTGGGGATGCGTCTTTGACCGTGCAGAGAGGTTGAAAACTAGAATCTCCTAACCTCCTGACCTTAATATCTTCTCTGAATTCTCTCCTTTGATGGAACCTCGATTCCCACACTCCCTCCCTCTTCTCTTGTGGCCCCAAATCTATGTTCTCCAGCTGGGACCTTTCTCAGGAACTCTAGTCCTGCATTCCCAACAGATCATAGAACTTAGCTGACCAGGTGCCTTGTGAGTTAAGGAGGTGACAGCAGGCACTGTCACCTTAACAGAACTCTCCTGTATGGCCCAGATGCATTTCTTCTCCTGCCTTCTTTTTACATCAGTGAGAAAATTTTTCTTGAGTCATGGATGACTTTGAGAGTTTGAGGGAGTTCATGAGACCCTTGCAGTAGGAGTATGTGCATGATATCAGTTCATTTGGGGGCCCTTGAAGACCCTAATAGTCCTGACGCTTCAGGTTAATGATCCTGCTTCAGACCAGCCTGCTTTCCACAGTAGCTGATAGAAACTGAGCACTTATTACATGCCAGGCACTGTGCGGGGCATATTGCATGTATTATCTCATTAAACATTTGCAACAACTGAGCTGTCAACAAAGAAGCTGAGGTCTAGGGAGAGCATGTTCATTTGCCCAAAATAACACAGTTGGTTTCTAGCAGGCTGAATTTGAACCCTCATCTAACTCAGACCACTGAAACTCTCAACCACTCTACTTGTAGCATCTGTTTGATGCACACTACCCCCACAATCAGAGGTGTTCATTGAGTGTTTACCAATATCTCCAACTTCTCAGAAACTGGCCTGAAAAATATTCTTTCTCACACAACTGATTTCCAACCTAGGCATCCAAGCGGAGATGCCTCTGACTGCTAAATATTGATTTTATTTCTTGGCCAAATAATATCATGATAATAGTTCCAGAAATTAAAACAGAAAAACGAATGAATAACAAGCTCACAATGCTTGCACCACCCTGGACTGAATAAATTTTTTAGGGTTACCTACTGGTTGTCCATATAAATAGGGTCGCACCTTACTGAAAACTTTGAAATTTACTTGCATCAAACTTTGAAATCTGAGTCAGCAGGGTTTCCACCCCTGTAGCCTCTCATGGTGCTTTGGAGCTAGTCAAAAGGAAGGCTGAGGACCTCTGAAAGCCACCCACATGGCTGCTACTTGAGTACCTGCCCCCCAGGTAGCATCACCATCCATGGGAATGAAGGAAAACATTTTCATAAAAATCCCTTCTGTAAATTAGCCATGAGTTGTAAAGGAAATTTCCAACAGTGTTTTGATGTTGCAAAGACAAAATGAGTTTAGACATTAAAAAATAATAATAATAATAATAATAATAATAATAAACCCTGCGATTCCTTCCCCACCTTGTTAATGGGAAACTACTTTGGTCATCATTCATGAATTCATTTGTCCAATCAGTTTGTCAGCTGCAATTCCGAGTGCTGAATGTGGGCTACAGACCATCAAGGGTGCAAAGAACACAAGATGAATTTAGACATCGTCCCGTCCTCAGTAAACTCCCTAACTAAAGGCAGAGAGAAATGCTTAAACAAGTAATTACAGCCCAGGACTGTCAGTTTTTGGATAGATGTAAGTCAAGGAGCCGTCGGGGCAGGAAGGAAGCACATCCAGGTTGGCCTGTGGAGTCAGAGAAATATTCCCAGAGGAGGTGAGAGTGGAGCTGCATCCTGAAGGCCATTGTGCCGTGCAGTTCACCAGAAGTACAAGCAGGAGGAACAACATGAAGATGCACAGAAGTGAGAGAAAGAAGGCACACCCTGGGATCTGCAAGGATTCGAGGGGCTGGGAGCCATCTGCTGCAGAAGGGGAGCAAGGGTGCAGAGCCAGTGGAGATACTGGTGGGACCTGACTGTGAGCCTTCCTATGTGCACGTTAGAGGGTTTGGATTGAGGCACGATTAGGTTTACATTTTACAACATATTTTTGATTTTTTTTTTTTTTGACCATGAAAGCCACGGATGAGGGAAAATTTGGAGAGAGATATTGGATGGATCAGACATGACTTGAGAGGCAGTACTCCCTGGGTAAGAGATGAGAAAGAAGTCCATCACCTAAGAGGTGGCTGTGAGCATCAAACAGACTTCAGAGGCAAAGCACTGGGAGATTTAAAGGTGAGAAGATGAGAACTCTTCATTCATTCATTCATTCATTCTGCCATCTGACCAGGTCATTCAGTACTTGCTATATGCTAGGCATTGCGCTAGGCACACGGGAAAAAATGGTGAGCAAGAAATATCCCTCCGTTCGGAGCTTACAGTCTCATGATGGAGACATCCACTGAGACAGCAAACGCTTTCTGTAAAGAACCAAACAGCAATTATTTTAAGCTTTATTTATCTTGCAGTCTTTGTTGCCGCTGCTACTGGTGTTCCTCCCCTTTTTTTCCTCCCTCTTCTCCTCCTTCTTCTAAAAAAAAATTCTTAAAGTACAAAAAAAATGTTCGTTGCTCAGAAGGCTGTACTAACACAGGGTCAAGAGTGCAAATAGGATTCAGGAAAATGATGCTGGGAGGAAGTGGAGAGAATGTGCAAAGTCTCTGGGATGGGGGCAAGTATGAGAGGCAGAAGAAGAAAACTAGCAAGGCTGGAACAGACAGCCACATGGGTGTGGCTCAAACAGATGCTGGACCCAGAGTCAGGGACTGGATTTTAAATGTAAGAAGAAAAGATAACCGAATGTGCATTCAAAATATAACATCCACCATTTTAAAATGTGGTCAGCTAAGGATACAGGGAAGAGAAAGCAAAAGGAAATCAGAGGTGAAAGAAACTAGGACGACTGGGAAAACATAAGCACACAGAAAAGCAAGCAGAGAGATTGACGCAGAGTGGGAGAAATGACCACCCTTCCCACCTCCTGGGGTCCTTATGGCGATTCAAGAAGGTGATGTAATTAAATTGTTTACAGCAGTGGCGGGCATTTAGTGGCTGCTCTATAACCATCAACTATTAGAACAAATTCAGTGTACAATCCATAGTGGCTTCTAAATAGACTTTTGTGGAATGGGTGAGTGAGTGGAATCGGGAGCGAACGTATGAATGAATAAGCAAAAAGAAAAAACATCCAGCAATGAAAGTTCCTGTTTTGGAGGGCAGAGGAAATCATCGAGGGACATCTCCAACAGCGAGGGGCCATTCTGATATGAATTCCATCAATCCACACGAAGTGAGGATTCAATTAATACAGCTACTAAATAAGGTTTCATCCTGCAGTGTGAGGGCACCTAGGGCACGTCATCTGAGCCTGGCTTCTCTGCTCGGGAGTGCATACAACGCCAAGACCCCAGGCAGTCTGGCTGGCAATTAGAGCCAAAAAAGCAAAATTCTGTCTCTAAGCACTTTCCCCCGTTAAGCTACAAATTGTTCTTAGGATCTTTGTGTTTCTCCAACACAGGATCTGTGCTAAATACCCAGCTCCCTTCCCACTGTGTGAGGGGACAGGAGGTGGACACCGGCATGGATCCTGACAGGAGGGAGTTTGGTGATTCTGCCCTTAAAGGCTCCAGTGTTTAAAATCTTAACAGTCATCTGAATGTCGTTGCATCATTACATCAAGCAGCTCTCATACCTGCAAAATAACCCAGGCACTAAAGAGAAACAGAACTAAGGTGGACACTGGAGTCTGATGGATGGAGGCATGCCTGGAAAACTCACAAGAACCCCTGGACTCCAGACCCCCTCCAAAGGGCTTTTATAACTTCCTGAAAATGCTTTAGCGTTGGGTTTTAATTAAACATTTAATATGCATCATGCAAATTTATTGATTCCGCCAAGGAGGAAAAGATGAATCTTGTACTTAGACATCTCCAGCTAAGATCACTCATATTTTCACGGGAGTTATTAATGGAGCCTCCAACCGCACTTCGGAAGTTTGAACACCACTGCAGGAGCAGGGGAGCACCCTGGATCTGGAAAGTCACTGACTCAGTGCAATTGTGTTCATTTCTGCTTCTCAGGTTGAGTCCTAAGGCTGGATGGAGAGAGGTACAAGTTGTTGAAATGAATATGAAACACTTGAAAATGGACCCTATTTGTCATAGGAGCTCTTTCCGTTCTCCGTTCCTGTTGCTCTGACTACCGTGAAGTTCTGATCTTGGGAAAGGATGCCCCAAGTAACCCAGAAAAATACTTAGAGGAAATGGTTCCTTAAAGGGCAAGATCTTACCATCTACCTGACCCAGGATGGTTGGGAATCTCATCAAGTTCATATTAATCGACCAAAATTCTGGAAGAATGGGGAATCTGATAGACTAAATACTCTCATTAACTGCAAATTAATCATAAAACCCTTTTGAATTTTTAACAATATCGTTAAAATTCCTTCTAAATTAATACTGGTCTCATTTCCCAACTTATTACAGGGTAATCAGACAAAAGTCTCTCTCTGGCGAGCAGGGATTGGAAAATACCCTGTGCTATTTATTCTAAGCACCAATATTCATTGAACAAGACAATAGCTGTAGAGCAGTGGTTCTCAACTGGGTGATTTTGTCCCCCAAGGACATTTGGCAATGTCTAAACACATTTTTGGTTGTCACAACATGTGAAGAGTGGTTACTAATCACAGGGTAGAGGCCAGAGATGCTGCTAAACACCCTACAATTTACAGAACAGGCCCCCCCACCACAATCATCCAGCTTTAATGTCAACGGTGCTAAGGTTGAGCAACTGCCACACAGAGATAGAAGAGGGTCTGTAATATATTAGCTAATCATCTAGAACAAAGATTAAAAACAAACCAAAAACCCTCCATTGTAAGAATCTGGTAGGGACTCTGCTATCAACCAGTTCTGTGGCCTTGAGCAGGTTAATACACTGAGCATATTGAATTCAATTTATTCACTCATTCATTTAACCAGCTTTTTGAAAAATGCTGTGTTCCAATCTAGGCAGAGGAAAGAAAATAATTGATATACACAAAGGTTTAATGCAGAAAAGAGGCAATGTCCAAAGAAGACCAGAGCGACTGAAAAATAATCAGAATGGAGTGCAAAGCAGAGGACTTCTGGACCTTGTAGATCCTAGTGAGAATCTGAGCTTATGTTCCAGGTGTGATGAACAATTACAGACAGTCAGTCACATGACACAGTTTATGTTTTAATGCCAGCTTACTAGACAGTACCATGCTCTTCTTATTCACTATATAAGCTCTGAAAATGTCTGTTGGTTGAGAGACTCTGTTCCCTGCTGCTGTGGTGAGAAGTCTTGACCAGAAGGAGAGGACAACACTGGAGGCAAAGAGAATAATCAAAAGGCTATTGCACGGTCTCCAGACAAACATGGAAAAGACAGAAGACAGTCAAGCCATTTCTCAGATGATTAAACATAGAGTTACCATGTGACCCAGCAATTCTGCTCCCAGCTATACCCAAGAGGAATGGAAATACACCCCCACACAAAAGCTCATACATGAATTTTCATAGCAGCATCACTCAAAATAGCCAAAAGGTATAAACAACCCAACTGTCCATCCACAGATAAATGGATCAACAAAATATGCTGTATCCATACAATGGAATATTATTTGGTCACAAAAAGAAATAAAGTTCCATTATAAGCTACAACATGAATGAACCTCAAAAACATGATAAACAATATTAAGTGAAAGAGGACAGTCACAAAGGACTGCATATTGCATGATTCATTTACAGAAAAGAATTGATATTTATCCATTTATATACTTACATGGGGATTTGAATGGATGGAAGATAAGATACTATCCCTGTTTTCATTTATAGGAAAAGTCCTGAATTGGCATATCTCTAGAGTCACAAATCAGATTGGTGGTTGCCCATGGCCAGGAAGAAGGTGAAATGGGAGTAACTGCTAACCAGCAGGGCGATTTGGGTGGGGGTGATAGAAATGCTCTGAGTTTCCATAGTGGTGGTGGCTGCACAACCCTCTGAATATGTTTTAAGAAACTGAATTTTATACTTAGGACAAAAGGATTGTATAGTATCTGAATTATAGCTCAAAAAAGTTGTTTTTTAAAAAGGTGGTGCATGCACTAAGATGGGTGAGGATACATTCAGGGTGTAACTAACCCACAGAGCTTAGGGGCTGGTGGGATGAGAGAGGAGGGAAAGAGCAACGGAGATCACCTGCCTGGTTTCTCCATGATGCTGCTGTCCTTACTCTTGACAATTATATTTGCTATCTCCTGCGTGCATGATGATTTTTTCAAAATCTGCCTCTTTCTTCTAATTGAAGTGTAAGGGGGAAAAAAGGCTTGTGGATGGCTTCCTTAGATAAATCAAAAAACTTTCTTTTTGAGGAGTCTTCTTACTCCAAATTGCCAGAAGACTGTGACCTTTAACCCCAGGAATGCTGATGGAGCAAGCTCAGGTCTACAAAGCATTGAACATTCGATGGATTTTGCATAGAAAGGATGAGTACGATTTAAGGTTGATGGCTTCCTCAGGCAGTAATTAATGCATGGAGAGAGAATCATGGTGTTTCCTTGACTTAGACACTTTTATTAGTTTTTTATACCCATACAAGTGTGACTTCCGGTAAAGTCAGTCAAAAATAAAAAGAACATTCTTTTGTGCAGATAAGAAGTGAAGATGGGGGGGAGAAAAGACCCAGGAACACATAATTCATCAGCACTAAATATCGAGTTTTCCTTGTGTCATTTTTTTGGGGAGGTGGAACTTTAATCTAGTTTAAATTATACTGACAAATAATGAACATGCTTCCGTCCTCACGAGAGTTTTCAAGGCTGGAGCAGAAGTCGACCTTCCTCATTTAATTCTGAGACAAGGAAATCTCTCTGTTGACCTTACGGGCCACCCAAGAAACACACCCTGTTATACTCACAACAATATCTAATTTCCAAAGTAATTGACTACACCTATTTATCCATTTATATACTTACTTGGGGATTTGAATAGACGGAAGATAAGATACTATCCCTGTCTTCAAAGAGCTCACAGATATATGACAGATGTAAGACAAATAGGCAATGGTAAACTCCGTAAAAGAAGTATTCAAGGGGTAGTGTGGGAAGCATGAGTTAATTCAGAAGTAGGCATATTACAGAAGTGTCTCTGAAGAAATTATGTGAGTTAGAATGCTCTTAGCTGCAAGTAACAAAACACAGAGCTTGCAAAATGAAATATTTATCTTACTCAGAGATCTGTAGGTGAGGGGAAATTCCACATTGGATGCCCTGGCTGGACACTGTCTTCAAGGACCCCTCGGTTCCTGTTACCCTGCTGGGCCATATTCAGTAGATCATCTTCTGACCCTTGGGGTTCTATCAAATGGGTGCAAGGTGTGGCTGTTATTGACTAGCAATGTGTACTATTAGCTACCTTTATTAAGATGCCAGTGGCCTCTTATAGGATACTCGTATAAACTATGCTTTGGGACTACTGGAAAGTACAATTACTGACTTGGGTCACTATTTCCTTTTCTTCTCTTCCAACAGCATCTAAAGTCTGCACTAGAATTAAAGAACCTGAAGTTATTCTCTTGGGATTTCACAAGGCTTAGGTTAGCCCTCAAGTCAGATCATTCAAGAGCCAAGTGGTTTTGGTGGCTCTGGGCCCTGAACCAGACCCCTCTATTGGCCCTGGCTTCCCATCAGAGGAGACAGAGAGGAGGCGGGTTTTGTTTTCCAAGCGTGCATCGCCGCCCTCGCACTGTGCAGTCATTTTGGCTCCTTGGTGTAGGAGGATGCTCACCGCAGGCTGGTCTGAGCCCCAGGCTCCTCACCCCACAACACTCCCCCACAGTCCACAGCCCCCTGGGTGACTTGACGCCTGGGGAGGCTTCATGGTTCAGGCTGTGCTTCGCAGATGCTCCTCCTTTCCAGGCCCTGGTTCTCCCATCTCCTTGGTAGGTGGCCCATCACGGTTGCCCAACAGTGGATCTGTGCTTTGTATCTCCCTGATCAAGCAAAGATGGGGTGCATGAATCAAAGAAGAACTCAAAGTCATGGTCTCCCCTGCCATCCCGGAGCCCCTCCCAATTCCTGGTTGCTGGCTGGAGACCACAGCTGGGCTTAGAGGCCCAGAGGAGCTAGCTGCCAAGTCATTCTATCTGAAATACCAGCTTGTGACCAGCAAACTGAACAAATTTAATACAGAAGTCACCGAGAGAGAATAAATAGGGAACCCTGTGGACTATGTCATCTTCACCAGGCAACTTTTCCATTACTCTCAGACTTCAACCCAATTAGAACCTGGCTAATAAGTTCTGTGCACTGCACAACAGTTGGAGAAAAAGGTCACTTTGGTATATAATTTTCTTTCTCTTTCTAAGCCACAGAACTTCCTGCAAGGAACAAGCATTAACCTCCATTTCTCAGAAGCAAAACAAGCCAAGTCACACATTTCTATGAATTATCTCAGTGAACCAATGATTAGTAATAATAGCAGTAGCTGCATCTATTTATTGAGTGCAGGTGCCTGACTCCACAGATCTCGCATGTCATGGAGCCCCCCCGAGACATGGGGAGCCTGTTTCTTATATAAGTAACCTATGTCCCATTGAGGATAAGGAAGACAGGCAATGCACTCTCACAGAAGAATATAGACAGAGGTCAGGAATGCAGACAGCTTGCCCTGGCCCTACCAACCCCATCAGAGCTTGGGCAAGACTTTTTCTTTCTCAGTGGAGATCTCCAAGCACTTTATAAAATAATGAGTAGCTATAACAATAAAATATATGTTGGTGGATGATTTAATTGAAACTAAGTATTTCTGCAACAAGAAAGATACTCCGGCAAGGACGATGGGGCCTCCCACCACACACACACACACACACACACAAACACACACACACACACAAACACACACACACACACACACACACACACACACAAGCAACAAGCATCACTTGGTCGCTACCATGTGCTAGGCAGCCTGTGAGGCACTGCCAACATTCTTGGTCATAAAAATGGCTTCAAAAGATATGGGTAGAATTGCAGACTTTTAGGATGCAAGTTCAGTGTTCCTTGACATAGCCCAGATGAAAAAAGAGAAGCTTACAGAGTTGAAACAATTCTCCCCAAATCCTTTAAAGGTTAGATCCATTAGAGAGACTGATAATATCAGAGGGTTAATTAAGACAAGGCCTCAGCACTGACTCCCTTCACACAATAAGAACAGCCCAATCCCTGAGTATGTTGGTGGGAATTATTCCTCAAGCCTTAATGTTATGTAAGGATATATGCACTTAACTTCAGCCTTAACTACTTCATCTGAACTTCAGAACACAGCTCATTACCCTGATCAGCTCTGCTGCAATTCCTCCTACCCATCTCAGTGTCCCTGCTCTCTGTGCCTAGGAGACAGCAACAGGGGCACAATTTTAAGCACTGGCTTTATTTTCTCCTGAATCTTTGCTCCTGCTCTGTCATTGGTTCAGTGTGCCTTCTCCCTCCTTGACTTCTGGTTCCATAACATAAGAACCCTGTCTAAAATTTGTATAGACAAGAATTTTGCAATAGGGACACTTTCAGTTATGACATATCCCTGTATTTGAAGAAACTGGGTGACCAGCCAGTGAGATTTTATTTCTAATAGCTGGAGGAGATCCCCTGGTGCAGGATGATGGGAGTGTTCACTGGAAGCTCACCTGGCACACTCTGTTGTTTCAGGTGAGCACATGGATCCCCCAACTGGTTCAGGATACACCTTTAGACCTTGAAGAGAGTATTCAGTTCCATGCAAATCAGTTGGTTCTCATGGAACAACAGGGAGACCAATGAGAATGAGAACATGGACCCAACTCCTATCTGTGAGATGTGTTCCAGCACCATGAGGCCTTGTGAATGCTTAGTGAAGTGCTTAGGAGAAATTGTACTCTTTCTCATGTGAAACTGAATAATCATAGTGCATTCCAAACATGATACAAGGCCCTAGAGATCTAAATAGATACAAGTGAGGAAAATATTTTATATTTATATATATATATGTGTGTGTATATATATATGTGTATATATATACACACACACACAAACACATATATTATATGTGAAAGATAATTACATATGATGTGAGATTAATATATAGTATATATTTATTTATAAATATAAGCCTGGAGAGAGAGAGATGTGTCTCCCATGAGAGTTTCACTTCTGGAAAACAAAAACATAAAATATTTTTGTTTTATTTCTGGAAAACACAAACATAAAAAATTAACTGCTGGCTAGGGGTCAGTATTGACTCCCTTCACACAATGAGAACAGCCCAATCCCTGAATATATTGGCAGGAATTATTCCTCAACCCTATACATTATGTAAGGATATATGTACGTAACTCCAGCCTTAACTACTCCATCCCAGTGAACTTCAGAACACAGCCCAGCACTCCGATCTGTTATTTCAGATGAGCACATGGGTCCCCCAGCTAGCTCAACACACCTTTAGACCCTGCAGAGAGTGTTAAATTCCATGCAAATGAGTTGGTTCTCATGAAACAACAGGGAGACCAATGAGAGCATGGACCCAACTCCTATCTGTGAGATGTGTTCCAGCACCATGAGGCCTTGTGAAAGTTTAGTGACATGGTAGAGGGTGGAGGGTCATCTCCACAACAACAGCTTAACTTTCCGTTCAGATGCTCGTTTGTTTCCTACTTAATGCGGAAAGAAAATAACAAATAACATTGGTTCTCGTTGTTACCAATAGGCTATTCCACATATATTCTAAGGGGTCCATGTGTCTAAGAGGCAAAAACATGTTAGTGTCTGGAAGATATTGCAGAGAAGCTCAAAAAGCCACCTTTGTTTTAGTGTCCTTTTACATGTCCTCTGAAACTAGTAAAAAATGCTGTTGGACTGTACACCTAAAAATGGATGGATGGATAGATGATGGATGGATGGATGAATATATGGAATGATATATGGATGAATAACAGGATTTTTTAGTCCCTTTATCCCCCAGACTATTACAAAGCCTGACATACAACAAGCTTTTAATAAGTAAAGAACAGACAGGTAGCTCTGATATCTTAATAATAGGTCAGCTGGTCACTGGCCTTTCAAGACCTGGGCTTGGAGAAAACTCAACCGCATCTGACACATGTTGGTATCTGTTCATTCATCGAAACCTAGAGATTCTGGTGTTGCATGCATGGCTTCATGTGTCTCATGAGAGCATGACCATTATATGGGGTAATTTGAAGAGCATTGCTACTCTAAGATATTTTCTGAAAACTCTACCACTAGTAGGATGAAATTCAGGAGTGGGGAAAGGAACCAATGAAAGCCTTCTTCCTTCCAAGTCTGTCGTGAGAGGGTCTAGAGAAGAAAAATCCTGATACTCTGTCTGAGCACCCAAATTGCTTGCTCAAGTCACTCTCCTCTGCAGGCGTGATATGTCCCCATGTCCTGAATCATTGCCAGATACAACGGAGGCTGACCCCTGACCAGGTGAAGCCTCATACAGGTCAAGTATGTGATGAATTCTCGATTTCCAAATAAATTAACCTCAAACTCCCCATATACATGGAATGATGATACAAAAGGAACCACACTGAGACCACAAAATAAAAGTCTGGTGTTTGTGCCTGGTCTTGCACAGAAATCTGTTCCCTCTGGGGATTGCATGAATAGGTGGTTTTTAAAGGTAATACAAAGCCATAGTTACCACCAGGATCTTCATAGTCCCATAGGGGAAAAAGTCCTGTAATGTTGTATCTTCTTAGTGCTTTGTGGCTTGGAATGTTTTTCTCCCCCTCCTGGCCAAAACTTTTCTACAAAGTATCCCGGATCTACTCTCTTTCTCTGGTAGAATTTGAATCGCTTTCATAGGAATTTATAGGACCCCTAGGAGCCAGGTGCTGGTTTGAGTTTGCTGGAACTAAGACACAGAGATTAAACATAATGCTTCTGCTTCAAAACACTCGCAAAATCATGAGAGAAATAGGTAAGTAAGAAGACAGTGACAAAAGGGTGGCACGAGGAAGCCTTGTGACGGAAATGCCGTGTATCTTGACTGTGGAAATGCTGATTGTGATCACAGGAATCGATGCATGTGATAAGACTGCACAGAATGAAATCACACACACACAAGTGCATGTAAAACTGGTGAAATCTGTGTAAGTTGGGTACATTATAACAATGTCAATTTCCTGGTTGTGCTATTGCAGTCATTTTGCAAAATGTCAATGCTGGGAGAGAATGGGTGAAGGGTACACCGGAGCCGTCTGTATTATTCCTTACAACTGCACGTGAATCTACAATTACCCCAAAATTAAAAAAATTAAAATACATATATAATTACAATGTACAATCACCAATGCCATGCCAGTGGGCCCTGAGAGCAGAGTGGAGATACATCATCCCACTTAGATGAGAAAGTAGTAGTCAAAGAAGGGCCTCTCAAGGAAGGAGAGAAGTCTCAGCTATCAACGTGAGTTAGCTAGGCTGAAAAGGTGGGGAGGAGGAAAGGATGCACCAGGTTGGAAGAAGCCCAGACCCACAGGCACCATGGCTGGGTTGATAGTATGACCCTTGAGGCAGGTGAAAAGTGCAGTGTGGACAGCGTCCCTCACCCTGCCCCAGCAAGCCAGCTCTCCCACCATTCTGCTGCTACCTCCTTGGGTTCAGGCCACTCCTTTTAGACCTAAAAGAAGGCCTGTTTTCATCTGTAACAGAACCCCTTTCTGCCTCCTCCCTTTTACAGGTCATTTGTTTGTTGAAGAAACCAGAACATTCGTCTTAGAGAAGTTCCCAAATTATCCATTTGAATTATGGCTTCATAATAGGGTCTGCATCATTTCTCTATCGCCTGCATTTCCTGTAAGCTGGTAGTTTTATTATTATCATGGCCATAATCATCGTCACTATTACATTACTACCAAATCATCCCAATGTTATTGGAAAGGTAAAAATGTAGGCAATAGAGTGATAGCTTCTAGAAGTTTCATTTCTCTTTCAAATAACTTTTTTTGTTTTTTTTTTTTTGAGATGGAGTCTCACTCTGTCGCCCAGGCTGGATGGAGTGCAGTGGCGTGATCTCGGCTCACTGCAACCTCTGCCGCCTGGGTTCACGCCATTCTCCTGCCTCAGCCTCCCGAGTAGCTGAGACTACAGGCACCCGCCACCACTCCCGGTTAATTTTTTTGTATTTTTAGTAGAGATGGGGTTTCACTGTGTTAACCAGGATAGTCTCGATCTCCTGACCTTGTGATCCACCCGCCTCGGCCTCCCAAAGTGCTGGGATTACAGGCATGAGCCACTGTGCCAGACCTCAAATAACTTTAAACCAAATCTTTCCTCCCCATGACATAGAAAACAGACAGCAACCTCACATTGGTGCTTAAATTTAGAAAGAGACTCTAGTACAAAGAGTATGCGCAGACTTGTGCAATGGCCAAGAAGAACCAGCACTGTAATTGCATTCAGCTCAGAGAGATTTTGGAAACAGATCTTTCTGACGGTAACTTCCAATAAAGTTGGTGGGTGTTACATTAATGACTAGACTCTCAGTCACCTCAAAGGAATGAAAATCAGATGACACCAGGATGGTGGAGGGAGGGGAGATATTAGCAATTCTGATTACAGATATGAATGTAATTTCAGGGGCGTTTTATAATTGCTTTTATGCTTTGATTAAGTGCCTCACGTAATACCGGGCTACAAGATGGGAGGCTGGAGAGACACGAGGAAACCCAAGGTTATTTACTAGCCTTAATGCCAGTGCCCTGAGAAGGCCGAAGAGGGCATATGTTTGATCATCAAATGCAACATAAAACCTTTACTTCTCAGCTTGCCCTGTGTGCTTTAACACTCACAAACAACCTGCAAACACACTGCTGCATATGTGTGTAGCAAATACCAGTTTAGGGATAGTTATAGAAATTCCCAAAGAATTAAGGGCATTTTCTAAAAAGGTTATGGGGTGGAGGTGTCGGGGACTGGTAATAAGTTCAAAAGCTCTGTGTCATCTGCATTTGCCATCTCATTCCTATTCCACCTGTCTGTAAAACAGATTTGCTCAGATCTTTTCCACCAGTGGAAAGGTTTTGGAAACAGTCCTTTCAAATAATGTCTGTCCAGTAAGATAGGCTTAAGGACACAGGTTCAGGCTAACATCTTTAAACACCCACCACCATTGGAAACCAGAGAACGAGACTTCTAGAAATTACAGTTCACCTGATTTTTCCTTGAACTTCCTCCTTTAATGATTTGCTATTCTTGTGAAACCAAAACAAACAAGAATGTTATAATAATGATGTTGCGATGACAGAAGCAATCTTCTTGGATCTAAGGATTCACACTGTGCCCATAAAATGAGTCACTTGGTCAGCTGGTCAACACTCACTCAACACCTCCCTAAGACACACTCACAACAGATGTTTTAGGGATAGATACAAAGATGGACCATTTACCAGTGTTTGCCATGATACCATATGATATGATATGATATATGTTACTATATTATATAGTAATATACTATATTATATGATACTATACTATATCATATTACATTACATCATAATATATTATATGTTACTTATCTGTTTTGTTACCTTTCATTTCTTGACTGGCTCCCTCCTACAATACATAATAAAGGAAAGTAGTTGTGTGTGCAAACTTTGCAGCCATGCCTGGATTTACATCTTGTACTACACCTGCTATGTGGCCTTGGAAAAGCCCTCTAAGGCAGTGCCTAAGGGGAAACTAAGGGGGTACCTTAGTATCATCCTCTGTCAAATGTAAATAACAGCAGCACATATCTGATAGGGTTTCTGTGACAATCTGATAAGTTAAAACTAAGGGCAAGGCCCAGGTGAATATCATGTCTGAGTTGGCTGTTAGTAATGCTGCCATTTAATGCTGGGTTCCTCAGTGTCGCCCTGGGTGACAGCTTTTCCATCACACTCAGACAGGCTCAGAGAATTCTCCAGGCCCCTGTCCCATACCATATCTGAGTCCAAGTCTCAGCCAATTAGATATTTCATCTCTTTGCCGCAGGGGTGGGCTCGGGGATGAGCCTATAAGCAGTCAAATGAACTAGACCCACGCAACCCAAACCGCGACTTTGAGTGCCCTACTGGGGCCTCCAACTGACTCCCATGAACTCAGCATAGGAGGATTAAAGGCTGGAACTACTACAATTATCACACTCTTATGCAGAGCCCTGGTCTGGAGTCCACACAGATGGAAGGAAGCCAATTCCAATGACAATATATGACCCCTGACCCCAACTAGTCCTGTCCCTAGATTTTGGGCCATGCAAGCCAATGAGAATCCTTTTTGCTTAAACAAATTCAGGTCAAATTTTGTTCACTTGCAACCCAAAGAGGCTGAATTGACATTCCATTATACAGATGAAGATAATGAGACTCAAAAAGCACATCGAGAACTCTTCTAAGATCACACAATCAGCAAGTTGATACTCTACCTGTTGGATACATTGTGAGGCTCCCAAAGAGAGGTCGAACTACAACCGTGAGGATACAGGAATGCAAGGTAGGAGCGCAGGGGGGCTTCTGGAGCTGGGGGCTTAGTATTAGCATCAAACTTTTACTAATGGATGCCAGACACTCTGCTCTGAGCTTCAGGTGCAACGTCACATCTCATATGAGCTGTGCCTGGAAGAATGGGCATGATTTGGGCATGTGGAAATGAGGGCGGGCCTTGCATTCTTATCTGAAGCTTACAAAATAGTGTCTGTGTGCCTTGAAGTCCTGGGAAAAGCAGGTGTGACTCAAAGCTGCACCAGGGCTCTCTCTAGCAGCAGCAGGCAGTGCTGGAATAGGATGCCCCACTTACACTCAGCCACTTAATCCCAAGCCTCCCTTCCTCCAAAAACCAATCCCAGCAAGATTTGACTGCAGCCCACTTCAGTTCCAGAGCTCGCATATCTCAACCATGTTGTCCACTCAATTCCAGCTAAGGGATAAAGGCTAATGAGTGAGCAAGATAAAGATAAGCATCCTGGTAATTGAAGGATGGGCCAATCAGACTAGTGAGAGGCGAAGGTAAGAAGTGCTGTGTTGCAACACAGGAGCCAGCCACCCTGTCCCTTTCAAAGTCATGTTTTCTGGGACATTTGACAGGACATTCTGTGTAGGTTCGAGCCTCAAAAAAAGAAGCCAGGAATCAGACAGTGTGGTCATGTTCACTGAAGAAACATTTATGGAGCGCTTACTGTATGCTGAGCTCTGTAGCAGGTGAAGGAGATGGAGAGATGAGAGGCGGTGTCCCTGGCTTTAAGCAGTTCACAGGTGGGTAGGAACTCCTGGGGCACTGTGAGGACTCAAACACAAACCAGCAGACAGAGTGGGCACCTGGCCTGCCTTGGGGGCCAGTGGGCAAAGAGAACACAAGTAAGGCTTTTAAGAGGAAATGCAAGACCTGAAGAAGAGTCAAAATTAGCCAGGAAATAAAGCAGAGGGCAGGGAAAGTGGGAAGAGGGAGCAAAATCGTGCAAAGACTTAGGAGAGAAGGAGAGAAAGAGGACAGCTTACGAGGTAAATACAACTTTAAGGCAGGAGCAGAGCAGAGAGAAGAGGGGAAACTATTGTTATTTCTCAAGTTCCTACTATGCCCTGGGCCCCATACTGTGAAATGATGTATATAGAGTGTGGGCAGAGTCCCTGGCACATGTTAACAGAGCCTGCTCTTTTGAGCGTTTGCTCGGAGCAGGCACCATGCCAAACACTTGGTATACATGCTCATCATGATCACAAGATTCCTGTCTACCTCTCACTAAGAAAAAGACAGGTTCAGAGAGGTCAGCTAATTTGCCCAAGGTCTTACACCTGGGGCAGAGCAGGATTTACATCCTCATTTTGGCATCAGGCACCTCCAGGGTATGTCTCCCTGCCCAGTGATCCTCCTCACTGTGCTGCCACCAAAGGCTCTAAACAATGTCAGCCTAAAACAACAGCATCCTCTGGCTTGGAGATGCAGGAGGGGTTGGCTGTGCCATTCTGACCCTGCTTTGCTGTGTCTGTTGTTTTGACCTCGAAATATCCCAGTGTGATATTCCAGCGTCTCTGATATTCCAACGTTGCCACCATGACCCATCAATGCTCCATGGCAGCCTGGGCATGCCAGCTTCCGTCTGTCTATGGGAGTCTGGTCCCTATTTATACCCACCCTATATTCAGCCTCACATGGCTAGGAACATTCCTTCCATGCAAGCAGGTTTGTTTTTACCGCTTCACGCAGCGCAGTCCATTTGCAGCCTGAAAAATGAGTTGAAGGAAGAGAGTGAAGGGCTTTGCTGAGGTCAGAGGGTGAATCAGAGGAAGACCTGGGTGCTGAACTCAGATGCTGTGTCTCCTGTCTGGTCCCTCTTCCCCAACCCCAACTGCCTGAGCTCACATCACTGTGACAGCAACCAAGCCTACCCCCTCATCAGCAGCTTCGAGCTGAGCTGAGAGTCAATGGTCAGTGACATTTTCCTGAAGGGTCCCCATCACTCCTTCCAATCTCTGAGGATCCCAGTCTGGGTCTGCTTCAAACAGCCAGAGCCATGCTTCCTCAGGCAGGACACAGACAGCAGGTCATAAATCACTCCTGGGCCGGTTCCTTCTCTCATTTCCAGATTTCTCTGAAAGGGGTCGAGGTGGGATCCTGGAACAGGAGATTCTGCAGCAGCATGCATATTTACACCACTGAGGGACTAGTTGCAGCTCAAAGGTGGACACTGAAACTCTGAACTCTTCTGTTGAAGAAAATGCCTCTGAGCCCCCTGGCTTCAAAATTGGCGTCAGGAAATGGCAGGGAAGTTGGTGATCTAAACCAGAGATAAAACAGGGAGGAAAGAGCTGATCTCAACTATGTTTTCATGTATACACACACACAGCTCTTCTGCTTAGCTTTCCTAGGTTACATTTATTTTTTATTAGTCTCTGAGATCCCAACTTTGGACAACTACTATGTATTTTGACAGGGCAAAGGTTTACAAAGACAAGGGCAGGTGTGAAATGTGACACAATTATCTAGTAATCTGTCTTCTCCAACAGAGAGCTTTGCCTACACCAAAAAAAAGTGAAGTTATTCCAGCCTGGCCAATATGGTGAAACCCCATCTCTACTAAAAATATAAAACAAACAAACAAAAAAACAGTCAGGCATGGTGGTGGGTGCCTGTAGTCCCAGCTACTCGGGAGGCTGAGGCAACAGAATCACTTGAACCCGGCAGGCGGAGGTGGCAGTGAGCCGAGATCACACCACTGCACTCCAGCCTGGGAAACAGAGCGAGACTCTGTCTCAGAAAAAAAAAATAAGTGCGATTATTTTAGAATTGATTAGAAAGGTGTATGTAGGACTTCCAGATAGGGTCATTTAGTTTAAAATAACTCCAATTACCAATTAGGCAGAGTCCATTTAAAATGTCCATTAGGGGACTTGAATGATTTGGTGTGTCACTGTGGAGTTCGGAGGGACAGTCTCCACTGAGATGCCACAGGGCTTTGTCCCTTCCAATGCTGTTATCAGCAACTCAGGGAAAGAGCAGGAAATTCAGAAAAGCTCCAATCATTTATGAGCTCCTCTGTGGCCCACACCACAGGAGACACTCCAGAAGCACAATCTCTAATCCTGACAATGCCAAATTTGCAGGTGACAGACCAGGCTCCGTGAGGCTAGGTCATATAAAAAGCACATCCATTTCATTTGCCACTGGCACTGAGCTGAAAAACAAATTAAAACTAGCTGATGGCACATTCTAGATCCAAACCGATTTAGACTAAACCTTAGATTTAGTCCCAGAACGGACTGAATCTAAGGACATGGAGCTTATGGAGGATTGCTATGAATTTCTGTGCTTGGGTTCAAAAAGAAGCACACAAATCTAGGATGGGGGAAATGTGAGAAGAAGAAGCCTGGGCTTGAGTCCACTGTCCATGAATGATGAGTCACCAGTGTTAAGTGTCTGCCAGAGAGGCTGGTGAAATTGTGGGCTGTATTAGGAGCAGACAAACTGCAGCTTAAGGAGGTGGAACGTAGGTGCTCTCCCTAGGATGTGAGGCTCACACCTGGGTATCTGCATTCAGTTCTGAGACTTGAACCCTCAGAGGGCAGCAGGAACCAGGTGCACCCACCTGGGAGTTAGTAACCACAAGGAGTTGGCACTTAAAACCAAAACATGTGTGGAAAAGTTAAAGACGCTGGCTATATTTTGAATGAAAAACGAAAAGCAGGGAAAGGGGGTCATGTTGGCTCTCTCCAACTTCCCAAAGACTCTGTGGCACAGAAGCACTTATTACACATGGCTTCATGAGTATATAAAATCAGGGCTAAGGTCTAGAAGAAGGGAGTATGACTTCGTGTTAAACAAGAGCTTTCTGGACAACCTCAAGAACTGTGGGAATATAGATGGCCATAATAGGAGGTAAAATTGAGATCATCCCGTCATTGGAGGTGATCAGGTACACCGAGTTGGAGTCATGTGTGGAGTGTTGTGGGCTCTGGGCACTTTGGCTTCTGTGGACCCTTTGTTCTACTAAAAAATATTTTAAATTGTATTTTACAACTGTGTTGGTATGATGACAGACATAATCCATGCTCTACTACATTCCTCTTGTACTTCTATTTTTAAAGTTTTTTTAAATGTTTTTGTGGACCCTTAGCAGTCTTGTGGGCCCCAAGAAAGGTGTCTGTTGGGCCCAGTGGAGAAGTTGTCCCTGAATGCTGCCAGCTCACCTAAAGCAGATTCAAGCTCCTATACCGGTTGGAAGGACGGGGTTAAGATCAGATCTCCAAACTTCCCCCAGTCTGAGGTTCCATTAGGCGAGTTCTGCCAAAGAAGACAGAAGTGCCCAACATCTCTTTCTGAGATTGTTAACATGAATGTGTTTTAAAGGGAGCACAAGTTAAAGAACTATGTACATGCTTCGATGCCATTCTGTAAAAAGTACCCACATATACCCCAACTATTACAGATGGTAACCCCCGAGACCAGGGTTTAAGGACTGGGGTGGAGATGAGGAGTAGCAGTTCTTTTATTTGATATCCTTCTATTTCTGTCCTGTTCAAATGTTTATATTTAATAAGGAGTATGTATCACTGTTATAAAGTTACTAAATAAAAAATATTAGCAGAAGGGCGATAAATTTTACTATAATTTTATTTTGAGTAGATGGGGAGGTAATATGCTATTCTTTGTCAGGTTAGGAACACTCCATTATGATGGGAGATGCTCCGAGGATGTCACGGAGCATGTCTGGTGTTTTCAATGCACAGAAAAACACATCAGAGAGATCAGCAACACCTACGTTGCCACCAAGAACTAAGGTATAAAACAGGGCTGTAAGGGACCCCTTTCCTTAGGCATCAGCCAAACAAACTCAGAAACAGAAACTCAGAAGCCACCTGCACTGACATACTCATCCTGGTAATCACAGGCGTCTCTACATTTGGCCTGTATTTTCTAAAACTCTGTTTCTTTCCCAGGTCGAATGGCTGCTGAATGCCTTTGGAACAGGAGCTATGAATCACCCCGCCTCCAGGGCTAGGAAGGAGAGTGAAGAAACTTCACAGAGCTAGCACTACCGCACTACCGAGGAGCCTGTCCTCTGAGTTATCATGCATGAGAGACGCAACCCGCATCAAGATCGCCCCCATATCAGTTCCCTTTTGCTGTTTCTGTTTTTCTGTTGATCAGTTCTGAGTTCACCACAATAAAAATCTTTGAAGGGCTGAATGCTTTTGAGACAAATTCCCTCACCGGTACAGGCTGTGAATAGGATGAAAAAGGATGACAGCGGAAGAACGAATCATAAAGCTGACCCTAATTGAAGGAAAACAAAAATCTAAGGAGATGCCTATCCCCTGAAAAGGCAAAGTGGAGGGGCGGGGGAAGAAACCCGGGAAATCTATTGACTTAAAATGACAAGAGTGGGGAAAACAGGCTCCATCATCATTTTATAGCTCTGTCTATTGTCTAAAACCAAAAGGAGCCCTTTCATTCCCATGTTCATGTGTGCACAAAACTATGTATTAAACACCTCCGGTCTGCGAGGCCGTGTTGGGTGTCTTTGTCAGGTGAAGAAAGAGAAGAAGGCTGGTACACCTTCCCAGGAATTCTCACTGAAGAAAACATCTGGATTTTTTACATCTCTTGTGCAAAACAAACAAAGATTTCATTAAGTGATGTATATTGTTTTCCAAGGAAGAAACCTGCAGAGACAAAAACAAATAAGCAAATAATTGAAACAAAAATATGATAAACAAAACCCCCAAATTCTTCCAGTGCTAATTTACTTGTTATCATGGTTCTCTACAAAGGCAGAGATCACTAATTACAGGTTTTTCCAGAATTCACATTTCACGTCAAGATCATCCAATCCAAACAGTGTACGGAAAGCCTAGGGCCTTCTTCACTTTGCCCCCTACCCCACCCTACACACACGCCCCCATCTAAATGATACCCTTGGAAAGAAACCTACACATCTCATTTGTCTATATTTTGCTTCCTCCCTCGCCTCCCGGTAACCAAATGTGAGTTGTTCTCTAACTGCATTGGAGAATCAGATTTGTTGTACATATGTTTGTGTTCCACTTAATAAAAAAACCTATATTTTAAGATAAACTTTGTTAGTAATTCATGAGGTAAGTGACTATTTATGCTAATCAGGCAGAAATATATTCTCAAGCATAATGCATTACATAAATTTGAATGCAAAATGTTCAATTATGAAGTAAATACAGGTAATGCAAATAATAAATTACCTCTAATAAAAATTATAAAAGATGTGCCTTGAAAGAGAGAGCGGCTTTAACTTACAACTGTGAATTGCTTAAAGAGAAAAGAATTAATAAATGCTGAATTACTCTGATGATTATTTAGCACATAATTCACCTATTCATAACGAGTCCTAGTAATCAGACTGTTGTTTCACATCCTCCAACATGAGGCAAGACTGTTTCCTCAGCAATTTTGCCCTTATCAGATTATCTCGTCTGATTCTATTAATTTTCTTCCATGAATCTGCTAACAGTGATTTGTGATTTACTTACCCTGCTAACTGAAGACTGTTAAAAGGATTTATCTAACACTGGACCTAAGAACAGTGTACGCCTTATCGTTCAGTTACTCTGAAGAACTCTTTCTCAAATCAATTTAGTTGGTTTCATAGTGAAATTTAGTGGACACTGGTTAGTTCTGCCCCATAAAATCAGCCCCTAAACAAAAAGTCCAGACACCATACCTGATGCATCCCGTTCTATTCAGATTATGGATGTCTGATTCCAACATGATATATTTGAGTTGCTATAACTCACAATCGGGGAAAATATATTCCTTTAAGCTTTTAATCTTTGTAATTTGGACATGAACAGGGGTTTTGTTTTTCATTTTTGCATGAAGTCATTATGTATGTACTGACGTGAAACTATAATTGTGTTTCTGATGTTACTGTGTCACAATATTCTATGCGACGTAACCCATGTCCTCCTCCCCCTCACAAATCTCCTATAAATATTCATTGCTTTCAGAAACTTTAATACTACTGGTCCGAATTGGTCAATAATGACAAATGCATGGTTTCTAAATTACTGTATATTGTTCTACAGAGATTACTAGAGTATATATAGCAAAGGGATGTTAAGCAGTAAGAAAACACAGTTCACATTGTATTTGGATTAAATTGGCTTGGATAGAAGTGAAACAAACAATGTTAGCAAAGAAGTCTAAAGACATGTGGCCCACTGTAATTGTACAGAATCAAAAACCTGAATAGTACTCATTAAAATGAGAGAGCTCAATTGTTATAAAATAAATGCTGCTAACAGAGAACTGTAAATGTTTAGACACCCCTGTGAATCACTAAATAATAATGTAAAAAGGATAAAAATGAGAATTAAGTTATAAGCCTGAGAGCACTACTGCTACACATCTAAAAAAATAATTCTGATCCTCTTTTTTTTTTCCAAGAGAAAATGGGCGACTATAAAAGACCTTGCAATAAGAGAAATAAAAATACCATGTCTTCACAGCAGTGTACATAAATAAACCATAAAAATGTGCAGATAATAATATATTTAGCTGCCCAAACATGGGCATTTAATTTCTAGAAATGATATATAACAATGTAACAATTAGATACTCAGCCATGAATGTGTACGGCACAGTCTTCACCATTAGCAAACTTTGTGTATAAAATATTATTATTTATTATAATACTGCTTTCAGAGGCAATGATCATACCTTACAGCTTTTAACACAAATATGATGCAAAAGGATTAAAAGTATATCATAAACAAACAATAAATTCTTTCTAAATATACTTAAATTCATATTTTACATGAAAAATATAAACTTCCTACATTTGTGACTACTGACTTTTAAAAAGACCTAGAAAACTATTGTTACGGGCAATGTTAAATGACATAATGCTTATGTAATGGAAAGTGTGGATTTTCCTCTAAATAAACTATAATCCCTTAACTTCATTACTAGGGAAAATATTGTTAAAGAGAAGGAAAGCAAGGGAATTCTGCTAGGTTGCATAAATATTGACATAATCTTCACTCTTTCTTCCCCAAACTGGTAATAGACATAGTTTATTCCACCCAACAAAATGCTCTTATAAGACCAAAACTACCCTTATAAACAACTTCTCTGCAGTCACGATGAAAAGAAACACTACTTGTCTGAAAAATACCGACAGCGCTGCCCTTTTCAGATTAGGCTGTGCCTATAAATCTTTTGGGAAGTCTTCCATTAAGGATTCCTGGGTTTGCTGAAACTGAAGTCTACTAGGATCAGAGAAATTAACACAGGTCTAATATGGTGCGAGGAACGAGTGAGAGACACCTGAGGTTATAAATAGCAAAGCATGCTGCGGGGTGGGGAAGACCATTCTGAAGTGCAATGTTCAAGACGCTGGCTTAATATATGACTAAGTGTCAGAAGTCAAGTTTTCTGAGAATTACTTTTCAGATAAACAACTTTATAGCACTGCACTTAATCTTACTTACTAGAGACATCTCATTTATGACTGAATTACAAGTAACTTTAATTCTATTGATATTGCCATAAAGCCCGTTGAAAATCCATCCCGGCACTTTTAAAGGGTTTGGGGCCCTGTTACATGGGGATCCGCTTGCAAAGGTCTCAGCCAGAAATTACACCCCGAGGGTGTCTGTATCCCCTGGCCTCTTTGTCAACAATCAAGGAGAAGAGGAGGGGCAAAAATGATCTCTGCATCTGCCAGCACTTTCTTCGGCCCCTTTCCTATAGGGTCGGGTTCTCCCACTTCAGTCAAACTAACTTTGTGTGTCTTTTTCCTCCTCCCACACTGGGTAACCAGCTGCTTTTCACTTCATCGACAAAACTGGACACGGATCAATTTCAACTGACCTTTGCCGAAAGGTGGCGCTGTTGAGGTAAAAACCAACTCGCTCCAACAATAGTTTCCACTCTTCGATCCTTTTGCAGGCTTTTCAGAATTTTTTTTTTTTAATGCACCCTCCTAGCGTCTCCCCCTTCTCATAAAGTAAAATAAATACGATTAACAACACCAAATGCATTTCATTAATTGAAGGAATCAACAGTCCCAACTTCTAAGCAGACGGGCTGGTCTTCCAAAGGCTGGGTCGGTTTCAGGAGCTTTCTCTCCAAATAAATCTCTGCTTCTTCGACTTGCCTATCGCTTTAAAATCTTAGAAACAGAGTTAGTTGTTGGTTTCCTTCTTTTTTCTTTTTCTTTTTTATTTCTTTTTTGCATAAACTTTTAGAGAATCAATCTAGAAATTTAAACTACTTATTAGCATTTGCAACTGGGGGTAGGGGGAGCAGCCTTCCCCACCCCACCCCCCACTCTGCGTTTCCGGACTAGTTCCAGAAACCGCGGTTTAAAATTTAACCCTTCGAGGGTAGCTGGTGAGGGCTGGGGTATTGTTTTTCCCCCTTGCTCCCTGCCACGATCAAGTCCGAAATAATTAAAGGAAACGTCAAAGTGCAAAGGGCGCGCCTGACCCTGATAAACAGAGGTCAGATTTCGTAAGGGGATGGGTGAGTGTGAGTGTGTGTGTGTGTGTGTGTGTGTAAGAGAGAGAGAGAGCGAGCGCGCAATATGAGTCTCAAAGGCCAAACTCCGGCCAGTCAGGAGCCGGAAGGCTGAGCCCGGCTGACCTGACTTTGAGCTTCCCCGGAGTTATCTCGCATAGGCGCTCGCTCTGTCCAAGGGCACGCGACGCCAGCGGGCAGCCAGTCTCCGTGAAGAATGGCCTCTAAACAACTTATTTTACCTCCTTGTAAAGAGAGTGATAAAATGGGCTTTCCCTCTCCACGGATGCCCAGCCTTCTGGGCAGGCGCACGGCCGGGCGGCGCCCAGCCCGCAGTCCCGATCCGGACACCCCACTGCATCCCTCCCTTCCCGGTCCCTTCCCCGCACGGGCGCCCGAGAGACGGACAAAGAGTTGGGGCCAAGTTTGAGCGCCGGGCACGGCCAGGCTCAGGGAAGGAAGGTCCCCGGCAGACACCTGGGTACCAGAGTTGGTGCGAGGAGGAAAAGCTGGGAGGCGAATTCACAATCCTGGGGGTGGAGGGCAGGCAGGGGAGGGGAATCAGGCCAATCCCAGCCGAGTGAGCCCCCAGCGAGCTGGGGTTCCGGATGGGAGGCCTGTCTCGCGCTCCAAAGAAAAGCAAACCGTCCTCCTAGGTCCGCCCGGATTGCCGAAGCCCCTCTGGAAAAACTCCTTCCCCTCTTACACCAAACTTTGCGTCGGGCCTCGTTCCCTCCCGGGTAGGCAGCGGCGCAGGAAGGGTTAAGCCAGCCCGTCCCAGCTGACAGTCAGCTGATTGGGCCCTGATTGACAGCTCCGAAAAGTTTCCTTGTTTCTATACTATTATGCTAATCGCGGCCGCTCTCGCTGCCTCCCATTGGCCCGGAGTGCCAGTCAATTTCTCATTTGGACCTGACGTCACGAGTGCTATAAAACTCAGCAATTGCTTTAAACTCTTCTTGCTGGATCAGAGGCTTTAAAATCTTTTTTCATCTTCGAGCTGTAGCTCGGGCTGCTTGTCGGCTTGGCCTCCCCCTCCCCCCTTTGCTCTCTGCCTCGTCTTTCCCCAGGACTTCGCTATTTTGCTTTTTTAAAAAAAGGCAAGAAAGAACTAAACTCCCCCCTCCCTCTCCTCCAGTCGGGCTGCACCTCTGCCTTGCACTTTGCACAGAGGGAGAGAGCGCGCGAGGGAGAGAGAGGAAAGAAAAAAAATAATAAAGAGAGCCAAGCAGAAGAGGAGGCGAGAAGCATGAAGTGTTAACTCCCCCGTGCCAAGGCCCGCGCCGCCCGGACAGACGCCCGCCGCGCCTCCAGCCCCGAGCGGCCGCCGCGCGCGCCCTGCCTGCAGCCCGGGCCGGCGAGGCGAGCCCTTCCTTATGCAAAGCGCGCAGCGGAGCGGCGAGCGGGGGACGCCGCGCACCGGGCCGGGCTCCTCCAGCTTCGCCGCCGCAGCCACCACCGCCGCCACCGCAGCTCGCGGAGGATCTTCCCGAGCCTGAAGCCGCCGGCTCGGCGCGCAAGGAGGCGAGCGAGCAAGGAGGGGCCGGGGCGAGCGAGGGAGCACATTGGCGTGAGCAGGGGGGAGGAAGGGCGGGCGCGGGGGGCGCGGGCAGGGCGGGGGGGTGTGTGTGTGAGCGCGCTCGGAGGTTTCGGGCCAGCCACCGCCGCGCAAGCTAGAAGCGCCCCAGCCCGGCAAGCTGGCTCACCCGCTGGCCACCCAGCACAGCCCGCTGGCCCCTCTCCTGCAGCCCATCTGGCGGAGCGGCGGCGGCGGCGGCGGCAGGAGAATGGCATCAGAACTGGCAATGAGCAACTCCGACCTGCCCACCAGTCCCCTGGCCATGGAATATGTTAATGACTTCGATCTGATGAAGTTTGAAGTGAAAAAGGAACCGGTGGAGACCGACCGCATCATCAGCCAGTGCGGCCGTCTCATCGCCGGGGGCTCGCTGTCCTCCACCCCCATGAGCACGCCGTGCAGCTCGGTGCCCCCTTCCCCCAGCTTCTCGGCGCCCAGCCCGGGCTCGGGCAGCGAGCAGAAGGCGCACCTGGAAGACTACTACTGGATGACCGGCTACCCGCAGCAGCTGAACCCCGAGGCGCTGGGCTTCAGCCCTGAGGACGCGGTCGAGGCGCTCATCAGCAACAGCCACCAGCTCCAGGGCGGCTTCGATGGCTACGCGCGCGGGGCGCAGCAGCTGGCCGCGGCGGCCGGGGCTGGTGCCGGCGCCTCCTTGGGCGGCAGCGGCGAGGAGATGGGCCCCGCCGCCGCCGTGGTGTCCGCCGTGATCGCCGCGGCCGCCGCGCAGAGCGGCGCGGGCCCGCACTACCACCACCACCACCACCACGCCGCCGGCCACCACCACCACCCGACGGCCGGCGCGCCCGGCGCCGCGGGCAGCGCGGCCGCCTCGGCCGGTGGCGCTGGGGGCGCGGGCGGCGGTGGCCCGGCCAGCGCTGGGGGCGGCGGCGGCGGCGGCGGCGGCGGAGGCGGCGGGGGCGCGGCGGGGGCGGGGGGCGCCCTGCACCCGCACCACGCCGCCGGCGGCCTGCACTTCGACGACCGCTTCTCCGACGAGCAGCTGGTGACCATGTCTGTGCGCGAGCTGAACCGGCAGCTGCGCGGGGTCAGCAAGGAGGAGGTGATCCGGCTGAAGCAGAAGAGGCGGACCCTGAAAAACCGCGGCTATGCCCAGTCCTGCCGCTTCAAGAGGGTGCAGCAGAGACACGTCCTGGAGTCGGAGAAGAACCAGCTGCTGCAGCAAGTCGACCACCTCAAGCAGGAGATCTCCAGGCTGGTGCGCGAGAGGGACGCGTACAAGGAGAAATACGAGAAGTTGGTGAGCAGCGGCTTCCGAGAAAACGGCTCGAGCAGCGACAACCCGTCCTCTCCCGAGTTTTTCATGTGAGTCTGACACGCGATTCCAGCTAGCCACCCTGATAAGTGCTCCGCGGGGGTCCGGCTCGGGTGTGGGCTTGCTAGTTCTAGAGCCATGCTCGCCACCACCTCACCACCCCCACCCCCACCGAGTTTGGCCCCCTTGGCCCCCTACACACACACAAACCCGCACGCACACACCACACACACACACACACACACACCCCACACCCTGCTCGAGTTTGTGGTGGTGGTGGCTGTTTTAAACTGGGGAGGGAATGGGTGTCTGGCTCATGGATTGCCAATCTGAAATTCTCCATAACTTGCTAGCTTGTTTTTTTTTTTTTTTACACCCCCCCCCCACCCCCGGACTTGCACAATGTTCAATGATCTCAGCAGAGTTCTTCATGTGAAACGTTGATCACCTTTGAAGCCTGCATCATTCACATATTTTTTCTTCTTCTTCCCCTTCAGTTCATGAACTGGTGTTCATTTTCTGTGTGTGTGTGTTTTATTTTGTTTGGATTTTTTTTTAATTTTACTTTTAGAGCTTGCTGTGTTGCCCACCTTTTTTCCAACCTCCACCCTCACTCCTTCTCAACCCATCTCTTCCGAGATGAAAGAAAAAAAAAAGCAAAGTTTTTTTTTCTTCTCCTGAGTTCTTCATGTGAGATTGAGCTTGCAAAGGAAAAAAAAAATGTGAAATGTTATAGACTTGCAGCGTGCCGAGTTCCATCGGGTTTTTTTTTTAGCATTGTTATGCTAAAATAGAGAAAAAATCCTCATGAACCTTCCACAATCAAGCCTGCATCAACCTTCTGGGTGTGACTTGTGAGTTTTGGCCTTGTGATGCCAAATCTGAGAGTTTAGTCTGCCATTAAAAAAACTCATTCTCATCTCATGCATTATTATGCTTGCTACTTTGTCTTAGCAACAATGAACTATAACTGTTTCAAAGACTTTATGGAAAAGAGACATTATATTAAAAAAAAAAAGCCTGCATGCTGGACATGTATGGTATAATTATTTTTTCCTTTTTTTTTTTCCTTTTGGCTTGGAAATGGACGTTCGAAGACTTATAGCATGGCATTCATACTTTTATTTTATTGCCTCATGACTTTTTTGAGTTTAGAACAAAACAGTGCAACCGTAGAGCCTTCTTCCCATGAAATTTTGCATCTGCTCCAAAACTGCTTTGAGTTACTCAGAACTTCAACCTCCCAATGCACTGAAGGCATTCCTTGTCAAAGATACCAGAATGGGTTACACATTTAACCTGGCAAACATTGAAGAACTCTTAATGTTTTCTTTTTAATAAGAATGACGCCCCACTTTGGGGACTAAAATTGTGCTATTGCCGAAAAGCGGTCTAAAATTTATTTTTTAAAAAGAGAAACTGCCCCATTATTTTTGGTTTGTTTTATTTTTATTTTATATTTTTTGGCTTTTGGTCATTGTCAAATGTGGAATGCTCTGGGTTTCTAGTATATAATTTAATTCTAGTTTTTATAATCTGTTAGCCCAGTTAAAATGTATGCTACAGATAAAGGAATGTTATAGATAAATTTGAAAGAGTTAGGTCTGTTTAGCTGTAGATTTTTTAAACGATTGATGCACTAAATTGTTTACTATTGTGATGTTAAGGGGGGTAGAGTTTGCAAGGGGACTGTTTAAAAAAAGTAGCTTATACAGCATGTGCTTGCAACTTAAATATAAGTTGGGTATGTGTAGTCTTTGCTATACCACTGACTGTATTGAAAACCAAAGTATTAAAAGGGGAAACGCCCCTGTTTATATCTGTAGGGGTATTTTACATTCAAAAATGTATGTTTTTTTTTCTTTTCAAAATTAAAGTATTTGGGACTGAATTGCACTAAGATATAACCTGCAAGCATATAATACAAAAAAAATTGCAAAACTGTTTAGAACGCTAATAAAATTTATGCAGTTATAAAAATGGCATTACTGCACAGTTTTAAGATGATGCAGATTTTTTTACAGTTGTATTGTGGTGCAGAACTGGATTTTCTGTAACTTAAAAAAATCCACAGTTTTAAAGGCAATAATCAGTAAATGTTATTTTCAGGGACTGACATCCTGTCTTTAAAAAGAAATGAAAAGTAAATCTTACCACAATAAATATAAAAAAATCTTGTCAGTTACTTTTCTTTTACATATTTTGCTGTGCAAAATTGTTTTATATCTTGAGTTACTAACTAACCACGCGTGATGTTCCTATGTGCTTTTCTTTCATTTTCAATTCTGGTTATATCAAGAAAAGAATAATCTACAATAATAAACGGCATTTTTTTTTTGATTCTGTACTCAGTTTCTTAGTGTACAGTTTAACTGGGCCCAACAACCTCATTAAAAGTGTAAAATGCATCCTTTTCTCCAGTGGAAGGATTCATGGAGGAATAGGGAGACAGTAATTCAGGGTGAAATTATAGGCTGTTTTTTGAGGTGAGGAGGCTGGCCCCATATGCTGATTAGCAATATTTAATATAGATGTAAATTATGACCTCATTTTTTTCTCCCCAAAGTTTTCAGTTTTCAAATGAGTTGAGCCATAATTGCCCTTGGTAGGAAAAACAAAACAAAACAGTGGAACTAGGCTTCCTGAACATGGCCCTACACTTCTGATCAGGAGCAAAGCCATCCATAGACAGAGGAGCCGGACAAATATGGCGCATCAGAGGTGGCTTGTGCACATATGCATTGAACGGTAAAGAGAAACAGCGCTTGCCTTTTCACTAAAGTTGATTATTTTTCCTTCTTCTCTTACACACCGTGATTTTCTTGTTAGCAAGGCCTGACAAGATTTAACATAAACATGACAAATCATAGTTGTTTGTTTTGTTTTGCTTTTCTCTTTAACATTGAAGATCATTTGTCTTAAATAGGAAAAAGAAAATCCACTCCTTACTTCCATATTTCCAAGTACATATCTGGTTTAAACTATGTTATCAAATCATATTTCACCATGAATATTCAGTGGAGAACTTCTCTACTTAGATGAGCTAGTAATGATTTCAGATCATGCTATCCCCAGAAATAAAAGCAAAAAATAATACCTGTGTGGAATATAGGCTGTGCTTTGATTTATTGGTATTTACCCCAAAATAGGCTGTGTATGGGGGCTGACTTAAAGATCCCTTGGAAAGACTCAAAACTACCTTCACTAGTAGGACTCCTAAGCGCTGACCTATTTTTAAATGACACAAATTCATGAAACTAATGTTACAAATTCATGCAGTTTGCACTCTTAGTCATCTTCCCCTAGCACACCAATAGAATGTTAGACAAAGCCAGCACTGTTTTGAAAATATGGCCAAACACGATGACTTTTGTTTTGTTTTCTGCCGTTCTTAAAAGAAAAAAAGATAATACTGCAACTCTGACTGAAAGACTTATTTTTAAGAAAACAGGTTGTGTTTGGTGCTGCTAAGTTCTGGCCAGTTTATCATCTGGCCTTCCTGCCTATTTTTTACAGAACACGAAGACAGTGTGTAACCTCGACATTTTGACCTTCCTTTATGTGCTAGTTTAGACAGGCTCCTGAATCCACACTTAATTTTGCTTAACAAAAGTCTTAAGAGTAAACCTCCCCTCATGAGCTTGAAGTCAAGTGTTCTTGACTTCAGATATTTCTTTCCTTTTTTTTTTTTCCTCATCACAACTAAGAGATACACAAACTCTGAAGAAGCAGAAATGGAGAGAACGCTTTTGACAAAAAAGCATCTGATGAAAGATTTTAGGCAAACATTCTCAAAATAAGAGTGATATTCTGGATGTAGTTATTGCAGTTATCTCATGACAAATGAGGCCTGGATTGGGAGGAAAATATAGTTGTGTAGAATTAAGCATTTTGATAGGAATCTACAAGGCAGTTGAATATAATAAGCAGGTTTGAGCCCCCAAACTTTAGAAAATCAAATGCAAAGGTGCTGGCAAAAATGAGGTTTGAGTGGCTGGCTGTAAGAGAAGGTTAACTCCTAGTAAAAGGCATTTTTAGAAATAACAATTACTGAAAACTTTGAAGTATAGTGGAAGTGGCAAACAAATACATGTTTTTTTTCTTACAAAGAACTCCTAAATCCTGAGTAAGTGCCGTTCATTACAATAAGTCTCTAAATAAAATTAAAAAAAAATCATATGAGGAAATCTAGCTTTCCCCTTTACGCTGCGTTTGATCTTTGTCTAAATAGTGTTAAAATTCCTTTCATTCCAATTACAGAACTGAGCCCACTCGCAAGTTGGAGCCATCAGTGGGATACGCCACATTTTGGAAGCCCCAGCATCGTGTACTTACCAGTGTGTTCACAAAATGAAATTTGTGTGAGAGCTGTACATTAAAAAAAAATCATCATTATTATTATTATTTGCAGTCATGGAGAACCACCTACCCCTGACTTCTGTTTAGTCTCCTTTTTAAATAAAAATT
Organism: Pan paniscus; assembly: GCF_029289425.2. Taxonomy (NCBI): domain Eukaryota; kingdom Metazoa; phylum Chordata; class Mammalia; order Primates; family Hominidae; genus Pan; species Pan paniscus. The sequence goes on along the minus strand of NC_073267.2, from coordinate 89,333,227 downwards.
ACTGTGTTAGAGAAGAAGGCTATTAAATGTAGTAGTTAACTATGCCTCTTGTCTGGGGGTTTCATAGAGACCCGTAGGAAAGCGCACTCCTGCTTTTCGATTTATGGTGTGTGCAAGTAAACAGGTGCATTGCTTTCAACCTGCCATACTAGTTTTAAAAATTCACTGAAATTACAAAGATACATATATATGCATATATATAATGGAAAGTTTCCCGGAATGCAACAATTAGCATTTTAAAATCATATATAGGCATGCACATTCTAAATAGTACTTTTTCATGCTTCATTGTTTCTCTGGCAGATAATTTTACTAAGAAGAAAAATAGATATTCGACTCCTCTTCCCTAAACAAATGCACGGGCAGAGGCTCCAGCGGAGCGGAGCCCCCTGGTTTTCTCGTAGGCCCTAGATGGTGTTGCATTTATCAGTGATGTCAAACGTGCTCATTTGTCAGACATAGCTGTAAATGAAAACAATGTGTGGCAAAATACAAAGTTAGTTAAATACACACCCTCTGTGTGATTTTTTGCTCCCTTTTCTTTTTTGCTCCCAAACACTCAAAAAAAAAAAAAAAATCACCTCCTTTACATTTCCCTGGCTTCTTGCATGTTTCCCTTTTCAAAAACCATGTAATAATTTTTTACAATGTATCTGACACATTAATATATTGACATCAAATAGGCAGACATTCTACTTTTGCCTGGCAGATAAATCTGCTATGGAGACATCATTTCCTCACTGTCTCAAAGCCATAACTACCTGGGAGTCTTTCAACACAGACCCCTCCGATGGGAAATGCTGTTTATTACTGAATGCAGGATGCTCACGCTCTGATCTTTTCTCCCTTGTGCCTTTACCCCAGTCATTTTTACTTAGCAACACCAATTCTAGATACTTCTGTTCTGAAGTACAACCACCCGCTTGCCACACAGCCAGTTTTCCTGCTAAAAGCAGTGGACAGAAGACAAATCATGGTCACCCTCACAAACATGGCACACAGCTGTCTCGGTAGCTGCATTCCCAGCATGTCCTGGTCTAAATATCTAGAGTTGCCTATGACACGTTCAAAGGTTCCCAAGCACAGTACATTGGGAGGCTTTTGCTGTTGTGGCCGTTGTTTTCGTTTAGGCCAACTTACTTCCGTATTCACATACTCTTGGCTTTACGAAATACACTCCTCCAGTCTACTAGGCCAATCAATATATTTAAAAGTCTGATTGCCACATAAGTCTCTCTCTCTCTCTTTTTGTTTTTTGTTTGTTTGTTTTTTTCTGTTTTGGCTGCCGGTAGTTAAAGACTGAGATAGGTTGGAAGACTAAAATACAGGAGTACATGAGTGACAACCTTCAGCCGTCTGATTTCCATGCCAGTAAAACACACAACCAAGCTCTTCTTAGCGCTGCTAATATAAACATTCACTAAGAGGGAATAGGAAGTGAGATTTTCCAGCTTCACTTTGCTGATTTGCAAGGTTCCCCACTACGATTCACTGTCATTTGATTTTTGAAAAATAGTTTTGTCCATCTCTTTGAAGAAATGTCTTAGTTCTTTTGTTTGTTTGTTTGTTTTTAGAGAAGTTTTATCTGCAGTGATAGGCTACAATTTTTATCTCCGCTGATTATTTGTCAGGATGCTGAATGAATAATTTGGGTCCTGTGCCTTCCTTGTTGTTTTGAGGAAAATAAGAGAAACTTGGAAGTTTGTTTCACTCTTAGCCCATCCTAAATCTAAAAGAAGATGTCCCAGGTCCAGGCAGGCCATGTAGTAGTTATAAAGGAGGTGGTCCAGGTCCAGCCACCTCAATCAGGATTTGTTTGTTTTGAAGCATTTGCTTAAAAGCGGAGCAAGAGTCTTAACCCAACTTGCCATAACACTGCTTTTCTCGCTTTTGATGTAAATCTTCAAAATTCAGACATCAAACAGCCCCAGAAAAGGGGAATTCTCTCCAGGCGTTGCTCCGCCCCAGCTCCTGAACAAACCCAGCTCTGTCTAGCATTTTTTTCCCTAGCGGGGGTAGGGGACAGGGTGAGAGAATTTCAGTCTCCCAGGCTGTCTCATGATTGTTGGGGCATAAAGAAACACAGTCCTGCCACAAATTGGGAGCATCTTTACCCTTTAGAGAGAAACAAAACAAAACTAAACAAACAAATCAAATTGCTTTGCATGAAGGCGTAGCAAATAAAATCTCGGGCTCCCTGTTCCCTGCGCCATTTGTAGGAGGTGAGAAATGAGGGAAACAAGAGAAAGGGGAACTTTAAAAGCAGGAGGCCCAGAAATAATCCCTGTTACCAGTCTGAATTTCACTTGCTCCGTGGCTAATGTCAGACCTAGTGTGCATGTATGCCAGAAGTAAACTAGGCTCGGCTGTCCATTTCTTTAAAATATGTTCACATGTTTCCTTTTTGAAAACAATTTTGGAGACTAAACCCAAATGGAGAGATTTGAGGAAATCGTTAATGTCTTAACATTTGAGTATATTTATAAATATACCAGTCTGTGATTTGACAATGGTGACATTTTGGACCAGCCAGACATGTTGTACCAATATTTAAATGGTCACTGCAATAGTTTTATGACATCGTGACAGTATTTTATTGTTTAAATTCGAAGGCCCTCTGTGTGTTTTCCGTAAGTCTGCCAGAAGGAAAAAGGCTGAGATGGGAAGAGCAAACCAACGACACACAGAAATAAGATCTTTCTATGAATTTTCATCAGAGTCGTACAGTTTTAAGAAACTCACAAAACACATTTTCCACGACTATGACTGGAATGCACAGTTCCTTACACAAATCGTAGCCTCTATTGAGCACCTCTTCTCTTGTTCAACACAATTCATTTCCTTTTCCTTCCTTTTTACTAAATAACAGCTTTCCCTATAATTAGAACTGTGGATTGCAAAATCACATTCCTCTCTTCTACAGAGATGCACCTTAGATCTTTAGTTACAATTAGAAGGAGCATTAATTCAAGAAAGGAGGATGAAGGAGTCGTGTCTGCTGAGCTTTGGGGAAAAGAGTGGAAGGAGAGGAAAGAGTTTTCTGTATTTTCCCCTGCACTCCTCAACCTGCCCCTCACCCCTCAACCCAGGCCTTGGTGTGAGCTGCAGACCAGTGATTCGCATTCTGAATTTCTCTATTCTAAATATTCTGATTACCAGCCTTGACCGTTTCCAAACTGAGATTCCAAAGAACTATTTTTTCCTTGTGGTTGGTGCTTTCCGTTAGGGAACAGGAGAAGCGATGAAACCTTATAGAACTGGATAGGAAGGAGTGAAAATCACTCTCCTTCCAGAATCCCCAACAAGGATTTTTGTAAAGGGAACACTGGCCTGAAAAATTAGGTCAGGAGTTCAGAGTCCCTTTTTGCAACCTATAGTTGCCCTGCTTCTCTATATGACCTCATCCACTTCTTGAGGCCTGTAGAAGTGCGTTTCTGACTTTTGTTGGAGGAATTCTGCAGAAGGAAAGCAGGCCGAGGATCCCAGGACAATAGGCAACCCCAAACTAGGCCCAGAGAGCAGAGGAGAGGAAGGGACCTGCCTGCAGAGGCTGGGAGAGTATGGCCCAGACTTTAACACAGGCCAACCTTGGCTTATGACCTCCAGTCGCCAGGGGTCAGCTCCAGGTCATTCTCAGAGTCCCCCCAAAACCTCCCACCAAGAAGGATATGTTTGCAGGGTGACTGACAAGCCGCTGACAGGTTGTGAGCTCTCCACAGAGTCCTAGAAACAACAGTGAGGTCCTTAGCACCAGGGTCTGCACCCTTCCCACCTGACTCCTGTCCAATCCCAGTGTCCTCTCCATAATTTCTGACACCTTTTCCTTCCATGCCTGGTCATCCAGGGCCATGAAAGAGCCTCAAAAGGCACTGTCCTCAGGCCAACAAGTGGCAGAAGCTGAGATCTGGGACCCAATAAGTCACCTCCGCCCCAGTTTAAGTGTAGACACAGACAGGGCTATGCAGAGGGTCCGGGGAGCATCACTGGAAGCTCAGCTGGAATCTTCAAAGCTGGCCAGAGCTTTTGGTGCAATGGTCTTGAAGCCTGGAATGAAGGAGATGAAGGCAGAGGGGATGCTGAGTTTGTCCCCTCTCCCATTTTCTAAGAACAACCCTCCCTCCATGCCCCCCCATCATCCCCCGCTCCGCCAACCTGGCCCGGGACAGGAACACCGCATCCCAGTCCTTTATGCATGGGTTCTGCGGGGCCCAGTAGCCCTGGACATCACTGCCCCAGCCTGGTGGCTGCAGCTGCGTGGGGCTGGGTGTGCTCCCCACCCTCTGAGTTCCCCCGAGGGGCGTACAGCAGGTGCGCAGGGACTGGAGCCCAGACAGAGGGGGCGGGTCCCGAAGATTGCCTGAAGCTACCGAGTCCCTCAGTCCTGGGCCGGGCCTGCAGTCCCAGACCCGCGGCAGTGCCCAGGGAGCCGGTGCGCTCAGACGCCAGCAACGCAGCGCCCCTCGGAGATGCCCACGACGCCGCCCGGCGCCCGGGGGAGCTAATGACGGCCACACCCAGCGCGCTCCAGGGCCCCGCGCCCACCCAAGCTCCCGCACCCCTGCAGGAGCTCGGATTGTGTTCAAATTTGGTTTAAAAAGTCAAAAGGACTGCCCTAGCGCGAGCGAGCTCCGGGGGATATCAAAACTCCCCGGTGCGCCGCTCTCCTGGGTGGGCGGGCGCCTGGAGGGAGGGAGCGAGACTCGGTCCCGCAAGGCTCCGCCCTTCACCTTGAGACCCCCTCACTCCACCCGATCGCGGCCCCAGGAACCCTCTGTAAATAAGATCATCGGCTCCAGATCATTTGATTTTTCTTCTATTAGTTTTCCGGCCCATTTTCCAGATTTTTTTTCTTTTTTCTTTTTTTTTTTCCTGCTTCGGTTAGAGACAGAGTAAGAGGGAAAAAGAGAAAGGCAAGCGGGAAATCCAGATAGCATGTTTAAAAATCTTTATGGAAATCTCGATACGGTTTGGGGTTTCCGTGGTGTAGTTTGATGCACATTATAAAACAAAGTCAGTCAAGCAAACTTTATGAGGATTGCTCCAACAGCGCCAGGATGAGGGTCCTGCCTGCATTCTTGGATTTCACACAGTTCTAGACACATCTCAGGCATCCAGGAACTGTCTCAAGAGGACAGACTTTTAAAACCACTAATTTCAGAAAGGATCTTTTCCATGAGGGGCCTTTTTCTTAGAGGGACCCTTGGTTTGTGAGAATACTTAAGTTAGGCAAGTATCGTTACACCTTAAAAAAATCTACTTTTTACTCTCTCCCTCTCTTTTAGGGAAGAATTTATTCATGCACAGATAAATACATTGAAACTAAAACAAACATGTCAGTATCTGAGATGCTTTTTACACTGTCAGATTTTTTATGTAAATCTTGTTTTTCATAGAAGGCGGAAAAACCCTCGGTAATCTTTCTAAGATTTTATCTGTTAAAAGGTGATGTTTGTGTCTTTCCATCTTCAGGCATTCACTCCAATATGTTTTTTCATCTGGCTTAAAAAATTTATTTATTTATTTATTCATTTATTTTTTCCTGGGACCCTTTAACACATTAGGGAGGGGGGAAGCTATTAAAAGATAAATCTGGCCCGGTGTGGTGGCTCATGCTTGTAATCCCAGCACTGTGGGAGGCCCAGGTGAGCCGATCACCTGAGGTCAGGAGTTTGAGACCAGCCTGGCCAACCTGGTGAAACCCGGTCTCTACTAAAAATACATAAATTAGCAGGGCGTGGGGACACGTGCCTGTAATCCCAGCTACTCAGGAGGCAGAGACAGGAGAATCGCTTGAACCTGGGAGGCAGGAGAATCACTTAAAACCTGGGAGGCGGAGGTTGCAGTAAGCCCAGATTGCGCCACTGCACTCAAGCCTGGGCAAAACAGCAAGACTGTATCTTAAAAAAAAAGAAAGAAAGAAAGAAAAGAGGAAAATCTACAGTTCCCACTTTATGAAATAAAAATGATCCGAAAGGCAGAGTTCATCAGTCAACTCTGTCCTTTGGTAGACATGCGCAGAGCCTGGGCTGAAACTGCTGTCTTAGGGCAATCTTCCCAAGTAAAAGGCAGGTAAGCTCCCTTTTCCAGACTTTCTGTGACTCGGAGCAGTGTGGAGACACATGCTGACAGCCTGCAACACGTTTTCAGGTTGCGATCCCCATGTTAATTTACTGCACTGTGCAGGTAATGAGCCCTTTTAAAATCTTCCCTGGAATATCAGTGCATGCTCCTGTACTGTTTAAAGAACTCTTCAATTGTTAGGTAAACAGATCCAAGTGTAAGAGCTATGTGCTCGTAGACATCTGGCTTAGATTACTTCATTGCGGCCCAGCTCAAAAATCTCTCTTACCCCGATGTGAGACCTCCTTTTCCCCCACCATCTTTCCCCAGTAACTGGTCTGAAAGAATGTAATATGAACACAGAAACTGCAATGGCTTTTGGACGCTATTCAGGTGTGCAAATAGTATCTACCCCCCCCCCTTTTGAAAGTAAATGCTTTGATAACAGGATGGTTTCCCCAGGTGGCCAGAGAGTAGAGGTCATCTTGAAGAAAATGACACCAATGATCTAAAAAGGACATCTACTTTATGAGATTTCAGGCAAGATGCCAAATATCGCATTTAATGAGGCCTGTTTTTTTTTCCTCCAAAAATAACAGAGACTATCAATGATATGGTCAGGAAGGCAAAGGGGGCATTTTGCAAAGCCTACGTCCAATTATTGCTCTGTAATAATTTTCTAAAATTGAAAAATGCCTCACAAGTATATGATCTCATGTAAATATTCCTTGCCGAAGCTTAACATATGTTTGCAACGTCCCCAAGGAATTACAAAAATATTCTCCCCACAATCTCTTAAGCTTTTAAACTCTATTCACTGGCGTTTCTGAAAGACTCTGTTGTTTCTAAAGATTAAAAAAAAAGTAATCCTATAGGGGAAGTTTTTTTTTAAAGAGATTAGCCATCTGAACTTCAAATGGAGAACAACTGATACTGATACACTTCCAGGTTTTATCACTTCAGTCTGTTTCTTGTTTCTTTCCTATAATTTTTTGCATAGAAATTATATATTTGGCAAAAAAAATGTATACTAATACGTAAATGCGAGTAGTTTCTACCTTAAGATTTGAAAAGCATTTCTATACAAAATGTGAATAAACGCATATAACGTGTTTAGGGCAACTTTGACAGATACAAGGGTAAGAAATGATTTATCTGAGTGCTTTGGGCATAGTCTTACCATTTAGATAAAGGGCATTTGAAGGAATTAGAGGGTTACGCGGAATGAAAATGTAAAGTAAAGAAAGATTATATGTTCTGTTACAGCAGCCTAGAGAATTCAGCAGGTGCATGAGCATAGCATATTTGTTCGCACCAATTGTAAGGTAATCCAAATAAAAGTGTGGGGGATTAAAGAAAAATAACTGAATATCCATGTTGGAAAAAGAATTAGATTGACTTACTAGTTTATCGCCGTTATTGTACACAGATTTTCTGTGACCATGTTGAATTTTTTAAATTAGATTTTAAATATATTTTGACAGTCCGAACTTCTATATTGTGACTAACTATAGGAAGAAATGACAGGTCTGCTTTGTTATTAAACTGCTGTCTGGAAAATATTGGACTCTGTACAGTAAATGATAATTATTTTGCCACTTACATTAGTACAGCTAATAGCAATAAGCGTTTTTTGAACCATAGAAAGCTAACTACTTTGAATTACTGTGCTTTGTTATTCACTGTGAAGCAAAAAGATTTTCTTTAAAGCAACCTCATTTTCATATCACCGTTCTGAGCACTCCCTGCTACTAATTTAAACAGGGCAGAAGTTAATAAATAAAGAGGCAGTATCTAAGCTGTTCTATTTGTTAAAAGAACATTTGCAGTTAAGGTCAGTGGTGCCAGCAGGATAGACAAAGCAACAGAGGAGGTGGGGGCAGATGGAAGAGAAGGAACCCTAGCACACACCGGCAGAAGCTGGGCCAGTGTGGTTCTCCCAGGGGCGGACAGCCTGAGAGTCCTTGAGAGAAGCCCAACAGAAATGATTCAAATCCTTCCCTTCTATGAACCCAGAATCTCTTGGCTCCCTTTGAACTCAGGACAGCTTCAAAGCTGATCCAGGCTGCCAACCAGTGGGTTATGGCTATCTCAGCCTCTCAGTTGAGAAACAGTAGTTCAGAGGGAGTGAACTTGTAACGCAGGCCATTCTCTTCCACGTCAACCCCTCCTCTGGCTTGACAGGGTTGAGGCCACCACACAAAAGTAAATGGAACAAAATCACTCTTCTTTTGGTGTAATTCTGCCCTTTTGATAGATAGGCTGCCTGTAGCATACTGTTCTTGAAACATTCTTCGTGGTTATTAATTACCCTTTGTTTATTTTAATATATTTACTAAATCAGGTACCCAAGGGAATCCTCTACATCAGTGATGTGAAAAAATCCAGTTGCCTGAAGTCAAAGAGGTACATCTTGATTTTTGATTTGCATGTGCTTGAGTTTTTGTTTTTTTTTTTTTTTCCTTTTCTTTTTTTTTTTTGAATGAAGGGAAAAGCAAGGAAGCAAACAAGGAATGCTGCTAACTTTTTAGGTGTGAAAAGTTCCTGTTTCATTAGTTTTAGTATTTGGGTTTCACATGTCATGTAAATGGTGACACTAGGTGCCAAAGAGGAGGGATACATGCGATATATGTGAGAATCAGCATGCATTTATTTTTTCTGTGTTTATTTCATTATATCCATGTGTTCTGTCAAGTTACTAATCCAGTTTGAGTAGATCTCAGATCTTCAGCTTTATCCAACGTGAGTCTACTGACATTCAAAGAGCTGCTTCTTCTACTTGAGTGTCAGATAATTTGGGTGAATCTGTGAAACTAGTATCCATCGCCCTTGGCCAGTTTTACCGGGGCCTCATAAACATTTCAAATTTACAGTCACTTATAATTCAGTTCTTGCTTACATTTGGACATTTTAGTGTAATTTCAAAGCACAGTGTGTCCTCACTTCAGCGTCCAAATGTGACTATGGATCCCCTCCCCACTTCAATACAAGGAAGAAGGGGAAGGAGGAGATGGGTGGGAAGCAGAAACCTGATTTTCATCTATTAAAATAATGGAATTGAGCTATTTAAATGGGTTTTCAATTACAAGTGTCCCAGCATGAATTTTATTATGAACGCTCTTCATTTGGAAAACTAGACCAACATTCTTACACCAATAATTACTTAGTGTGATAGTTTTATGTATTATTATCACCTCTTATTGGCTAATGGTACATTTGATTTTTTTAATTAAAAATTGTGCTTGCTGAGAAATTTGCATGAAATATATTTTTTGGTTTTTAGTGAAACTGAGGGGGGCAAAAATCACACTTTCAAATTGCTGCTCTTTGCAAAGGAGGTACGTTAAGGATCCAGTGAGTTGAGAGTGTTGGAAAAACATAGCCTCATTTTTTTCCCACTTTTTAAAATTAGTATCTGATTACTTACTTCTACACGGTGCTACCATGAGAGTCTTACTTTAAATTACCAGATTGTGAATATTTTGTTGTTTATTTTCTAGTCTTGGATGAAATTAATGTTTTCTTTAATAGCTCCCATACATAGTTTTAAACTCAGTGTATACATTTGGGGTTAATTTGTGTGTCTGAGTCTGTGCATGCAGTTCCGATGCTTTATTCCTTTATTGTCTCAGCCTTTATCATTACAATGTGAAAACCACCTATTAAATATGATGATCTAGGTCCACTGGCAGGTTTCGTGACATTGAAACCATCCATTTTCAGCAAAGAGTTAATGAACTTGAAAGGCAAGGTTCACACTGGTCCTTACCCCCTGGTAATATTTCATATAAGGTTACTGGTGGGAAAGAAATCAAATTTCAGCTGTGAACATGATTGACAGGTGAGAGCAAGGAAGAGAAAGGCATTTGGTCAGATGGGGAATTTGGGGAGGAGAAGGACAATTCCTTGAAGTTACTCCGTGATATTAGATATTATAAGCTGATATATGAAAAGTTCAATACTTGGTACTCTTTGGGGAGTTACTTAGTTTATTTTCAGAATGTCACTTTGGTTAAGGGATTTCAGTCATGGAAGCCAAAACTGATGAACCACTAGCTTTTCTGCTCTCTGGCTAATTTCAACCATGTACAGCTTCATGGCTTATTTCTGACAATTTTCTAGGCTAGGATATAAAAACTAAATCATAAGCTATTTGGGGAGTCATTTAATTACCTTTTATGTAGTCTCAGAAGCATTCTAGATTATATTATGGTTCTTGGACATATTACAAAATATTCATCCCAAGTGGTATCTCAAAAAGATTAAAATCTCTATTTCAGTAGCATCCCTTGATCCTGACTAACATTTTTCATTTGGGCATGTTACAGCTTAACATACGCACATCAACCAACAAGCATGCTGCGCCAAGACTGTGCCTTCTTAAAATAGGGCTTCTAACATGAAGATTAACATAGACAACAATTGCACACTCCTTGTATGCCTTTCACCCGATTTGGCTACTTGATGTAAATTTTTCCATGGTACCATCTTTGCCAGGGAAACACGTGATGATGATGATGTTTTAACCTCCCGCTAAAGGTGGCTTTTGAATCTCCCTTTGAGGCTGTCTTCTATCTTGAGTTGTGACAAGGAGACAACACAACTAACTGTGGTTTGCACCAAAGTGGAGAGTTGGCGTTCAAAACATGTTCTTGCATGTTATGCGCTGAAAGACCGATCAGAACGTGGGGATGGACCTTAGCCTGCTCATGTCTATGCTCTGCCCCTTTCAGATATTCCTGACACTGGCTAAGACCCATCCGGATGCAACAAAACCTTACAGAGTTGTCTCAGGGCAGGGCAGGTGGGACACTTACTTACCTAGGGGAGAGGCCCATTTGTAGCTTTCCTGTCACCTAAGGGAGAAACTGATGGAACTGGTATAAACAGCACTTCCTGGGCCTTAAGTACCCATCGATATTTTTTTTCTAGTCTTACAATCGGTAGATGGAGTGGACATCTTTTACCCTGATTGCACCTAATCCGATGACATGAATTCAAACGTTGTCAAACGTAAGGAAGGCTTTATGATTTTGTGAACTGGGGAAAAACAAAGCAAAACAAAAACAGTAAAAAGTACTCAGAAATCTTGTTTCTATCTTGCATGCCTGTCCTTCTGTGTTGCCCGTAATCATCCAGAAATAAAATGCAAATGTGGCTTCCTGATGCTGAGTGATGGTGTGGGTGTCTTAGCGCAACGTGTATAGCTACTTCTTTCAAATATAAAAGTAAAGAAGCCATAACCAAATTTCCCTTGCAGAACCCATCAACATATTTTAACAGAAATGGTGAACCACGTGGTCCCATACAAAAGACATGTGAAAACCAACACTGTGAGTTCTGATTTCTTGGTGCCTCTATTTGAAAAATCCAGGTGGCTGGTCTTGACCCCATCTTCACTGAAGGCCCCCCAGGGCTTCTAAATATTCGGTTTTAAGAGTAAATCCCCCACCCACAAGAAGGGAAGGAGAATGCTCTCTGCTGTAGATTTGGAGCAGAGACCCATCTATCCCAAATTCGACGAGTATGTCTTAAGCTAATTACATCAATATATCTGTTGGCACTGAGAAAATAAGGCCAAACAATTTTATTTAAAGCGTTTTATTATTTGGACTTACCCTAAATTGTTTTTTTGCTATTGTTGCTTATTTGGATTATACTCCTTCCTAACTACCACATCACCCCCTTTCCATACAGGCTGGCTAACGTTTTTCTTTCTGTGGGCACTGGCCCACTACTGAGTCGATTTAATCAATTAATTATAGCAGAGCATGTGCAGCGTAACTAGCCTAATTATGCCATGTAAACTTGTATTATTTTCAGTCAACTCTGGGGTACTATTGAAGGAGCCAACTTAAAGAAACATTAAGCATTTAGAAATAAAAAATAAAACGAAGGAATTTCTGCAAAAGTGCAGCACTCATTACTTACTTAAAACAAAATGATGCTTCTGTAGAGCTTTCATTCTAAAAGCACACGTTCAGTCACCTGCCAAAATCTCCGATTTACTGCCGCCGTTCACAGATGCCAATGTTTAAACTCCCTTCACCTGCTGCTTGCTGAGTCTTTTATTTCCTCCATCCAAAAATTACTGTAAAGTTGTTGTTTTGTGTCTGCAGTTTTGGCTTCTCCTGACACCTAATGAAATTATCAGCAATAAATGAGCTAAAGCAGCAGGGTTGAGTTTTGTGGGTTTGTTTTTGGTCTCTATTTTGCACTCTTAGGAAAATGGTAGGACAACAGTAAGACAGTGGGAAAATTCAGCACGCCTCTGTTTTCTGTATCTATAGGAAATACAGTAAAATTATTAGCACTTATAAAATTTCACGTAGGAACTAATACCAAATGGAAGGACATAGTGTCAGGTACTTAGTGGGAAAATCCAACCAGCTGAGAGATTTACAGGTATTGTCAATAGAGACAAGGTGGCCACCGAGCAGTGACCTCAGGTGTAAGCCTGCGGAATGACATTAACACGTAATTAACAATCCAGGGGCGCATTGTACAACTTAATCATCAGTACGGTGAGCATGACAGTCCAAAAAGAGAGGCGAAGGGAGATTTTTTTGTTGGTAGGATTGTGTTTTCCCTCGGCAAGCATCATCTAATAATGTGTTTTTTTCACATGCAGTGGTGACGATTTCTTTTTAGTCCTCTCAGTCTATTGAAAAGCACAGTAAGTTCATTTGCTAGCAGGTAGGCAGTGGAGGTGAGAATTGAATTGATCTGAAATGCTCCGAGAAATTGACCCTGAGGTCGCTCTTCCTTTAAATTGGGTTCCACAGACAAAGTTTCTTTTCTTCTTCCCTGGCTCCTGGGTGCTGCCAGTAGCAGAGTTGAGTTGGGGTTTGTCATTATTTAAAGGGATTCTAACGCCGGGGTTGACTCCCCCCTCTGCAAAGTTAATCAAAATAGAGACCTTTTGTTGCCGGTGGTAGTTAATTAAAGGGCTGAGTCTATACTGCTGTGGTGTGCCTCTGGCTTGTTTATATTTTAAAATGAGGTTCATTCCTGATGAACAGGAAATGGGGGAGAAAGCGAACATGAGGGTCTCTTACTGGGCTGAACATTCTGAATAGCAGAATGGAATTTTCTGTTTAACTTTCATTACTTCTTTTCCTCTTCTCTCTCTCTCCTCTTTTTAATGGAGTGATTAGAATTCTTTTAAAAAAACTTAAGGTGCTTACTGTACATTTAATAGTGTTGAAATCAAGCACTGCATTTTAGAAGGCGTGTGAGTCTGCTGGAGGAGATGCTTGGCATCTCTCTTCTCTCAGCAGTAAGGGTAGCCAAGAGAGATCAGAAATTCCTTTGCCCGTGTTGACCTATTTGACCCAAACTAAGAACTGCTTTCTCATTCTTTGCTCCAGTGGGTAGCACATACTTGAAGTTCTCTCCCAACGCTCAAAGGCTGTTTTGTTTATTTGGTATTGGTTTTCTCCAGACTTCTTATTTTTAAATTTTTCTTCTATTTTTTTTTTTTTCTCCTTTTAAAGCCTGGAACAGTTTCTCACCATTACCTGGTAGAATGAAAATGAAAAGTGCACAGGCTACATGAGCTTTACCAAGCAGGTTCGGAGGTTTGAGGCTGGATCTGTCACAGTAAGGGAGGAGAAAGAATTTGTGATGGGGCCAGGATTTCTCTAAGCCGTGGAGCTGGGGCCACTCAGCTGCCCAGGTCTGAGGGATCCCAGCTGTTCTCCCTCCAAGCAGCGTCTGGAGACTCATCAGACCTTCGAAGCCCCCTGGCATCCCACTCTTTCCCCCGAGGTACTGCCTCTGCATCTTCAATGTTTTTCTAATCCAGCGGAACCACAGAAACAGAACTTCCAGAACTTCTGCTTTCAGCCTGTCCTCATCTTATTTGTCAGTGATAAAGTTGTTCATTGATGTGTCCTAGGCATTCTAGTCAGCTTGTGCAGTTTGGGGGAACCGTGTTATTTAGAATGTTCCATCTGTTTGCTCTGATCTTTGATCACTTGGTAGCATCCTGACAAGACCCTAGTCTAAGGGCAACAAAGGCTATGGTCATGATATAGCGCATGACCTGTGCTACAAACCATCCCTGCAGATCTGTGGCCACATAATAGACCCAGTTCTCAAATCAGGCTGATAGGGTTAGTGTTGGAGTGTTTTGGTCCTGACCCTGGAAGAAAAATATAGGGTGCAACTTGGTCTCTGCCTGAGAGTAGGAGGTTTGACGGAGGCGTGGTGAAATGTTACTCTGTTCAAGAGAGGGGCGAAATAATAAGGAAGGGTTTCTTTTTATTTGTTTTCGTCCTATTTTGTTTGAGAAGGGTAATATTAGTAATAAAAAAATGCCATCGCTGTTGCTGAGAAATTTTATTTTCTCAAGTATTGGTAGGAGGCTGGGCTGGTGTGTGGTTCCTGCAAGATGTTTCTTTCTATCTTTACTCAACATGTCACAGTGCCATTCAGATTTTCCCATCCTCTTCAGCATCATTTCCTTCTACACTAATAATAATAAAGGCACCTTCCCATGTTTGCCATGGTTAAACAATGACATTTTCACTTTAGGAAAGACGAGATTCTAGTGTGTGATTTCATTGTGAATTTGTCAGGAGTTATTTGTAGAGCTATTGAGGAGGCAGTGAGGCAGTTATTCGGAGAATGCATCTTTTTACTATTTCTTTAAAATTTAATTGGGATCAGGCCACTGTGACTCAAGGGTTCCTTTTATTGTTTCTTTTCTTTTCTTTCCCTTTTTCCTTTTTCTTTTGGTATTGCAAGCTGCAATAAAGTGACTTGTAATTTATAATCAAAGTTTGGTATCGGTAAACTAAACTGTAAAAACCAACTTTGGGGTTTTGCTCATAAAATAAATATTTGAAAAAATATAGTAATGAGGCTTGTATGGTAGAGGCAATGTCAGTACATATATATCTGTGTATATAAATATATATGTGTTTCGTTTCACAGATTGTTAAAGCTGGTCTTGAAAAAGCATCTTCTGAAACTGTGACTTTTTCTAACATCCAAGTACAAGGATACATTGATGGGATATAAGCACATTTTCTTTAATGAACTTCTAATTTGTTATTTAAACTCCATTCATAATTCACATTCCCTTACTTTTTCATGAAGGAGTATTATTTTTGCACGAAAGAGTCAGAGTATGCGCGCTAGAATTCTCTGTCTGTAAGCTATAGGGCTCCTTAGCTTGGAAGACTTTTTTTTTCTTTCCCCCTAACAAGGAAGCTCATTTAGAAAGAAATGTTTATGTGAAGTGCTTGTCAGTTGGCATTTTTACTGGTTTTCTAACCCAAAGGTAAAATATAAAGCCATGTCTTTTCCTGGCTGGCTTGTTGTTACTGGAAGGGTCCCTCCCTTGTTAGCTTGACAAATAATTTTACTAGGGGGACTCTGCTGTATTTTTATGCTTGCTGTCTATTTTCTGCTTGCTGCAAATAAATTTCTGTACTCAGAGGGCCCTAAAGCTCCAAACACATGGTATTTTCCCATTTTGCTGCTGGTCGCCTGAAATATTTATTTCATGTAGTGTGTTTAATTAATTTTTTAAAGGAAAAAATAATTTGTGATTAATAGCAAGTGAAAATTATTTATCTATTTCTCAGGACCATTGGGTTTCAACTTGGACGGATGGCTTTTTAAAAGGTTTTGTGTGTCAAAGCTTCTCTAATATTTGTCAGATGGGAGATAAGTGTTATTTATTGGGGGAGTCTTGTAGTTTTCTCATTTTATATTTCCATGTCTGTTTTTTTCAAATTTAAATATTAACCTGTTAATATGAGAAATGAATAGAGCTATAGAATTCTATCTAGAAACAAAGCACTACATAATAAAATCTTTACATTTGAAAAATGATACATCGTGTGAAAGTAGAGAAGAAATTGATCATAAGTATCAATATAAATATCGGCATGCACCTGAGTCCTGGGCATTTAGTCTTTGGATTCATTAATACTGAAGAAAGCATGGTGTGACTCTCTGGGGCAAAGTGGGTCCCTGGTATAAATCTTAAAAAAACTTACCCCAAAGCATACCAATAAAATAAAATAAAAATCAATGTATTCTGTAAATTACAAATACAATGCACATAGCATATTATAGGTATACAATAACATGTTTAGCCAAGGAGTTAAATTTATAAATGCTGGTTTAAAAAAGTGATCATTTTAAATTAATGCCACATTATCTCATTAATTGAAATATATATTTTTAAAGCAGCTATTCTGCTTGTTATTTGCTATTTATTATGGGCTCATTAGTTCAGAAATTGGGAAATACTTTTACAAAGGTACCAAAGACATAAATTTGAAACCAGAATGCCAGCGTATGTAACCAATGTCAAGGGTATTGAACAGACTGAGTCAGAGGTTACCCAGAGCTCAGTTTCTGCAAAGATCACCAAAATGAAGAGGAAAATGTAGAAAAAGGGGTCGATGGAAGTTTTAAAATATACATGGAGATCCACAGTCAAGATTCAGAACATTTCATTTTTGGGCCATTGCACCATAATATTTAATCACAAAATTTTACTATAGATAGACTTTCATTTTTCTCTAACTCTACAACAGTGGAGACTATTATGAAAGTCAGATTTTAAAAATATGTACAGAAAAGTTAACATTTAGCATTTCTTCTGATCACTTGAGGGCCATTCCAGCATGTTAGGGGTTAGAGACAACTTCCGTGGAGCAGAAGACAGTGATGTTCCCGAAGCCCTGCCCTTTGTAGGTCACCCAAAACCTCCATGGGCTATGATGACAACAGCTACCATGCACCGAGTGTCTCCTGGACACCAGATCTATGCCGTCTTTGACCCGTAACAATGAATAGAGAGGCAGATATTCTAATCTCCTTTATACAGATTAGGAGACTCAGGCACAAAGCAATTAAGGTATCAATTGACCCTTCACCACAGTCATGCAGATATTTCTAGATAGACACTATCTCGACCAGTTGATTCCCTCATTCCTCCTTAGTTAAGCAGCCCGTTTTTGACCTCAGCACAAGTAGTAGGAGCCCAGGTGCCCTCCTCTCCGTCTTTGTCATCTTTTTCTCAGTAGGGTTGACTGAGGCCCAGAAGAAAATGCATATAATGTGATTAGTATCAAGGCTGGAGCTGTGGCTGCCAGTGGTCTTGATCCAAGACCCCTGCGGCTCTGAAAACAAATGATTCTGTGGTTTGATATTGGTAGGTAATGAGTGGCTTTTTTGCTACTGAAAAAGAGAGTGTCCTTTTATGACCATTTAAAAAACAATAGATGGCACATTTCATTAATACCCTGTAATGTGTAAAATATCAGGTGCACTGTTGGCACTCAGGAAATTACTGGATAGTGAAGATAAATCAGCATTAAATCACTCTAATAAAAGTCCCATTTAATAAAAAGTTATCAGCAAAATCTGTAGTAACACTAAAAAGGATACACAGTTTCTGCATCTGTAAGATAGGAATAGACCCTCAAAGGCATGTGTAGAGGACTAAATATGATAATGTATGTAAAGCACCTGGATTAAATATGATAATGTATGTAAAGCACCTGGCACAGGGTAAACACTCTGCCATGCTTGGCCTTGGACAATATTATATGGAATAAAAATTTGACCTTGACACCTTGCAAGCCTTGGTTTGTTTTAGAATCACTTTGCCGTTATGAAATTGGACGTTTCCCTCCTACACTTCAAGTTTTTCAAGATTGGAAAACTAAGAAAAACATACAAAGTTAGTTTATAGCTGCCCTCCTCTGAAAAAAAAAAAATAGCACTCCTCCTGAAAAATAAATAAAGTTGTGCTTAGGGAGTTTTGTGGTCAAACAATTTAGGAAAATTAAGGGTCAGAGAAAGTTAAACATTTAATCTTGCTATCATCCACCTCAGAGGCTTTGTATACTAACATGCATGACGACTCTCCGTGGGGAAGGACCAGCTCAGGTGGTATATGGTATCTTTCAAACTTCCATGAACATGGAACCAGTTTTTTAATCAACCGCCTCATGGAATTCACATTGTATGGGGCACTTTTGAAAAATAGTTGCCTAAAGAACTGGTCCTTTTTTTTTTTTTTTTTTTTTTTTTTAGTACCACAGGGCTCTTTTATTAATCTCTCCCCATGAAACCTTTATCTGAAAAATTCATTTGTCATTCTTTGTATTCATTTTATTAATCAGAAAAGCAAGAGCAGTGATACAATTCCATTGATGTATACTCAGTCAGAAGATAAGAAAACCTTATGAGGGTAACCCTATAGGTTTTTACAGTGGGGTAAAGGTCACTATTCCCATTAATAGTGGGAGTGGCTCATGAGTGCCTTTACTGTCTTCATAGGCTTCCTGTGGGATTTCAGGACCCCAGTTTAGGACTCTCTGCTCTTGTAGAAAATCCAGGATCACTGATTAAATTGACCCAGACATTTGTGATGGAATGAGCCTTCCAAGGAAAGCAGACGTAGTATAAGAATGTGTTAATTTCCTAGGGTCTTGGCCAGAGATTCTTTGGATATAAAAACTATGCTTTCAGGTTTCTGTTCCTTTGTTATAGGTATGAAGGTATCTATTAAGGATATAAAATAGAAGCTGGCTAGCAGGAAAAATTGGGGATGAAGGTACATTCTCTTTGTCCCACGTTCCTCCCTTTTCTCTTTTTGCACATCTGCTTTGTTCTACCTCCAGAAAGCAGGCAGGCCTTCTCTACTGTGCAGTACAAATTATTCCCACCATCACCCCTGGGTCCCACCCTAAACATGCCAGTTCCTTTGAAACCCTCAGCAGAGGTTGGCTAGAGTCTCTAAGCTCCAATTCTCAGAAAAGATAGCTGATTGCCTCCTCTTGGTCAGGTGTTCATGTCTTGTCCAGTCAGCAGTAGCTAAGAGTGAGTCCTCATGGCCCCTTGCCTGCTTCATTAGATTTTCTGAAAATGTGGTTATAGGAATTGTCAGAAAAGATAGCTGACTGTCTCCTCTTAGTCAGGTGTATAGCTCTTGTTCAATCAGCAGTAGCCAAGGGTGGGCCTTCATGGTCAGCTGCCTGCTTTTCTGATAATGGGGTCATGGGATAGGGTAAGGCTGGGGCAATGACCAGTTCACAATAGGGGAGAGGGAAACTTGTACTGAGATTCATGTGCACCCCTTTCGAAGAGAGGAGTGAGTAGGATTGGGGCATAAACGGGTCTCTGAATCTAAAGACTGGTTTGTGGGACTTTAAAAACATTGATGACTTGCCTCAGACCACATGAATCAAGAACCTTTAGTGGCCGGTGGGGCTCAGACATCAGTATTAAAAAAAAAAAATTCCCAGTGATTCTGATGTACAATTAGGATTGAGAACTCCTAGTAGAAGAACCCCAGGGACACAGTTATCTACTGAAACCCAGAAAGGGAAGAAGTTGCTGGTGAATTTCCCACATTTTACTCTGAGTTTTACAACTCAGCATGTCTGAGGTCCAGTTTAAAATGGAAAGGGATGAACAGTTGCTTTGCATTTCCCCTGCTTCATCTGCCCTTCCTAGTTCTTCATTAACATCAATGCTATTCTTTATAAGCAAGCCCAAGGCAGTCAGGTAAGGTGCCTAGGGAAAGTGAGTTGAAGTTGGTGTCTAGAAGCCTCAGTTTGAAGCCAGACTTAGCCACTAAAGCAGCCAAGTGACCTGGGTAGGTCACATTCCCCCGATTGCCCTGCTGAGTCTCACTCTTCTCTTTTGGAAAATGGGTCAATTAGCTATGGTCAGAGGTCTTCCATGGGTCTCACGAAATCAGTGAAGTGATCAGTTCATCCCAGAGCCAGCACCTGAACTAAAAGAGATGCATAGACAATTTTGAGGTGTTAGAATGGCTCATTTTAACGCTGTTGATGGTGTTTTTAAAAACATTCTGCAGAGAAAAGAGAATAATGTATTTAGTTATCAAGTCACAAGGATGGAGGTATTCCCAAATTATTTGCACAGACTTCTGCAGATACCAATAAAATATTTATTTATTTGTCATCATCAGACACTTATTTACTGTGTGATTGGGGCTAAAGTAGAAACAGGACTGAGGGAAAATGGTGCTGGCTGGAATTAACCAAGATACTTGATCGCACACTGTCAGACTCATTGATTCTCCACTAAAGCATAGTATTAAACCACACAAAAGTGGGCCTGCTCCAAAGGCACTCTTCACTCTGCCTTGTAAGACAATTACGTTTTAAATTTCTCATCTCCTCTTGGACGCTAAACTCTGTGAGCGTGAAGTTCACGCCTCATTTATTTTTGTGTCCAACACAGCCCTGTATCGGTGAGTAGCACATAGTAGCTGTCTCAGATCCTTTCCAGAATGCGTCAGGGTATACCTGAATAAGCAATTAGGTACACAAACAGGCAAACGAACGGGAGATAAGAGCCTGGTAAAAGTTTGTGAAATGACCAAGATGACATCTTTGCAATCTGTCAAAATTAGAAGTTATTCTCTTAACTTTTTTGTAGGTTTTCAAAAGACCCCTAGCCTGACATTTCCTTGTCACTTTTGCAGACTAAGTTTCCTTTCCGGGATAGCCTGTTAAATGTAGTCTGCACTAGTGCTGTTACTTAATGTTCTTCTTTGGACATATATTAGAAAGTTCGTCTTTTTTTCTCTGACTGGTTTGTTGTCAAAGTTATTAAGCTTTAATTATTTTAAGATTTCATTGAACAAATATCTATTGTGTATTACCTATACAGTAGAAAATGAACATGGTGCTGAGG
Organism: Pan paniscus; assembly: GCF_029289425.2. Taxonomy (NCBI): domain Eukaryota; kingdom Metazoa; phylum Chordata; class Mammalia; order Primates; family Hominidae; genus Pan; species Pan paniscus. Next base: position 89,312,464 of record NC_073267.2, on the reverse strand, counting down.
ATATAGAAACAAATAAAATGCATTCTTGCTTTCAAGATTTATTATTGATTAAGACAGTTAAAAACATAAATGCTGGTCCTGTTTGATCAATGCTCTCCAGAGGATATGGGGGAAGAAAGGGCGGGGAATTTTTCAAACATGGATTTATGAGGTGAACAGGAGGGGTGTAACCATTTTGTAAACACCATGCATAAAAACAAAAGCTTCAAAAGTATCAAAAGCAACCTAGATTTTTAATCTGGGATATGGAAGATTTTCCTTAGCCTGATGTAAAACCCAAATGCTGTAAAGCAAAGGCTTGGTAAGTTTGATGACATAAGCATTTAAAACTTATGCAGAGCAAAAGCACAACAAAACAAAAACACAACAAAAATATGAAAACACTAAGTGGGGAAAGTTGCAACCACAAGATAGTCAAAAACCTAATTTCCTTAATATAAATAGCTCTTGGAAATCCATAAGAAGATAAATGACCTAATAGGAAAATGTCCAGAGAAGAATGGACAGTTTTTGGGAAAAAAAAATACACATGAATGGCCAATAACATTATGAAACAATGTTCAACCTTCCTCACAACCACATAATAATGATATTTTCTTTTGGCTAGAACATAGAATGATTGGCAGTCTCCATACACCATTGTGAGCATTTAAATTGGGTAACCTCTTAAGCAGCTAATATTTATAGCATCTTATAGCACAGACTATTCACAGACATAACACCTTTTTATACACATTTCATGTTTGGGAATTTTAATTCAATACAGCACTTTGGATATAGCTGGAATAAACAGTGTGTTTATGTGTGTGAGTTGGGGAGGAAGGATTGCCTCGGACACAAGCCAAGATGGGTAGACAGGGCGCAGATCAAGAAGAAATTCGAAGGTCAGGCCAAATAAGGCGTGAAAACAGGAGGCTGAAACTCAAGAGAGGAATGAACTAAAGTGGTCAGTGCCTGGCATTTGGCATGTTTCCCTTCTCTGAAGCCACTTCTGCCTAGAATTCATTTTTCAATTGCGAAACATTTTCAAATGTGAAACCGTCCAGGTAGCCCCTCCTCCTGATCAACCTGAATTTGCTCTGAGCTCTCCACCAGATAAAAGAGACTTATGTGCGTTAATTGAATTAAGGCCGGTATTGTTCATTGAGCTGTGGCAGCGGTTCCTCTGTTCTAGGATTTTTCTGTATCATCTGCATTGTCACAGCCAAAAGTGTTGGGGGAAGAAAGGGAGGGGCATTTTTCAAAGAACTACATGGGGATTTGGTCACGTGCCTGCCATTAACATCAATCGCAGATGCAGGGCAAAAATGCCTGGCACGTCCCTCCACACACCTCTTTGAAAAACGGCCCCTCTAGTGTTGCTACCAGACTCCCCTCCACCGATACAGGATTTGGGGGCTTTGAAGTTGGTTGTGGAAATTTCACTGCTTTCTTTGACGCCAGCAAATTGCTCCAAAATGCTACAAATGTAAAAAAGACTGAAAAAGCTTTAGCAGCAGCTTAGAGGTGGAATCCCCTTAAGCCATTGACAGAAAAATGTGTTTCTTCTTTCAGTTTTTAATTTGTGAGTTATATCTTAAAATACACCAATGCGGTCATAGTCTTTTCTTAGGAGAAGGAAAATGAAGAGTGAGTCAGGCAGGGGCAGGGGCTGGCAAAGAAAGGGGGAGATTTTGCAGTTCTAATTCTTTGACCTTGTTGCACTTGGGGGAAGTCCTGGAAGCAGGGACAAAACTTCCTGCAAAGAAATGATGTAAAACATGTTTTGTTCAACGTGGCTGAAAAGCATTTCCAGCATGGGTCCAGTTGGAGCTCCTTCGTGAATCTAGATTTGACTGGGTTAAGAGAAGCTGATGATGCCAAGGCTGGAAACCTTGTAGACCTATAGATCTATCCTGCCTGAACCTAGGAGAGCAGAGGATAGAGAGATTTGAACCCACTACATTTGGCCTACAGGATGCAGTTCTTGGCATGCTTAAAATTTTGCCTTAACAGTTTCCCGTTTTATGGGGAAGTACTGGGCTTTGGTGCATTTGTAAAAAAAAAAAAAAAAAAAAAAATTCCGCTGAGATGTTTTTTTCTTGTAGTATGCTAATACTGCACCAGGCTAGAAAGAATTATGGAGTGGTGGAAATGACCGCTAGAAGCTCCCTGGGCTTCAGTTACCACCTCCATAAATTTAGGGATTTGGCATGAATCAGACGTTTTCATACTGGTTTTATTTTGTTTTGTTTCTGTAGAGGAGCCGTTTTGGAAAATGAAAGTGTATCTGGGATCACTATGTAAAAGAGAAATTGGAAGCCACTGAGGGTGGAGCTGATTCTCCAAGTTCTTAGACCTTCCTCCCTCCCGCTCGTCTCCCTGGGACACTAAGTTCTATGGATTTGAATATCTATGAGATATTCAATTTGAATATCTATGAGATGTACTTCTCTCTAAGGAAATGTCAGCTCAGACAGTCTTGGATGTAGCAAAGGATCACTTTTTTTTTTTTTTTAAACTGGAAATGTGGGGATTCCTCAGGGTGGAGCAAACTACACAGTCATCAGTGCCAGACCTTTCTAGCTTTGTGACTTTGGGAAAGTCACTTTCCCTCTATAGATGCTTGGTTTCCTCACCTTTCAGATGAGAATGCTAGAACAGATCTGATGGAATTCTTATACAGGTTAAATGAATGAACCCAGGCGGCATCTATTAAGTGCCAATACCAGCTGGCTGCTCTTTTCCTCCTTACGCTCAGCATTTAGCACAGAAACTCTCACAGAACGTATTCCCAGTAAATGTTTGCTGGATTGACTGTCAGTAGTATGCCCATAGGCATGGGCTCAGAAGGACCAGTTGTATTGTATCTTCTCAATTCCACATCTGGGGACTTTACATTGGTAGCATGAAATTGGCCATAGTGGGAATATTTGCAGAAGGGAATACAAATGCTGTAAAATCAGAGCCCGTTTCCTTATCCTGACCCACCCAGAGAGCCAGTTGTTAAACACTTAGCAGCACACCATTGCGTGAGCTTCCCAGATGAACAATTTCAACACAGGAGTATCAAATGTATATCTGCTATTGCTAGTCTGGTGGTAAGCACAAACTAAGCAGAGAAGTTAGAGATGGCTGTGGGCTGGAGATGTCAAAGAAAGATCTTGGAAAATGGAGAGGTTATGGATACCCAGGAAGAAGTGATAGGATGCTCCAGGGCTATAGGGAATAGGATAGGAGGGAACATGGCTGGGTTAATAAGGAAATGGCTTTGGAATCTGAAAGACTGGGGAGAAGATAGGCAAGCAAAGAGCTGAGGAGGGATGGGGGGATAACAGGACATTTTGGAAGGCCAGGGCTGGAGGGAGGGGTTAGATTAGGCAGAGCCCAGAAGGATGCTTAGGTAGTGTTGGAAAGAAAGGTAAATCTTATTTCCATCCAAAGCAATAATTCCTTTACCTTGCAAATATGTGCAACAGCATGAAAAGCATCAACCTGTCAATTTAATGGCTTTCTTAACCTTTTGAGCTGGTGTAGAGTCTAACTAAATAGCTTCCAAACAGCTGAACAAATTTAGATAAATCAATGGAAGAAAGATCCAAAAAAAAAAAAAAAAAAAAAAAAAAAGAACAAAGACAGGAGTGGGGCTTTGGGGGCTGTGGTTTGAAGCTGACAGCAAAGGATCCCACCACCTGGTCTTTGCTGCATCCCTCCCGGATTCCAGCTGATGGATCATGAAGCCAACGTCAATTGTTTGTATTTAACTTGTTGTACTTTGACCCCTGCCTCCCTAAGAGCCGGGGACAGCTCCCTCTAGGTTGGTAGTTCCTAACATTGGTCACTTGTGAAAATCATCTGAAAAGCTTTTCAAATACAAATGCCTATTCCCCAGCCCAGATCAATTAAATAATCCTGGGGTGGTACCCAGGCATCAATAATTTTTTCAAAGCTCCCTGGGTGACTGTACTGTGTAGCGAAGGCTAAGAAGCACTGTTCTATGGCACGAGTTCTAAACTTCGGTGAGCATCAGAGTCACACATTGCATGGCCTCACCCCGAGTTTCCGATTCAGGCAGTCTGAGTGTAGAGGCTGAGAATTACGTTTCGAACCTGTTTCCAGGTGATATTGGAACAGGGACCACATTTGAGCACTTGAGAACCTCTGCCTTCAGTAACTAAAGCAGGATTTGGAAAACAATCTGATAGAGGAGTTATAGACCACATCCCATACCCAGCTCTGCAGCTGCCATCCAGAGAAACTCACCTGTTTAAAGCAATGGGTCTCAACTGGAGGATGCTGCTCCTCCAGGGACATCTGGCAATGTCTGAAGGCATTTTTGGTTGCCAAGACTCAAGGCAGGGGGGCCACTGGCCTCCAGTGAGGTTGAGACGAGGGATAATGCTAAACATTCTACAATGCACAGGGAAGACCCTCCCACAAAGCGTTATCCAACCCTCGATGTCAATTATGCTGGGACTGAGAAACTCTGGTTTAAACTCTCTGAGGCTGTTTGGCTTCCTAGGTGAAGTGGGAATAGTGAGACCTGTCTTTCTAGATTGTTGCTACGAGTGAATGAGATCCTGCAGGGACTTAGGCAGGAAGTGCTCAGTACATGGTAGACATGCTTAACCTTCTAGCTGACTAATTTAGTGACATAAACTTGCATGAGGGGGCTTAACCTCTTTGGATCTGTTCTTCTCATCTGTAAAATAGGCACAGTAACAGACTCAGTGTTCTGAAGAATGCTTGTAAGGATTAAAGGAGATAATCTACGTAAAGCCCCTAGAAGTGCTCAGTAAACATGATCTATTATTGCCATTTCTGTTAGATGTTTACACAGGCCTTGATTCTGAAGGTTGTCTTGAAGGGTCCAAGATGCTCACTTACTACTTCTCAATTTGTAGGTCCACTAAACGGTGGAAAGGCAGCAAATTTCTAGTTTTCATGTGGCAAGGACTCAGGAACAGCAGCAAAAATAACAGCAACTATTTAGTATTGCAGGCCAGACCCAAGACTCAGAAACCAGATGATATCTCCAACAGTGCTCAAGTGCATGTGGCCACTAAAAAACCTGATGTTTAATTTTTACCTCATGTTTCTAGCCTCAGTGTATGCCTGTTTTAATGAGAATTTGGTGAAGTGAAATGTTGAGAAGATAAAAGACCTTCAGTCTCACCTACCATGAGGTAGACGTCTCAAGGCAGTAAATGAATTAGGAAGGCTCCCTACAGGCCTTCCCATTTTCCAGATAGAACAGGAATTTGAACCCAGGTCTGTCTGATTCCAACACCTGGGCTCTTAACAAGCCTGTGGGTCATCTTGTGAGTTACAACAGGAACCCAGCGGAAGACACCAGGGACCATTAGGGGCCATCCACAGACACCCATCCCTGCCAGACTTCCTTTGCAGAGCTTCCAGCTCCTATCTGAACTACAGCCGCAGAGGTAAAATGCCCTTTCTCTAATCTGCATGCAAAATGGATTTTAGCGACTGGATTTTATTGAGAAACAGACTCCCTCTTCCCCCACCCCCAACATTTGAAAACATATTGTCCTCTTTACTGCAGTTCATTTTGCTTTCCGAGGTGATTAATGAATTAAAGATGCAGCGTATTTATTCTTTTGCCTGATTATCATTCTGTAATAAATCTAAGCTCTGGAGTCTGTCGATACAAGAAGGCCAACCTGCCTCTTTGGAAAATAAAGATTTGTACATTAAGCTTAACTTTCAGCTCTTCGATGCAGGAGAAAATTCACCTTTAGAGCCTTATAAAAATAAATAGGGAACTCAAAGAGACATTAGCTGGCAGGTGGAAGATTCCATTTCTGAGGACGAGAAGGTATTTTGCACACATCTCCCTAGACATAGGAAAGCCTGTTGCCCTGTAGATGGGATTTATTTATTGGAAATGCAGATCACTGAGCTGCTCATGGAGGCGATGGTAGGCAGGGAGGAGATACCCAGCAAGGCCTTGTCCCAAGCCCAGTGGGGAGAGGCCATGCTTCACCTTCTGAAGCCCTCACTTTATTTAATTCTCATTAAATTTGACCCAGATCGGGACAGGAAAAACATACAAACAGACAAAACTAGTTTGCTAATATCATTGGTCATTTTTTTTTACTTACTTTTTTTAAAAAAGAAAAAGCAAAAAGATAAAACAAAAAAATCCCTTGCCTTGTGGCTTCTATGGATCTGTTTCTCAGTTGATTTGACAGTATGTGGATGTATCTGTGTATGTGTATAATCAAACTAAGGTAGTAATCAAAACTCAGATTGAATGAGTGACCCCTCTAGCTAATATTTGCATTTTTTTTTTCTGAGGTGGAGTCTTGCTCTTGTCACCCAGGCTACAGTGCAATGGCACGATCTTGGCTCACTGCAACCTCTACCTCCTGGGTTCAAGCGATTCTCCTGCCTCAGCCTCCCAAGTAGCTGGGATTACAAGCTCCTGCCACAATGCCTGTCGAATTTTTGTATTTTTAGTAGAGACAGGGTTTCGCCATGTTGGCCAGGCTGGTCTCGAACTCCTGACCTCGTGATCTGCCCGCCTTAGCCTCCCAAAGTGCTGGCATTACAGGCATGAGCCACCATGCCCCACCTAATGTTTGCATCTCAATTGTAGGTAGTCTTTCTTTATATGCATTTACTTCATCCCAGACAGCCAAAAGATTACCTTCCAGGACTCTATAAAATGCCCTAAGAGGTATTCAAGATTCTATCCAAGTCCATTTTTCTGGAAAGAGGGTCCCTACATCCATCAGAGCCTCAAAAACTTCAGCAGCCAAAGAGGATTTGGAAATCAAACCACAGGGTTCCAAAGGCCTTTTCCCTCCTGGTGAGAGTCCCAGTTCCATGAAGTGGTGGAAGGAGTCGGGAACTGGAGGTTCCTTAGGGCCCTGCACATCTCACCAAGATGAAGGATTCAGGCCAAGTAGACTCCAGTTCAGCGTTCATCCACTAACTCAGGCTGGGGGATGGGGGACATTACACTTTGCTCTTCAACCTTGGCTTCTTCCCCCAAGATCTACACTTGTGGCATGGTCAAGAGGGCCAAATGGCCACGAGGGTGCAGAGTGAAAGGAACGCATGTCCAGGATCAACCCTCCAGAGATGGTTGGTTTGGTTAGCACTGAAAGGTGGGCAAGATGCTCCCATGGGCCCTTCCTTCCCAGAAGCACCATCACTCCGTCAGCTCAGCACGGATCTGCTGGGCCATCAACAGGGAGGACTGGGGGTCTTGCAGTACAGTCCCCACTCCCTGCTGTGAATCCCAGCCCAGGCCCCTCCAACCATTCCCTCAGCTCTTACAGCCTTTTGTAAGACCCTAAGATTAATCTGTCCCACATTGGTCTAAAAGTGCCACAAAGATGAAACTGTGTCCTATATTGATGCATGGGGATTGTCTTTGTATCTCTAATGACAGAGTGTTGGCACTTAATTGGTCCTTACAGATATATGAATATGTACATTTCTTTTAAAAAAAAGAAACTGATGATCTACAGAGATGTTGTTCTGGATGCAGATCAGAATTACCTGTGAGTTGGTTGGGTTTTGTTTGGTTGCGTTTGTTTGTTTTTAATACACAAACCTAGACCTAAGAGCCAGGAGGATCAGAGTGGCCCAGGGTCTATCAGTGCAGGGTGAATTGTGCATGGCCTAGAGTCTGCCAGACTTGGTGTCCAGTCCTTGTCCTGTCAGTTTCTAGCTGTGTGACTTGACGCAAGAGACTGTCTCTTTCTGAACTTCAGTTTCCTTATCTATCAAGTGGGGGAAAATACTGCCTACCTCGGAATATTTCAGAATAGTGCTCTCAGTATAGGGCTTTCAACATCCCTGAGCTTGCTAAGTTTATCAGTCCATTCTTATACTAATAAACACATACTTGGGACTGGGTAATTTATAAAGGAAAGAAGTTTAGTTGACTCAGAGTTCAGCATGGCTGGAGAGGCGTCAGGAAACTTACAATTATGGCAGAAGGGGAAGCAACATGAAGGCGGGAAGGAGAAGTGCTGAGCGAAGGGAAAAGAGCCCCTTATAACAGCATCGGATCTCATGAGAACTCACTATCACAAGAACAGCATGGAGGTAACCACCCCCATGATTCAGTCACCTCCCAACGGGTCCCCCCAACAACACGTGAAGATTGTGGGACCTACAGTTCAAGGTGAGATTTGGGTGGGGACACAGCGAAACCATATCACTGAGTGAAAGGGAGGTAAGGGAGAGTTGTGATATCATAGTCCCAGGTCAGCAGACCTTTTCTGTAAATGGCCAGGTAGTCAATCATTTAGGATTCAGGGGCCACATGATCTCTGCTGCAGCTGCTCAACCCTGCCATCGACAGTATGTAAATGAATGCCCCTGGCTGTGTTTCAATAAAGCTTCTTTTTTCCACAAAAACAGGTAATTGGGCCGGGTTCAACTCCCATAGAACCAGCTTGCAGAGGCAACGTAGAGGATTGTAACTGGGTATTTTGGGTCTTTGGTAGCAGAAAATTTGGCTCTGAATGGTGTGAACACCCTGGGACTAGTTGTCTCCCGTAAGAAGTCCAAGGGTAGGTGCCCTTGCAAAGCTGTTTATTTCCACAGCTGAATGATGTCAGGGCCCGGACTCTTGCCCTCTCCCAGCTCCACCATTCTCAAGCTTCAGATGTAAGACACATGTAAGGTTCGAGGTACCACATTTTTTACACCAGCCCACCCAAAACCAGAGGCAGAGAGTGTGTAGCCCTTTATTCCTTCGTAAGAGCAAGGAATGTTTTGCAGAAGTCGCTTCCCCACATAGTTAATAGGCTGCAATTGTCAGGCGTCCATCCCTCTGTCAATGGTTGGCCTTGGTTATGCAATTAACCATTACAGGTTTGGACTGGTCAAGGTTCACCCCACACATGCTCCACAGGGCTGGGAATCTGCCAGATTTCCCCACAGCCACACTGTCTGGGCAGACCTGAATAAAATCCTGACTTTCATTAACAAAGAAGATGGGTGGGTCGGACCACTGTGGGCTGCCACAGGGTGCTCCATGCCCCGAGAGTTGTCACATGGACAAAAGAAGGCACTGTGGGTGACAGTACTTTGTAAACAGTGGGGCTTCTTCAGGATGTGCCCAGTGGAAGTCTTCTTCCATCAGGGAAGTTATCAGGCTCAAAGATGTATTATTTCTAAGTAAACCAGTGTGCCCAGTTCATAGCTACTTCCCCCTTGCCTATCTCTGGGTCCCCAGTTGACACTGTTGACCTTATTCGGCTATGAACTGATTCCTCACTTTTCTTCCCCATAATTCTTCTTTCCTTCTCCCCCGCAACTAGAAGAAAGAAACTTCTAGGTAACAAATGCAAAAAAGAAGTCTTCCAGCAAGGCAGGCACACTTCCTAGGACCAAGAAATACTCCTTCCGTCTTCTCCTGAAACAAAACAAAACAAAAAATTGCTAAGGTAAAGAGGAGAAACGCTGCCCTGCCAGGACTTTGCATTTAATTATGTAGTGAAAGCCACTTAGCAGAAATCCCAGGAGGCCTGAAGGGGCGGCAGTGGCCATGGGGGAGGGAATCTGTTGAAAGCAGGGTTTGCTCCACTTGAAATGCATCCCACCTGCCTGAAAGGTCTCTCTTTTTTCCTTTGAAATACGTGGAATTATGAACTAGATTAAGAAGAAACTTCAAACCTAAGCTAATAGTTTGAGGCTGGCTTTCCCAACATCCGAAAATGATCACAGGTGATCCTGTCCTGAGGAGTTTGGATGATACTTTTTGGATGTGAAATTAAAAAGGAGTAGAAGGCTTTTTACTTCTCAACCAGAATTGCTAGGTGAGTGTAAGGAATCAGATATGAAAACTCCCTGAGAACATCTCAGTGGTCACACGTGTGTGTGTGTGTGTGTGTGTGTGTTTGCTAGCTAATTATTAAGACATCTATAGCTGTCCAATAAGAAATATAATGTAAGCCACATTTTAAATCTTAAATTTTGTAACAGCCTCATTTAAAAAAGTAAAGAGAAACAGCTAAAATGATTTTTAATATTATTTTAAATGCCATAAATCAAAAGTATTATGATATCAATGCATACTCATTATAAAAAATGTATTACTGAGATATTTCACAAATCTTTTTTTTTTTTTGGTGCCAAGTCTTTAAAATTTGATGTATATCTCAATTTGGATGCTAAATGTTCAATAAGGTTAAAGTGAAATGGAGTTTGACCACAACAATAAAGATGTACTTAACAGAAAGAAACAATATTTTCACTGCTTCAGTTTTTAAATTTAAACATAAAGTAGTTAGAGTCAAATAAAATTAATAATTTAGTTCTAGAGACACACTGGCCACATTGCCAGTGTTCTGTAACCACACATGGGCAGCGGCTGTCACATGAGACGATGCACTAAGCTCTAGAGTTTTCAGAGTTACTTGAGTTATCCAGTTGAAAACCTTTACCTGCCAGATTGAGGTTTAGCTTTGGTGTCTGGAAAGTCCAGTGCTTTATGGGTACAGCCTTCAGCCCGTACGATAAATCCTCCTGAGCGTAAGTTCTACTGTCTGTTTCCATAGTATAAACACCTAGTGCAAGCCTAGATGTAACACTGACTTGATATTTGCTGAACGGATGAATGGACAGGAGGAGGCACAGATGAACCTCCTGACCAGTAGACACATTTGAATTTGAAATTGAGGCCTGAAGGATTTTTGCTTTTGTTTTGTTTGAATTTGATTTGGATCTGAAAAAGAAGGGAAAGATCTACTCTGTTTTCTGGACCTGGGGAGGGGGCTGAATCCAGGCAGGCAAGTATGATGGTCTCATAACCAGACCCACTTCCTGGGTGGGATGATGTCTCCTCTTCATCTTCCACTTGTTTTCCTAGGAGTGAGTACAATACTGAGTTGGAGCCCTGGACAGCAGCTTTGTGGTGAGTGGGTGGCCTTCTCCAAAGCATGGGGGATTAAAAATGAGGATTAGAGAGATCTTGGCACTTCAGCCTGGAGTCCGAGGTCTACAGATGTTGAGAAATTTGTGTTCTTAGGTCTGTGTTCAGGGACAAGGCTGAAAGACCTTCTGTGGTGTTAGTTGGCAGCCAGGGTGTAGATGATGTAAAGAAATGTTTTGTGGTCTGGTTAGACAATGGGCCTTTAAGCCTACAAAATGTATTTTTCCCAAGGGTAGTAGCTATATCTCTGACTCCTATAGGTCTTGGAGCTGGTGAGGGAGTTCGCTTGCCATTTCCTTATCCTTCCATCCATTTATTCATTCACGGGTCACATCATCTATGAAGAAACTATTGTTTAAGGCAGTGAGATGCTGGGACTATCAATGGGAACAAAACAAACCTTGTCCATGTCTTTGTACTGCTTCACAATTCGTTGGTGTAGATGAGCTTTACACAAGTAATTCATTACAATTATGCCAAGTACCGTAAAGACTGGGAACAGAATGGTGTGACTAGACGTGGTCTGAATATTACATGTTTTCAGTTGAATATTTAGGGATGAGCAGGATTATGTCTTGAGAAGTTAAGGGAATAGGGATGGAAAGGGGGAATGTTTTCCAAGTAGAGCAAGGAATGTGCTAGAACGCTGAAGACCAACAAGTGCTAATAGCTGCCCAGTGGTTTTGAGCCTGCAAACATAAGTGATTGTGAGCCTGGGGACAAACGGCTCATGTTGAACCAGAGATACTGTTGTGTCTACTCTTGGTTCGCTTGTACCCAGCTGAGTGCCCTGCAATACTTCAGGTGCTCAACAAATATTTTCTGTATAAATGAAGGCAAATCGTTACTCTTGGTTAATCCTAGCTTTGGAGGTCATTCCTGTCAAACATCCAAACACACCGTCTCCTCTGTTCTCAGTCCATTGAGTTTCATTCGGAATTGTGTGGATAATTCTTCTAATTTTTCTTTGCCTTTGAAGACCATTTTTTCTTCTTCTCCTCAAGACATTGTAGGGGCAGTGGAGATTCCTGCTCCCTTTCCTGGAGGTTCCAGTGTAAAATGTTTCCTTTGTAGGGACATGGATGAAGCTGGAAACCCTCATTCTCAGCAAACTATCCCAAGGACAAAAAACCAAACACTGCATGTTCTCACTCATAGGTGGGAATTTAACAATGAGAACACGTGGACACAGGAAGGGGAACATCACACACCGGGGACTGTTGTGGGGTGAGGGGAGGGGGGAGAGATAGCATTAGGAGATATACCTAATGGTAAATGACGAGTTAATGGGTGCAGCACACCAACATGGCACATGTATACATATGTAACTAACCTGCACGTTGTGCACATGTACCCTAAAACTTAAAGTATATATATAAAAAAAAAGAAAGAAAACTTCAAACTAGGAAGAGAGGGAAATTTTATCACTTAATAAAGGACATCTAGGAAAAAAAATGTTTAAAATACACCAGCAATAGGCAGATGAACAAGAGAAAAGCATACAAATTCTGTTAATGTGTAAGGGGCATCATGTGGAAGAGAAACGTGTGCCCATGAGCCCAGTGTGACCCAGAAGATTTCATCACATGTGGAATTTGATATGTCAGAGAGCCAGTTAAAGATACAGGTCTTGGGATGAAAGCAAAGACTTAGACTAAAAATCTAAGTTTTGCAGCTGTAGACGGCAGGACAGCATTGAGGTAGCAGAGTGGATGAAATCCCCTAGGCAAGGATGGGTAGAGCAAACCTTGAATGCAGTTGAGAACCAAAAAGACCTACATGGCTGTTGAATTTCTCCAAAACAGTTAGGTAGTCCTGCTCTGTGTGTTCCCCCTATTTCCCGCCACACCTCGTCACTGAAGGGCGTCCTTCACAGGGGAGTTGGGAGGGTAGTGGAGGTGACCTAGGGATTATGAAAACGTGAATGGGCTTTCAGAATAGGCAGTGGCCTCTCTGGATGAGTAGCCAATTTCCAGTGACTTCTAGGCTCATTCCTGTTGTGTGTTAATCTTCCCAGATAGATATAAAAATTCCTCAGGAGGATTTTCATGACAGTGAGTTTCTTACGGAAAATGTGCATTTAGTTAGGTAAGGGAGATTCAGAAAGAAAAAAAAGGCCTTCTGTGCATTTGCTGTTTCTCAAATGCCTTTAGCTTGAAGTAGTCAGCAAACCATTGCATCATATTTTGGACTGATAGTTCCTGGTTTCCTTCAACAGCTTCCACAATTGCATACAGTTGTAGAAAAACAAAATAGTTCAGGTTTTTTTTTTTTTTCTCAGCTTGCTTTTTGTTCGTTCGTATGTTTCCTTTTCAACACTGTATTTGTTCAACTTAATTTGAAATGTCCAGATGGAGGCTCACACAGGCTTCCTGTCTCTTTGCGTTCATCTCAAATCCTTTTCACTTCATGATTTAACCAATAATGTCTCCAAAGTAATATGTGACATGGAATTTCATTTAAGAATACTGTTGGTGGCCAGGTACAGTGGTGCACCTGGCCCAGGTGCACCTGTAGTCCCAGTACTTTGGGAAGCCGAGGCAGGAGAATTGCTTGAGGCCAGGGGTTCAAGATCAGCCTGGGCAAAGTAGCAAGACCCCATCTCTACAAAAATTGTTCTAAAAATAATCAGCCACACATGGTGGCCCATGCCTGTAGTCCCAGATACTCAGAAGGCTAAAGCAGGAGGATTGCTTGAGCCCCAGAGGTTCACAGCTGCAGCGAACTGTGATTGTGTCACTGCACTCCAGCCTAGATGACAGAGCCAGACCTTGTCTCAAAAAAGGTGACATAGATATAGGAGAGAAACACAACACAACACAAATAAAACCAAAGCAGCAGTGTTATGGTAGGAGAACTTTCAAGCATCCATGCTTTGTTTTATCCCATCTGCCGACCAGATAGCTAAACAATAAATTGATAGAATCAAGAGGAAGGAAAGAAAAATTAGAGTGAAATATAGCATCATCAGCATTTTTCATTTCTGTTGGCTTCTCCAATTTAAAAATGGAATCATGCTTAACATCTTAATTACGGATAGTAATGTACAGCAGTTTTTTTTATGAACAGCTAGTAATTTACTCTTGAAGTAAATTATAGTCAATTTATCTGCAGTGACAAGTCAATAAAACAGTGGAAGCCTCAAGCTTTTCAATCACCTAATATTTGTTTCCTGGCTTTGCTAGTAGAACAGAAGGCAGAGCAACAGGTAGGGATGTGTGCCTCTTGGGGAGGAACCTGTAGCTTTTGAAACCTGCCACTCAAAGACTTCCCCTCTGGAAGACCCAGTTTAATTTTCACCAGTTGTCATGCCTTTAGAATTTACATAGAGATACACATTGTTGAGGACCATGAATAACTGGGGCCTTTTCATTCTTGCAATGTGGGTGATTGGGCTGATTCAAGTGGTAAACCAAACTGCTATCTGCTTCTAACAGTGGTTCATTCTAATGAAGAATGTTAAGTGTGTGCACAAACCATCAGTTGCTGGAACCCAAGGGCCTCCACAGCCATCTTCTTGATGGTGCAAGCCGGTTACTAGCTAAGCCCGCCCAAACCACGGCCAGCGTCCTCAGGCTCAACACTGGTGTACAACAAGCTGTACTGTAGTTTCAGAAACGGCAATTAGATCAATGTCAACAGCTCACAAACAAACACACAGCCACCAGGCGAGATTGAAAAGACACATCCTAGGTAAGGGGTTTTGTAGTGTTTCTGTTGGTTCAGAAAAGAAATGCATGTGCCCAGGCAAGAATAAACAAATTCTGTGAATAATTTGTTTGACTTGAGAGAAAGGAAGCCTGAGGGTTAGCCTGTGATCATCTCTCAAAGTCAAATACCTTCCAAAGAATCAGGAGCCCCTATTATAATCAAATGAGAACTAGGCTAAAGATCCTAGATCCACAGGGAAAATTGTTTTGTTTTGTCTTCCCAAAGAAAGCCACTGGACTCTTGAATTTAACCCTAGCTGGGTAGTAAGGCTTAGAAAGGCATGGAGTATCTGCATCACTCAACGGTGTATCCTCAGGGCTTGGGACTGAGTTCCAACTATGAATGAAAATGCCCATTCTGTGTTGCTTCCAGGGGCACAGCTATCCTCATACTCCCCTCTCTTTGTGTTATGGAGCTGATTCCCGAAAAGTCTGATGCCAATCTTCCCTTCTCTCTTAAGTGAGAAAATAAACAATAATATAAATCAGTGCCAATATTGCTTTTTAATTTTAGCTCAAGGAAGTAGAGCTCTGAACTATGATCATTTGAAATGACAAATCTGATTAATGTAATTAGCCAAAGCAAAGGATATGCAACTTTAAGCCATGAGATTTCTTTGACAGTGGGTTGATGGACCAGCCTCTCTTCCTTCCCTCTCTCCCTCTTTGCCTCCCTCCCTTCCTTCTTTCTTCTTTCTCTTTATAGTTCATAGTTTCCAATTCACTTTTTCAACATGGCATAGCTCAAGTATAAATGCACACATTTCTCTTTCACACTCTTTCCGGCTGTTTCCAACAATCCTCGTGCTAATAAAATGGCCCCCCACAGGCAGGAAAAACCCAAGACCCACTCTCTCCAATTGTGAGATACTTCAGCTGTGATGGTCTCCTGTTGGTTTGCTCAATTCAGTACTCGGTTTCCAGGACAGGTGTCACATTCTGAAATGTGAAGGTGCATGAAAGAAGCTGGTGTGCTTCCCCTGAACCATTTTCTTGGTGGCTGCATCAGACATTCACTGCCCTTCCCTGAAGCACCCATCAGGCCTTGGCTTAAATGTCACTTCCCTCAGGAGTCCTTCTCTTAGTGCCCAATGAAGTTTTGAGCCATGGATTTAAGGACCTTTAGCACCCACATGTCTCCTTCATAATGCTCAACTTATTGGGATGCATCTGTGTGTCTCATCTTATATCTTTGCCCATCAGAGAGCACTCAGCATACAGTAGGCACTTAACACATATGAGTTGAATAAATGAAAAATTGCACATGAACTTTGTCTTTGGAATCATAACTAGCATTACTGGAGGTTAATCATGTTTAGGTATGACACAGGTCATCCCACTTAATCTTTGCAACACTCTGAGGGTTGGCTGCTATTAGTATCTCTATTTAGCAGAGGAGGAAGCTGAGTCTTTAGGGCTGTAACACGCCCAAGGCCACGTAAGTAGTAAACGGCAGGGCTGAAGTACAAATTGTAGACTAGAACAAATGCCCACAACCAAAACAATCTTAGTTTCTTTGTGCTCTGCATTTGAGCTGACTCTATTGGGGGATCTATTTCTTCTTGCTCATGGCCAGAGCTGTTTTTGCTTCCCCTCTACACCTGATAGTCTGGAAAATTCTGTGACAGGATCATTGGCAAAGAGAAGCTTATTTTCTCCTCTTCCACCCTCAAACTGCTGATCTTGGCCATTGTCTAATTTTCTCCTCCAAAAACAGAAACTTCGGGAAATTACCTTGGCAAGAAAGTCTTTCTTAGCTCTCCCCCAGCAGCCCAAGTGTAGATGTAGCTGGCACTAGCAATGGAATTGAATTAAAACAAAAAACAAAAAAAAAACTACACTTGCTGAAGTCTGTTGAAAGGAGTGTTGGCTGAGAAGAGCTTGTACGTGAGCTGGGTGCTGTGGTGCTGTGGTGCTGTGGTGCGAGCCTGTAGTTGCAGCTACCTGGGAGGATCACTTGAGCCTGGGAGTTTAAGTGTAGCCTGGGCAACATACCAAGCCCCTGTCTCTTGATTTTTTTTTTTAAAAAAGCTTGTTGTATGTTGTATGTATACAAGGATGGTAGAAACTCGTAACAGAAATAATCAGCAAAGCTGGCACTTATTGATCACATTTCTCATACCAAGGACTATTATAAGCTTTTCATATATGTTGTGTCCTTACAATGACTCTATGGTGTGGTTATTACTAATTATCCTCATTGTTCAGATGTGTAAATTGAGGCATAGATAGATTACCTAACTTACCCATGGCATAGAGAGATTATCTAACTTACCCAAGAGATTATCTAATTTACCCACATAGCTAAAATGTAAATCTAATTGAGTTTGATTTAAGATGAAGAATAAAAGAGAGACATTTTTTAAAGACTGCCCAAGGATCTACTCTCCTTGCTCAACCCTTGTCCCCATAATTTGTGTTATATATTCAATTTCATCGGAAAATATCACCAACAAATTCTTGGGTCCAATCCTTTTAACACAGAGGTCCTATAATGTCTCAGCTTACAGTCTCCTTCTGCAGGGTTATTATTGTGGGTTCAGGCAACAATGGCCAGGGACCATGGAAAGCAGAAACCCAATACAACTCTCTTTCTACAGTCAACATGCTAAACCAGATCGTGGCAAACCTGTGGACTTTCAGGGTATGCCTTGAGGAGGGAGCTTGAGCTAAGTGGTAAAAGCTGGGTAGGAATCTACTGGGTATTCAAAGGGAAATGAAGACATTTCAAAAAAGATGGAGTAGCATGATTAAAGGCATGAAGAAGTAAGTGGTATTTGATATTATTGACTGGATGATATAATAAGCTTAGAGACAGTGGTATGCTGACATCTGCTTGTAATATCTTATACAATCAGATTGTCAAATTTTCAGGAATTTTGCAAACTGATTATTAAACAGCCATTATTTAAAGTTAAATTATATAAAATTACAACTAAATATATTATAAACAAATCATCACTAAACTAAACTAAACAAACTAAACTAAACTAAACAAACAAAACAAACTAAACATCACTAAACTAAACGAAATCATCACTTCCTAGTGATTTTACTGTATTTTATTGTTTATGCCCTTGAAGTTATCTACATCTATGTTATCTGTTTCGTAGAAATACCATTAACAGGTTTATATCCCTATCCCAAATTCTTGAGACCCTCAAAGTTATCTATATCTGTGTTATCTGTTTGGTAGAAATACTATTAATGGGTTCATATCCCTTATCCCATATTCTTGAGATCAGAAGTGTCTTGGATTTAGAGTTTTTCAGAGTTTGGAATATTTGCATTATATTTATTGATTGAGTATCCCTAATCTGAAAATCAGAAATCTGAAATGCTCCAATGAGCATTTCCTTTCAGCATCATGTTGGTGTGCAAACACTTCAGTTTTGGAGCATTTTGGACTTCAGATTTTTGGATTAGGGATACCCGACCTGTATTAGTGTGGTATTGCAGGTATCTTTCCACTGTGTAGTTAATAATTTTACATTGGTAGCTTAAAGTCAGCTGTGGTGAAGGCATTTACGCTACAGAAATAGGCAAATCCTAAAAATCAGTGCTTTTTTCCTGTCAAAGAGTTGCCTATTAAACATTTACCAGTACACCGTGGCTCAGAGGTGAGAAGGGATCAGGTATCAAAAGACATTGAATGCATTCCTGACACTTCAAACTGTAAACTCTAGAGTATTGGTTCTTGTATTAGCTCATGTTCCTGAAAAACCAGAGCCTATGGCCTGCATGAAGCAGGAGTTATTTACTGGGAATTGCAATCCCAGGGCAGCATGAGTTAGGGCACAGAGAGATGAGAGAGGAGGATGGATGCAAATACAAAGTGATGCAGTACCAAGCTGGCCACTGCTTCACAGCTCACAGTAGACACAGCCAGTTGTTCATTTCCAGACAGAGCCTTAGGTCAGCCTGCCAGAGGGAGGAGCAGGGAGGAAGTGTATCTGCCAGCTCCCTTCCATCCCATCTCCTCTTAATCAAAAGTTCTTCCCACCAGTTCTTCACCAGACTGACCTCACTCACATTTCTGGGCTGTAGGCTCAGAGGAAGCCAGATTCCAGCCTGCCCTGCAGTGGAGCACTTTGTGTGTATCAGAAAGTAGTGAGAGGTGCCAGGGCTCTGATGGTAGAAACAGGAAAAATCACGCAGGATCAGTTTCCACCCCAGAGAGAGGTAGACAGAGAGGCCATGAGAAACTGAGGGGTCACACGTGATGCCCATACAATTTTCAAACTTAAGGGTACAAAAATCTTATTTGCGGGAGCTTCCCCGAAGGTCGTTTTTCTGGGCTCATCTTGAGAATTCTGGGCCTTTAGAACTGGGGTTGGAGTCAGGGATTGTCTTTTCTCATGAGCATCCTGGGAGACTGAGTAATGGGGTCACTGGGCCGCATCAGTAGAGACAAAGGGGCCCTCACTTGTTTGCAAATGTCCTCATCCACCTGTGTTGTCTTCCTGTCTTCTGTCTTGTTACATGTTCTTTTCTAAAATCCCATTTAGATTCCTAGAATTCTGATCAAGTACTGTCCGTTTGCAGCTTTTCCTATGGCTTTCAGATTCTCTTGAGAGAGTCTTTTCCTCTGTCTCAGCATCTCTGATATAGCCCACGTTTTTCTACCTTTCTAATAAATGAGGATCTGGGAGATTAGGAAGAAGGACTCTAGAGACCAGCAGACATGGATATGGAACCCTCAACTTGATCACTTGTCTTTCAGATCCTCAGTTTCCTCATCTGTGAAATAGGGATTTTGGTTCCTACCTCTTGGGCTGTTTGGAGGATCTCATTAGGAAACCCTTCTACTGCAATCTGTGCAGTTGCTAGCTCATAGTAAGTGAACAGCACTTTAGAATCAATTATTCTTGGTTTGGTGGGTTTGTTTGTTTGTTTGTTTGTTTGTTTTTGAGAGGCAGTCTTACTCTGTCACCCAGCATGGAGTCCAGTGGCATGATCTCAGCTCACTGCAAACTCTGCCTCCTGGGTTCAAGCAATTCTCCTGCCTCAGCCTCCCGAGTAGCTGGGATTACAGATGTGCACCACCACACCTGGATAATTTTTGTATTTTTAGTAGAGATGGAGTTTCACCATATTTGCCAGGCTGGTCTCGAACTCTTGACCTCAAATGATCCACCCGCCTCGGCCTCCCAAAGTGCTGGGATTACAGGCATGAGCCACCACACACAGCCCTGGTGGTTATTTTTAAGTAGTGATGAGAGTGTTAAGAAATGACTATCTACTCACTGGAAGAGAACTGTAGAACCGTGATGTTTTTCTGCCATGCTAGACGCCCTTTCAAGAAGACAGAGGAAAGAACACTGAGAACTTCCAGCCTTCCCCTGGGCTTTCTTTGAGGCTGTGGCATTTTTGGGAGCGAGCTTGTACCTGGCAGCTTTCTGACCAGGCTGACTTCAGCCAGACCAGTGCACAGGCTCCGGGTGAGATGACAGACTGTGTTGTGGAGGCAATATGCTGAGGCGTCTCTTTGACAAAGGTGCTTTCTGAGCACAAACTGACTCCACGCTGTCTGCCTAAGCCTCCCCCAAAAGCAGGCATCTGTAACAGGAGAGGCATAAGGTTCCAGGAGCCTCCAGGGCTGCCTCACACCAGCCCCTCCTCTATGGGTCTCTGTCTCTGGGCCAGGGGTCCAGAGAGACCAGGCTCCATTGGAAGCCACTCAGCCAACTGCTGTGAATGCAGATTTCTCTGCCATGATGGAGAGGTGGCAATGGCCAAGGCCTTCCCTGGAGTTGCTGTGCCTTGAGGAATGGCTGCCATTCTCAAAAGAGACCCAGAGCTGTTGCCGAGGCAGAGCATCAGCATGACAGCTGGCATTTTTTGTGCACCTGCTGTGTGCCAGGCACATTCTCTTCTTCACTTAATCCTCTCAACTCTGCCAAGTTGGAGATATTAATAACCCATTTTGCAGGTGAGGAAATTAAGGTTCAAAGATCACACAACCTGGAAATTTAGACCCCAATTTGCCCATATCCCAAAGTTCCATGTTTTTTCAATTTTACCTCAGGGAAGTGTGAGGCCCTGGTCACAGCTTCCTGCTATTGCTGCCAAGTTGAACTGATGTGGCAAAATGGTGTCTGGTAGATTGGGATTGCAATGGCATTAGAATCATAGCTCTGGTCTCTCACGTGTCAACATTTACCAAGCCTCAGCTTTGCACCAGCCTTGAAGGTAAGTACTGTGAACATAACCACAAGGAGAAAAAAATGCCCCTCCCAGAAATCAGTCTGGTGGTAGCAAACCCAGTGGGAAGAACCCAGAACCAGCTGCCCAGCAAGGCCGGCTACGGTTAGTGAAGACAAATCATGAGAGTCAAGATCCTGTCCTGAACACCGAGGGGCCCAAGGGGGAGGGGAGCTAATTTTTGAGGAATTGAGAAAAGTGTTACAAAAGAAGTGAGACTTAAAATGAGACTTACGAAAAGATAAAGAATTCTCTTAGTAGCCAGAGATGGAAAATAGGTTTAAGAAGGGAGAACAGGTGGCTTATACCTGTAATTGTGTCACTTTGGAAGGCCGACATGGGAGGATTGCTTGAGACCAGGAGTTCAAAACCAGCTAGGGCAATATAGCAAGACCTCATCTCTACAGAACAAACAAACAATTAAGCTGGATGTGGTGGTGCACACCAGTAGTCCAGCTACTGGGAAGGCTGGACGATTGCTTGAGCCCAGGAGTTCGAGGCTTCGGTGAGCCATGGTTGCTGAACTGCACTGCAATCTGGGTGACACAGCAAGACACTGTCTGAAAAAAAAAGAAGAGAGAACAGCAGATGCCAAGGTTCAGAAGAACAAGGCAGCAGGATCATCTTCCCAGGAAGAGCCAGCATTTCCCGTTGTCCTGAGAGAAGGGTGCCACAGAATGACTGCTTGGAAGAGGGCAGGGGGGTCTTAGGACGGTTAGGTTTCAGGTCTTTATACCAAGCTAAGGAGTTTGTGTTTTATCCTCCAAAGATTTTGAAGGAGTATCTTCCTTAGAATGTCTATATATTAAAAAAAAATCACAGCTGTGTCGAAGCAGGAGGCAGAATTACATAAGGCCAGGCCCAGCCCTCTAATGCCAGGGATTGGCAGGAAATTTCCACAGAGGGCCAGAGAGCAAATATTTCTGTTTTCAGGCTATACTGTCTCTGTTGCAGCTACTCAAGCTACTCAGCTACTCTGCCATTATGGTGTGAAGCATCCGTGGATGATAGATAAATGAATGGGCATAGCATTTATTTATGGACACTAAAATTTGAACTTTATCTAATTTTCATGTGTCATTAAATACTATTCTTTTGACTTCAAAAAAATTGAAATGTAAAATAATTTTGAGCTCCTGGGCTGCACAAGAACAAACAGTGGGGATTTGACCCAAGTGGTCCCTAAAAGATAGTTATACAATCCAAGGAGGCACAGCTTCAGGAAGGGAAATGAGGGATTTAATTTCTGTTTCAAAAGGTCCTGGAGACAGAAGGGGCCACGTCTTTCTCACTTGTAATTGTTAGGGCCAGTTTGGGAATCTCATCAAAAAGGGGAGGGTGGGACTCAAGCTTGGTTATTCCTGTATTGCTTCCATAAATTACCCACAGGGCATGCACTTCTGCCATGAAAACAATTCAAGAAGGAAAGTGAAAGACTCCATATCAGAGAATGGCTACAAGGGAACCTGTTTCAAAACCAGAAATGATGCCTTGGGTGCCTCTTCCTGCTTGGCTTTCTGATGGAGAGGAGCATTGATGCTAGGTACAGTCTGACTCCAGTGGGGAGTCTGACTCTTTAGGGAATCTGGTGGGGAGATCCAGCATCTTTAAGGTTGTCCCTTCCTTGGGTGACCCCTCTTTGAATGGCAGAGGTGTAGTCTTAGGTACAGCAGTTCCTCAAGGAAGGAGACTAGGGTGAGGTCCTTGTCAACATTTTGTGGTTCCCAGTGTGTAGCTTCCAGAAAGAACCTGTGCATAGTAGGTGTTTGCTGCTCCCCATGCGGGGGATCTCTGCTGTCTGTGGGGCCACGGGGGCCACCAAAGGAACCACGGTCCTGGCTATGGTGGAAAGAGTCTGCAGTGGCCCCATATGCTGTGGTTCTGGGGGAGAGCTCAGTCTGGAGAGGTATTTCGTGAGCCATCTGTGCCAATCTCCCTGGGGGTCCTCTGGGTTCCTCTTCCCTTTACAATAACCTGCTTGGGAACCTACATACAGAAGAAATCTTTTATGTGCCTGAAATTTCAGGAGACTCTTCCTCTAGCCACAGATTAGATGGTGCAAAATCCTGCCATACCCAAACTAGGCAAATTCTACCCAGCAATAACAGGCGGTGAGATGGACAAAGGCAGTGAGTGAGATATCATGAGGCTCTACCTCCTCACAAGCATGAGGGTGATCCTGTCTGCCAGGTGGCCCTTGACTTCATTTTCTCTCCTTTTTGCATGACAATGCTCAGCTAGCTTCTGTTGTAGTCTGAAGAGCATCTGTCCCAATGGGTCACATGGTGAGCTGTTTCAATGTGAGATTTCGCAGGTTTTACTGACTGGAAGAGTCAAAGACCTGGGAGTGATGGAGACTCAGCTGACTTGGCCCATTTTGCAACTCATGGTGGACCAAGAGTTGAGAGTTTCTGTCTGTAGGGGTGTGTCTGTCTGTCTGTCTCTCTCTCTCTCCTTTCCCCCTAAGCTTTATGCAGGGGTGTCCTCTTTCCTAATCCCCCCTGAAGATCTTCATTATCAACTCTCTTTTCCTCCCTTTTCTCCTTACACACCATTTCTTTCATTCTAATATTAAAGTTCATTTTGGTAAATGGTCACCCATTCATCAAGCCGGGGGGTTATTAAACACTAGGGAGAGTACTGGGCTCCGCAGATGCCCTGGGGGAACAAAAGGGCTCAGAGTTTTCAGGATTTGGAGAGAGCAGTATGAGCTTGAGGAAAAGCTAGAGTGGCTGGAATACAGAGATGGAAGTAAAACATTAGTGACAGAAAGAAGCTTCTCCTGCCTCAGTTTATACTGCCAGCAAGGCTAGATAGATTGTCTTTGTGTAATATCTCAGTTAATTGGTGCTTAAATTCGTGAAATGGAACAATTTAGGAGGTCTGCTTTCCAGTCATTTTTAGGTGTCCTTTTTGACTTCCTGTATTTACGGAATGATCACTTCATAAGGTGCCATTATGGAAATGGCATTCCATCCCTAGATTCAGTCTGTAGGGTGATGGTCTTTAACTCTCTGGGTTAGTAGAAATCAGGACTGCTAGGAGGAGGAGACTCAGCTTCCTTTCCAGAGTGCTTTTTTAGATGCTGCAAGATGACCCACATTGGTGTCAGGCTTCGGACAGACAAAATGGAACCAAAGGGGATCATTTTCAAGTGAGTGTCTATCCGAAAGGGAGGTTTCCACACTGAGGACATGGCCAGTGTAATTGAAGCTGGGCTTCACTGGCCATGCCAAGGGCCAGGCAGAGAATCGATTCAGTTCAGTCCCTTGCTGAAACCACACAAGTTCTTCACCTTGAATTTGACATTAATGACCTGCAGTTGTTGAGGAACGTAGAGCTCTAGCTTGCCTTCACAGACAGTATCTTGTGGCTTTCTTAAAGGATAGTGGCTGTGCTGCAGGGTGTTCTGTCCCAGCCTGGAGTGGAGCTGATGTTAGGTGTTCTGACCTTGTATCATTTCCCCAGCTGGAAACAAGGCATTCTTCATAGCGTCGACCTCATGGGGCTGTTCTGCTCAATGAGCTGATGTATCACTCAGCACTCTGCACTATGTTGGGCACGCCATGACTGCTCAGGAAATGCCACTGGACACTCTTGCAGTTGTTCCTGTTGCTCGTCACCATCATCCTTTGAAACAGATCCCATTAACTATATGTATGCACTTTGCATACATTAGCTCATTTAATCCTTGCAACTATCCTTCAAAGGAGGTAATGATATCCTTGTTTTACAGATGAAGAAACCAGGCTAGAAAAGTGTTTGTCTGGAGTAAGGGGGAGAGTAACGATGTCTTAAAAAAATAATAATACATGCTAATGTAGAAGATGTCACCATCCCAGAGGTGCGCAGAATAACTAGCTAGTGAATACCCTTCTTTTATTTTTTGTGTAAGTGTGTGTAGAGGCTTAAGGAGCAGAGGCAAGAAGAGAAGACTTACCCTCTCTGCCATGCTTCAGGTTACCTTCTGGTGTGTCTGCCACTCTCTCTGGGACTCAGGGTCTTTTTCTATGTAGTGTCTTGCCGTGAGTCCATGAGTATGGTGGGTAGGTATCTGCTGGGCAGGTATTCAATGGGCATTGCCTCCCTGGGGAAGTCTGCAGGGAAGCTCTGAAGAAGGCAGAAGGAACAGAGCTCCATGGATCCATCCACAAAATAAAACAAGGGTTTTCAGAAAAACACAAGACTCTTCATCATCAATGCCATCTATGCACCCATGGAGTAATTAATGGTCATCAACGGTATCATGCTAGAATACTTTCTTGTAGAATTGTTTCATAGTGTATCTTTAAATCCAGAGATTGAAGACCAACCAACCAATGTGTTTCTCCCACATATAAAGCTGTTTTTTCCTTGTTATATCTTAAGCTTCTTTTCTCTCTGAATCTGAGGTATGAGTAATTCATTACACAATTGGATTTTATGGTTTGTTTATGCTGATTCCAATTACAGAATAAATGACTACCTAAAGCTTTAAAAAAACTAATGAAAAAACAGACATCAATCAAGAACATTTATGAATAAAGACTTTAAACATCCGTACTAGAAATATATATGATATTTAGGAATAGATCTGAAAAGACTTATGTAATGTGTTTTAATCAAATCTTGAAGAGAAATTGACCAATAAATCAAATCTTGAAAAGAAATTGACCAATAAATCAAATTTGGAAAGAAAGTGACAGATAAATCAAATCTAAAAAAGAAAACAACCACTATATCAAACCATGATATGTTTATTAAAACAACAGATCTCAGTTTTTTTGTGTGTGAACCTGTTTCTTTGCTGAGCCCATGTATTAGAAATATATTTAGGAAACAGCCTTCTTATACCATCGATGCTATTCTCTCTCTCTCTCTCTCTCTATCTCTCTCTCTCTGTCTCTCTCTCACACACACACACACATGCACACACACACACATGGAGATAGTTTGCAAATGAAAGCAGTGAGTTTGCTACAGAGGACACAGAGGAGAAAAAAGATCAATTGTAGACAAATATCCAGTATTGGACTTATTTTCATGTGATGCCTGGGATTTATGCTATATGGTGGCTTATATATAAAGCATTCTTATGACACAGGCCTTTAAAGACTTCAGATCCAAGGTAGACCTAATGAATCTTAATCTTTCACAGTGAATTGGGTTATATCAATTCCAGAGGGAACTATTTGTTGCATCTATATAGCAATATACAGGATATGATATTTCAGTTGCTTTACGATTAACTTTTAGGGGTTTCTACAAAGGTTTTTTTTTAGTATATTTTTAAGATCAAGTCAAGTGTGTCAGGGGTTGGGTGTGTGCGTGTATAAATCTGGATGCTTGTATAGACCTAGAATACAGGTTAAACATTCAAATGATCTTTCAATTAACTGATTGTATGTGTGTGTGTGAATGTGTGTGTACAGGTTCGGGGGATGTAGATACATGGAGGTGTCTGTGGGTACGTGTGTGTATGTGTGTACAGGCAAATGTGTATAGGAGTATGTGTGTGTGTATGTGCGTGTGTAGATACAGTAGTGTGTATGGGTATGTGTATAGGAATGTGAGTGTGTGTAGGGGTGTGTGTAGGGGTGTGCATGGAGGGATGTGTGTTTGTGTATCTGTTTGGAGTAGACGATGTTTCCATGTCACCAAGTCCATCCCTGCACCGTCTGTCTCATTGCCTCCCCCAACAGTGCTAGATACATCTGATTTCAGAAAGGAACTTTTCAAAGAAAAAGCTTCAAACTCGTATGCATGTCCTATGACCATGTCTGGCACTTACCAACACAGAGGTGAATTAAAATGTTCTGTCATCACCCCCAAATTTGCACTTTCAATTGTCACATAGTATATCCTAATATTTGGCTTAGAAAATGATGTTCACTGTATTTAGATTCCTCCTTAATCAGTTTCCAATTCATAAACATGTCATATAAGTCCATCCTCCCACTGTAATTTCCAATAATTATATTAATAATTGGTCAGTTGTTGGGTTAAACTCTTTATGTGCCTTTTCTCTTTGGGTCCCACATATGCACACGAGGCAGGGGCTCTTATTTTTCCCATTTATATAGGCGGAAACTGAGGCAGAAAAAGAAAGCAAGCTCCCTGTCTTGCTTGACTAGACCATGTTGCACCTGATACCAGCAATCACATAAGAGATAGAGTTTAGAGCCAACTTCTTCCTTCTTCAAAGAATGAGTTAATCTGTCCTGATGTAAGCCAACTTGTTTTTCTTAAGCCCATAATAATTTTATATGAAATGGAATAGGTGTAGCTGTGGGAAATTTCCATAAGGATGAACGCTTCTGCTTTCCACGTTGAAAACCATCTTATCACTTCCTACATTTTCAAAATTGTCAAAAATTTCTATCTCTTCTCCCAGCCCAAGTCACTCGTTCATAAAAAGTGGCATAAATTAGGTTATATGACTGGAAAGTTTATTCCCTAAAACTAGTTTCAGGATGGAGTCTATAATATCCCACTCTGAAAAAAAAATTCTCTTATTGATTTTGATTTTCATTTGGGTTACCAATCAATAGTGTTTAAATTAAGATGACTGGGGTTATTTTATAAGGTGGACATAGATCTGTTCTCACAATGATAGAACTTGTTTGTCCTTTATCCAATAAAATCAAGTTTTAAAGTTCATCCCATCTCTTTAACCTTTTGATGATGTTGGTAACACTCATACCACATTTTGTTTATTTTTTCCAACGTAGTGATATATTTTATTTTATAATTTATTATTTATTTTTAATGGACAAAAATGTATATATTTATGGTGTATAATGTTTTAAAGTATGTTTACACTGTGAAATAGCTAATTAATTAGATTAATTAAATCAAGCAAATTAAAATATGCATTACCCCACATACTTATTTTTTTCTTGGTAGTGAAAACACTTAAAATCTACTCTCTAAGCAAGTTTGAAGTATACATTGTTATTAACTATAGTGACCAGGTTGTATAATGAATTTCTTGGACTTATTCCTCCTCTCTAATTGAAATTTTATGTCCTTTGAAAAACATCTTCCCCACTCCCCATCCCCTGGCTTCTGGTAACCACCATACTACTCTCTGCTTCTATGGGCATCCATATTTTAAAATAGCTTACATAGAAATACTTTGAATTTTAATATTGAGATCAAAGATAGACCAAAAAATAAGATGCCTCTGTGGGGGGGGGGGGGGGGTTGCAGTGATACTTACAAAAATTTCTGGTAAATTTTGCAATGTCCACGATTTTCTATTGAAATCATTTTTTTTTTCCAATGGCTTGTGAAAAACTGGAATTCTGCATGGGGTCCAGCTTCATAGGCATGCAATGTGTGCAGTTGTACTTATGCTCAAATGGGTGCCACACTTGATTTAACATTCTGCTGTCCCCTTGAATCTCTTGATACTTTTTGAACAAGGAACCTTGCATTATCGTTTTGCATGGGCCCCCTCAGTTCTGCAGCATGTCCAGTTCTGCATTCCCCACCTTTCACTCAGTACACAGACACTGTGTATGTTCTCCAAGCTTGATTTGTGGGAAGTTGAGGTCCAAAACAATGTCCTGTGTCTGAGTCTACTTTGTAATGCATGTTCTGCCCTTTCTCACTTTTTTTTCCTCCACATTATTTAAGGATATAATTTAGAACCATGGCGGGAAAGATTCAGAGATCATCTATTTAATATTCCCGGAGTTAAGAAGGAAAACAAACAACAGAAATGCATGCTGAGTGTCTTCTTGGAAAGTGGTGAAGGACACCATCCTGGCCTGAGGGAGCCAGTGGTCCCTGACCCAAGATTGCTTGAGTTCATACAGAACCACCTCAAGCCCCATGAGGCTTAACTTAGCAATGGCCAAACATGAAAGTCCTGTCTAAGGATCAGTCCCTCGTTATTAGGTTAGCACCTCTTTCTGTGACTTCAGTTTTACCAAACATGAGTGAATGTAAGTAAGGTGCCATATCAATACATAAAATAATATTTTAGTATTTTGTCTGTTGCTATTGACATTTTTTTTTTTTTTTTTTTTTTTTGAGACAGAGCCTTGCTCTGTCGCCCAGGCTGGAGTGCAATGGTGCAATCTCAGCTTACTGCAAGCTCCGCCTCCTGGGTTCACGCCATTCTCCTGCTCAGCCTCCCGAGTAGCTGGGACTACAGGTACCTGCCACCATGCCTGGCTAATTTTTTGTATTTTTAGTAGAGACGGGGTTTCACCATGTTATCCACGATGGTCTCGATCTCCTGACCTTGTGATCCACCCAACTTGGTCTCTCAAAGTGCTGGGGTTACAGGCGTGAGCCACCATGCCCGGCTGCTATTTACATTTTTATAGGAAAAAAATAATGATGGAATATCATTTAGGGAAATAAAATTTTGAAATCACTCAAAATCCCTCCATCTCTACATCAGTGCTGTCCAGTAAAACTTTCTGTGCTGATGGACTTTTCTAGATCTGTGTTGTGCAATGCAGTAGCCATCTGCCATGTGTGATGACCGAGCACTTGAAATGAGGCTAGTGTGTCAGGAACTGAAGGCTTAGTTCTATTTAATTTTAATTAATTTAAATCTAAATAGCCATATGTAGCTAGTTCCTACTGTGTTGAACTGTAAATTTAATAGTTGCTCCTCTTATTTTAGTGTATATTCTTTGATTCTCTGTGCAAACTTTCCCCCCCATGGTTGACCATATCATACCACTTGTTGGGGTAGCTTTTTAAAACTTAATTTTACAAACATTTTCCCATTTTTAGTCTAGCATTCAAAGATGGGGGTGTCTCTTGGTGTCTGTCTCTCTACCTTGGTACAAGAAAAGAGGGCCTGGGCCAGGTGCGGTGGCTCACACCTGTAATCCCTGCACTTTGGGAGGCCGAGGCGGGTGGATCACGAGGTCTGGAGATCGAGACCATCCTGGCTAAAACGATGAAACGCCGTCTCTGCTAAAAATACAAAAAATTAGCCGGGCGCGGTGATAGGCGCCTGTAGTCTCAGCTACTGGGCAGGCTGAGGCACGAGAATGCCGTGAACCCGGGAGGCGGAGCTTGCAGTGAGCCGAGATCGCACCACTGCACTCCAGCCTGGGCGATAGAGCGAGACTCCGTCTCAGAAAAAAAAAAGAAAAGAAAAAGAAAAGAGGGCCTGGAAATTGTTCAGCTGTAAACATCGCATTGACCCTTGGCCACCGTTGAGGAGCACCATATTATGTTACCCAGAACGTGGGGCATTGAGACAAAGGAAAGGAATTTTGTGACTGAGCGCTTCTGTCCTGCCCGCAAAGGCTTTGGAAAGGTGGGACTGCCCGCCATCTTGAGAACATCCAGACATTTGTTGAACATCCGCTAGGTGTCTACCACATGCTCTTTGTGTAAGTGGCTCTTGTCATCTTGGCAGAAAGCCTCTACTGTGGGCACCATTCCCATTTTGTGTATGAGATAAGTGGGAAGGAGGCACTTGACCAGGGTCATGGTGTCTGACCGGGATTGGTCCCCAGTTCTCCCTGGCTTAAAATCCCATTCTAGCTACACTCTTGCCTGTCTCCAAGATACTGGGGAATCATATGGACAGACCCAGCTAGCATGGATTGCGCCTACCTTTGTCTCTTATCCTTTTAAATGCCTGAGAAAAATCTGCTTTTATTACTATGTTATCACTCTTCATGATGTTACCACGAATGTTCCCACTTTGTCTAGTGAAATGCAAAACTCAAAATGATGTGGTTCTGCTTTTAAAAGGCTTAACATTTACTGTTTTTTTATTGTTTATGTGATTGTGAGAGAGGGATGGAGAGAGAAAACATAACTGCACATACACACACGTGTGCATGCACACACATACGCAATCCTGTAAGGTCACACAATGGGATAATTTCTTTACTATTATAGGTCAGATGTGCTAGCTTATGATATAAAAACCACCCAGAGTCTAACTTATGTGGAAACCAACTGCCTTGACACTCCTTTCTTAAAGTCTATCATGATCTACTAGCCATGGTCACTGAAGATTAACCAAGGCCAGGGGCAGTTCAGTGAATTGCTATGGGGTTGAGGTATGAGTCCCAAAGGGGAAGGAAGCTAACCCCTCCCAGTCCAGGAAACCCAGCTTGCCCATCAGTGCACGAGCCCCAGAAAGTCCAAGCTTGCAAGATTCTCCAGGCCAAGAGCAGCTTTGCTAAGGTCATCAGATCTGGCCACTGTACCCAGAGTGGAGACCTCTGATTGGAGGGGAAGGAAGAGCAGTTCCCTCTTTCTTTCCCTGCTTCCTTTTGTTATCCAAGGGCCTCAGAGATGTCTGGGGGGTGGCTGGGGGTAACGTGATTTGAAACTCCGCCATAGGCCATGTCCCTGGGGCCACTGACCCCTGTTGCTTGGGAGACACCAGCCTGGAAGCTGGCCTTGACTCTATCTAATCCAACAGGCACTTACTCACCACGTGGCATGGTCCAAAAATAACACGCACCAGGGGGGCCTTGGGGACACCAGACCTAGCTAGCGAGAGGCCACCACTGGCTGAGAACCGCTTTCCTGTTTGCGTTCCTGCCCGGAGGCTTCGTGGAGCTCGCTTGGACTTCCTGTTTCCTCCTCCTTCCAAAGTTCCCATTCGCTCCCCTCTTCAGCTGCACAGGACTTGATCCAGGAGCCCCGTGTCCCAGCAAGGATGGTCACCTGCCGCTGAATTCTCATTCGCAGGTGGAGGAAATTGTCACCAAAGACTGAAATGCTTGGAGTCAGGAGAACTGGGACCAACCAGCTCAGCTTTTTATTCCAAAGCCTAACTCATCCCTTGAGGAAACTGAGCAAATGCCACAATCTGAACCTGTTTTTTAATCATTTAAAACCCTAGTAGTAACTGGGCTTGTTGGCTCATGTCTGTAATCCCAGCACTTTGGGAGGCTGAGGATGGTGGATCGCTTGAAGTGAGGTGTTCAAGGCCAGTCTGGCCAACATGGTAAAACCCCGTCTCTAGTAAAAATACAAAAATTAGCTGGGCGTGGTGGTGCCTGCCTTTAATCCCAGCTACTGAAGAGGCTGAGGCAGGAGAATCTCTTGAACCCGGAGGTGGAGGTTGCAGTGAGCTAAGATTGCACTCCAGCCTGGGCAACAGACTGGGACATCATCTCAAAAAAAAAAAAAACAACAAACAAACAAACAAACAAAAACTAAAAAAACCCTAGTAGCTTAGCTGGTAACAAGGGCCCTGGTAGAACCTTGTCTGAATTAGGGTCTCGTCTTTCACCAGCTGTATGAACTTGGCCGTATTACGTATTGTCCTAAGCCTCAGTTTCCTTATCCTTAAAAGGAGAACAGCTCCTGTGTAGCAGCATTTATTATTATTATTATTTTTTCTGGTGGTTTGGGAAGCAGGTACTACTGTGCCTAGAGTCCCTCCCAGGGACTGACGCAGGCTCCTTCAGCCCTGCGCATGACTGCCTCACTCAACAAGGGTTTGGGTTACGGGTACAAATATTTTCTGCATGAACAGGTGCATAGTCTGACAGTTGTGAGAGGACTTTTGGAGGTGATGAGACAGAATAATTCCAACCAAGATGATTTCCCTTAAATCAGGAACGTGTGGTTGCTGTAAACGCATGAGGTGGCTTAGAGTACAATAGCAGTCGTTGAAGAAGCAGCAGTAGTAACAGTAATGGTAAAAGTAATTGTGATAGCAATAATTATAGCACTATTAGATTAGTATAGTAGTGGTAATGTCAGTAGCAGCAGCTCTAGTAGTAACAGGAATAGTGATAGCAGTAATCGTGTCAATAGTAGTAATGGTAGCAACAGCAGTAGTAACCGTAGTAGTGTGATGTAGTGCTAAAAATAGCAGTTGTAGTAACCGTAGTAAATAGTAGTAGTGATAGTACTAGAGGTAATAGCAATAGTAGTAGTAGTGATAGTACTAGCGGTAATAGCAATAGTAGTAGTGGTGATAATCGTATTAATGGTAAAAGTACAGTAGTAGCAGTAAAGAGTAATAATTAACCTAGATTGTGCACTGCAGATGCCGCTAAATTTTTTCACAGACCAACTCCTTTACTTTTCCCAAATAACCCTAAGATAGCTTTTTCCCCACATGTCAGAGAAGAGGGTGAGTCCTGATGCTCATATTTGGATACTGAATTGTTTATTTCCAGCCTGTGCCATGAAAAATTCGATCTACATTGTCAACCTCATTAGACCTTCACAAGGTCATCTGCCATCTCCCCGGCATGCACCGGGAAGCAGACCCCCAGCAAAGTGGTCTGGCTTCCCACAGAGGTTCCTAGCCAGTTGACCATGCCAATGAGCATTGTTGACGATGAGCAGGGTGGGGTGCTGATGGGAGAGGAAGCCCCTGTGATGGACCCAGTCCTCCAGCTGGCTTCGTCTGAGCTGGCCAGTGAGTCTTTTGGTGCGTGGATGCCCTTGTCTTCAGAGTAACTGATCTCGCTGGGAGGCTGAGTGGTTGAAGCGTTGGAATCAGGTTTGTTTGGTTCTCATGGTTCTTCTGGGAGCCAGTGACACCAGAGCTCAGGGACTTCAGGGAAGCAGAGTTACTGAGCTCTCATGCCCTAACTGCAATCTCGATGTGTCTGGAGATGGCCTCCCTGGGGATTACAAGGAGGTGCTGTGTTCCATCTAGTTGGCCAGCTTTTTCTCAGAGTCTTCATCACCTAACCTGTCTAATAATCCCACCTCATTCCTTTACAGCCTCTGGTCCTCCACCTGCCTCGGTGGCTGCATGCTCCTATGGTGACCTCTTGGGGATCCTTTTGGCCCTGACTCTACCACTGCAGTCTCAATTCTTCCCCTTAGCAGGGACAGCTCACAAATGAGGCTCCTCCCAGCAGTGGGCTTCAGGAGAGACTCACCTGGCTATGTTTGCTTAAAATATATATATATATTTTTTGTTACAGAAATCATCTCATACTTACAGTAAAGGATATAGGAAAAGCTAAAAATCACTCATAATTTCATCAGAGAAAAAAATCACCATTTTTACCTTGGAGAATCTTTTTGCAATAGATTTTCAATGCACACATGCCTCAGAGTGTCTGACATGATTGTGATCATGTGGCATTTAGACAGGCATGCATCTTGCATTTTTCCGTTTAGCACTAGGCTATGTGTAATTAACATTATCCAAAGCTGCGGAATATTATACTTTATGAATGAAACTATTTAATTATCAAACTATTATTGGATGTTTAGATTGTCTCCATTTTTCCTGTTACAGATAACACTATATTGAACATCTTTGTAAATCTTAGTCTGAATCTCTGATTATATCTTTATTATAAATGTTCACAAAAAATTATTATAGTTAATTTTAAAACTTTCTTTTCTTTCTTTCTCTTTTGTTTTGTTTTATTTTGTTTTGGTTTGTTTTGAGGTGGAGTCTCGCTCTGTCACACTGGCTGGAGTGCAGTGGCGCGATCTCGGCTCACTGCAACCTCCACCTCCTGGGTTCAAGTGATTCTCTTGCCTCAGCCCCCTCTAGTAGTTGGGATTACAGGTGCATGCCACCAAGCCCAGCCAATTTCTGTAATTTTAGTAGATACAGGGTTTTACCACGTTGGCCAGGCTGGTTTAAACTCCTGCCCTCAGGTTATCCACCCGGCTCGGCCTCCCAAAGTGCTGGGATTACAGGCATGAGCCACCACACCTGGCCTAATTTTAAAACTTAATGCATATAATAAGATTGCTTTCCAGAAAGACTGAATTAGTTTATACTACCACAAATACCACAGGAGATACCCAGTTTCACTGTAACTACCTTATTAGAATTATTCATTTTACGAAACTTTCTTTCATAGTCAAGCAAAATGATGTCTTTGTATTCATCTTTGTCTACTCTTGAACATTTTTCTGTATTTTTATTTATGGCCGTTTTTGTTCCTCCTTCCATGAATTGTCTGTTCTTTTCCTTTTCTACCTCATCTTGTTTTTCAAGAGTGTTTGTATTTTCCTGGGTGATTTCTTTCTTTCTTTCTTTCTTTCTTTCTTTCTTTCTTTCTTTCTTTCTTTTCTTTCTTTCTTTCCTTCTTTCTTTTGAGACAGAGTCATGCTCTGTCACCCAGGCTGTAGCGTAGTGGTGTGATCTCAGCTCACTGCAACCTCCACCTCCTGGGTTCAAGTGATTCTCCTGCCTCAGCCTCCCGAGTAGCTGGGACCACAAGCATGTGCCACCATGTTCCCGGGTGATTTCTCCCAGCAATTTATATCTCCCAGCAATATATAATGGAACAATATTTGTGATAAAATTTCTTCCATGTTTATCTCTGGCCTTTTAATTATAGTTATATTTTTACATGTATAATATTTAGTTTGTAAATAAAATGTAGTCAGGTTTAATATTCTTTCTTTGCTTTAGTGTTTGAAAAGATTCCATAAGCATCAGTTAATTCTTCCCCCATACGTTCTTCATTTTTATGGTTTTTATATCGGACATTTAAATATTCAGTGCATTTAGAATTTATTTGGGTATTTCACATGAGATGCTGACTTAATTATTTTTATATAAATCACCAGTTTTCTAACAGTGTTTGTCAAAAGAAGCCTTCCTTTCTCTAATGGTTTGTATATGCATCTTGTACTGTGCTTTAATTTTACACACACAGAAACGTTTCAGGGCTATTTTACTTCACTCATCTATGTATTTGTTGATTCTTATAATAGGACAGAACTCTTTTTTATAGTTTTATGATAAATTTAATATCTGCTATAGTGATCATTCTTCTCATTCTTTTTCAAAATTGTTTTTGAAGTGAAAAGGAAAAATAATGCCTTTTAATTTTCTTTCTTGGTGCAGTATGTAGAATAGATTTCACACTCTGCACTCTGCAGCCAGACAGATAAAGACTCAAATTCTGACTTTTTAGATCATTAATTATAGAACAAAGTTATTTTATCCACTGGAGATTCAGTTTACGCGTCTGTGAAATGGGGTTAAATAGTATCCATGTCACATGCATACCATGAGAACCTACATCAAGCCAGGAATTCAGGGCCTGAAATATAGAAGGTGCTCAATCAACGGCGACTGTCATTCTGAGGTTCAGAGGTTTCACATTCTATCTGTGACCTCGTCTGGTGAGTAAAAAAGATAACAGCTGTCTCACTGGCACCCAGGGTCCCTGGGTTTGAATTTTGCTGCTTTGACATTTCAAGGTGGTGGATCTCATGGCATCTGAAGTATTTCTAGGAGCCATCTGTTCTGAAGTTCATGTGCAGCAACCAGCAACCTGTTACTAATTGAAAAAGACTGATGGGGAAAGAACCACAGAGCGGAATTCTAGGCAAAGTAACATCCTCCTATAGCCAGGTTCGGTCAGGAGCATAGGCATGAGTCTAGGCTTGAAGACTCAGCCCCACGAACTTAGAGCTGTGTGGCTTTGAATGGGTCACTTAACCTTAGTGCCTTCAGCTGTAAAATGGGCATTGCAATAGTGCCTTCCTTTTGGAATTCTTGTGAAACATATACATGATTGTGAACATAAAACACTCATCAAAATGCCTGGTACTGCAAGTACTCGATGACTATTAGAGGCTAATGATGATGATGCTTTCATCAGTATCAATGTGTATTTAGATATACTTTTGTTGCAGCCTCACAAAGGAAAACCAGGAAACTTCGAGGTTGGAACAGGATGTTCGAGTGTGACTCTGTGCTATCTCAAAGCAGATATGAACTGAGAATAGATTCACCAAATGACCCACTTTATCATTCAATAAAATGTGCTGATCTGGCAGTTGAGTATGTAGTCTTCCCAGGATCTCACAGACGTGCAGACATTGTGAGCTTCTGGGTACATGTGCACCCACACATACACACACACAAACACACTGTACAGATGCCTGATGCATGTGTCTAAGCCTATGGTATACATAAAAGGTCTCTCTACTGACACTATCATGAAATAGTCATCCCTTAGTATCTGTGGGGTAATTGGTTCCTGGACCCCCCTCCCATACCAAAATCCATGAATGGTCAAGTCTCTTACTTAAAATGGTGTAGTAGGATTTGCATATAACTTACACACATCTTCAGATATACTTTAAATTTTCTCTAGATTACTTATAATAACTAATACAATGTAAATGCTATGTAAACGGGTGTTACTCTGTACTATTTAGGGAATAATGACAGGGAAAAAAAGTTCTCTATGTGTTTAGTACAGACGCAATGATCCTTTTTAAAATTTTTCTCAATATTTTCTTTTATTTTTTTTCAAGATGGAGTCTAGCTCCATGGCCCAGGCTGGAGTGCAGTGGTGTGATCTGGGCTCACTGCAACCTCTGCCTCCCAAGTTCAAGCGATTCTCCTGCCTCAGCCTACCAAGTAGCTGAGACTACAGGTGTGCACCACCATGCCTTGCTATTTTTGTACTTTTAGTAGAGATGGGGTTTCACCATATTAGCCAGGCTGGTCTTGAACTCCTGACCTCAAGTGATCTGCCCACCTCGGCCTCCCAAAGTGCTGGGATTACAGGCATGAGCCACCATGCCCAGACCTAATTTTTCTTAATATTTTCAATTCCCATTTGGTTGGATCCATGGGTGGGGAGCCCACAAATATGGAAGGCTGACTGCATGTGCCTTTTGTTGTTGCTGTTGTTGACTGGCAGAAATTGGCAGTGAATTCCATGTTCTAAAATTTCATGGACTCTGCCTGGGCCAAAGTTTTATAAAAAGTAGGTTGACTACCAGTTTTGGTAAGTACCGCCTTATATCTATATCATGTTGAGTATAGCACTAGGATCATGAAGTCTCATAGCTAGAGAAAGGGTTTATCTGTCTGGTTAAGTATTTACCGAGCACCTATTGTCTGCATAGCATGCAGAACCAAACATAATTGGACATAATCCTGATTCTATAAATACTGCCAACTGTGGGAGAAAAGAAAATAAGTGGATGATGAATACGCAACTCTGTCCTTGACTTCATGGCGGTATCACATATAGCTAAACTATTGCTTCTAAAGCTGAACTAAAGTAGCAACGCAGCCGGGTGTGGTGGCTCATGCCTGTAATCCCAGAACTTTGGGAGGCCAAGGCAGGGAGGTCAGGAGTTCAAGACTAGCCTTGCCAACACTGTGAAACCCTTTCTCTTAGCTGGGCATGGTGGCACGTGCCTGTAGTCCCAGCTACTCAGGAGGCTGAGCACTCCTACTCAGGAGAACTGCTTGAACCCAGGAGGCAGAAGTTGCAGTGACCGAGTTGTCACCATTGCACTCCAGCCTGGGCGACAAGAGCAAAACTCTGTCTCGGAAAAAAAAAAAAAAGAAGAAGAAGCAATGCTTGATGCTATCTTCAGTCCTTTATGAATAATGCATATTATAGACAAGTGGGAAAAATGGTGTTAATACTTTCTAATATTTCCTTTCCTTCCTGGATCCAAAGATATTTTCACACACCTGTTGACCACTCAGCACGGTACTGTAATTTGCCATGACCCATAAAACAAGCAGAAGTGGCAAGTGTGATTTCTGGGTGGAAGCACTGAAAAGTTAGTACGTGATTGCCTAAGGTCTCTTCCGCTGCTCTGGAAAATAAGGAAGCTACATGTTAAGATGATAGTATCAGAAAACCGAGGCGCCATCCACAGCCAGTCTCTGAGTAACTCTACAGTGTGAAAAGCAATGTCTACATCTGTCTCTAGGGACTTGCAATAGAAATTCAGCGTGAATAAGAAGTAAACCTCTGTCAGTTAAAGCCACTGAGATTTGTGGGTGGTTTGTTAGAGTCAGAGAGCTTCACCTTTCCTGGCGGATTCAAAATGCAGAATTGATAAATTGACTTTGTCCTAAGTAAGTCAAGGAAGGTTTCACCAAAGAAGGTCAAAATCTTTGAGCAGGATTTTGATGTAAGAGCAGTTTACCTAATCCTCAAAGGAAGCTTACAAAGGAGGGGATATTTTTGTTGTTGTTATCATCATCACCAACAAATGAGAAAAGTAAAATTGAAGCTGAGAAAGATGAAGCGGTTGGCCCACACTGTCCAGAGAGGAACCTGGGATCAAATTTTGGATGTTTCTTTCCAAATCTGCTTTCTTTCTTCTAGTTCTAGACCCTTACAGTCAGTACACTGAAGAGGGTGTGCCTGACAAGTGGTCACAGTTTTCTTTTCTTTCTTTCTTTTTTTTAAATTATACTTTAAGTTCTAGGGTACATGTGCACAACATGCAGATTTGTTACATATGTATACATGTGCCATGTTGGTGTGCTGTACCCATTAACTCGTTATTTACATTAGGTATTTCTCCTAACGCTATCCCTCCTGCCTCCCCCCATCCCATGACAGGCCCCGGTGTGTGATGTTCCCCACCCTGTGTCCAAGGTAGGTGATACTGGCAGTATTCTGTAAATCACAGGTTTGGTGGATAAAAGGATATTGCATGTAATTCATCAACACTCACCTGTATGTGAGTGCTTAGCTTTGGGGCATTGCATTCCAGGACAGCTTTCTGACACTATTTTTGGAGTGAGACTCCAGGCTTTTAAATTCAGATGCCCAGCTGGCCTAAGTCCTGTATTCCCAAGAATAAAACCACACGGTAATGCGGTGAGGTAGAAGGAGACACAGGAGGAAGAACCAAGAGTGTGCGTGACACCTAACTTTATTTTAAGTAACAGAAAAAATAATAAATGACATTTGGATTCTGTTTTCATTGAAAGGTGTAAACCAAATTTACACTCTACTTCAAAGGTAAGGAAGAAATCTCCTTGGATGTT
Organism: Pan paniscus; assembly: GCF_029289425.2. Lineage (NCBI taxonomy): Eukaryota > Metazoa > Chordata > Mammalia > Primates > Hominidae > Pan > Pan paniscus. The sequence continues at coordinate 89,272,959 of NC_073267.2, read as the reverse complement.
CACAAGCTGTACTTCTGAATAGCCAATGTTAGGCCAGTTGCCTAGGCAAGTAGATTCTGATCTCTTTCCTCAAGGGATTGTAGTTTACAATATAAGCAGAGTCAAAGGGCTCTTGTAAGATGAGCTTGTAGTATGGGGACAGTGAGGCCTTCAGGTGAGCTGGGGGGAGCATGAACAGAAGGGCATGAATTTCCCAGGCTTTCCTTGCCCTCTCTTGTCTCTGGGCACCCTGGATCTTGCCACTACCTTGCTTAGTGCACTGACATTAAGCAGTTATTGTTTTGATGGCAACAGAGGAGGGAGAATGTTATTTTCAAAGGAAGGACATCACTGGATAAGAAAATTCATCTCTCCACATCCTCACACGCAGAGCTAATCGGCTGGGAGGTGGCACAGAGGTCACTGGGAGGTGGCGGAGAGGTCACTGGTATTGAAATAAAGGTGACGGGAAGTCAGGAATGGATCTCTGTTATTTTGCCCCCTAGCAGACTTTCTCCTTCAGTTTCTGGAATTCCTACCTCCGGACAAAAGTTCGGGTTATGAACTAGAGGGACAATGAGGGGATCTGAACAGATGTCATACTTTCCATTCCCCTCCCCCTGCCGTCTTCCTCTGTCTTCCTCCCTCTCACTCAACCAGAGGACGAAAGTAAAATTCAGAGTAAGATTCCAGTGGTTGTGAATGACCACACTACCCTTCTTATTGGGGTTTAGAGCAGCAAGCTGTAATATTAATATAAGGAATATTTTTATAGTCCAAGAATTTACCTTTCTATTTTTGACTCAGTTGTATATAAAATAGAAAAGGAGTGGGGTGGGTGGAAACCTCTTCTGACTGACCCTTGGATCTGGAAAAGTGATATGTAAAGCCAGAGAAATACAAAACAGGTCTGAGACCATCCCTCTGCCCCCTTTAAAAAATATGAGCGACTCTTATGTTGATAAGAAGAGTAGAGCCCTTTAAGGCATAGATAAATAATTTCTTGGCTAATGTTCTTGATCCATGGCTACAGACTAACTTTTATTTAAAGAGGCCAGTGAAGACATAGATAAATATAGAGAGAAAAGAGAGAAACTAAGACACTAAGTTACCCCGAAGGGCATTCCTGTATTAGTCATCGTATAAAAATTATATGTACCACAGAATATCTATTTTTAGAGGCCAGGAGGTTATGTGAAGCAGGTCAGATGTCGGCAAAGACCCAAGGCCAGCTTGCAGCAATGATATTGGATATTTGGATATTTGTTTTCTTTATTTTAACTGTGCAAAGCTGGCACTGACCGCATGGACATTTTCGCCACTTGGGGATGGCGAGACAAGGTCCATGTGCTCCTTCAAAGATATCTGAGGTACTCAGTGATTCTTTTGTGTTATTTTTATCTATCTTCTAGGCCTGGCACTACACAAACACACATGTATCTGCACTCACGCATGCACACGCACACTCACACACGAACGCTTTATGATGCATATTTCATATCTTCATGCCTGACAGAGGCCGCCCCCATTTCTCCTAATGAATTGATTAGAATACTTTATTTCAATACTTTATTTGTTTCTTACCAGTTAAATCTTGTCTGAGTTTATAGAAGCCAGATAATTTGTGGCCTCTCTCTGGAGTCGAGAACAGTCCATTTGGCTACTCAGCAGTTGACCATCTATCGGATTGAATGATTGGAGCTGAAATAAACTGCACTGAAATGTACAAGCTTCTTACTCACTGCACATTTGTTTCACCTTTTTTCTTTTATGTAGTGACACTCATCTAAGCTGCTTCTCTAGAACCAACTCTCTTATTTGCATAAAAGATTTGTCTCCCAGTGGCTACGGATGATGCTGTTGGACATGGGAGGATGGCTTCCTGTTTGTTCTCAACCCTCCTGCCTTGGTTCTTCTCAAACCAGAGTGGGGGCCATGTCTCTACCCCATACTCCATCCAAGAAGTTGGAGAACCATGCGCTACTGGGGTCAGTTTGCCAGACTTAGCAAATAAAGTCACAAGATGCCCAGTTCAATTTGAAATTTAGATAAATGACAAATATATTTTTAGTATAAGTCAATCCCGTGCAATATAGGAACCTACTCATGCTGACAATTTCTCATTGGTTATCTGAAATTCAAACTGGACTGGGTATTCCCTATTGTTTCTGGCAACCCTATGCTGGGGCATGTTCCTAAGAGGCGTTCCCACGGTCCCCAGACCATCCAAACCGCGCTTTGGACCACTAAGCACAGTTAATAGGATAGGACATTGTGCCTTCTAGATCTCACTGATGCCTATTTTCTAATCTTTTCAAGCAGGGGTCCCCAACCCCCAGGCCACAGACCAGTACCAGTCTGTGGCCTCTTAGGAACCAGGTCACACAGCAGAAAGAGTGATGAGTGAATGGGTGAAGCTTCGTCTGTGTTTACAGCCACTCCCCATCATTCACATGACAGCCTGAGTGCTGCCTCCTGCTATATCAATGGTGGCATTAAGATTCTTATAGGAGTACAAACTCTACTGTGAACTGCGTATGCAAGGGATCTAGGTTGTGTCCTCCTTATGAGAATCTAATGCCTGATGATCTGTCAGAGTCTCCCATCAACCCCAGATGGGACCATCTGGTGGCAAGAAAACAAGCTTAGGTCTCCCACTGTTTCTGCATTATGGTGAGTTGTATAATTATTTCATTATATATTATAATTTAATAATAATAAAATGCACAATAATGTAATGTGTTTGAATCATCTGGAAAACATCCCCACCCCACTCCCAGTCCATGGAAAAATTGTCTTTTATGAAACTAGTCCCTGGTGTTAGAAAGGATGGGGACTGCTGCTCTAGAGAACTTAAAGATTCCCAGATTTTTAGAGAGATGAGATGCAGAGGATAGAGGTTATCTCATCTTAACTCCACTGCCTTTCTTTCATTTAATCCTATGAAGTTAGGAAGACCTGGACTTTACCCCTTTGAAACACCTAGGCAAGGGTATGCTTATACAAGCTCTAGCAACAGAATTAAAATGTCTCTTGTTAGTCCCTGATTTTCATCTAGAAAGTTAAGAGTACATACTTTAACACCATTGACCTTTCAAATAGCTGATGAGGCCGGATATTTAGGAAATTAGAGCTTGGGGAATGGCGACATTACCCAGAAACTTACTGGCAGGCAAGTCTAGGGCAAGTCTCCTGGTTTCCTTCCCTTTGGGCCTCTCCCCACCCAGGGCCATCTCCCTAAAAGACACAGGATCTGGCTGGCTCAAGAGTCCTTTCTGGCTACAGAGAAGTGGCTCACAAGTAATCATTTCCATTCCTTCCACCCATAGACCTGCCATTTTACTATCTCCAGGATAACAGTTAAGCAAAGAGATATCTATGACTGATTTTGAAAGGATACAATAAACCACAATTGATCGTTAATTTTATTATTATAAAAACAATCCATTAGAGAAAGTTCACAATATTCAAAAAACATGACGATAAAAATAATAAGCACTCAGTCATACTTTCAATAATTAGATAAACTCTTCTTAACGTTTTGGTGTTTATGTTGCATCTTTGTTTTGAGGCACAAATATATATATTCATTCTTATTTATGTAAATGCCTGGAAACACACTTAAAATGAATAATGTCCTTAAATATTTTATGCTGATTTTTTATTTAGTGTGTTCCACATACATTTTCCAAAAACAAAAATTAAATTTTTTTCCCTTGAGAAAAAAATGGAGTAAAACTGCTTCCCAATATTTACATCTCTTTCCTTCAGTCTATCAGGGTGCTCTGAATTTGAAGTAGGCACTTTGGGACCCTGATGTGTTGGGACAGCTGAATGCGTGACTATGGATGTAGGTCCACCCCCCAGCCCATTTGAACCACTCCTGAGACCACGGAAAACCCAGTAGTCTGTTGTGTCATGGTTTCCCTAAGAAATGGGAATCTGCAGGTGTGTTCTCAAGCTAGAAGAAATGTAAAGTTAAACAGGACCTTAAAATAAATTGTTATGGGATATCTTCAAGGTCGTACACTCCAAAAATACGTAGTAATACTAATTCACTTGTTTGGCCCTCACTTGGGGCTACTGGGGAGATCTTATATTTGTTCTGTGTCTTTGATAGAAAAATTACTCTCCTGACACTTGACAAACAAAACTTGCATCATCCTCTATTGAAAATTAAGTTAAAATAACATTTTTTTTTTTTTGAGATGGAGTTTCACTCTTGTTGCCCAGGCTGGAGCACAGTAGTGTAGTCTCAGATCACTGCAACCTCTGCCTCCCAGGTTCAAGCGATTCTCCTGCCTCAGCCTTCTGAGTAGCTGGGATTACAGGTGTGCACCACCAAATCTGGCTAATTTTTGTATTTTTAGTAGAGATGGTGTTTCACCACATTGGCCAGGCTGGTTTTGAACTCCTGACCTCAAGTAATCCACTCGCCTCGGCCTCCCAAAATACTGGGATTACAGGCGTGAGCCACTGCGCCCAGCCTAAAATAATATTTATTGCATGCTTTGTATCCATACTTCCAACTATGAATTCAGACATTTATTGAATGTCAAACACCTGCTGACACGTATCCATAAATTGTTCCTTTTAACTCTTCCAAAACACCCTCTGAGATGTTATTAAGATTGGCATTGTTGTTATTATTAGTGCCCCTATTAAAAATATTTTGAAATAATTATAGATTCACAGGAAGTTACTAAAATAGTATGTAGATTTCAGAATATGCTTCACCCAACTTTCTCTATGGCGGATGTGTTCCTTTAATTTTTCTGTTTGTTTGCTTGTTTATTAATACACAAGGTACTGAAACTCTGAATAGCTACATAGTTTGCCAACTTCCAGCTAGAGAGGGGTGGAGACTGGGGTCAAACTGGATCCATCTGAGTCCAAAGTATAATCTCCCTCCCCTGGGTTTTGGCACATGGGAAGGTGTAACTGATGAGTGAGAAACCAGCTGGAGTTTGGAAACTCTTCTGGGACCATGAGTTCCAGTTTGTCATTTCCCACATCCCAATCTGTTTCAGGAGGCCACTGATGTGGCTAGCAATCAGTCCTGCAGTAGTTTTATGTTCAGGCGAGAGAAAAGCTTGGGTTGACTTATTTAGACTACAGGTAAGAACAAAAGTAGAAGCTCCTGACAGCTCGAGCTCCTTTTGCTGGCACCAAGCTCTGTTCTTACAAAGAACAGAGTGGAGCTGGAGGAGACCCTATAAATATGCAAATGCAGGGAAATCTTGCACCGGGTCATCAACTGCCTAGATGGGACGAAAGGGAAGGCACATTACTGCAGGTAGCCAGCTCCAAGAAATCTCCACATTTCTGAGAATCTCTGAGTAGTTAGTGATTGTAAATAAAGAAGCCAAAGACAGGCAATTTCATTTTCAGGGTTTTGGATTACTCTGTGAGAAATGCATATATAAGCAAATGCATTCAATAATAGCCCTAATATAGTAAGAAGCTTTCCACTGGCTTCTCTCTTGCCTTTCTTTTTTTTTTTTTTTTTTTCTCCCTTCGAATTGATATCTCTCAAAGCTTTAAGTCAAACTGTTTTATTAAGAGAATGGGTTATTTGAGATATGGTCGTGACATTCACCAGGGCTGAGCCTAGCTGTTGTTCTGCCAAGATCCTTCATGCTGAATCTGGATTTCAGTAAAGAGAGAGCCATGCCATGCTCAGTTTTTCTTGGCTTGGATGATTCTGCTCAGTTCCTACCCAAGTGGCAGGGGTTTTGCCAAGAGCAGGATGATTTCCTGGCCCCTGGGACAGTGTCTGTTGATAGTGTGGGTGGTTCACAGAAGCTAGATGCATCCAGCCACATGAGCTCGGCCTTTTTCTTCATGAATGTGATTCTAGAACATCATACCATTGCTACTGGGACTGCCATGAGAGGGGACAAAGGCTGCAGGCACCTTGGAATTAGACATGGCCAAGAAACTAAAGAGGGCAGAAGAAGCTCTTGGAATATGAGATCCCTGGCAACTTGAACTGAATCCTTAAATTCACTCCATGCTTCTTTCTGAGACAGAGTCACGCTCTGTTGCCCAGGCTGGCATGCAATGGCATAATCTCAGCTCACTGCAACCTCCACCTCCCAGGTTCAAGTGATTCTCCTGCTCAGCCTCCTGAGTAGCTGGGATTACAGGTGCGCACCAACACGCCCGGCTAATTTTTTGCATTTTTAGTAGAGATGGGGTTTTGCCATGTTGGCCAGGCTGGTCTTGAACTCCTGGCCTCAAGTGATCCGCCCACCCCGGCCTCACAAAGTGGTGGGATTACAGGTGTGAGCCACCATGCCAAGCCACTCCATGCTTTAAAACCATCACCCTCTTGTCTGTTGGTCTTGAACCAACATGTTGCTGGTACCATCTTATGAAAAGAACTTTCTCAGCAGCTCTTCCAGATTTCCTGACAATATTCACTTCTTCAAACTGAAGTGAACTTCCTACACATCACCACCCCACACCCTCACAAGCTTCCCTAAGAAGTGGTTTTATGATTGTAAGGTGATGGGACCCCCCTTAACGATTGTATCACCACCTTAATGATTGTAAGGTGATGGGACTTCCCTAAGAAGTGGATTTAATGATTGTAAGGTGGTGGTGGAATGGAAGGCCCCCAGATCTCCCATTTTGTAATGTCACCAAATGTTGGCATAAGAAAAGGAATGTGATAGAAATTTAGTCTCTTTCTTTTCTCTAGTGGGAATTTATCCTCTGGGCCCACAGGAAGAAAAATAGTATTTTCTAGCTCTTCTGACTTGAGATGCCAGGAAGCTGAATGATTTTTGTCACTTGGGGAGTTGATTGCTTTCTTTTTGAGGTTATTTAGATTCACTTAAGCAAGGTAAGAAGGCAATCTTAGAGCTATATTTGGAGACAATGAAGGAGATGAAACCCTGTATCAAAGAAAACAGGCAGCACTGATATTTTGTGGTCAATTGTAATTTGGGGGAAACTTTAGGGGACGAAGACCAATCTAGTACAGATCCAAAAATGTGGCCTGTCCCTGGAAATAGGCAAGTTCACTAAACCACAAATGACACACAGCTATATCCAAGTGAATGGAGCTCTAAAGCCAGGTTCCCCCACAACACTGGTGTGTTGGAGTTAATTTGTAGCAGCTCCCAAGAGGCCCCTGTCAAATTTTCAGAAATTCTATGAGTCATTCTTAAAAACAGCCATTATTAAAAATTAAATTATATAACTTTACAATCAAATCAATTCTATTTGAAAATAAAATTCCCCCTTTCTATTTTTATTTATAAAAGTAGAAGACAGTTATTTTACTACCTTCTATTATCTGTATCTTATTATTTGCATGTATCGTAATATTGAATGTATCCCATTTATCTCTTCCTAACTCCACGTTTGGTGACTTCAAAAGTAGCTTGAAATTGTCCATGGTGGGAGTATTTACACCACAGAAATGGACAAATGCTACGGATCAGGGTTACCCCTTACCACAGTGTTTTGTTTTGTTTTTTGTTGTTGTTGTTTTGTTTTGTTTTTTGCCCAGGAAAGCCTGTTGTAAAACATTTACCAGCATACCGCTAACCTGTAAGACCCATCTCCTGATAGTTAAAACCAGGTGCTAGACTTCCAGAGTCAGGGAGACATGTCTATGCATATTGTCTAGGGAAGTGGTCCCTAACCCCCAGCCACTGACCTTTAAGGAACCGGGCTGCACAGCAGGAAGTAAGCAGCAGCAAAGCTTCACGTGTATATACAGCCACTCCCCATCACTCCCATTACCGCCAGAGCTCTGCCTCCCGTCAAATCAGCAGCAGCATCAGATTCTCATAGGTGCACGAACCCTATTATGAGCTGTGCATGCGAGGAATCTAGGTTGTGGTCTCCTTATGAGAATCTAACTAATGCCTGATAATCTGAGGTGGAATAGTTTCATCCTGAAATCCTCCCCTCAACACCCATCCATGGAAAAATTGTCTTCCACAAAACCGGCTCCTGGTGCCAAAAAGGTTGGGGACCGCTGGTCTAACGCCATTTCTCAGAACCGACAGTTGGTGTGAATCTCTTCACATTTGAAACAAGAGGCAGGAAGATTCATGGGGGCCCATGGGAACTGAATGATGTTAATTCATATCATTTCACCTTATTCTTACTCGTAAATTAAGAGCCTTTCCTGCCACTTACTGTCTGTCATACGGAAGGTTGGCTGGTTAAGGTAAGGAAGCTGATGTCCTCACGTCTCCAAGAATCTTCTCTTAAGGCCTCTGGGGCTTTGACTTATAGAGCAGGGATGTTAGTAACTGTATTCTTTCTCGCGAGTTCTTGCCTCTTTCTTGGTACATTGCACTCTTCATGAAACCTGAAGTTACTACTAGGAAGGACATCTTCCTCTTAATATAATGGTTTTGTGAGAAATACGTTAAATTTTCCTAGAATGCCATTTGTAGATAGAATCATTACATGAAAAATGTAGAAAAAAAAAATCTTAGCAGGCTTTAAACACTAGGTGTGTTTTTGTTTAAATGAAGGGGATTCAAATGTACATCATTAAAAACCATTAGCAATAAAAAGTAGCAGCGTACATTAAAGGATTAATTTTTCCACTTGAAGGGGATCTTAAGGGTTTAACATGGCTTACTCTTTTTCCTCTCTCTCCTAGAATAATGTAGAAGGGCTTTATTTTGCTTGCCCTTCTAAATTGATCAAATTGCTGTCAATATTTGGAAGAAGAATTAGAAAAAAAGCTCAACATACTATGTCTTTGTTTGATCCTCTAGGAACAAGACCACTCTGTCCCCTCCGAGCGCATGGCCGTGGACAGAGCCGTGCTTTAATTTCTGTTGTCTTGCCAAGTCAGAAAGGAATTCACTGTTCTCAAGGTCTCTGGACTATCACTTTACCCAAAACATCCATCCCAGGCATTGGGGGAGGCAGAGAAGCTCTGCGTAGCTATTTATTTTAAGTGCCTGATTAAAATTTCATGAAAACAGGAAGTCAGGGGAAAAGAATAGATTGCAAGAGCGATGAAATCCGGGGCTTTGTAATTTTTAGCTCACAGGGAAAAAAAAAGCGTTAAATCGTAAGGAAGGTATATTTTCAGAATCGTGCTGTGGCCACTAATGGCGTATTTTGTCACTGGCTGGGGAGCTGGTGGACTGAGAATGGGTCCAATTTTTAAAATCTTATTACACAGTTTTGCACTCATTTAGAAATTGTCACCTTAAAGTAACCTAATGCTGCTCTACTTAAAGCAAACCTCACGTGGCTGTATCTGTGTGCGTGTTGGCCACATTGTCTCCTATTTAAGCAGATATAAATGTTGTCCTGACACAGTTGAACAGCACAGAATCTGTCTGCCCCATAAGTTGATGTTGCCTAAAAACTTAATCTTATCTAATTCCCATATCCAATGGGATAAAGAATTTTGGGGAAAGAAAGTAATGACATATTTTATTGCTAGACGATAACAGAATGATTTCTATATTTGGCCGGTGAAAAATAATGTGTTTCTCCAAAGAAGTAGCTGTCGAGGAAAACCAGAATTCTAAACAAAACAAAATAAGAAACACACACTCAAACTAAAAAATGTATAATGCAACCAAGTGCAATGATGGAGGAACCTAGAAGGGTAAAACACTCTTGTTCTGCTGCTGTTCCTAGAAACCTCAAAATTGCTGATGAATGTTGGATAGCCAACTTTAACCTTTGGGATCTCATGCCGAGCTCCCATTTGGCTGACCAGACAGGAATAATTGCAACAGGCTAATGGTTAGATAAGTTTCATTTGCCAGTTGCAAATAAATCCCCATCTACAAAACCCAGCCTCAAAGTCCAATCCCAGAGGAAGGCGTTATCCTTAAGAGAGATGGGTCAGAGTGGAGCAGGCAATCTGAGCAAGAAGGTATTGCATAGCCCCCAGCTAATGCAGCACATTAACTCCCCCTGCGGAAGGGTTAAGTCGTTTAGATCTCTTTCCAGGCCTCCTGCTCTCCCGTTGAAACTGACCCGAAGAGGGATCAGAGGGTTTATCAAAGAGGAAAAGCAACCAGGGATGCTGATGGGCGCAGTTGGATGCCAGTGAGTCCCTTCAAAAGCTCCTCAAATCCCCCAGGGCCTGAGTAAGCTTGAGTATCTGGGGAAACCCAGATATCTCCGGGAGAGGTGTGTGTGTCTATTTATACTGGATGGCTTGGGGTAATTTCACGCTGATGATCACAGGATCATGACAACTATATTATTCCAAGATAGTGGGGAAGAAAAGAAATAAGCCACAATAAACTTTGCAGATTCCCTCTACATTGAAAGAGTGATCATCTAATTGAGGCTGTTGTTGACCTAATGAATTCATTTCTGTGGAACTGAATCTGTCCATAGGCTTTGCTGGATAACGATGCGCATGATTTTAGGACTTAGCCCTTGAAGGATGTATATGGCATTGCACGAGTTATTTAATCTCTGCATCTCAGCTTCCCCTTCTGTAAAATGGAGCTTCTAACATTTGTTAAGGTCACTACTGAGCACCTTTGTGACCACTGTCTCCAGAATCAGCTTATCTCGCCTTGCAATTCTTTGTGTACTCATCTGTCTTCTTCACTAAACTCTTGAGGCAGCCAGCATCTCTCATTTACCAGTCCAGTTGTATCACTCAGCAAAGTGTCTGGCTGCAGTTGGTGTTCAGCAGTAAATATTTTAGAATGAATGAATAAATGAATGAACCCATGCTTATAGATTGTTATGAAAATAGAAATAAGTAACATATGTGAAAGTTATTTTAAGACTTCTAGAGCTTCAACATAACCTCATTTCCTATACTGAGGTCTGGTCTAGGACACAGAAAAGTCCTCTGTAGTCTCCCTCCCTTCAGTGGGAGAAGAATCCATTCTATTCACCCTAGAGAATTAGTTACAGAAGGATATGCCCTCCTTTGCTATGGTAGAGAATTCCTGTTAGAACAATCATGGCTAGAAGATGAGTCAAATAGATGCTCCTTTGGTTTTGCCACATGGAAATTCTTATGTTCTAATATCATAAAAATATCTGCTATCAAACAGTATTGACCAACGGATCAGAAAAAGCTCAAGATGGAAAAACCATTAGATGCCAGGAGAGAAATACCTAGAGGGTAAAATTTTTATGATGACTCTTATGCTATTATCATGAAGTAAATCCTCAAAATTGTCTTTCCGTCATTCTGCCTTTCTCCCTGTGCGGGGTAAGATTTTGAGGTGGAAAGACATCATGTCTCCTCTCTGGAATTTGAAATCTAAGCATGATGTTCTCAGGGATATGCCAGCACTGTGAGTTCTCCAACTGCATGGTGTTCATGAAACAAGTTTCTCCAAGGAGCTCCGAGCATTTACAGCCTTAATCCAATTCAGCCTTAAAACATTCGTGATATTAGATGACTTTTGCCCAAAGCCCCAGCAAGCAAGCCATCGTTGGATTGATCTCAATCCAGGAAGCCTCTTTTATTTAATCATGGGCTTCTCTGTACTCCCAGAGCACTTTACTGGGACCCTGCATGCAACATTCAGGTTGCTTTGCCTTTGGATGCATGAACTGTGCATGCATTTGTCTCCCTGGCTTGAGTGTAAACTCCCAAAGAGCAGGGGCAAAATTAGGAAGGCTGTTGACATGCTTACCCTGTGCCAGCCACAGGACAGTCACCCTATGTCTATTGAACTGATCAGCTGTATTTTTGAGTTGATAGTTATTCCTTCAACTTTTGCACACAAGTGGTGAGGACTCTGCAAACACAACTCCTTTAGCAGCTCTGTTGGGGGTGGTGGGGCGTGGTGCAGATACAGGCCACCATTTGCAGGCTGGTTTCTCATATGTGTCATGGAGTCACTGAGGAACTGCCTTGCATAGGCAGGAAGACTCATGTAAAAAGAGAAATGTGGCTTCTATCCCAGGTGAGCTGAGAGCTCAATGGAGATCAAACAGCACTGGAACAGTGGAGAGTCTGGGCTGAAGTTCCCTTGATCTCAACCCAGGCTCTCCTTCTAAGTAGCTGTGTGTTCTTGAGCAAGATGCTCAACCTCTCTGAATCTCATGGTTTCTCTGTCCACCCCAGGATGCTGTCTCTATCCCCCTACACACCTCAGATTCTCCGCCTGTGTGCTTACTACACTCTGAGCTGACACCTCTTTCTTCACAGTGACTCCATTTTCTTGCAATTGCCATTTTCCTGGCTGTTTCTTCAATGAGAAGTCGATCTCCTTGGAGGCAGGGACTACATATTATTTATCTTTATTTCCCCAGAGCCCAGCATTGTTTCTGGAAAATTAAGATGATGATTCTAATATTTATTACATAGGATTGTGAGATAGAAATATATTTATTAAAGTGCTTAGTATGGTGTCTTTTTCACATAGAAAGCACACATTATAATTTATTCAGTAACCGTTTGAAATGAGCTGTCCTATTGAAATCAGTGGTATTACCCCATTTTATAGATGGGAAAACTGAGTCTCAGAGACAAAAGCAAGTGGGAGGTTCTTGCACTGGAAAGACGTGGCTGCGTGATGCATGGACTTTGTTGGTGGTGAGTTTGCAGAGGGTGAGAGAATTTTTTCTTCTACGAGATGTTGACTAAGTAGAAGAAGGAGGGTCTTGTTCAGGGAGATGGGGAAACTGCTGGCTGGAAGCCTTCAGCCTTAGAATTCCGAAGTCCACCACAGGAAGAACCCAGAGATCCTGTACGAAATGCGTCCTGAGGATTAATGGTGGGCTGAATGCTGAATGCGAACTTTTCCCTTTCCTCATCTGCATTTGAGAGATCTTTATTTTTCCTTTTTAAAGATCAATGTGCTATATTTCTTTTTTCTGAAGGAACATCCATTAAACCAACAGTGGTTGAAACTGAGGATAATTCCCCATCATGTAATTAACCCCCTTGGGGTGCCATTAAGATCCAATGATATGTTGCGATTCTATTAACGAAAAGTAAATAGGGAAAGTATGTACTGTGGAGCTTGGGTTTAGAATTCCCAGTCACTTGAGCACAAGATGTTCACTTTAACTGCCTGTGCTCCTTGCCCTCCTCAACGTCTAAGCGCTTTCGATGCATTCTTGCTTTACTTCATTATTTTATTGAATTCTCCGGGAATGTATAATACAGTGGTTAGGAAAAGAAATTCTAACATAGCCAGGCTCCAGCATTACTAACAGAATGATCTTGGGTAAGTTACTTGAACTCTCTGGGCCTCAGTTTATTCATCTAAAATATGGTGATGGTAACTCCTTCTTTCTAGGGGTGTTGTAGGAAGGAAGTAGGGTAAGCAAATGAAGCACTAAGCAGGGTCCCAGGAACATGGTGAATACTCTTCCCATGCCAATGCCAATGTTCATCAGGAGCAATAACAACCTTCCCAGCAGCTGGGTGCCCTGGGTGTCCTGCTCTTGCTTTCAGGTGCAGAAATACACTCCAGCAGGTAGACTAACATGGCCCAAGACCACCCAAGCACAGGGTTGGGACAGAAACCAGATCTGATTTGCCCCAAAGCCAGTGCTTTTTTTTTTCTCTCTCTCTCTCTGGCACTGCCAGAACAGCATTTGCTTTCAAGTTGGCTACCATTTTGTTGTAGGGGCACCAACTAGACAGTAAATAAGAGAAGCCATATTTATTTATGTACTACTTATCCAGATTTCAGAACCCTGGGGGACACATGCAAGCACACACACACACACACACACACACACACACACACACACACACAGAGAGAGATAGAGAAGAGAGGCTAGGGTGTGGGGAATGAGGTTAGGACCACGAGAGCCCTTTGTGTGCCATGGGGCCAGCTCCTGGTGATGAGAAGGAGGTCATATGGCTGCAGAGGAGGTGGGAAATGTACGTGGTAGGGAAGCAGGGCCAGACACTGAAGGGTCTCTTAGGCAACGGTGAGAACTTCACCATTTTACTTCATGGAAGGATAGAAGGGCTCGAACCAGGAGTGCCAGTTGATCTGAATTATAAAAGATGGCCCCAGCTGCTAAGTAGAGCTGGCACTGGAAGACATGAGCAGCTGGCAAGAGGGGATGTCAGAAGCAGAGTTAGCAGGCGCCTGCTGAATGGTTGAGCCATTCATATTCAGAACTCAGAAGAGGCCCTAGTCTTTGCAATACCTATGCGAACCTTTTGACCCAACGTGTGTCAGCACACGCTTGGGGTATTTACTCAATGCAGTTCCAGCATCCCCTCCTGCCCAACTCCGCCTGCACAGACAGAGTTCCCTTCCAGAGGGAGAAGGTCTTGCATTGACAAACATGCGCTGTCCCGGATGGAGGACACATGGCCATGCCAGGAGGGCCAAGGCAGGATGGGCGAGCAGTCAGCAGGGTCCAGGACTCTACCTTCTTTCCCCACATGGTGACAGATCACAGGACCACAGCTGGCTACCTGTGCTGTGAACACAGGGTTCAGAGGACGCTCAGCGTCACACCGGCCCATGAGTTAGGACAGGAAGTGCAAACCAGTACAATTACAGCAGTGAAAACCACAGGCAGGATACTTGGGTATACGAGAGCAGTGTCGCCTGGCTTGGACTCCTGCCAGGCCACCCGAGCTACAGTCCCTTCTGGTCTCCAAGGGCCAGCGGATGGTTAGCGATGACAAGCGATAAGGAACTGGGTTTTGTACTGCAGCAGAAAGGGAGGGACAGAGAGTGGTAAGGGAGGCCAAAACATGCTGCTTCGTGCTTGAAGGTGGAAACTGAGGGCTCCTGGCAACAGCTCTCCCTGGAAACGTGGTCTGGGTTAGAGACTCCCCATAGCATTCTATTTAGACAAAGCAAGAGGCAGACCCTAGATGTTCTCTCCATCATGGGCAGAGCTGACCTAACCTCTGGGAGTTGCAATTGCATAGCATGCCTTTCTTCACAGCTGGAATGCATTATACCCCATCTCATGGGGTTCCATTATCTTCAGAGATCTCTGAGGTGGTCACATGGCTGTTTCTGGGTATCATGAGCTCAGAGTAACAGCTCCAGGTTTGGGGGGCTTGGACAAGTCAGTGAACCTCTCTGGTTCTCCATGTACAAAGGAGAGGATCTCTGCCACAGAGATGTTGTGAGGATCAACCAAGATAATAGGCATGAGGAACTTTGGAAAGTGAAATATAATTGCAAGACATTAGTAATATTATTATTACACTAAGACATGTGATAGATGCATGGCTCTTCCATTCCTAGGAGCTTATAGTTCTTGTGTAAGTAATAGAGTTAATAATGCTAGCTAAGACTTATAAAGCTTCTTTACTTATTTATTTATTTTTTGAGACAGATTTTCATTCTTGTCACCCAGACTGGACTGCAGCGGCATGATCTTGGCTCATGGCAACCTCCGCCTCCTGGGTTCAAGCAATTCTCCTGCCTCAGCCCCCCGAGTAGCTGGGATTATGGGCATGCGCCACCAAGCCTGGCTAATTTTTTTATTTTTAGTAGAGATGGGGTTTCTCCATGAGGTCTTGAACTTCCGACCTCAGGTATAAAGCACTTATTATATGCCAGGCACTGTTTTCAATGTTTTACATATATTAATTGTATCCTCATAATAACTTTACTATGTAAAGTGTTATCAGCATTTCACAGATGTGGAAACTGAGGCACCAAGGGGCCAAGTAACTTTCCCAAAGTCAGACAGCTGGTCACAGTTGGTGCTAGGATCACATCCAAAGCAGCTGGCTGCAGAGCCTGTGTTTCCCTACTACTGTTCCACGTAGCCTGTTGAGTGAGAAGATCTACCAGTGGTTTTCAGGATTCCCCATGAGAGTTCTACAAGACGTATCTGTCTAGATTCAGAGCTTGTGTTGTTAATGACTTCTCCAGCCAGCCAGGGAGCTCACTGATGAGATGCCCAGAGAAGGACACCAAAATTCCCAGGCAAGCCATCGAATGGCTTCCCAAGGAGCAGGCAAGATGTCTTTGCCAGTATCATGCACTGGCACAGGTTCTAGGGTCATGTTCCTTGGGTGAAACCTCAGGTCCCCCACTTTCTAACAATGTGACATTGGGCAAATGATTTATCCTCCCAAAATCTCTACTTCTTCACCTGCCAAATGGGAGATATTGTGGGCTGTGTCATAGCATGGTTGAGAGAATGTAATAAATTAATGTCTACAAAGGTTAATAGGATGCCCGGCATCAAGTGAGTGCTAATCCATTTTCATATATATGATTAACTAGTAGCACAACGAGGAAAAGCAACTACTGTTGAGTTCCCAGACAATAGAAGCAGAGCTGTAGGTCTTGGCAAAAAGACCCTGCCCTTGGTCCACTATTGTGGGTATGTTTTCAGAGCTCCAACTTTGTAGTTAAAGGCTGACTAGGCCAAAAGCGGTGGCTCATGCCTGTAATTCCAGCACTTTGGGAGGCCGAGGCGGGTGGAACACTTGAGGTCAGAAGTTTGAGACCAGCCTGGCCAACATGGTGAAACCCTGTCTCTACTAAAAATACAAAAATTAGCCGGGCATGATGGCGGGTGCCTGTAATCCCTGCGACTTGGAAGGCTGAGGCAGGAGAATCACCAGAACCCAGGAGGCAGAGATTGCAGTGAGCCAAGATCCTGCCATCGCACTCCAGTCTGGGCAATGGAGCGAGACTCCATCTCAAAAAAAAAAAAAAAAAAAAAAAAAAAGACTAAACAGTCCACTCAAAACCCCACTCTGGGAAAGGAGCTCCAAGACTTGAGGGTTAACTGGATTTGAAAGACTGGAGTGATCACTTACTTGAACTTTATTTGTTGTTTAAATTATTGAGAATATGTTTGCTGCCAGGATACTCTGGGTAAGCAGCCCAAGTTAAGAAAATAAATTATGTAATTAAGTGAAACAGCACAATGACGAAGTGTGTGAGCAAGCCATCGGCATGTATGTCTGTCTTATTATTAGGCAATCGTTTGTCTCCACATGTTTCCCACATCAGTACTCTCTGGTGCTGCTAGGCTGAAGCCAGGTGGGAATGGTTGGTCTTTGGGCTTTTTCCTCTAACAGAGGAAATCAGGCCCAGGTAGGCTCAGAGCCAAGGAATGAAGATTAGAACTCAGACCTCAGTGGTGATAGAATCTACAGTATAAACTAAAAGATAAACACCTGGCTGGTACCAGCTGATGCCAGATAGCTAAAACAGACAGCCAAGACAAAAGAGCAGTGTTCTATGGTCCTGGAGAAAATAAAAAATAAAAAAACTTGGGGTTCCATTCACAGATCCTAGAAGATTCAGTGTGGAAACTGCCTTAGAAAGCCCCTGGTTCAGAGGTTCTCAACCTTTTCCTAGCCATGCAAAATTTTGTTTAAAGAAATCGTATGAAAAAGCAACAACAATGTAGTTGAAGGTCTAGCTGCTTTAAGATTAAGAAAAGAACTTGGCCCTGAGACTTTAGCTCTGTCTTTCCTTGTTCTTTAGTAGATTCCATGGAACCTCTAGAGCTCCAGGGTACACAGTCTGGGAAACACCAGATAGTGGAGAAGGTCTTGGAAAATGAGCCCAGGGCTTGAATCACTTTTCTCATTTACCAAATGGTAATAATAAAATTGCCATCTTCAGAGACATATTCCATGAGCACATCACAGATGAGTTAATCCACAGGAAAGGATTAGCAGTGTCTAGCACAGAGTAAACATTTGATAAATGTCAACTAAAATCATCATGTATTATATCAATTATTACTACATCTATTACTAGTTTTGGGACCTTAGACAATTTACTTAACATCTCTGAGCCTCATTCATCCTCTCTGAGCCTGGGATAATAATACTTACCTTTGCCTTGTTCTAAGGAAATTTTAAACAAAGAAGGTTTGTAAATCACTTATCGTAGCACACAGCAGTTTTCCCCTTCGCCATGGGAACTTGAGCTAAAGCCGATATTCCTTCTAGGCATCCTTAGAACAGAATAGGTGACAACTCTTAAATTTTAAAATGTAAGTCTTGGGGGAATTTATTCATTCAGTAACATTTTAAAAAATAGCTCTAAATCCCGATGCTGGACGCTCAGTGGACATCTGTTTTCTGTGATGGGCCCAGCTTGGACCTGTTCGAGGGTCTTACTTCTATGCGCTTCTCAGGCAGGGAAGGTCCCAGTGGCTCTGCCTTGCTGGCTTTCGGCCCCAGAATCGAATAGAGGTGGGAGTGGGGGAGAATTGCTGGAGAGCTGGAATCATGGGATAGGGGCCACTTGAGCCAGGAGCTTCATCTCTCTGGTCCTCATTTACCTTAGCTTGAGGCACTGCAAAAAAAAAAAAAAAAAAAAAAAGGCTTAATTTTTGTCCAAGTAACATGTGCAGTGTGGGTTAGCAAGAGGGGCTATGCCCATTGTCACTGTCACTCAGACTCCATATGATGGAGGCTCCATCTCAACCTATGTTTCTGTGATCAGTGAGGCTGATAGAATGTAGTGATTCCATCACTGGATCTTAGACCTCCTTCCTGGAGGCAACTTATGTGACTGCCACTCACATCTCTTCCTGGTCAAGGCAGGTCTCATGTTCATGCCCAAGTGTAGCAAGGGCAGGAAGCACGGCCCAGCCTCTTATCTGGGAGGAGGAGAGCTGTAAATACAGACGCTTCTCAACTTAAGATGGGGCTATAGCTTTATAAACCATGCACTGAAAATGTCATCAGTCAAAAATGCATTTAATTCACCTAACCTACCAAGCATCCTAGCCTAGCCTCGCTTACTTAAAATGTGCTCAGAACACTTACATTAGCCTACAGTTGGGCAAAATCATCAAACGCAAAGTCTGTTTTATAATAAAGTGTTGAATAACTTAGGAAATTCATTGACTACTGTACTGAAAGTGAAAAACAGAATGTTTGTATGGGTATTCAAAGTACATTTTCTACTGAATGTGTGTCACTTTCACACCATAGTAAAGTCAAAAATTCCATAAGTGGAACCATCAAAAGTTGGGCACCATCTGTATTTTGATGAGCGGCACTAATCGCCAGAATAGACAATTATCAGGGACTACTAGGAGTAAGGGTCAGCAGCGTTGAAGTCTAAGTGGATGACAATGACAATGGCGAAAAATAACAGGTGCCATTTATTGAACACAGTGAACTCTGTGTCAGGCCATCATGTTACCTGTGTCATCTCACTTGATCCTTACACCTGGATGAGGTAGACATTATTTCTGTCCCCCATTTACAAAGGTGTGAGCTGAGGTTTGAAGAGATGAAGTCTTTGTCAGCCAGTACGAAGCATCTTTCATGCTCACTTGAGCACAGTAATGGTGGCAAGTTAATGAAGGAGACATCAAGTCAGAGCCCAGAGAGAGTCCTAGGGTCCTAGTGGAAGAAGAGGGCTTGCGAAGAGAAAAATACCTATTGCAATCATGAGGTCTGTTGGAGAGAAAGCCAGGAGAATTTACACCCAAACATACTTTTATCTGGCTTCCAAGCCGCTATCAGTGAACTTCGTTGGCTAAATCCAGCCAGCATCCAGAAAGCAATGGAGTCCCTGATTGATAGAGGCCGCCTATGACAGCCTCCCAGGGCACAGAATTGGATAGAGAAGGATGGAGATTGGGTCTGTAGAGGTAGACAGGGAATATCCATAGGAGTTATAGATCTTAGTTTCAAACCCAGATTTTTCTGCCACTACAGCCTAAATTTTCAGTCATTCTGCTGGAAGAAAATGGTGGTGTGGCTACCATGCAGGGAAATGCTTAGGAAAATCAAAGCTCTGGGTCATAAGCTGATACAGTCTTCAATTCTCAACTGACAAGGAATTTGGGATGTCCCCCTTTGGAATCATGTATATATACTATATTTGCACCCATTCTGTGAATATTTCTATATTATTTGTAGTCAAGCTCATCTTTACAAAGCTATTATTTATGAAACCATACCTGCAAACCACTCCCCCACCAAAACAAAAAACAAAAACCCAGCAATCCATTTTTAAAAGAATTCTGCTACACATTTGAATGATAGGTAATGGGAAGTCTGACAAGCTGCGCGTTCAAGGTCCCTTCCCAGCGACTCCACTATGAATAGACAATGAGAACATATTTGGTTTTCTCCAACAAGCCGGAAGAGCTTATTTCCCCCGTGCAATGAAAAGTTCTATGAATTGGGCCAGAAAGCTTGACTGTGATTTATCTGAAAACAACTGTTAAACATTTCAGAAATTAAACTTACTAAAATGTAGGGGAAGGAGGGATAAAATAGACACTGAGAACAGATATTAAATGTTCCTCTTTTGTGGTGAGGGGAAGGGTGGGGGGAAGGTGTTGTTTTTATTGATTCCATTCTTTCCTTTGATGAGGATTTATTGTCGTGCTTTTGAATTGCATCGGAGATATTCAGTGCCAAAAAGACTGGAGTTTTCACATCCAGGAAAGTTTGCATGGGACACAGCCTACCTGGTGGAAAAGACAGCCCTCACTGGGTTGGAAAAGCAATACTATTAGGTAGTATATATGGAACGTGTCCTACACACCAGGTTCTCAGCTAAGCGCTTTTAAACATATGTTTCATTTATTTCCCACAACAGGCTCATGAGCTCAATAAGCTCAACAAGCTTATTGTTTCCATTTTACAGATTAGGAAACAGAGGGACAGGGAGATTAAGTAACTTGCCTGAGATTCTGCAACTGGTCAAAGGTAAAACTAGAATTCCTTTCTCAAGCTGTTTGACTTCAGAAACACTGCTCACAACCACTTTGCTAGATTCCCTCCCATGTATTTGCCTTCAACTGCACAGTAACTTCCAAAATGCTGTTTCATTGACCGTCTGCTATGCTCCAGGAGCAGCTTAGGAAGTTAGCACGTCTATTATCTCAAATCCTCATGACAGCTCCATAAGGTGATTCTCTTTCATTGTTCTCATGCTCCAGTTGGGGAACTTGACATTCTGCAAGGTTTTGTGACACGCTTTTGGCCACATAGCTAGTCAGTTGCAGAACCAGAATTAAAAATCGTGTTTCTGTGGCTGTAAAACCTGTTCCGTCTACTGCGACAGGCTGCCTCTAAGCTACTGCTGAGTTGAGTATCTGGCTGTTGATGCCTGGAGCAAGGAGCTGTCGCCCGGGCTATAGGGCTTTGGTCTATCCTCCACCCTGGTGAGGACCAGTGTGAGAGTGTGAGCTTGCACACCCACATGCACACGTGCATTTATGCTCACTTCATTGCTGCTGGTGCTTACAGGCAACTTTATGCACAGTGGGAAAAGGTGAAAAGGCACTCCCTCTGGGCATACCTAGCTCTGTGGTCACATGAGTTGAGCAGTCAGCACCTTTGTGTTGCAGCTCAGCCCCCCTCTCGCGCTGCTTGACATCTGCAGCCACCTGGATGGATGCGTGTGCCTATACAGGTATACAGCACGTGTGGAATGTCTTTGGCGCTGTGCTGCCCACGGCCCTGGGCTCTGCGAGACCCATCCTGGAAACACACCTACATCCATCCTTAACCCTTGGAAGAATGAAATCAATACCAGCAAACCCACATTTTTTTCCTGCCACAAAACCTGACTCACGCACATCTGTTACTTTATTATGTTTTTACCATTATTTTCTTCACATTTGAATATGGATGATCTGGGAGCTATTAAACAGTTGTTTTCATAAACGGCACACCCTCACCTTCCTAGGATTCATAATGAGCTCCCCAACTGCCGGGCAGAAGGAGGTTTCTTCTCAGAAGAGAGTCAGCTCAGATGGTGAACTGGGGGTCCAGGTGGAGCCGCCATTTCTCCCCTACTAGGACACCTGGAGATGGGCCTGGATTCTGAAACCCAAGCTGTCTTTCCACCTCAAGAGCCCTTGATCACATCTGCTCCATGCAATGTGGAACCCACTGCGCCGCTGGCCTAGGAGTGGACCCCCAACCCTCAAAGCTCATGTGCAGATGGGCAAAGCTGGAAGGTTTATTTTCTTCAACCAGAGACCAGTACCCTGAGCTGGCTTGAAAATGGTCTGGATACTGGCTTCGTGGAGAAACGACTGAGAAATTGAAAGGGGCTCTGCCTTAAAATAAAGAGTCTGGGAGGCCCGGGAAACCTGTACTGAAGGTGAAGCTTTGCCTGTTCTTTGTGCCTCTAGCTTAGGTCCAAGGGTAGAGGACGAAAGATCTGTCTTTCAAGATAAAGAAAAACATTGTCATTCAAAGAGCTATGGGATTATGAAGCAGGCTGTCTCTACAGGTAGTGAGTTCGCCATCACAGGGAATAATCAAAAAGAATCCATAACAAGGAATATTGGAGAAGAAGTTCCTGCACTGGGTGACAGGTTAGAGAGATCACTTCTCAAGTCTGTCCCCTGAGATGTTGAATATATAACAGAGCAGCAGTCTGGCCAATCTGTGACTGGTATTTTGCTGCAGCTAATCAAGGTGGCTTATGTTTGCAGACCGAAGCAGAGGTAAATACATATAATTTATTACCATGAGCTCTGAAGCTAGATGGAGATGAATTCCAATGTCGGTTCTAGTGTGAGATGTGTGACCCTGGGCAAGTTTATTGATTTTCTCTAAGCCTCAGTTTCATCCTCTGTAAGCTGGGACTCACCTATCTCACAGGAAGTTTTGCAGACCCAATGGGCTACTGAATGCCGATTGGTGAGCACTCAATAAATGGCAGAGATATATGTACCATACATATGACCATAAGTGCCAGGATCAGGCTGCTGGGAAGCCAGTAACATGCTTCTTGTGCATGTAACACCGCACACATCTCTCTCCTGGCTCTAAATGCATTCTACGTCTCCCTTATTTTTGAAATTAAAATTTGTTAAATGCAGCAATGTTTTTATTGTCAGTTAAGATGATAAAACTTTCCTGGGCAGTCTGGCCTTTTCAGAAATAAAGACCTGAATTTGTTACTATTTCTATTCAAATTTTGGACTCTCATATAAGTAAACCATTTCCTCTCTCTCTTTCTCTCTCTCTTACATCACATACACACAAATAGTAGTATTTTAAAAAATACATTCTCTTGGCTATGAGAATGACGTGTTGGGGGATCTTTTCTTTCCTTTTCTTTTCTTTTTTTTGAAAAGGAAACTCCTTTTCGGGGTTGGCATGACATTAATAAAAATAATAAGGGAGAAGGTTTGGAGAGAAAAAGTAAATAAGGCAATTCATACATCATCTGCAGGAGACACAGAAGTAAGGCAGAGAAAAATCACCACCCCGCATTGTGCACGGGGAGATTCTCATGAGTCAGCTCATTTGCTGCTTTCTGGCCTCCCAGCTGCCGCTGCAGTGGGGTTGACTATATCTTCTAGGTGCAGGGGGCCAGGTTTGGAAACCACTCACAATTAGCTGGGCTTCTTTTCTGCAACCAGTGCTGATAGAAGCATCTCTTCACATATAGCAACTTAAAATTCAAAAGAATCCCTCTCTGTCCCAACCACACATATAGACACACAAATGCACACTTGCACACACTTGGACAGTGGTGACCTTCAGGACCTGCATGCAGAAATGACCAGCTACCCAATGTGTGGGGCCCAACACAAAATGAAAATGTGGAGATTCTTGTTCAAAAATTATTAAAATGTCAAGACAGCTACAGCAGAGCATTCGATGTGTATGGGACTTAGCCAGTGCCATGTCCCCTTTGAGGGCACAGGTCACAGGCCCATGAAGCTGTCCCTATTGTGTGCTTGTTTAGGTCACAAGTCTTCTGCGTATGACAGTAAATAGATCCCAGGGTGGCTTTCCATTGTCCCTTTGATGAGCAACTGCCTTAAAAGTGAGTGCAATGGAAGGAAACAGAACCTTCCATTCTGGAACCCA
This sequence comes from Pan paniscus, assembly GCF_029289425.2. Taxonomy (NCBI): domain Eukaryota; kingdom Metazoa; phylum Chordata; class Mammalia; order Primates; family Hominidae; genus Pan; species Pan paniscus. Next base: position 89,249,270 of record NC_073267.2, on the reverse strand, counting down.
AACTCTGCCTCTATTCTGGAACCCAAACTGTGTCTCCATCCCAGAACATCTCGAAAGAAGCAGAGGCTGTTCTGAAGGGTGGGGTGATAGTCCCCAGACTGCGGGGAGATACCACACCTCCAGGACCAGTTAGAAAACATTAATAAAACTTCAGAATTAGACAGCTTTACAATCAGAGGATTCTCGAGAAACAGTCTCTCTTCTAGTGTCCTCATTTTCCAAATGAGAGCAATGAAGAAGCCAAGAGGAGGCAAATATATGTTCAATAAAAATAGGCAATATTTATTGAGCCCTTTTGCTGTGGGCCAATGTGCTTCTAAGCACTATATTTGCCTTTAACTCACAATCCATACAGGGGATAAACACAGTTGTTGTACCCATTTTATGGAGGAAGAAACTGAGGCATAAAGTTCGGTAGCCGTCCTGCAATCGCCGAGCTAGTAAATGGCAGAGTTTCTTACAAACCTGATTCCAGCGACTTTGTAACTGTTCTGCCATGTCCAAAGCGATTTAGGAAGAGTCGCTGCTTCCTACGGCAAACTCAGGATACCCTCCCCTATCCTTCAGCTGTGAGTCCCTTCCCTGGGGATTTCTGATATTCCCTTTCAACCCAGTTGCTCCGTGAATTCTGGATGTGGCTCTCTCTGACAAGTTAATTCTCACCAGTAGCCACAGAAGAGGCATTGATAAGAAGAGGCTCATCAGAGCCTAAGAAACAAAATAAGTTTGGTGCTTTTGTGGATGACAGTGGAGTGATATCAAAACCAGGCCCAAAAGAGCACGCATCCCCAGAGAAATTGAGGGAGAGGCAATGCCATGCCAGGCCCTGGGCCCCCACTGCGAATGAATTACACGCTCAGGCCAAGGTAACGCAGGCCTTGGCCAATATCCCCAGGTCTTTCCTGCCCTGTGCTGGCCCAGACCCGGCCCTCTCCAGCCAGGAATGGGAAGGCGGGTGGGAGGCAGGAGAGGTCTGCATCAGAGTTGGTCTCAGAGCCCCAGCAGGGCCTCGTGTTCCATCCAGCAAGGGCCTCGCTGCCAACATGCTTGCCAGCCAAGCTGTGTAAACATTCGAGCTCTTCTGGCAAAAGCTGACGGCAGAGAGGGAAGAGACAAAGGCTTCTCCTCCCAGGACTGGATGTGGGGAATGTGCCCCGCTTCTTGTGGCTTCCTTCCTCACTGCCTCCTCCTTCCTGGGCTGTCCATCACAACCAGGGCCTGGAGGGCTTTGTTAGAGACCAGCATGGTTCACGTCTCCACTTCTCCTTTGCAAAGAGAAGTCCTATTTTTATTCTGCTTCTGCTTAGAATGCCAAGGGTTTGCTACCACGCCTCGGAGATGGTTTCACCAAGGCAGCAAAAAAGTCAAGTAACTTCAGCAGTGCAACCCACGTGTGTCCAGGGTAAAAGCCCCAAAGGGGACAAATAGAGACATAAATATGAAGACTAGAGCAGTAGCTATCATGAATTTTAGTTATTATTTTTTAATTGAGGTGAAATTCACTTAACATATAATTATCTGGTTTAAAGTATACAATTTGTTGGCCTTTAGCGCTTTCAGTGCCAGGCAGACATCACCTCTATACAGTTCCAAAACATTTCCTGCCATTCCAAAGGAAGCCTCATACCAATTAAGAGTCATGCCCCATTCCCTCTCCCCGAGCCTTGGGAACTGTTAATCTACTGTCTGTCTCTATGGATTTGCCTCTTCTCGACATTTCAGATAAATAGAAACCTATGAGACATGCCCTTTCTGGTGTGTCTTCTTTCAATTACCATAATGTTTTCGAGGTCCATGCAAGTTTTTGGTTTTTGTGCAAGATTTTCCTTAATGTAGTCTGTGCTATATGTAATTTACTTTAAGTCAGTATAGGGTAGGAAAGTGGACTCTGGTGGGATGGTAGCTGTTGAGCCCTGGCTGGAAACAGCACATTCAGCCGGAAGAGCTGGGGAGCCTTTGGTGCAAAGCAGGTGCAAAGAACGCACTGGAGGGGGAAGCAGAAGCAGTACTGCTGAGCAGCGCCCTGGGACTGGCAACAGCAGGAGTTGCTACACTGTAGGCATGAAGGGGCAAGGCTAGGAAGGAGTGACCTCCACCCAGGAGGAGAGAGGCCCATGGAGAAAGCAGTTCAGTGGAGACCCCACAGAGAGGGAGGGAGTCAGGGAAATGAATACTCAGTTTCACTCTGCTGCCTACCTCCTGGGAACACTCCCCATTGGCCAAGTCCAACAAGAAGCCAGAAGACCTGAGAGGTGCTCAGCCAATCCAGACACCACGCGGCCTCCCTGGGTGAGGGAGATTTGAGCAAGGGAGCACAGTGGATCTGGAAGGGCAGAATTATCCCCTGCACAGTGGCTCAGGGCTTGCAATGAATGACTCCTCGCTCCTTCCAAAGGTTGCTCGCATGCTGCGCCTTCTTCCTTCCCCGTGGTGGAGACTCTTCTTCCAGCCCTTTTTCCTGCTGCAAATCTAGTCCTCACGTACATCTCTCCTGCTCTGCTCTGATCCACCATCCTCTCATACTGCAGGACTGCGGCCATCACCAAATAGGCCCTTTCCCCCACTTAAAAAGAATGAGATTTTCATGAAACCCAAGTCTAACGCTGTCAGGTAATAACAATTAGGTATTTTATATATTTTTATAATGGACGCATACAAACCCCAATAGAAGAAAATGCTTATGAGTACTAGAGAAAATGGGATATTTGGCAACCCTTATTGCAGTGACTTACATGCTTATCAGTTCATTTACAGAGATTTCCCAAACACATGTTGAGTAGAAAAGTACGATGCGGCCGGGCGCGGTGGCTCACGCCTGTAATCGCAGCACTTTGGGAGGCCGAGGCGGATGGATCACGAGGTCAGGAGATCGAGACCATCCTGGCTAAACATAGTGAAACCCCATCTCTACTAAAAATACAAAAAAATTAGCCAGGCATGGTGGTGGGCGCCTGTAGTCCCAGCTACTCGGGAGGCTGAGGCAGGAGAATGGCATGAACCCAGGAGGCAGGGCTTGCAGTGAGCCGAGATCACGCCACTGCACTCCAGCCTGGGCAACAGAGTGAGACTCTGTCTCAAAAAAAATAACAAAGTAAGATGCAAGGGCTGGGATTGGTGGCTCACGCCTGTAATCCCAGCACTTTGGGAGGCCAAGGCAGGAGGATCACAATGTCAGGAGATCGAGACCATCCTGGCTAACACAATGAAACCTGGTCTCCACTAAAAAAATACAAAAATATTAGCCGGGCATGGTGGTGGGCACCTGTAATCCCATCTACTTGGGAGGCTGAGGCAGGAGAATGGTGTGAACCCGGGAGGCAGAGCTTGCATTGGGCCGAGATCACAGCCCTGCACTCCAGCCTGGGCAAGAGAGCGAAACTCCATCTCAAAAAAAAAAAAAAAAAGATGCAGAAAAGTTAATTAAGCGTGGTTTATTTTTAAATAACACTCTAGTGGTACATACAAACAGCAGAGGTTGACAGATAGGAAGAAAGATAGATATTATTCTAGATTTTATTTATTAGAGCAGTCTTAGGTTTACAGAAGGAATGAGCACAAAGTACCTAAGAGTTCCTATACACCCCTCTAAGTCCAGTGCTGGCATTTCTTTGGTTCCAACCCTTTATTTATGTCCATTCCCACTAAAAATAAAATCCAAATTTCTTATCATAGCCTTTGGGGCTCTTTCTGACCTGGCCACATCTTGAGTCTACTCCCCATCTCTCTTCTTCATTCCTTCAGTGGCAGCATCATTGGTTCTTTTGCTGTTTCATCACCCAGTGAGACCCTGAACAGCTCACAGACCCATGCCCCTCTAGGTGCACCATACACACAGCATGGGTATTGCCTCAACACAGTTCCATCCAGCCCCTCCTTTGAAAGGTGAAATACCGCCTCTGGGTCCTGGCCTTCCTCTCTGGCCCCTCTTCTTGGTTCTACACTTCACCGTCCTCCTTTTTATCTCCCAGCTCTGGTTTCAGGTCTTCCCCACATTCTCTCTGCTATGCATGATTCCAGTTCCCATGCAGAAGAGCCTCACTCTTTATGGGTGCTGGGCTGGGGACCTTCAGCTGCTGCTTTGCTTGCCAAAGACACTAAGAGATATTGGTCATAGGCACACACTCTGAGGTTGAGCCACTCTCTGTTCAAACCCTGAGTCCTTCCCCCAGGAAATAAAAAAATCATGGGCAAAGGAACCCAAGGCCTTGGACTTTGCTGAGCCTCAGCTTCCTTAGCATTAAAATGAGGCTACAGAAGGCATCCATTTCAGATGTATGTCCTGGAAATGGAATACAAAGAAAGGACTTTGGACAATAGCTGGTTACAGAGTAAATATTCAGTCGATTTTACATTTTTAGACTATCATTAATCCAACTCCAAGAAATCTCTTTCTTATTGTATATTTCACTCTGGGGGATCAAAGTATACTGCTCAGTAGGAGAGACATCCTTCCTTATACCCTAGGAAAAAATGATGACTTCTCCTCCCTCTTCTTTTCCTCCTCTCTTTCCTCCTTTTCTCCTTTCCCCTTCTCTTCTTTTGCTCCTTCTCTATTTTCTTTCTTTCTTTCTCTTTTCCTTCCTCTTCCTTCTATCCATTGTTCTTTGTGTTGGGTGTGCAGATTTTGTCTGCCATGTCCCAAGTTCTCCCGCATTCTGGTCACTGCCATGTGACTATCTCTTGCTTCTTTTCTTATGAGTGCATTTTTACCCCCAGCTCCCTATCCCCATGGCCTCCTGGCCTCAGGCCTTCCAGCCTTCCAAGGGATCGTTTGGCCACAAGAATGCAAGATGTAGACCCCAGTGGTCCCATCTTATTTGTCTTGCTGGCCACCTAGGCAACACTTAACAGCCCTGGTTTACCATCAGGCCCAGAGACCAGTCGTGGCTCCCTCAGTGATGCATCCCTCGGGCCCTGAGATCTGCATTGTCTCCGGTCCCCACGCCCTGGGAGTGGCTGTTTGTCTTAGTGCTATGCTTTGGACAGGAAGCAAGAGCTTCCGGACATACTGGTGATCAGAGGACTCTTCCCCTAGGAACAACGGGTCCCCTTTTCTGTGGCCTTTTTATAAATTTTAATCTTCCTCCTTTGACAAGCTTCCCCCCTGTCCCGTGACTGAGGGACAAGGACAAACCAGCCTCACAAAATATCCAAAACCCTTCAAATTGTCGCCTTGCAGTAGAAAAGCCCTTGTTACTTAGTTGCCCCTCACTCTGTAGAGGAACACTGGGGCAGGGAATGAAATCCATAATCAGGATTTCCAGATTACATTTTGAGTTGTGTTTTTTGGCTGTTTTTCAGAAAAGAAGAATGTCAATGCTTTACAAAATTTTGTGAAGCAGCAATATCTTCCACCTGTTTTCCTCCTACTTGGAATTTTTAGTTTAAAAATGAGTTAATAAAATAACTTACCTTGTAGGTAAGATCTGTGTTTGAAAACGTAGCTGAAGACAAGGCTGTTCTCAGTCATCCTTAGGGTTTTGTTTTTCTAAAATGTGGAAAATGCTATAAATACTTGCAGATGAGGGCATACTCCAAGAGGGCAAATGTGGCAACCCCCAGACAGGATTGGACACCCCTGAGAAACAGAATAGTAACTCCACACTGTGTGTGTATGTGTTTGTGAATGTGTGTGTTCGTACAAGGCCTTCATACAAGTCATAGTCTTGTAGTCAAAGGAAAAGAGATGAGGAAAATGTATATTGTCCCCTCCAAACTCTGGCCAGAAAATACAGAGAACAGCTTCTTTACTCCAATGTATGGGATTGCCAGGTTTGAAGATATAGTTTCATTTTATATCCATCCATCATCCACTCATCCATCCATCTATCCATCATCTATCCATCCATCAAACATACATTCATCCGTTCATTTATTTATCCATCCATTCATGCATCCATCTTCCATCCTCCATCCATTCATCCATCCATCCATCCATCCATCCGTCCATCCATCCATCTATCCATCCATCCATCCGTCCATCCATCCATCCGTCCATCCATCCATTCAAGTAAGAATTATTGGGTAATTGTTCTGTGCCACACATTATGTTACATGGGATTCCCACCTAATCTTCAGAGAAATCCCAATAAGATACTTGTTTTTGTCTCCAAAATAAGAAAGCATAGGCTCAAAGAAGTTAGTAACTTGTCGAAGTTATGCAGCTATAAGAAGCTGAACTGGAATTCATTCTCACTAGCTCCAAAGCCTGAGCTCCTTCTGTTATATCACCCTTATCTGAGTGGTAGGGACAGGTAGTTGGTGTCAGGTGGAGGCTATCAGCTATAAGAGACAAAAGGGGAAGGAAACTGGATGACTCCTATTAGGCATTTTAGTTTGGTTCTCCTTCTTTCTAAAAATGGTTTCAAATATCTCAGCTTAAGTGTATTTAAACTCAGGCTACAGCATAACAGCCAAGTTAAGATGGCCCAAACAGAAGGTGAAAAGTCACATCTGAATATTTAATTTTAGGTAACACCCTCTGATAGGCAGTATTTAAAAGAACATGAGTAGAAGAACTTATCCTTTCTTGAAAACTGTGAGGTTGGGAGAAATTTGGGGATATTTACTGAGCCCCTGCAATGTAACAGTTAACATGTTAGAGACAGAAATTATGGATTTCATAGTTTTATTTATTAATATTTGGCCTAATTTTATAAGTGGTTTATAGGATATAGTGACAAATCAATGCTTAAGAAGTTACCAAAAAAGTAAAAATAAGATAATGACAGAATTACACATTATAAAAGAAGGTCAAGACTACGGAGTAACCATAAGGCAGAAACACGGACCAAGCAATTCAACACAGTTGCTCTGATTGGGCCACACAATTAGTTCTGAGCTTCCTGGTGACCAAAGTAAAAGGGAAGCAGGAACACTCATGTGACTTTTCTTGTCCAACAAAACTAAACAAAGCAGTTCCTCTGTAGGCAAAGATGAACAGGAGTTCACACTCTGGAGAGCAGAGTCAGAGAATCCAGCCACAATGAAATCCACAAAAAATGATCAAAAGAAGGCAGTATGGTCATTGATTTCTGTCCAGTAGGGAGATGTATCTCGAAGAAAAGAGAAGAGATTTTAAACTGGGGATGATAGTGGCTTAAGTTCTCAGTCCTAAAGAATTTTATGTACTTTAATTTTGTAGTAAACTTTTTTAATTATCAAAATTTTTTATAAAGCTCTTAGAAAATGTGAGTCCTTGTAAATAAAAATTTTAACTTATCTAAATGATGGTCACTTTGTGGTTGTGGCTGGTATATCAAGGGATTTAACTACTTAGCATCGTTTCTGGAGCAGTGTAGACACTCAATAAAAACGTGTTGAGTGAGTGAATAAAATAGAAACAAGGTGGTTGTTGAACAAAGAGAAACAAAGGACAAACTTAATAAAATCTTGGGCATTCTTCATTCAAATTCAGAAATAATTGATTTCTGAACTTGTGCCCAGCCACTAAACCAAGCTGCCCTTCTTAGCAACTTAATATCTTGAATTTGAACCCCCAGGCTCTCCTGCAATGCTACTACTTGAGAATATTAGATAGTTTACTGATTTTTACATACTTTGACCCAATTCCTTTGATAAAAGCTGATAGCTTTTTAATCCACATTATTGAGGCGTAATTATATATACTAAGATGTGTGTAGTTTTAGTGTACAGTTTGATGAATTTGATGAGTGGATTATCCCATGTAACCACCACGTTAAAGAAAGTAAAGAATATTTCCATCACCCTACCGAGTTCCCTTGGGTTTTTTTTTTACAATTAATCCCCTACCACTCTCCACAGGCAAACCCTCATCGAGGTAATGAGTCTTTATATATATATATATATATATATATATATATATATATATATATATATATTTATATTTATTTATGTTTGGAAACAAGGTCTAACTCTGTTACCTAGGCTGGAGTACAGTGGTGCAATCTCAGCTCACTGCAACCTCCACCTCCTGGGCTCAAGCCATCCTCTCACCCCAGCCTCCTGAGTAGCTGCGACTACAGGTATGCACCACCACGCCCAGCTAATTTTTGTATGTTTTATAGACACAGGGTTTAGCCATATTGCCCAGAGTGGTCTCGAATTTGTGACCTCAAGCCACCCACCCACCTTGGCCTCCCAAAGTGCTGGAGTTAGACGCATGACCCACTGTGCCTAGCCTGATGAGTCTTTAGTCTGTTTTTCATGTTGTTCTTAAGGTTAAGAGTTAGATAAAACAGAAGCTTTAAAAGTTTTGAGGCTACTTGTTAAGTCTAATGCTCTTATTTTAGCCATGGGTAACCTGAGGCCAGCAGGCTTGTGCTTGGCTAGTCAATGGTGAGGCTGATGGAAGTAGCCAGGCCTCAGGAGCCATGCTCCTTCCACCGTATGTACCTTTCTGAGTCCTTCTGGCTGTCACGACAAGGGGCTCTTGAGAGGGTACTCGGCTGGGGGAAATAGATGACACGTATTCACTGAAGTTAAAAATTGCCGTGGTGGTGAAAATTATTCTGAATTATCCTCAGAATTATTAAGAAATTGATACCCTTAAATAAATGGTTGAAAGAAATAAGTTTTGTTGGGAATAATACCTCACAGCCACTTCTCAGAAGTCCAAAAAGAGAAGCAAATTAAGAGATGCCCTTCAAGCCGTTGGCGGGGGAAAAATACAGAGTTCCTAATAAATATCTCACCAATCCAATTATAACATTCAAATCAAGGAGAGAAAATACGTATCAAATATAATGGAAGTTTTCTTTCCCATTTAAAACACAGCCTGCTTCTCATTGTCCGGTGCCGAAGGGGATTTCAAAGTCAGCTTTTCTAGGTGAGGGGGAAAAATGCCGTGTAAATCAAAGTGAAATAATCAATTTTTTTCTGGTGGAAATAACTTCAGTTGTTTGATGTAATTTTGACACTCAGCATAATTTCAGCATCAACACTGAAGTTAGGGGATCGGGGTGTCTCTGTGAGATTTGTGTAGTAAGCATTTACCAATCAGGAAAATTTAACTTACACTTTGAATGCAATGTGGCCTCCAGCATTTTGACATAAAATAAAGACTTCTACTAGATTAACTGCCAATGGAAAGGCAGACAAGACCTACTGCCTGTTCTGGTGGCTTGACTGGTGTCCCGCCAGAGTTTATGTCCACCCAGAACCCCAGAATGTGAACTTATTTGGAAATAAAGTTGTTGCAGATGTAATTAATTAAGGTGAGGTTATACTGGATTAGGGAGGATCCTAAATCCAGTGACTGGTGCCCTTATAAGAAGAGGAGTGAACACAAAGACAGATACAGAGGGAAAAGAAGGATCTGACAACCCTTCAAGGAGACAGATGCTGGAGTGTTGTAGACAGAACCCAAAGAGCACCAAGACTTGCTGGCAGTCACCAGAAGCTAGGACAGATGCTTGGGGAAGTTTCTCAGGGTCTCCAGAGGGAGTGTGGTGACACCTTGATTTAGGACTTCTAGAACTGGGAGGGAATCCATTTCTGTTGATGTAACCCACCTGTTACGGGCTCCCTTTATGGAAGCCCTAGGCAACAAATGCACTAGCGGTGGGTCAGATCTTTTCTGCTTAGAGAAACAAGAGCCAGCCCATGATCAGGATATAGCAACACCAAAAAATATGGCAGTGAATTTTCCCTAACAGAGAAACTGGGCTTGCAGTATTTTGAGTCAGCAGTCAAGATTCTTCCAGACACTCTCTGAGAAGGTCTAGCTATATGTCTCATCCAGTAAGTGAGAGGCAGACACCTCCATGAGTCCCAAAGTTTCCAGCAGGAAGTCAGTCTGCATCCCTACTGGCACTTTTTTTACTCTTCTAGTAAAAAATCACTGTGATGCTGATGCAGTGTACCTTTCCCAGAGACAAGTCCTAGAGTGCTTCCCAGGGAGCATACTCTGAGCCATGGAGAGATTAGATGAACAGAACTTTGGGTACTTTTTCTGCCTACAGCCACCCAGCCTCTGGGTGGGACCAGTCAAGCTCATAATCTCTACGGTGGTGTGAAGAAACAGTGGCTTAGAGAGAAGAAGGAGTAGGATGGCTGGAGACAGAGGAAGTTTCATGACAAGCAACTACTGGGGTATGACACATGGTGTCTGCGCTTCTGCAGACAGAGGTCTTGTGGAGACTTTTGTCTAGGTTACTATAAGCTGGAGGGCTGTTGTGCAGACAGAGGTTTGTCTAACCCCAAAGAGCATATACCACCTAGTAGGCAACAACATAACACCATCCCATGAAGAATGTTGGTGGAGATGGCAGATGGGATTATTGTTCACTGTTCCTTTCTCCCTCTCTCTCTGTGTGTGTGTCAGATTTAGCTTCTGCATTAATTTCTGGTGGCTGTTGTAACAAAATACTACACACTGGGTGGCCTAAGCCAACAGTAATTTATTCTCTCAAAGTCCTGGAGGCCAGACCGTCTGAAAATGAGGTGTCAGCGGGGTCACGGTTCTTCTGGAGGCTCCAGGCAAAGGTCCGGTGCTTGCCTCTTCCAGCTCTGTTGGCATTCCTTGGCTTGCTGCTGCATCTCTCTCTACTGTCTTTATATAACTTCTCTATGTGTCTGCCCTTAAACTCCCTCTGCCTCTTTCTTACAATAATAGATATGACTGCATTTATGGTCAACCAGAATAATCCAGGACAAACTCCTCCAGATCTGTAACTAAATCACAAATGTTGACCTATAAGGTAATATTCACAGATTCTAGGGATTAGGACATGGACATATGTTTTTGGGGAAGTGTCTTTGTCTTTTGAGGCTACTGAAACAAAATATTGGGTAGCTTATAAACAACAGAAATTTATTTTGCACAGTTCTGGAGCTGGGAAATCTATAATCAAGGTGCCAGCCCATTTGGTGTCTGGTTAGGGTCCACTTCCTAGTTCATGGATGGTGCCTTCTAGCTGTGTCTTCATATGGGGGAAGGGACAAGGCAGCTCTTTGGGGCCTCTTTTTATAAAGGCACTAACCCCATTCATGATGACCCCATTCTCATGACTTAATCACCTTTCAAATCTCCACCTCTTAATACCATCACATTGGTGATTGGATTTCAACATATGAATTTTAGGGAAACACGAACATTCAGATCCTAGCAGGAAGCCACCATTCCGCCTACTACAGCTTCTATGCCATGGGCTTTTGCAGTGCCTCTCCCTATGGAGGGTGGAGTTGTCATTGAGAGTCCATACATCTCTGTTCACTCCTGACACCTTGCCATGAGATGGCTGTGTCCCAGATGGTGCTTACTCCTTCATTCTGTGATAAGCATGAGACCCAAAAGGAACAGATCCAACTTGACCTGCAGGTTGGAGCACAGCTGATGCAGCCCAGCCACAAATGAGGGTGCTAGCAATATATGCTTGCTGTCATACTTCACAGAGATCTGGGGACTGCTTGTTACTGCAGCAAAGATGACTAATACAATGGAGATTGCAAGTTGGCTTCAAGTAGGCCTGTGAAATACTTCTGTGCCTTTCAATGATAATCCTCCTGAAATGTCTGTGCTACCTTGTCTATCTGGGGAGGGCTTCCTACTCTCCTCTCTAAAAAGGCTTAAAAAATCCAGATGGAGAATCTTGGAAGTATCTTTCTGTAATTCCTTGCTACACATCTGCCTTGCCCACTAGACTCTCCTAAGAGTCAGGGATGGTGCTGAAGTGTCTCTGTATACTCCACACCTGAGGAGAGGTTTTAAGAATGGATGGATAAAAAAATGAGTAATTAAATTACCAGAGTATCCTTAGCTTTCAAGGGCTGTAAGAGAAGAAAGCACTTGCTTACTGGGCTAGGATAGTATAGAGGTTATGTTATATACAAGGATTCCAGAAACAAACTCATGAATTTGAATCCCAGCTCTTCCACTAACCAGGCATATGAACTTCAGCTAGGTACTTAACCTCTCTGTTTCTGTTCCTATATGCAAAATGGGGGTACTAATAGCCTCCACCTCAAGGAGCTGGTGTGAGTTGTAAACAACCAAACACTTGGCACAGTGGTGGGCACCAGGTAAGCACGATCTAAGCCAGGAGCAGGCAAAGTGAAGCCCATGGGCCAAAGCTAGCCTGAAGCCTGTTTTCCCATTGCTGACAAGCTAAGAATGGCTTTTGAGTTTTTCAGCTGTTGAAAACAAATTTCTTATAAGGATATTCCTTCATCACACATACAGATTATATGAAATTTAAATTTTAGTGCCCATAAGTAAGGTGTTGTTGGAACCAGCCATAGCCACTCATTGGCACATTGTCTATGGCTGCTAACCTGCTACAACGACCAGAGCCGAGAAGTTACAATGAAGACCACATGGCCCTTTACAAATAAAGTTTGCTGCCTCTTGATCTAAGTTGTTATAATCTATGGTTATACTTAGCAAGTGTGCCCAAGTACTGGAGCTAAGATACCACCACTTCCTCTCTGCCTGACCACACCTCAGTTTTAATGATGATTTCTGCAAAACAGTCCCACAGATGAGCAGTCCTGCTGATTTCATCTGGGTGCAAGGGCAGGAGGGAATGGAAAGTCCTACCTTCTTCAGCTCCTGTCCCTTTAGTTTTATAGTCTCTGTGCATATCTTGTTACTCTCAGAGTGGTGTCTTCTGGTCTCTAGAACTGGGAGAGCTCAGAGGAGAGGTTATGCTAGAAGACTGGTGAAATACATGAGTCAATAGGGAACAACAGATAGGTGAGCAAGGCATTGCAGGAATCAGCGTTGCTGTATCCACCACAGTCTGAGCTTTCTCTCATTTGCTGGGAAAAATTCAGAGGCTTCCTCTTTTCTCCTTCCTTGTCTCTTCCAATTACTTCATTAATCCACTCAGCAATTCATGACTATGCATTTCTTGAGTGTTCATTATATGCCAAGGATTGTGCCAGGTGCTGGGGTTCAAACCATGACCAGGATGAACCCACGGGTCTAGACCTCACCAGATTCCTCGTCTTGGGGTCACTGTAGACCCACATGAGGCCTGTGAGGTGAATTAGATAAAGGCATCCCTTCCTCCTGGCAGAGTTTGTGGCAAGGCAAATTAAAAAAGAGCTAGGTATAGGCCTAGTTTATTTCCTAGGCCAGTGACCTTGGGCAGTGCACAGCCAGCACAACTGTACATAGCAGCGCTGCTGGGTCTCCTGGGAGGCACTCACAGCTAACAGGGGCAGAGGAAGCAGGCGGGTGGAGTGGGGTGAGGAGAGTTGAGGGGAATACATGGCAGCATCTGATCCATCCTGGTAAAAAAGGGTGCCTTCTAAGGGGAGACTAGTACCTGTCTATAGCAGTGAAAACAGCCTTACAATAAGCCTTTTTTTCTTCTGTATTATTGCTTGTTTTAAATATGAGGATTCGGAGGCAAGGAGAGGTCAATTAATCCTTTGCAAATTTCTGAAACTTCCTTTGTAAAAGAGAGTGAGAATTTATGTGCCACCATTTAAGCTGTTTCAACACAGTCACTGGCATTGCATTTTGGTGGAGGCACTAAATGACTTAAGAGAGTTGGGAGATGGAGAAAAGATGTTTTTATTATTATTATTATTCAGAAGCTTTTATTTGATCATATAAATCGTTACACTCACTTAAGTTTCTGCCTCAACCAAGACCAAGAATTACATCAACCAATATTCTCAGGCCCACTGCTACTGTGTAGAACCTTAAATTGTAACTTGCAAGGAAAAAAATAATAATCAGAGCGATTTGTCATGATTGGATGATCAGATTCTAGAAAATCAAAACATACTTTGCTATAGAGATGAATTTGCATATTTGAACAACACTAGATATCATGGGCAAGCTCAGCTACTCTTTCCACTGGTGTGTTTATTTTCATAGCCCCATTGTTTATTAAATGTGCTTGCATTGAAGCATCTCTAGATCCTGCCATCTGCATTATGAAGAGAAGAATTTCCTTATGTGAACTCCCTCCTTTGAAAACTATATCCATATGGAATTCTCGATTTATATAGATGAAGGCAGATATCTGAGGTATGTTATATAATACCACGGCAAGAAACTGCTCTGTTAATAAGACTCAGGGAATTTCTAGTAGCAGCTGTGATAACAGAACCTGAGGAGTGTCATGCAGGGAGAGTAATAAAGTACAGTAAAAGAATTTAGGTTGTGTCTTTGAAATTCACTGTGTACGACAGTTCTAAGCCTGCTGATTTTGCTAGTCAATGCCAGAAAACCTCACCCTACTCTGAAATGATGGCTGCCTAGAAGCCCTTGTTGAGTCTTTTATTTGTTACAATACCATCTGCAATCTTCCGAAATGACCCTTTTCCAAAATGCAGCCAAACTCTTCTCTGGAATTCCCTATTCTCTTTCTTTGCTCTATTTTTTTAAAGTTAAGACTTATTTCCGTCTGACATGACACGTACTAGTTAGCTACTGCTGCATAACAAATACTCCTACACTTAGTGGCTTTAAAATAGCAACATTTTTATCTCATAATTTTTGTGGGTCAGGAAGTTGGGCATAGCTTAGCTAACTCCTCTAGCTCAGGGTCTCGCACAAGGCTGCAAGAAAAATGGTGGCCAAGAGTATGGTTATCTCATGGCTCAGCTGGGGAAATCTGCTGGAGTCATTTTAGAAAACATCTATCAAGCCATTTATTTTAATTATTTTGTATGTGTGTTATCTCCATCACACTATAATAGAAACTCCATAAAGGCAGAGATATTTCTGATTTGTTCCTTCCAGTGTCCATGGTGCCCAGAAGTAAGCTTGACGTGTGGCTGGTGCTCAAATATTTGTTGAACGAATGGACCAGTGTAGAGACTGTTTCTGCTCCTTGCAGAAGTCCCATGCATGTCTTAATTCTTTTTCTTCATCAGCACAAGGGAAGCTGGAGAATTTTGAGCATCAAAATTCTGAGATAGTATAAAAACTAGGAGAAAAGGTTCATTTTAACAGTCGCGGCAGGCAGAATAATATTCATGCCCTAACCTCTGGAACCTGTGAATGTTACATTACCAGGCAAAAAGAAACTGTGGCATAAGAAGAAATCTATATGTGGTCTCTGACCCTGGTTTCTGGCATGAGAGCTTCTAAAACTCTCAGAATTTCCTGAGTGATAGAAGTAAGGTGAGCATCTTTTATTTATTTTTTAAGACAGTTCTGTCACCTAGTCTGGAGTGTGGTGGTGTGATCAGGGTTCACTGCAACCTTGACCTCCTGGGCTCAAGTGATCCTCCTATCTCAGCTTCCTGAGTAGCTGGTACTACAGGTGAAAGACACTATGTCCCATTTAAAAAAAAATGTTTTTTTGGGATGGGGTCTCACTATGTTGTCTAGGCTGGTCTCCAACTGCTGGTTTCAAGCAATCCTCTCACCTTGGCCTCCCAAAGTGCTGGGATTACAGGCATGAGCCACTGAGTTTGGCCACATCTTTTGCTATTCTATCACCAATAACTAATGATTTAATCAATCACGCCTACCAAATAGAGCCTCTGTAAAAACTGTAAACTACCTGGTTTAGAGAACTTCTAGGTTGGTGAACACACCAGGGTGTCTGGGGGGGTGACACGCCTGGAGAGGAAAATGGAAGCTCCATACCCTACTCATCATACCTGTCCTTATGCGTTGCTTCCATTTGGCTGTTCCTAAGTTGTACCCTTTACAATGAACTGGTGAATGTAAATAAATATTTCTCTGACTTTCTGTGAGCCACCCTAGCAAATTATAGAACCCAAGGGGGGAGTCTTGGGAACCCCCAATTTATAGCCAGTTTGTCAGATGTCCCAGAGGCCCAGACTTATGACTGATGTCTGAAATGGGACCAGTCTCATGGGACTGAGCCCTTCATCTGCGGGATCTGCATAACTCCAGGCGGTTACCGGGACACTCAGTCAGTGTCTGCTGAGAATTAGAGGATTGGTTAGTGTGGGAAAACTCCTACACATTTGGTGTCAGAAGTGTGGTGTGAGTACTATGTGGAGAAATAGTGGGGTTTTTTTCCCCTAGGAACTTTGCAGATGTGATTGAGGTTATAGACCTTGAGGTGGGAGATTATCCTGGATTCTCTGGGGTGGGAATACAATCGGATCACATGAGTCTTTAAAAGTGGAGAAACTGTCTTGGGTGTGGTCCCAGAGATGGAAGCTTGAGAATGATTTGACTCCCTGTGGCTGCTTCAGAGATATAGGAAGCTTTGTACAAGGAGAAGAGAGAGGGCTCTGGGAGGTGAGAGCCACTCCTGCTGACAGCCAGCAAGGAAACAGAGACCTCAGTCCTACAACTGCATGGAGCTAAATTCTGCCAACCCTGTGAATGGGCAAACCCAATTTTTTCCCAGTGCCTCCAGGAAGAAACATAGCTTGCTAATTCCCTGGCTTTCATTTGGTGAGAGTCATACTGGACTTCTGACCTGTGGAACTATAATATAATAAATCTGTGTTGCTTTTCACCACAAAGTTCATGGTCATTTGTTATGGCAGCAATGGAAAACCAATACAACTGTGTTCAACAGCTCTGGTTTCCTGGCTAGGCTAAACATGATAGAAGGCTTTGGAAATAGCAGTGGAGAGATTTCTCATTTGCTGTCACCATGGAAATGACCCAAGGATCATAAATCGTGGGTTTTTTGAAAGAGCCTGATTTTCAGGGAAATCCTTATGTAACCTGGGATTGTAGCCCTCAAGGAAAAAAAAAAAAAAAAAAAAAAAAAACCAGTTCCATGAATACACATCCACCAAGAATAGAGACTAAGGGGCAGGTCTTTGCTCTTGATAAGGCTTTGGGGGAAGCAAAGTCTTTCCATGGAACTTGTTTTCTCAGGAAGTATTGATGTCTTCTTTCCAGCAAAGAAAATGTTTGCATGATGCTCATAATGCAAATACTTATAATGCAAGCTGAGGTGGCTGTCATTAGCTCCACCCTTTTATCAACTCTTTTGTCTTCTTAGTGAAATAAAAGACCACAGGTCAATGGATTTTCATTTTCTGAAAACTTCCATGTAACCAAGGCTGGGCACAGTGGCTCATGCCTGTAATCTCAGCACTTAGGAGACCAAGGCAGGAGAATCACTTGAAATCAGGAGTTCAACAGCAGCCTGGCCAACATGGTAAAACCTGTCCCTACTAAAAATACAAAAAGAAGCCAGGTGCGGTGGCTCATTCCTGTAATCCCAGCACTTTCGGAGGCTGAGGTGGGTGGATCATGAGGTCAGGAGTTCAAGAGCAGCCTGGCCAAGATGGTGAAACCCCATCTCTACTAAAAATACAAAAATTAGCTGGGCATGGTGGCAGGCACCTGTAATCCCAGCCACTCGGGAGGCTGAGGCACAGAATTGCTTGAACCCAGGAGGCAAAGGTTGTAGTGAGTCGAGATCATGCCACTGTCCTCCAGCCTGGACGACAGAGTGAGACTCCATCTCAAAAAAACAAAAACAAAAAAACAAACAAAAAACAAAACAAAACAAGACAAAACAAACAAACAAAAAAAACAGAAAGATTAGCTGAGCATGGTAGTGCACACCTGTAATCCCAAGTACTCAGGAGGCTGAAGCAGGAGAATTGCTTGAACCCTTGAGATGAGGTTGCAGTGAGCTGAGGTTGTGCCACTGCACTCCAGCCTGGATGACAGAGTGAGTCTCTACCTCCAAAACAAAAAAGAAAAAGAAAGAAGAAAAAGAAAACATCCATGTAACCATCACCTATGTTAAGATATAGATCATAACCAGTTCTGCAGACCCCCTTCATAGCCCTCCCAATCACTAACCTCCTAGTATCATCTCATATCTTTCTTAACTTCTAACACCAAAGAATAATATTGCCAGTTTTTTTAATTTTATGTAAATGGACTTAAAGAATGTTCCCTTTTGGGTCTGGTCTCTTTCACCCATGAGTATGTTTATGAGATTTGCTGCATGTTGCATATAGCAATAGTTGTTTTTTTTTTTCTTGCTGAATGGCAGTTGTATGAGTAGACTACAATTTACTTAACCTTTTCGTGATTGATGGACATTTTATTCATTTAAGCTTTGGGGCTATGGTAAGATGCTGCTATAAAATTCCCATATGTGTCTTTTGGTGACACTGTTATCTATGCATTTCTTTTGGGTTTAGACCTGGGATGGGGGATTGCTGAGTCAAAAGCATTTTTTTTTCTTTTGCTAAATATAGAACAAATGGGCTGGGGTAAGGGTGAGCTGAGTGATGTAAATTGCCCAAATACAGGGTCAGATCCTGTCTTTCTTTAAAATTCGGATACGTTGCACATCATGGATTGTTTTGCATTTGTTTTGACTTTTTGTATTATAGTGTTGAATTTTGGTTGGTGCTCCCTTAAATTTTGCACCCAGAATGAATGCATCACTCACCTCACCCTAATCCCAGCCCCAAGCGGGTCTCATAAATGCCTCCCTGCCTGCATTCTTCATGTCTGGTCTGAGAGGTCCACTGGGCCTCTTGGCTTGAGCAGACCGTTAGGCACCCGGTCCTCAACTCTCATGCCCGTGCCTGCTCTATCTCATGGTGGCACTTTGTTTTATTATCAGATAGGTTCTTTTTATTCACAGAGATCTTTGCAATATGGTCTTGGGGGCTTGGGGGAAAATATTTTGAGCTTGTCTTTGAATTAATTAATTAATAGGTTGGACTGGGGTCTTCTCAGGCCTTCATTGTCAGTTCCGGGTACGTAGAAAAGAAGTGGGAGAGGAGACGTGTTGTTTATGAAGGTCTGGCTGGGCAGAGGGGCTGCACTCACAGCCGGAGTAGGTCTAAATTCTTCTCACTAAAATCCCCCTTTCCTCCATTTCTTTAAGAGGAAGAGATTCTCAATCACCTACTTCCTATCTCTCTAGCCAGCGCTATCCCAAGGCTCACAGGAAGAGACTTTTCAGGGCTTGGTTTATTAGATTTGGGTAAGCACATCTTCTCAAGAAAAATTGTTCATCAGTCGGCGTAATTTACTTGTCTGGGGCAGAACATTTTTTATTTTGTTACATGTTAGTTGCTGGGCATTCTGGGCATAGCAGCAGTGCATGCAAATCCAGGCTTATTTACCACCGGGAGGCAGGGGATACCAGGGCTTAGAAACCAAGGTTCTACCTGGGATGTTTGTGATTGATTTCACTAAGGGGAAATGGGGCAGTGGTGTGACAACTTCAGAATTGACTGGGACTCGAGACTGCGAAGCTGGCTCTCTGCCTGTTTCTTGTGTTCCACAAAGAAGAACCTGCACAAAGAATGCAATCACATGCCGCAGGAGAAGACTTTTGTTTGCTGGTTTGTTTGGCAGACCAAGGGTTCTATCCACATCTAAGTTCTGGTTAATTTCATGAGGCAGCTACTACCTCCCAATCTCTCGGTTCCTCTAACTGCCCACTCAGGCTGGTGTTTGCCCCATTTGTAATATTACTGATGTGCCTTTGAGTCTGGTCCTCACTGCTGTTTTCAGCCATCAGGCCTGCCCTGAAAGCACATAGTCAGCTTCACAGGATATCAGGCTGCTGGGTCTCAATAACCCCATCCTATCTCGAACTGCTTACCCTCCCCCTCTCACCTTCCCTTTCCGTTCTATCCTTTCTGAATTCAGACTATCTGTGACTTGTTTCCATTTATTGATTCTCATCACCATTTTCTCTGATTCTCAACGTGATTTCCCTAGCTTGTGTTTGTGGTTCCCTTGGTTATCACAGTTTGGGCGTCTCATCTGATCATAATGCCAGAAAACATCCTCAGTAAATCACCCCGCCTCTTCCTTCTCCATTCATCTCTGACACCACAGAGCCCATTTCTGGGGAACATGACAGCCCAGGAGTGAGACCTGGACAGTTAGAAATAGCAGAATTGTTTTACCTTCACTGCATTATGGTCACTGTTTTGTTCTCAGTACAAAACAAATATTTATCTGTATTTCTTAATGCATAGAACTTTGAGAGTGAAAGTACTATGTACCACTTTCCAATCTCTGTAACAGTCTGGCATACATTTTTCCAAGTCTTATAATATATTTATGCATGTGTGTGTGTGTGTGTCTGTGTATGTGTGCACGCATATACTTCTATATTCATTCAACCATATATCTGAGGTATCTGTTTATGTCAGTGCATATAGATCTGTCTCTTTCTTTTTAAAGGCTGCAGTGAGTTGCATTGTATGAGTGTATCATAATTTATTTATCTAATTAAAACCAGAGACTCTTAAAGCTCAGCTAGTGCTTTCAGGCAGAGGAATCCCCTCTACAGCATCTCCACAGGCTGCTCGCCCAGCCCACACAGGTCTTGGGTTTCCTTGGGTATAGAAAGTTCTGATGGATCTCAGTCTCTGGGGTGATGTTTTTATTTCTGCCTCGTTTGAAGGGCTGGCTGTTCTATCAAGAATAAGGCAGATTTCCAGCCGTGCCGGTGTCCAGGATATTTTAAAGACGCACAGCAGTTCAGGCAGATCACCTGCAGAATCACTGCCATTTCAACATTAGGGTTCCCTGATGGGTCATCCTTGGCCCTTTTTGTCTTTTCACTCTATCTGCTTTTGATTTGAAATATAACTGCCTCCCGGACCACTCTACCTTGCCACACACAGGTGTAGACACTTGGACACACCCGTTCCAAACCAACTTGTCTTTCCTCATGAGATGATGGCTTTCATCCTTGTTAGCTTTTTTCCATCTACCTTATGCTCTACCTCCTGAGCATTTCTAGGGTGCCTGCCCTCCTCTTCAGGCCTTCATCACTGCTCAGCTTCTGGACATTGCCGGGGCCCTGACCACCCTTGTCTCTTTCCAACCTGCCCAGAGTCACTGTTAGAAAAGCTAAGCTGGCTGCGTTTCACACAGACCCATTCCACCTGGCCCTCTGTCTCCTACCAGATAAACCACAAGGACTTTTGTCAGAGCAGAACACTTTCCGTACCCTGAAGCTTTGCCTTCTATTTTGCCCGCATCTTCTGCCCTGCAAGGAAGTTTAACATTCAGCTTCTCAGGCCATCTCTTTGGCCATGTTGTCTTTTCTCTCTGGATCTCCTCTCCACCACTTTCTTTCAGTCTGAGATGTTTCCTCCTCTAAGGAGCTTCCCCTGATCACTTAGACTGAATTAGGTACTTCTCTTCCCCAACAGGGCAGTTCCTCCCTCTTCTGTTGCCCTTCCCTCATGCAGTAAGATTGTTTGTCTGCTCTCTTTCTGAGAATTTCCCCCAGGGAATCACCTCCTCTTACTCAGCTTTATATCCCCAACTCTTATCACGGGAACTGATGCATAACACATATTCAGTACACAAAGGATGGATGGATAGATGGATGGATGGATAAATAGATGAATGGGTGGATGGATGAATGAATAAATGGATGGATAAATAGATGGATGGGTGAGCGGGTGGATGAATGAATAAATTGTTGGATAAATAGATGGATGAGTAGATGGATGGACAAATGGATGGATAGATAGAGGAATAGATGGATGGATAAATGGATGTGTGGATAGATGGATGAATGTGTGGGGATGGGTAGATGGGTGGGTGGATGGATGGATGAGTGGATGGATGGGTAAGTGGATGGATAGATGGATGGATGGGTAGAGAGATGAATAAATGATTTTGAATAGTTGCCACGTTTCTCTAGTTTCAGGCATCAACAAATTAAGTTGAGTAGTTGAGGTAGTTCATCCCTCCCTCTGGCCTCATGGCATCATGTTCTCTGCCCTGAAAGGCCAACAGGGCAGTAGAAAAGTCTGGAAGGAGAGATGACCCTGCCTTATTCTTGCCTAGGGCATGACACTAGAGCCTCCTTTCAGTCATTTCAGTTCTTCTTAATTAACTTTTTAATTGAGGTGATGTTCAAGGGAATATTAGTCCTCATGATATGCTCCAGGAAGGTTGATGAACGAGAGGTAGGAAAGCTGCTTTGTGCACTGCATTCTCTAAGGGTGCCTCTGACATAGCAAGACACAGGATAAATTAACTTATAAATGGCTGAGATGCATTGTCCCCTTGAAAGCTGCCTAACTTGAAGACTGACTCCTTCAGTCTCTCTAACAATGGTAATAATATTAATAATAAAATAATTCTAGCAGCCTACAATATAAGGAGCACCATCTGTGATCCAGATAGCATGTTCGACCTCTTCCTTGTTTTGTTAATGCCATCCTCAGAGTAAACCTGGGTGTTGGTGGAATGTTACATTATAGACTTCCATTTACATAGAGTGATTATGAGGGCTCCAGAACTTGCCGCCCAAGGTCACCAGTGTACTAGGTAGCAGGACCAAGCTCCAATCCCAAGCAGTCTCACCCCAGAGCCTCCTACCTGCACCTGGAGAGTAAGGGGGTGTGAGGAGAGGACCTAACATTTCTGGACACCCAACACAAGGTGTTTTTCTCCTTCCTGGTCCCCTAAAATCCTCACAAGGTTTGATTTTCTTCATTAATTGGAGGAAAAGGCAGGTTCACAAGGGGTACCCTGGCTGGCTGGCACAAGACAGAGCCAAGACAGAACCCAGCTCTCTCCCTCTGCGTGCTCTTCTAAATCAAAATGAGCAGGATGAGTGATCCGTGGTGGCAGCGCCAGGCGCGCCAATGCGTCACTCCAGGTCTCCAGGGACAGACTTTTTAAGTCTTGAGACTTCTACTTTTCGACGCTTGATGCAAATAGTTCTCCCACTGATTTGTAACCACATCCCTCTCAGATAAATGGATTGACAGGCTGTCTAATTTCCTTGTAGCTTCTCAACCTGAGCATTGTGAGCACAGGGCCTTATCCCCTGCGTGGAAAGATTCTCATTTAAAATGCAGGCTGGAAATCTTCATCCATATGCAGAGATGAAAGCAGAGCTGTTTACCATCAACAGCAAGGGGGAGGGATTCTTAGCAACCACAGGGATTCCCAACAACTTGGGGTGCTCCAGAGTCACCCAGGGTCCTGGCCAAGGATGTAGTCTCCGAAGTTGAGAAGCATTAGGTCTATGTGGACAGTGAGCCATCTTTTCCTCTGCCTTCCCTTCACATTAACCTTTTGCATATTGGGTAATAAAATAGGATTTTTTCCCCGAAGGGTATATGAGAATTATTCATATCTTTGGAGTTGATCCAAACGGACAACGGGGCTTTTTCTTCCTGTTCTTTTTCTTCATTTTAAAAACCATTTCAGGATTGTCCCCAAACAGAAAAAATGCCTTCTTTCAATCATTTAGGTTCTTTTACTTAATTTTTAAATTGAGATTAAATAATACAATGAGATGTGCAATTCTTAAGTGCATAATAGGCCCACGAATTTGTATAGGCACATATACCCATATATCCACCACTCAGATCAAAATATAGAATATTCTCAACACCCAAGAGGGCTCCCTCAGGCTGCTTTCCGTCGATGCCTCCCTTAAAAAACCACTACTCTGACTATTATCATCATTGATTAGTTTTGCCTGACGTTGAATTTCACGAAACTGGAGTTACATGGGAATTTTTTTTTTTGCACTGTTTCATCATTAGAGACAATGTTCTTAGCATTCAAATCTGGAGGTCCTATAACTGAATGGGTCCTACTTACCTAATTAAAAGGTCTTCGTGAAAGTATATAAAACAATGTTTTGGAGGAGATTTCAATAGATGTTCTTTGCAAAAAGGAGCGGAACTTTAGGCCTCCCCAACCTCTCTCACCTCGACCACCAAGTCAAAACCACTGACTTAACCTGTACAAAATCTGGGCAGCGGATTTAGGATGGACTGCTTAGAATTCGTTAACTAGTCTACTCAAAATCCACCTTGTAGGAGGTGGAGGGGGACCTCCACAAGTCAGATGGCCATGGAGTAGCTATGAGTATGATCTGCAATAATTTCTCAAACACGTAGCTCTATCCCACCCAAGGTGAAAAGCAACAGGATTGATTTCTTTTAGGATAGTTAATTATTCTTCCAAGTAATGTTACAGAGGAAAGCTAGTGGTCAAATGAATTTAAGAAATATTTTATGCTCTCTCTCTGTCTCGGAGACTCATAAAGCCAATTATTAATTAGCACATTAAAGGCACTGGTAAGTCCTGCTCTAAAGATAGCTGCGTAACTTGGGTTGAATGAGCAATAACCAAACACCATTGTCTGCAGAACCTTCTTATGCAGGAGAATCTTTTTGTCTCACAGAACTTATTTCCTAGAACCTAGGTGCTGAAATCAGGGTGATATGAAATCAGTCTTTGGGTAAAATATTTTTATGTTTACGTTTTAGATGTGAAAAACACATGGCTTGCATCTATATTTTCTCAGATTGCCCTAAGAGTTAAAAATAAAATAAAATAAAATGACCAGGGCGAATCTAAGATCACTTTCAAAACTTTTTCAAAACGTGAGTGAAAATAACCATTTTGACAAAGTTGGTTTTCTTTATTTTACATAAATTTCATTTTCTCATCTGCAGCTACTAATTTGGAACTGCAGGGGAACCAGAAATGCTTCTCTTGCCTATCACTATATTTCTGCCTCTAACAATCAAGGGAGATGAGCCCCACATGAAAAGAGGGGTTCCTGAGCTGGCAGGGAAAGTCATGGGTGAGCAGGGAAGCGATAGTTATCGGAGAGTCATGCGAGATACTCCATAATCAGGTTTATTATCTCTTTTGACCTTTTCTTTTCTCTGTGATGTGTGTTGAAGCAATCAATAAGTGCTCCCAAAATTCCTTCCATTATCCACAGTGGTCCAGATTTTTTGTCTGCAAGATCCTTATAGAGTTCCATCAGTTAAAAATCTATCCCATTTTTGGATGGATGCTTTATTAGTTTTTCAGCAGAAGTCCTTTCTGCTAATTTGCTAATTCATTCATATGCTCTCTGCCAGCCGCTGGCCGCCCCTGGGCCATTTGTAGCTTACTTCTGTTTGGCAAGACACCGAGTCTGTGTGCTGCTTTTAGTTGTATTAAATCTTTTGGGGAGAAGGAAGATTCAGGAGGAACCCGACAGATCTTCCTGCTCAGAGAAGACACATTGCAAGTGTAATAGTGGTGCTTTTAAATCACCTGATCTTAAGGTTTTCAAGAGATATTTTTTAAAAAACCTTTTTCTTATAAACTTTTGTTGTCTCAGATTGTCAGTTTGTGCTCATGGACTTACTACAACTAAATTCAATGTGTACTTCATGTACATTTGTAGGACTGTTGTTATGTGCTGGGCTCAGAGACGGTTATCAGAATGATAAAGCTCAGCTCTGGTCCTCAAGGAGCATTCAGCCTGTTTGGAGAGTCAGAGCATCTGTGTAAAAAATAAATAAATAAATACAAATAACTGGTCATAAAATCACAACAAATGGGTGACAGAGAAGGAAAGAGCAGTACTTCCTGTGTGCCAATCGCTGTCATATAACTTTGAGTATCTTAACATATTTACTCCTCAAACAACCCTATGAGGCAAGTAGTATTATTATTTCTGTTTAAAGGTGAGAAAACTGAGGCACAGAGAGGTCAAAACACTTGCCCAGGGTCACACAGCAAGTAGTGGCAGGGGTGGGGTTTGAACACAGCCTTTAAAGAGATCACTGTTCCTGGAGGAAACTGGCTTTTATCTGTTATCTATACCACATCTCATGCTAAATTCTTTGACTTATTTATCAGGTTAATTTTCATAAAAGTCTAATCAGGCAATCAGGCCAAGAAGCATGATGTCCATTTTTATAGATAATAAATTGAGGCAGGAAAGTTGAGCAGCTTACCTGGGGCCACAGACCTTCTAATGGCAGGTCCAAGGTGCAAAGCCAGATCTGCCTGATTCTAAATCCTGTTCAGCTGTACCATGCTTGATGTTGCTGGGAGGCCAGACCTTCAGGTCCTTTCTCTGGTTAAGGAGCTTTTAGTGAAAATGCATTCACACACATGCACACACACCCATGTGCACATGCACACATGTCACCCCTTTTCCACAGCTGCCAGCTGCTCCACCGGCTCTAGCTGTGGAGTATCATCACCAGCAGGCCAGTGTGAGCAGCTCCCACCCTGGCCCTTTTGTGAGAACTGAGCCCAAAGCTGGACCAACGAGGGGTATCATAACTCCACCTGACCCAGGCTGCCACCTGGAATATGCCCTGGGCCTTTTCCAAGGGAGGCTGTCTCCTGTTCCCCTTGTTAAAGTGAAGGGCTGAGCCCTTCCCTCCCACCATAGCAGGGACCAAAGACTATGAAAAGTGAACCTGGCTGACCCCTGGTAAGGACTCAGCCCTGTGATTGCCCGGTGGACGTGTCTGTGGCCAGAAAGGCTGAGTCACCTCTGAGGTCATCTGCAGATACACTGGTTCTGCTCCTTCTTCGGCCACCATGGCCTGGGTCACTTGAGCCCTCTGGTTCCTGGGTGGGGAGGTAGTGGTCAACGAAATCCATGTTGGGAGGCATTGTCACACCAGCCTTGTCACGCCAGCCTCATCATCACCAGTTAACTAAGAAGACGGAGGGCATTCACTGGTTTCTCAGGGGACCTGGACGGTTGCCTTGGTTCTGCTGTTTGTTTGATAGGTGACTGTGGGCAGGTCCCTTAACTCTGTGCAAGACTCATTGTCTTCCAGGTGGTCCAACAATAGACCCCATCAAGGGATGCTGTGCCATTCAGTTAGAGAGAGAATGGGAGGAAGCTCTCAAAGGAAATACCTGGCACCTGCTGGTTGCTATCACTAGCCTGATCCCTTGCCCTCACTCCATCTAACACACTTTTTCCATCCCTACCACCACTGGTATTTGTCAAGTTGGCCACTCTACCAGGAGGGGTAACACATTCCTGCCTTGCATCTCAGGAGCCAGTCAGAGAAGGGGACAGAAGGCGAAGATGACCATATCACTCTGCCTGTCTAATAAGACCACCATCACATTGCTTATTTGCTCACAGGATGGAGACCTTATTCTTTCTCAGAGTCTCAAAGATCTTTCTGCTTATCCAGCCCCAGAAGCTTGCCTGGCTTCCCCTCTCTCTCTATGCCTGCCATACAGCCCTGTGAGCTACATGATTTGAGCTACATGAACCCTTAACCTCCCTCTTCTAGCAGTATCTTTGCATCTGCTGCTACCTCTGCTAGAACAGACAGACATACTTATTTTCATTCTCAATTGTCACTTCCTCAAAGAAGCTTCATGACCTGGTCAATCTTGCCCATTCTATTCTCTTCTAATTCCATGCACCTCTTCCTTTTAGCACTTCATGTTAATTTAACATTGCTTCCCCTCCAGGCGTGTCCACTCCATGCCAGCATGGACAATGGCTTTGGGTCTTCCCTTCACTTCCCTTCCTATCTTCCTTCCTCTGTTTTCTTTCCTTTCCTTTGCTGTCCTGTTCTATTCTGTCCTGTCCCTTCTCTGCCATTGTATCCCTATTTCCTCACACAGTGTTTGTTCACAGAGATCTTAATGCATATTTTTTGATTAATGGAAGGAAGGAAGGAAGGAAGGAGATAGGGAGGGACAGGGGGAGGGGAGGGGAGAGAGGGAGGGAGGGGGAGGGGAGGGAGGGAAGGAGGGACAGAAGGAGGGAGGGGAGGGGAGAGAGGGAGGGGATGGAGGGAGTGGAGGGGGGAGGGAGGGAGGGAAAGAGGGACAGAGGGAGGGAGGGGAGGGAAGAGAGGGATGGAGGGAAGGAGGGATGGAGGGGAGGGAGGAAAGTAGGGACAGAGGGAGGAAGGGAGATAGGGAGGGAGGGAGGGGAGAGGAGGACGGGATGGAGGGAGGGGAGGGAGGGAGGGAAGGAGAGACAGAGGGAGGGAGGGAGATGGGGAGGGAGGGAGGGAGGTGAGGAAGGGAGGGGAGGGGAGGGGAGGGAGGGAGGGAAGGAGAGACAGAGGGAGGGAGGGGAGGGAAGAGAGGGATGGAGGGAAGGAGGGATGGAGGGGAGGGAGGAAAGTAGGGACAGAGGGAGGAAGGGAGATAGGGAGGGAGGGGAGAGGAGGATGGGATGGAGGGACGGGAGGGAGGGAGGGAAGGAGAGACAGAGGGAGGGAGGGGAGGGAAGAGACAGAGGGAGGGAAGGAGGGAGGGAGGGGAGGGGAGGGAGGGAAGGAGGGACAGAGGGAGGGAGGGAGTTAGGGAGGGAGGGGAGGTGAGGAAGGGAGGGGAGGGGAGGGAGGGAGGGAAGGAGAGACAGAGGGAGGGAGGGGAGGGTAGAGATGGAGGGAGGGAAGGAGGGAGGAAGGGGAGGGGAGGGAAGGAAGGAGGGACAGAGGAAAGGAGGGAGATAGGGAGGGAGGGGAGAAGAGAGGGAGGGAGGGAAGGAAGGAGGTAGGGAGGGAAGGAAGGAGGGAGGGAGGGGAGGGGAAGGGATGGAGGGAGGTATGATGAATGCCCTACTGAGTCTGGCATCTGCCGCAAGAAGCTGCCAGATTCCCCACTCCTTGAACCCCTCATTGGGTGCATGGTTAGAGGCAGCCCTGCTCAGCGGGGCACTGGGAGCCTGGTGATTACCTCCAGCAGCCACCACCCCATCCTGGGGCAGGGCCACTCTGTGAGCATGCTCCGTGCTTCACTGCTGCATGGAAATGATCACTGAAAGTTTGATGATGTGTGGGAAGGAGCAAGTGGTGATGAAGGTGGTGAACTCCTCGTTCTGTAATGGACTGGAGACTTCCTCATCAGATTGTGCTCCTTTTTATCAAGCAGGAAGCTGGCAGGCTGTGTTTTAATCAATTGATAGCATCACTTGGCATCCAGCAGCCAGCTCAGGTTTTGTAAAAGACCAGGTCACTGATTTGACAATCTCTCCACCCTTGCAGAGATTTCAGGTTGGGGCAGAAGGCGGTGGTAAGCCTTCTCCTGGAACACTGGAGAGGTGCCAAAGCTTTGCTCCCCACACTTCCCCAACAGAAGGAAATGAACCCCCAGAAAGAGGGGGAAAAAGAGAAGAAGGAAAGTGCCGAGAATGTTTTGAGGGAAATGAAACTGTCATATGACTGTGGTCTTCCCTTATTAGGAGGACAGGCTGTTAGAAACCAGGATAGATTCTGCTCAAAACTGAAGTCAGTTGAGTCTCTTTAATAAGGATCTTGTCAGTGCGTCCAACCCTCTGCAGTTACAAACACTTTTCACATCTCTTTTTCTTTTCTTGCCTGCCCCCCAACCCCTGCAGGCCTCATCCCATGACCCAGCAGTTTTTGCTTTCATCATCCATCCTTTGTCTGCAGTCTCTCCCAATTCCAGGTTGACCTCCAGTCTTGTGTCTGACAAATTTTCTCTAAGTCTGAGCAGGTCGCACCTGCTTCGATGGTGGCCTTTCTTATGTGCTGTTGAAGTAACACCTTCCTGTGACTGTCTCCCCTACCCAGATGGAGGCTTCTCAAGGTGGCCTTGCTCTCCATTCTAGTGCCAGGGCTAGTACTGCGTCTGGGATGCAGAAGGAGCTCAAAACATATTTATGAATAAGTGAGTACATGCATGGATGGATGGATGGATGGCTGAATGGGTGGATAGGTAAATTGGTGGATGAATGCATAGGTGGATGAGTGGATGGGTGGGTGGATGGGTAGATGGATGGATGGGTGAATGGATACCTGGGTTGATGGATGGGCGAATAGATTGATGGGTAGATGAATGGATTAAAAGGTAGTCGATGGGTGGATGAATTTGAGGATGGATGGGACTGTTAGGGGCATGGAGAGGTAATGTCTAGGGGGTGTAGGCAAATCTATAGAGATGGGAAGTAGATGAGTAGTGGCCTAGGGCTTGGAGGCAGAGAAATCACTATTCATGGGGTATGTGGTTTGCAGTTGTGGTGGTAAAAATGTTCTAAATTTAGAGTAGGGTGATGGTCGCACAACTCTATAAATAACTTAGAGCCCATTAAGCTTCTCACTTTAAATGAGTGGATTTTATGATACGTATATAAGTTGTATCTCAATAACAGTGTTAAAAAAAAGACTGTTGTGGAAAGGGAACAAATAGTAAAGGAGTGTGAGTTCCCGTCCTGGAGAGATTTGGGTAGTAAGTGATTGAACAGGTGTGTACCGAGGCCCAGCACCACATGGGCTGTCAGCCAGTGGGAACAGAACACAATTCTGTCCTGTGGAGCTTACATTCTGGTGGGAAGGACTGATGCTAAGTGAATAAACATACACACTACAGGTTGTGTTAAGGGTAATGAAGAAAAGTAAAGTGGAGTGAGGGGACGTGGAGTTGGGGGTGCTTTTTTGATGGTGTCACAGAGCAGAGATGCACACCAAGCACAACTGCCCACCCATCTCCTCATCCATATCTCTGGCTAGCAGTTTTGAACAGCCCAGTCCCACGGTCCTATCCAAACAGATGTTGGGAAATGTCATCCAACTGTTTTCCCAGAGGAAGGGAATGGGGTTTGATGAGCACATCGTTATCTATTCTACACTCACCTTCCATGTCCGTCTTTTGCTGAGACATAGCCTTTGGTTCATGGTACTCTGACCCCACACCTCCAGGCCATCCCTGTCCAATGCCAGCTCTGTTCCTGGCTTCTGAGATCCCATCTCAGATAGAGATACCTCTCCCCAACCCTTCTACCCTCCCCCCATAGTGAGAACTGTTAAAACATCTGAATGCCAGGTACCAAACAGAGCACAGCACTTGGATGTTGGGAAGCCCAGCTCGAATGGCCTTTGGACAGTTTTTCTCCTACATGCTCATTTCCACACTTCTGAGCTGTGGCTTAGAGGAAGACTCGTCTCCCTTCTTTGCCCCTTCTTCCCTTGCTTGTCTCAATCTGGGTCACACTAGTTTGTGCTTGGAATTGGCTTTTTTTATTTTAAAATCCAAATGAATTAAAAATGTATTTTGCAAAAGAATGAAAAAAAAATTGTATTTCAACTCAGCTGAGAATTCTGCCTGCCCAGTTTCACCTGGAAAATAATTGAAACCGACAACATGTTACTAATTGGGGAATTTGAGCAGTCCTTTCCGTGTGCCATGGGTTTTCAACAGACTAGCTCCAATGAGTGGATACTCACGCGTTTACTGTATTGGAAACAGAGGTTCTGAGAGGTGGTATCTTAGCCAGACCAAGCAAAGCAGTCAAGGAGTATCTGGGTACAGGCCAAAGATTCTATTAATCTTACACCCTGGAGCTTGACCTAAGGGAGAGAGTAGAATGGGTGTCTATGAAATCCTTCAATTGTAGAGCTGCTGGTATCCTTTTTCACCAGCAGCTTATTTCCTAATCAGCTGACCATTGAAAACCTGCTGGAAGTCGTGTAGGACTGTGGACACTTGGGCTGTAAAGGCCTGGTTCAAATCCCAGCCCTGTCACTAATTAACCCTGTGATTTGACCCAAGTGACAATTTATTGAACCACCAGTTTTCTCATCTTAACACGAGGTCAACAATGCCAACAAGATACAGAATTAAAGCATGGATATACAGTACCAGCACAGACCTTAGCACGTAGTAGTCTCGTTCCTTCCTTTCTCTCCTGTGGGAAATACCAAATTCTGCCTAGCATATAAGGTAGGAAGAGTTTTCACATACTCAGTACTGTGATTCGCATAACTGGCCTGATTCCCCTTCAGATACAGGCAAGTTGGCTTGGCTCGGCTCTAGAGAGGGGGACGAAGGATTCCCGCTGTTAGCAGGGAGTCAGTCCCTTGCAAATGCAGTTATCGAAGCTTGCAGTGGTGGCCCCGCCCAGACAAATTCCATTCAAGTACAGAACCACAGAAATGAACTACTGGATTGCCAAGGCAGGTCTTAAAACGGATGCTCAGTCAAACATTTGAAATTGATCATTCACTTGTTCAGAAAACACATATCCAGGAAAAGGTATGATAGTGGATTTTATGGCGCCTACATGGGGATGGTACACTGCTACATTGTCATGGAACATAGGTATGCCATGATGGTACAACAGGATGGTAGAAAGGTATGATGGTACAAAGGTATGACACAGGTAGGCTGGGGTTGTGCATGGGTGCACTAAGATATGATACAGGTATGCTGGGGTGGTGCACGAGCACATTAAGATGGGATACGGGTATGCTGGGGTGGTGCACAGGTGCACCAGAATGGTATACAGATATGCTGGGGTGGTGCATGGGTGCACTAGGATGCTATACCAATGTGCTAGAGTGGTGCACAGGCACACTAGGATACTATAAATATATGCTGGGGTGGTGCACGGGTGCACTAGGATGCTATACAGGTATGCTGAGGTGGTGCACGGGTGCATTAAGATGGTGTACAGGTATGCTGGGGTGGTACACAGGTGCACTAAGATATAGAAGTATACTGGAGTGGTGCACAGATGCACTAAGATGGTATATAGGTATGATGGTGTGGTGCACAGGTGTCCCATGATGGGATACAGGTATGCCGGGGTGGTGCACAGGTATCGTTGGATGGTATACGGGTATGCTGGGGTGGTGCCCAAGTGGACTAGGATGACATCCAGGTATGCTGGGATGATGCACTGGTGCACTAGAATGAACCCTGGGATGCTACACAAAGATGCAGGCATTTGGCATTGGGATGGAACACTAGGAGAGAACACTGGAATGACACATGGGGATAGTACACAAGTGATTGTGTGGTATACAGGGGTGGTTCTCTGGGATGGTACAAGATCCTATAAATAAAGAGTCAAAATAGACTCTCACAGGGGTCCCAGTATTGCCACATCTAAGACCTATCCCACCGCTAGTGATTGTGGCTGACAGTGGTGATTGTGTTCTTCTCTGTTGGAACCCGGTAGCCATGGATGACTGTAGGCTTTGGAAAAAAACTGCCTGGACTCCCGTTCTGGTCCCACCACTCTTGACCATTTGACCTTGAGCAGCTTCCTGAGCTCCTGTAGACTCTACCACATCTATAAAATGAGAAAATAGAAAACTTTCTTTGTAGCCCTGTAAAGTGTGGACACAGGAATGTGTGAAAAGCAAATCACAAGGCCTCGCTCAAGGCTAACTGTGATTGAGGATTGGCCATTGTAACCTGTAGCACGGGATGACGGGGAAGGGAGTTTGGAAATTTTGACAAAGTTTGACATTTGAGTTTCACTACTCAGTAGTCTGGAGGCTGTGGGCAAGGTGCTCTCTAAGCTTTAGTCTTCTTATTTATAAAAGAGTTAATCATACCCAGCTCTGAGTATTTGTTTATTACCTTAAAAGTCACGGCCAGGCGCAGTGGCTCACACCTGTAATCCCAGCCATTTGGGAGGCTGAGGCAGGAGGATCACGAGGTCAGGAGTTCAAGACCAGCCTGGCCAACACAGTGAAACCCCGTCTCTACTAAAAATACAAAAATTAGCTAGCCTGGTGGCACGTGCCTGTAGTCCCAGCTACTAGGGAGGCTGAGGCAGGAGAACTTCTTGAACCCAGGAGGCGGAGGTTGTGGTGAGCCAAGATCGCACCACTGCACTCCAGCCTGGGCAACAGAGCAAGACTGCATATCAAAAAAAAATTTTTTAAAAGTCACTTAATTCCACAATGAATTTCAAGCAGCTTGCAAAATCTCACAGAATAAATAAGATACAAATACATGGATAATTCAGGTGAAGAGAAAACCAGGGTTGATTAAGGAAACAAAAGCAGCTATAGGAATGTTAAGGCTCTAAGTTTTCATAAGGCAACTGTGACCATGCTTGTCATGTGGTACAAACTCAGTAAATACTTAGTTCCTCTCCTACTGTGAACACAGGCTTTTAAGGTGGTTTTCTCATGCTGGAAGAGAATACGAGGAAAATGATGTTTCCTACCCAAGACAGCCAGGCTCATGGAGGCTGGCCTTCTTCATTCTGTGCAAAGCTGATCCGTCTGGCCCTACCCACTGGGCGACTGAACAGCCACTTCAATTTCTCTGTTCAGCAAATCTGTGCCCACCCTCAAACCCATGCTCCAGGGTCCTGCTGCTCTTGAAGTGGCATCTTTCGGCCACAAAGCATGACAGAGGCTCTGGTGGTCATTAAAATGATCCAGTGGCACCTTTTCCCCAAGAAGAGGAGTGTCATTGACAGCTTCAGCCATTGCCAAGTTCAAATTAACATAATTACAGCAGTTCCCACTCTGGGTCCTTTCAACCATTGCTTTGCTGGCATCCTTGTTCCCCTCTTGCCCTGGAGTGTGCTGGGGACTTCTGTTGGCCTTGTCAGAAATGCCTGATGTCCTTGAGGTGGGACTCATCACCTGTGCAGGTGTGGATGGCACTTGACCTTCTGGAGCAAGATGCCCGGAAAAGACCTATAAGATGGCCGTGGATGATAACGCGACTCTCAAAGGCCGCTCTCCTCAGACCTGCACACAGGAGCTCTCGCAGGAAATGACATTTTTAAAAAAATGTCAGTGATGGAGACACCAAGGCACAGAGATGACAGGCTTCATTGCCTAAGGTTACCCAGGTAATGGGTGACAGCAGCCTGGTACCATGTGACTCCAAGTCTACTCACTCACTGTCATCTTGTCAGCCTTCTCACCACATTTGTCTCTGTCCTCCCCCCTAACATAGGTAGGCACTTCGAATATCCAGATGCTCCTTTTCGCCCTCACAACTTTCTTAGGAGTGAATCCTCCTTTCCCTCTCATTTGGAAGATGAAAAATCTGAGGGTCAGAGAGAACACGTAAATTTGCCAAGACCAAAATGCAAGAAAGGAGCAGAGTTGGGAGGCAAATACAGGTCTATGTCCCAATCTTAAAAAATGCACTTCACTCTTTCAAATGTCGATGCACACTTTATTTCATTGTTTGAACTTTCTATTGCAGAAAAATTTAAACATATGTAAAGTATTATATCAGTTGCCTATTGCTGTGTAGCAAATCACCATCAATTCAGCAGCTTACATTTATTTATCTCACAGTATATTATCCCACAGTCTCACTTGTTATCTCAAAGTTTCCATGAGTCAGGGGCCTGGGCATGACTTACCTGTGTTCCCTGGCCAGGGACTCACAAGGTTGCAATCAAGAGGGTCTCATCTCAGGCTCCAGGTCTTTTTCTAAGCTCACGTGGTTATTGACAGAACTCCCTTCCAGCTAAAAACTCATGGAGGCTTAATTCTTTGAGGCCAGCAAGAGAAAGTTTCTGCTGCTTTGAGTCTCAGAGTTCGGGGAAGCTTAAATTCTCTTCCAAGCCATCACCTGGCTAGGTCAGGCCCACCTAGGGTCATCTCCCTTTTGATTAAGTCGAACTGATTAGGGACCTTGATTACATTTGAAAAATATCCCTGCACCTTTTCTATCTAATGTAACATAATCACAGGAATAATATCCCATCATATTCACAGGCCCTGACCCCACTCAAGGAAAAGAGATTTTACAAGAGCACGGGCCACGCAGGGGTTGTCTTAGGATTCTGCCTGCAACAAGTGTAACAAACCCTCACGGACTCATCACACAGCTTTAAGAATGGTTGTCATTCTGCCATTCTTGCTTCATTCCCCACCCCCACTTAATCCTTATTCATTTTTACAGATTTTAAGGTGAAATTTGTATACATTGAAATGCACAAAACTTAGCTGCCCAATTTTGACAAAGAAATGAGCCCCACATAACCCACACCCTTATGAATAGTTACAATATTTCCATCTCCATCTCCCCCAGGAAATTCTTTCATGTTCCTTCCTACTCAGAGCCATATAGACAGACAGACAGATGGATAGATAGATCGATAGACAGACAGAAAATATACACAGACATTTGAAAATATATAAAGTGTACATGGATATTTGAAAGAGTGAAGTGCATTGTTTGTTTAAGACCCTGGACATAGACCTGGATTTGCCTCCCAACTCTACTTCTTTCTTGCATACACACACACACACACACACACACACACATATATACATACATATATATATATATATATATATATCCATATATATATGCACATATGTGTGTGGGTCTGATAATTAATTAATAATATATATATTTTTTCGTATTTTATTTTAAAGCTAATTCTAGGAAGTACCTAGGACCATAACTGGCAGAGTGTTGGCAACGGATAATTGTTAATCTTCCTTCCAATTCTTCTAAACTCGAGTTTGTGTTTATTATGAGATGCCACAAAGGCAAAGAGAAGGGACACTGCTGAGCTGCACAAGCCCTGGAGAGGAGGCTTCCAGAAGTGCTTTGGTCAGGATGCCTGGTGAGGCCAAGGCCATGTGTGCACTGCCTTACTGTTAGCGATAGACAGAATGAACATCATCTGCTACCAGCACAGTGTCTACAAAGCATGGGAGGTTCTTTGATCTCTGTTGGATTAATCCACACATTTCTAGTTGCTAGAATGTGTATTTGAATTAGATGATGGTGACTCACACTCCTTTGCTTTTAGATCTCTCCTGATACAGTGATGGCAACAGGCTCTAGACATGGCTCAGAATAGGGGTGAGGAGGAATCTTACCCTTGATTTCCTGACATTGGATGGTCCCTTCTTGCCTCCAAAAAGTAGGTCTTGGTCATGCTTATGCTCAGGGATTTCCTCCTTCACCAGCAAAAAATAAATATTCAACAAGAAGGATGTGGCATCCGGATGGGACAAAAAAAGAAAAAGAATGAGGTATCAGACAGACAGATTCCACCGTTGTGATTTGAACCCATTTATTTTAACACCTGAGGCTCTCTCTGCACGTCTCCTAGCCCAACCTCATCAGCCTTTTATGGGGATCAAAAGCAAGCATGCTGTGCTTGGCAGAAATCACCTGAGCCCACACCATTCCCTTCCCCTTGCCTCGGATTTTAACATCCACCCTTGCTGGCTTGTCTGTCTGTCCAGCCAGCCAGGCACTTGCTCAGCCATCTCTCACCGTTTAATACATATGAGGGATAGAAATATGTGGATTCATCAAACATGATTTCTGCCCTTAGCAGGGGAGATAGGCATTTTTATAAATAGTAATAGTACAACCAGGCAAGGATGATTTCCCCCAAAGAGGCGAATAGAAAATGCGTTAAGGTTTCCAGCAGGATCATTTTCTTCTATGCCATCTAGAGAGATTTGGAGGAGGGGGTAGCCCTTGAGCTTTAATTTAAAGACCACAAATAATTCTAGGCTATCCCTCCACCTCCTTCTATTCCTTCTCCTATTTCCTCATCATTTCTTCCTCTCCCCTTCCTCTTTCCTTCTAGGAGATTATCCATCTTCCTCTCTCCTGTGCCCTCTGTCTTTTGCCCTCTCCCTTTCCTTATAGACTTAAGAATGCTCATCCCTACTAAATAAACTACCTGCTGTAATTCCTCCCCACTCGACCACTTTATAAACCATAACCCCCAATCCCTTGAGCCTGGAGACGTTATGAGAAGAATCCCACAAAGGGCAACACTGATGATTTCTCATTTAATTTTTCCAAAGATTTGATTTTTTTTAAATTTAAAACTCAAAAATGCCATTAAAGCCCTCACCCAGATCAGCTGTATCTTTAAGTGTAAAATCCATTTCAGTCGGCAGAGCTTGCGATACGGTTAAGTACTTATTTTTATTGTCTGTCTGGGCATGGTTTTTAACTGCAGGTGGAGAATAAATCAATAATGTCATAAAGACATGCTCACCCCGTGCCCTTTCCACAGCCTGCTCTGGAGTGCTGAACTCAGGAGAGAGGCTGAGGTCTGCATGCCCTGAATGGTGCAGTGGGTAGGAGGCTGGTAGATGTGTCCTCTCTCCATGCCATTTTATCTGACATTGTTTGGCAAAGGCTATGCATTTTTTATGGTTTTCCCAACTGTTTGCAAAGGGCAACATCCGCTTGCTGTTTGCTCCCATGAGAGGCTATGATTGTGTCCTTCCTGCTGCAAGAGGCCCAGTCGTAGTCCCACTCCTCCAGGACAGACCCTGAATTGTTAAAAGGAGTGAAGTTCCTGGAACAATCCTTGTTATATTAAATGCCTGGGTTGCCACCGTGGATTTTGGCATCTTGAGAGAGTTCCTGCATTCATTCCTTTTGTGGGCATGCAGACATCTGGGACCTGCAAAGAGAAATGAGGACTCCCTCCACCTCCACAGAGGATATGACTGCTCGTGGCTGTTCCTCCCATGATGTGTCTGGGCTCTCCCTACACTGAGCCAGGGGTGTGAACGACCAGATGGCCGTCGACACCATCAAAAAAGGCATCCCCAGTTCCATGTCCCCTCACTCTACTTTTCTTCATTCCCCTTATCACAACCTGTAGTCTGTACATTTATTTGCTTAGCGTCAGTCCTTCCCACCAGAATGTAAGCTCCATAGGACAGAATTGTGTTGTGTTCACACTGGCTGGTGGCCCATATTGTACCGGGCCTCAGTACACACCCATACAATCACTGACTACCCAAATCTGTCCAGGACAGGAACTCACGCTCTTTTACTGCTTGTTCCCTCTCCATGGCAGGGTTTTTTCTTTCTTTCTCTCTTTCTTTCCTTCTTTTCTAACATTATTGACATACAATTTATATACATTACTATAAAATTCACCAACTTAAAGTGTGACGTTTAGTGGGCTTTTGTATATGTATAGAGTTGTACAACCATCGCCCTCCTCTAATTTTAGAACATTTCTACCACCCTAGAAGGAAACTCCATACCCATGAACAGTCACTCCGCATTTCTTCTCTGCCTCCAAGCCCTAGGCAACCACTCATCTACTTCCTGTCTCTATAAATTTGCCTACAGTGGACATTTTAAACAAATGGAATCATACAACATTTCTCTTTGTACCTGGCTTCTTTCACTTAGTATATGTTTTCGAGGTTTCCCCCTGATGTGGCATGCATTTGTATTTTGTTCTTTTGATTGTGGAATAGTATTCCATTGTATGGATAGAACACACCTTGGGTATCCCTTTAGTAGCTGATGGACATTCGGGATATTTCTACTTTTTGACTATTATGAATAATGTCTTTATGAGTGAATTCACATAGAAGTCTTTATGTAGACACGAATCTTCATTTCTCTTGGGTAGATTCCCAGGAGTGGAATTGCTGGGTCTCTAATGGCATTTTGTCAGTTTAGCCCTGTAATATATTTATTCTTCTCTCAATTATCAGCCTTTGAGCTGCTTGAGGGTTGACTGGGGATTTGAGTCATCTAAATATTTCTATAAAATCTGATCTAGATGCTTACATATGGTGGCTCCTTGTAAACCATTCCATAGCAAATGAAAGAGAGGGAAAGAGAGGTCAGGCTGAAGCCAAGGCCTGCAGCATTAGGGGAGAAGCAAGGAAAAATTGCTGTGGAATCTTTCCTAACTAGAAAGCTACACTTTGTCTTATGTATGAGGGGGAAAGCATGTCTGCACTTAGCAAGGCCATTTTCCCCAAAGTTGTCAGTGATGTCACACATATCACCTGTTAAAAGTTTTTTCTTCTAACAATAATAATTATTATACCCATTATGGAAAATTTGATAATACAGATCAATAAAGAAGAAATTGGATTACCTATATAGTGACATTCCTGACATGACCACTTATCAGCTGCCCTAGGTGAACACTGTGACATCACCAAACCTCAGGGCTTTTTTACTTGTTTGGGTTTTTTTGTTTGTTTGCATTTCTGAGACAGTGCCTTGCCGTGATGCCCAGGCTGGAGTGCAGTGGCATGATCTCAGCTCACTGCAACCTCTGCCTCCAGGGCTCGAGCCATCCTCCCACCTCAGCCGCCCTAGCACCTGGAACCACAGGTGTGCACCACCATGCCCAACTAATTTTTGTGGGTTTTTTTCTAGAGACAGGAGTTAGCCTGTCTTTACAAAAGACATGTTGCCCAGGCTAAGCTTTAACTCCTGGGCTCAAGCAATCTGCCTGCCTTGGCCTCCCAAAGTGCTGAGATTATAGGCATGAGCCATTGTGCTCTGCCTAAACCTTAGTTTTTTACATCTGGAAAGTGTGAAAAAATAACAGGGAATGCTGAGAATTTGGAGTCGAGGGTTCTGTCGTGCTCTTTGTGACTGCTTAGATGTTTTGTATCTGTAAGATAAGGAAAAAAGTAAGCAGATTAATGGGCAGAGAAGCTCTGCTGTAAAGCACAGGAAGTTGCTCCTTCTGCCTCTCCATCCTACCCTGCAGGTATGCCTCCTTCCTCCACAGGTGTGGGAGTGGTCAGCAGGAAGGCAGGCCAGGTAGGAAAGTCCAGCAAATGTGTACCTAAAAGATGGCATGGACCTGGTAATTAAACACACATCTGCAAGAATGATGGTGAAGACTAGGGTGGGAGGTGATGTGATATGAACATGACGATGATGGTAGCTTTCATTGCTACCATCTTCCATGCATTATATAAGATACTTTATTCATTCTTTTCCAGTTAACTGAATAATTTGAGTGCCTCTCACTGCATCAGGTTCTTGGGATACAGAGATGGATGAGAAATGGTGACAAATAGCAGTAAAACATACTAGTTCTGGCGTCAGCTAAACTTTAGTCATCCATTCATCCGTTCACCCATCCATCCACCCATTCAACAGATTCAAGAGGGAGTGCCTTCTATGGCCCCAGCATCATGTTGGACAATGGAATCCCGGCTGTCTTTCCTGTAGTACATGAAGCCAATTCTTAAACTCTTTAAGTCTCAGTTTTCTCAGCTGATAAATGGGAAGAATAATACCCAGTAAGTTCCACTGGGTTGCTATGAGAATTAAATAAAATATGCTTAGCACAGTACCTGAATGAGTTGGCTGCTGTTGTTTAGTAATAGTATTTGTATTTGCATTGGAAGATATGGACCTGCCCTCCAGGAACTTGTGGTGGGGGCTGGTACATGGCCTTTTGCTTCCCTAACTGTTTCTCTAGCCCACAGTGGAGTGGGCAGCTCTTTCTGCCATGCCCCAGTTGCCATCCTGGTCCCCTGGGCCCTCTGAGCTGAGCCCCTGGGGGGGCTCAGTAACATGACCTGCCCTGGACCCATCCCCTAACTTTGCCAGGAAAGGGCGGATGGGCGTCCTCGTTGGCAAGGATCCGAGCAGGGCAAGTGTTGGGGTTCAGAGGACAAAGGAAAGGGACATTTCAAGGAAGTTCCCACTTCCTCAGAACCAGAGTTCCTATCTCCGCCGCTCATATGATCTATTGGGACATTCTTCATGTTCCAAATGTAAGCACATCCCGGAAAAATGCCAGTGTTGGTCTTGTGATGAAATGTCTTTCTTTACAAATGCCTGACATGGCCTGAGAGCCTGGAGGATGGCGAGCAGAAGGAGCAGACCCCACGTTTCTGAGCGAGGTAGAGATTATATGTTCCCATCCTTATTCACTTTTCAAAACTTAAGATAACTTACGTCTGTAAAATGGGAACAAAATGTGCCCTGTCATGAGGTGGTTTATGAGTTTAAATGAGACCCTGTAGGCCAGGCGCGGTGGCTCAAGCCTGTATTCTCAGCACTTTGAGAGGCCGAGGTGGGTGGATCACGAGGTCAGGAGTTCGAGACCAGCCTGACCAACTTTGTGAAACCCTGTCTCTACTAAAAATACAAAAATTAGCCAGACAAGGTGGCGGGCACCTGTAATCCCAGCTACTCAGGAGGCTGAGGCAGGAGAATCATTTGAACCTGGGAGGCGGAGGTTGCAGTGAGCTGAGATCACGCCACTGCACTCCAGTCTGGGCAACAGAGTGAGACTCTGTCTCAGAAAAAATAAAAATAGAAAATAAATAAATAAATAAATGAGACCCTGCATATAAAAATACCTAGCTCTGCAATGACCATTTTTTCAGGTTGTAATTTGTTTCATCTTCATATTGTTCAATGAAGTAGACAATTTTATCATCTCTACTTATAGAGGAGGAAATTGAGATCAGAGAGGTAACTACTTGCTTAAAGCCACCCAGGTAATAGGCGGGAGAGTTGGTCATCAAACAAGATCTGTCTGAATCCTGAGCTTATGTTTTTAACCACTCACCATTTATTTAGTGTAAGAATCAGCAAACTTTTTCTGTAAAGGGACAGATATTAAATATTTTTGGCTTTGTGGTCCAGACTGTCTGTTGCAACCGCTCAACTCTGCCATTGAGGAATGAAAGCAGCCATATACAATGTAAATGAACGGTCATGGCTATGTTCCAATAAAACTGTATTTACAAAAATGGGCAGTGGGCTGGATGGGGCTTGCAGGGCTCCAGTTTGCAACCTCTGCTTTAGAGGAACGCATGAGTTGGGCCCTTGGGCACTTGGGACACATGATTGGGTG
Organism: Pan paniscus; assembly: GCF_029289425.2. Taxonomy (NCBI): domain Eukaryota; kingdom Metazoa; phylum Chordata; class Mammalia; order Primates; family Hominidae; genus Pan; species Pan paniscus. The sequence continues at coordinate 89,207,304 of NC_073267.2, read as the reverse complement.
TGGGGTGGCTAAGGAATAAATGCCTGCTAGCATAAGGACAGCTTGTAGCCTCTACAAAACATCTGCTTGTCAAACAACATCACTCTTTATATGGAAGATGGCTATTAAAAAGAAAGTGTGAGCCCACGATTGATTGAAGGCAATCAAAGCAAGCAGGAGGATTAAGTACAAGAGGTCGCCATTAGAGGGGTCTCCTGCATGTAGCCTTCCTGACCAAGGAGAAGAATAGCCCGGGTGATTTATAATGCTCCATGGAGCTTCTCTGGCTTCTCTGGTTTCTTTTCTGTCCCCTGGATTATCTTATCCTCAGCCACCCACTTCCTCTACCCCAAAGGATTTGAATCTCCCCAGGCATGGGGGCCACGTTACCACTGTCTGCACCATCCTGGCAGACTCTGACTGCCCCTCAATGCCAACACCACCGGCCTGCCCAGGGTGAGCTGGGGCTGAGCAGGTTAAGGCCAGGTTTGCCCTGAGGCTGCAGCATGCTGGGGCTGCTCCAGACCTGTTTCTGGGACAGCAGGTGCAGTCGTTCACTGACACCAAAATACATTCTTGAGGCAAGAGCAGACGGGCCAAACAAGAGCAGGTCTCCCACCCTCCACGGACTTGGCTCCCTCCAGAGGACACATTTGCCGTGAGGACACCCCAAGTGCTAATCCTCTCACCCAGGAGATCTAAGCAGGGTCAGCATTTTAGTTGAGGGCTGGACACAGGCAGGGGCATCCCCCCAGTGCCGTCTGGCCGGCCCAGGGCAGCAGTAAATCACACAGGGGAAGGCACTTCTTGGACGCCTGGGCTGCTGGGGACTCCGTGGGTGTCATAAATCAGGAGCTCACCCCATTTCACCTGTACCTTCTCGTGGGTATGTGCAGGGCCCTCTGCAGCCCGGGAAGAGAAAATGGCAGAGAATAAATTCAGCCAACCCAGGCACCAATGGCTGCTGTCTCTTTGTCAACTTATTACCTGAGATTTATGCATGATGCACCCAGGTCTGCTCAGTGACACATTCTAATTTAATTAAATTTCTGTTGGATTGATGTCTGATCAATCAATAATGTTAATGTTTTTGCAATTTGGAGATTAAAGCATGGTCAAGCCACAACCACCCCCCCACCACCACCCCCAAAGCATCATGCACTTACTTGAGAATATTCTTTGAGAGGGGGTTTGCCTGCCTGCATCCTTTCTCCCCCTCTCCCTTCCTCCCCTCCATATTTAAACACTTGTTAAGTGCCTAGGATGTGGAGCTATAACAAGAAGGGAATAACACTTAGAGCAGTGGTTCACAAACTTGAGCATACACTGGCATCACTGGGGGGCTTGTTAGGACGCAGACTGCAGGGCCCCAGCCCCAGAGTTTCCGATTCACGAGGTCCAGGGTGGGCCCTGAGAATGTGCATTTCTGTCAAGGCCCAAGTAATGTTGATGCTGCTGCTCTCAGGGACCCCATTCTGAGAACCACTGACTTGGAGGTTAAGGGCACGAGCTCTGGAATCACCTGGGTTCAGGTCCTACTTACACACTGTATGGTTTCGGACAAATTACTCGATTTCTCTATGCCTCAGTTTCCTAATTCATAAGATCACTGCCTGCAATAAGGGAGATTCTTTCATGCCTGCCAAACACCCAGCACAGTGCCTGCTATACAATAAGCACTCAATGCATGCCATTGGAGAGCAAAGCAGCTGCGTGCCTGCCCCCTTGCAGATTCCCATCTGGAAGGGTGTGAGGCAGTACACATGTAAGGGTGACAGTATGATCGAGGCAGTGAGAGACTGTAATAGGGGTGTTTTATTTAACTGGGGAGGTCAGAGAGGACCCCCTAATGAAATTGAGCTGGAATTTGAAGGAGGGAGGAACAAGTAAGAAGGGAATGATGAATTTGGGAGGGACCCTTGGAGGCCACTGTAAGGGGTTTGATCAGCATCCTGGGCCCAATGGAAAGACAAAATAATGTTTTAAACAGGGGTGACAACAAGATCATATTCTAATATTGAAAAGATCTTTCCAGTTTCAGCTTAGGGGCATTGCTTGGAGGCGGCCAGGAGTGAATGTAGGAATAGCAGAGACTGAATTAGCCAGGCCTCAAGCTCCAAGATTCTGTTCCCCTCTGGAAACCTGATTCCTCCGTGGTCCCCTCTTCCACATTGGTAAAAGCCACAGATCCGTGTCCATATGGAACACTGCAGCTATCACTTTGGTGTCGTGGGCAGGGGAAAAGATGAACATGAGTAATAATGGATCTTAAATACCCGGTGTCTGTTGCAGGAGATAATTATTCCCCATGGCATAAAAGGTACCACATTAGGTCGTCTTCTAAGATTCCAAATAACTCAAACACATACAGTCTTCTCTTAAGGTTTTTGCTGTCAAGCATCACACACATTATTTATGTGCAGAACATTTGAAAATCAGCACATGCATTCCAAAAATCTTTGCTGACCACCAGCTGTGTAGACAGCATCATGCAGCTGAAGGTGCCAACCTGAGGAAGATCCAAAGTTTGCCTCTGGGATCTCCTTGATGAGTATAAGACGGTGGATCTAATTCAGGATTCTTTTTATTATTTAATCCCAGGACCCCTACTCAAGATGCTTGAATATTTTCTTTGCTCGTTTCAACACAAATCCCTAACCAGTCTGCCAAGATGAAACCTGAAGAACACCATTACTGAGAGTGAGGCAATTTCATTTTCAGGATGGCATTAATGGACATCATTTAAACCCATGAGTCATCCTTCATTCACACAGATTTCAGAGCATGTCACCCTGCAGCCTGCCAGGTGCCCTTCAGTTACCTGTGCTGAGACAAGTCTGAGAGGGTGGGTCTAGAGGGAGTGAGGTCCAGAGGAATTCCGAGCCTCATTGATTCAGGGAAAGTAACCCTGTGTTTCATCAGTGATTGTAGAAGCCCAGGTAGTAAGGCTGGACTTGTCTGGAGATCCCTAAAAGCCAGAAAAACTGTCCAGCCCTGTTACTTTATCTTCTAAGCTTGAAATTCTCACTGTGGGTAACAGAGTCACTCATGTGTTCACTCATTCATTCATTCATCCCTTTATTCAACAATGAAGGAATTACAGATGAATACAAGTTTGCCAAGCCCAAGAGATCTGCAAAAAGATGTAATATTTGCAAATGTATCCATCATAATCATAATAACAATGATCATTAAGCCTGCTGACATATATTAGGCACTTTTCCCAAGGGAGGTGACATATGAAGCTCTTTTCCTGTACCACCCCATTTATTCCTCACAATACCTATTGGAGATAGACCCCACTACAGCTCCCTCTTTGCTGGAGAGGATATTGAAGGTCAGAGAGATTAAGTAATGCGGCCAAGGACACAAAGCTCGTGGTGGTGAAGGTGAAACATACACACAGATCAGTCTGATTTAAAAAAATAATAATATGTGTTTACAACTATGTTTCTTTTCTTTATTTTTATTTTTGTGTTTGTTTTTGAAATAGGGTCTCGCTCTGTCACCTGGGCTGGAGTGTGGTGGTGCGATCACGGGATCACGGCTCACTGCAACTCCGCCTCCGGGGCTCAAGAGATCCTCCCAGCTCAGCCTCCCGAGTAGCCGGGACTACAGGCACACATCACCACACCCAATTAATTTTTTGTATTTTTTGTAGAGACTGGTCTTGCCATGTTGCCCAGTCTTGTCTCAAACTCCTGGGATCAAGCGATCTGCCCACCTCAGCCTCCCAAAGTGCTGGGATTACAGGCATAAGCCACCACGCCCTGCCCTTAAATATGTTTTTAAGACCTACTCTGCCATCAGTTCTTCATCCAGAAAGGTAATGAAAATACAGTTGGCCCTCTGTATCCATGGGTTCCAAGTTGCCATTTCATATAAAGGATTTGAGCATCCATGGATTTTGGTATTGTCAGCATTGAGGGGAGCCCTGGAACCAATTCCCCATAGATACCCAGGGACAACTATTCTCAAAATGTTGAACCCTCATAGGATGGTTGCTCAGGACCTTCTCCCTGGTGGCTGTTGGTCCATTAACCAACATGTTTGAGGTCTGGATGACTATCCACCTAGAAGTTCATCTAAAATGACTATATAGTCAGCCACATTTCTCATTGCTGAGATACTGTCACATTCTTTTGAGGTCATTTCTGTTTCATCTCCTTGAACTTCTAGTCTAGTGGCCCTTTTTAAAAGTACTTAATCTTACTCAAGCCATGGTGGGAAACAGGTCCCATGACTTACTTTCTTGTCATATTCGCCATCTGCTGTAACCTGTCCTGGAATTTTCTGGAATCAGGGTCAGGGACGTGTCTAATTTTGGGAATCGACCTTGACCCTTTCAGAAACCTTGAACAACAGTCCCCTCTGACCCATGGTGTAGCTTGTTTTCTACTACCAGTTGTCATGGTTTTCAGTTATGTCATTTGCCAGGTACCCTGAAGAGCTGAATTTATTTTGAGCAGAATTTCCAAAATGGCAGCCTTGGGTTGAGTCTACTCTGCAGACAGGTGTTCTTTGGATCTGTACAGCATTTCGAAAACTTCTGAATTCCTTACTGACATTTAAAAATCTGGGCAGGGCAAGCATGAAATCATTCAAGGTGTTGACTTGTGTTGAAAAAAAATCAAAGATTGGACAGCATTGTCCAATCTTTGGACAGCCCATCATATATTCTTGGACAACATTCTCTATGTCTTCACGGCTACTGTGGTGGGCTAGAGTGGGCAGTAGCTGAGGTCCTCAGGCCCCTACTCCCTCGGTCCTCTCAGTTATCTCTACACAGTCAGATCTACGCACACTTCATGCTTGCATTTACCTGTCTGGCCTCTGGAGTCATCTGAGTCATTATCCCTGGTGTCTGCAAAAGCCCTGTACTCCTATTCCAAAATTAATGTTTAAATTTGTTCTGCACAATGCATGCTTGATTCTTTCCAGCCTTAAGACCTTGTTCCTCAAGGGAGAAGGTGGAAGCAAAATAAGTGTGGAGAACTTCTGCTTTCTTACTGTCATCTGTTCGAGTTGCATCATCTGCTCCCGATCCCTTCCTTTTCCTTCTCTGTCCAAACATAGCTCAAAAAGCCCTTTTTATCGTCCGTATTTTTTTTTTTTTTTGCAAGCCTCAGCTCTTTCCAGGGTTTTGTCTCCTAACACTCTTCTTACAGAAGCAATGTCAGTTTCCATTTGTTTTAGGGTGGGATGGTGCATCAAAGAACACCACACCTGCAAAAAACAACTAAATTAGAAAGAAGCCATGCTTCACAGTTCACAGGGGGATCTACTACCTCAAGAAAAAAAAAAAGTCGATGCATGTTTTTTTAAAATGTTATAAACAAATTTTTAAGAGATTTAAAAAAAGAGGCTTAAAGTTTTTGAGAAATTTACCTATTTACACGTCCAATGCCAACCTAGGTGTCAAATGGGCTCACCTGCTCTGACTTAAAACAGGTCCAGCAGGATTTGACTTGACCTAGAGACTGGATGCCAAACTTAGTCCCACTCAGACCCTTACAAAATGCTCATTTCCAGTTTCCAAAATATACTCAGGACTGGTGCATCTGTTTGCTGTGGTGGCTGGATTATACTGTTGTCATCTATAGCACAGGTTTGCCACAGTTTATATGAGACATGGAATTTTAAAATCAAATTGTCATTGTGTGTTTATGCTATCTTAAAACAGGGCTGGAAGGGAAATTTTCAGGGCATCAAGGTAAGCTGGCATTTAAAAAGAGCAGCAAGAGTGATCTTATTAAAATGTAAATCAGGTCATGTCATTATGTGACTTAAAACCATCCAGTACCTACCATGGTGTGTGGGGGTGAAAGCCCAACTCCTACCATAGCTTTCATGGCTCTATGTGACCCGGACCCATCTGCAACCACTTCTGCTTTGCTCTTTTCTTTCCAGCTACATGGGCCTGATCTCTGTTCCATAAACAGGCCAAGCTCATCTCCACCTCAGGCCTTTGCATTTGCTTTTCCTTCTGCCTTGGCTGGGTTTTCTTCCCCAGCTTTATGGGGCCACCATTCTTATTGCAGTGGAGATTCCCATTGACTGAAATATTCACTCCCTAGAGTGGGCCTTCTCTGAGCACCCTGATTAAAACAGGCCCATCCTTTACCACCCTCTAATCCCCTATCCTGATTTATGTAACTTCATAATGCTAAGCAATACCCCAAAATACCAACTTCTATTTTATTTGTTTATTATCTATTTCCCCCGTAAAAATACAAACTTTATAAAGGCAAATTATTGACTTGTCCTGTTTACTTTGACATCCCTAGCACCTAGCAGAGTGCCTGGCATTTAGTAGGTGCCCAATATGTATGTGTAGGTATAGGTCCAAAGGCCAGAGAGCATGGGTCACAAGAGGAAATGAAATGTTAACATGGCCCAAGTGGACGAAATTCCCTTTGTGTGTAGGTGCACATCTATATGTGAGTGTGTTTGTATACATGTGTGTGAACACGTATGTTTGCACATGTACAAATGTATTTGTGTGTGTGCATGTTTGTGCACATGTATATGTGCATATATGTGTGTGAACACCCTTGGCAAGAGGTGAGTCCAGAAAGAAAATCAGAGACCAGACGAGGAGGGAATTGTTAGGTGGGGTAAGAAGTTTAGACATTAAACTCAGAGCAATGGGGAGCACTTCTAAACTCGTTGCTGTAGTCATTCATATTGAGGAGTCTGCAGGCAGATTGAACATAGTGTTCAAATCTTGTCTACTACCAATTGGTGGACTTACGTAGGTTACTCATCCTGTTGGGTTAGACCTCAGTTTCCTCACCTAAAAATGGGAGTAATAAAAGTGCCTCCCTCATAGAATTGGTGGGAAGAAATGAAATCAGTGCAGAGTATGTTTGCACGGTGCCTGGTATGGCATAAGGAATCAGCAACGGTTAGCCATTGTGGCCATTATTATCGGTATCACTTTTCCAAAACTGAGGTAAGCCAGAGAATTCCCATGGGGAGGAATTGCTGATGGGCCCAGATAGGCGAGGGGAGGCGGGGAAAACAGAGAGAGCCAGTGGCACTTTGGTTGTGGAGAAAGTAGAGACTCCATTTGCAGGGAAACTCCTGGAATGGGTGGCAGGTGCCTTCTCATAAACTGGAGCAATACACTAGGCTTCTGCCCTGTTGTCCTCCAACCTCCTATTAGACAGGGTTAGAAAACAATCCAAAAAATCATGGTAGGGCTGGTTTTGCTAAAAATAAACCATAGGTCACCCAGTTCATGAAGAAAAGGAAGTGGAAAACTGGCATAGGAGGATGGGTCTCGCTTACATAGGGATCCTCTCCATTTTCCTGGACTGTTTTCAGACCAACCACATGGGCACATGTGGTCTCTCTCCTCTCTCCAAACAGTAACCACATGGACATGAGCGCCCTCTCCCATTTCTCCAAATAGTACGTATGGCAGAGACTGCTCCCTACTTAACAAAACTAGTTCTTCTCCCAGGCACATCACCAGGTGATATTTCCCAGCATCCTCTGCAGTTAGATGCACCATGTGAGTGTGTTCAAGCCAGCAGAAGAGAGGGGAGATGACAAAGAACCTTTTTGGCCTGGCGCGTGAGGGCCTCCTAGGCAATACTCCATGGTCTTTCTTTCCCATCTGCTGGCTGAGCTGACATGGCCCAAGGATGCAGACAAGCATGGAGCCATCGGGTAAAGGAGACTGGGTTCCCAAGTTGTCCCTTGGAGGAGAGCTGCCGTAGAGAGACAGCTGAGCAGAAATACTCACAATAGACTGGTTATAAGCAAAAAATGCATTTTATTGTGTTAACCCACTGAAATTTGGAGGCTGTTTGTATAGTAACTAACCTACTTAAGTAAATATATCACCCCTAAGAAAGTATCATGTGAGTGTTCTTACAAAATCCTACAGCCATCTGTATTCAAAAAGTGATGAATGACATTCAACACAGATAAACAAAACACACATAAGCTCTAATTTTTATAAAAGTTACTAAACAGTTACTGTTATGCCTACTTTATAGACAACAAACCAAAAGTTCATAAAGTTCACAAATACATGTGTTTTTGGTACCAAATTTCACATCCTTTCTGCCATGTGCCTATAAATACATCAGTAGAAGGCAGCCAGGGAGACTCAGATTACTACAAGTTTGGAGAGCTGAAAAAGAGAGAAAGAAAAAGAATAAAATGTTTTTATGTTGTAAAATCGATCATCTACATATCAACAAAAAGTTGGAAAATGTTGTGAAGGAAGAGCCACTCACCATAAAAAGCAAAGCTTTAAAATGCCTTTGGATAAGGTTAGCAAGAAATGTAGAAGAAAATTTATTATAATTTTTTAATGTTTTAAAGTAAGACTTGGAGAAACATATCAAAGTCTTAGAAGGTAGGTTCAAAATATAACCCTACCCCAATTAAACTGTAGATTCCAAGGTACTTCAATCAAGATTCTAAATGATTTTTAAATGAAAAGTTGAATCCAAAGATTGCATGGAAGAATTAATAAGCAGAAGAGCAAATGGATTTTTGTATCCCTAATTGATAGGGAGAGAGGCTACTGGCTTACTCTATTAAATATAAAAACATATTCCTTAAAAATATCATAATGTTGCAGGAATGGACAAATAGAGTAATAGAGTTCCAAGTGGAATGGGTTATACATGAGAGTTTAGTATATTATGAAGGTAACATTTCAAATTAGGTTAGAAAAGAGAGCTTATTTAATACATATTGTCGGGACAATTGGTTATCCATTTTTTGTTAGTTTCCTTCAGCACTTTTATAGACAAACGTACATGAGATCTTTTACATCTCAGTAGAGGATCTTTCTAAGCATAATGCCCAATCCGGAAAAAATAAAGAAATAGATCGATATGGTCAGTTACCAAACACTGTAAAACTTTTGCATGGTAAAAAGCATATAAACAAAGTTCAAAATAAAAATGATAAACCGTAAATATTTGCAACATTTTCAAAAATGAAAGTGTTGGTATCCACAGAATACAAAGATCTGTTCTGAGGCAATAATAAAAAGATAAAAAGCCATATTAAAATGGACAAAAAGCAGAATGAGCCTTTTTGGAGGTTAACCTGGTGAAAGGGATGAATATTTTAAATGCACATAGCCATTGACCCAGCAAATACGCTTCCTTGATTTTAAGAATGTAATCCATCCAAATGCTCACAGATATATTTATGAGAATGTTCTTTGTAATACTGGTGAAAAGAGTGAGAATAGGCCAGGCACAGTGGCTCATGCCTGTAATCCCAGCATGTTAAGAGGCCAAGGCAGGCAGATCACTTGAGTCCAGGAGATCAAGACCAACCTGGGCAACATGGAAAAACCCTGCCTCTGCAAAAATTAGCCAGGCCTGGTGGTGTGCACCTGTAGTCCCAGCTAGTCAGGAGGCTGAGGTAGGAGAATCATCTGAGCCCAGGAAGTCAAGGCTGCAATGAGCCATGATCACACCACTGCCTTCTATCTCGGTTGTTAGAATGACACCCTGTCTTTAAAAAAAAAGTGAGAATAAGCAAGAACTTATTGAAATAAAGAGCAATGGGAAGTGACTTTTCCTTCTAGATGTTAAAATGTATTCTGAAGCTTACAATAGAAAAACAGCATGGTACTGATAGAGGACTAGATAATTGAACAAAAGAAACAATCCAGAAATAGTACTTGGTACATAATACGACTCTCCCAGAGCATGTGGGCTCCACAAGGGCAGCATTTTTAATGTTGTGATCGCTGCAGTCATCCCAGCCCCTAGAACAAAGCCTTTCACATGGGAGGTAGGAAAAGGGACTGAAAGAATATATGCCAAAATGGAATCAGGATTCTTGTATCTTTTGTTTTTTGCTTTCTTCTAATTATGTATGTATGTCATCGTGGTTAAGAGGATGAACTTTTATGCAAGACAAAACTGGAGTTGACCCCAGCTCTGCCTCTGATCAACTGCTCCTGGTCTTCTATCCTAAATGTTTGAAAGAAGAATGGTACCTACCTTACTGAGTAATGGAGATAGATGAGATTGCATACATGAAGCACTTAGCTCAATAAATGGTAACTGCTGTTTAAAATGTTCCACAACTCATTTTCTTCCCAGGAAATCTGGGAAAGAAAAAAGAAGTAATATATATGTTTAAGTAAACAAAACAAATGAAAAGTACATCTTTCCCTGCATTTTCCTGTAGCTTGTTTAGCATCTCTGCAGAAATCTCTGAACAGTGAGACCTCCTCAGGGAGAAGCTTTTCTCAGTGACTCTAACCCTAGACAAGTCCCAAGAAAGGAAAGGGTGACATCTCCCTTTTGACCTTTGGCAAATGCAAAGGGTTACATTATGTACTTCATGATACATTTTTTAGCCAACACACTAAACATAACAACAAACAACCTAACAACAAAAAACATGCCTATTATTTTTACCATTATTACCACTTTTTTATGTAAAAGTGCAATTCATGCTTATTGTTGAACTCTGGAAAATACAGAAATGCACAAAGAGTAGACTTTCACCTCTTCCACCTCCATGAGCTGGTCGTCACTGATATTTTGGTTCACGTAGTTAAGTCAAGTTGGCATCTGTTTGGCAAACTTGTTTTCCACCTCATTGTAAATTGTAAATATTTTCCTATGCTGTTAAATAATCTGAAACATATAAAAATGACCCCTCATGAAATAAAAACACTCTGTCTCTGAGGGCCACATGGTTTCTGACGTTGGCAAAGTAGTCTTCTGTTGGTAATAGAGAGTGACTGAAAAATCCACTTGTCCTTGTCCCCAACCATGCACAGAGAGACACATGCCTTCTCAGGACTGATGAGACACGAGGAAGAAACTCAGGTGTCCCAGGCTTTCTAATATTATAGCTAATTGAGAAGCTTTAGGGAGAGAAGTGACTTGGAAGTCATGAGCTCTTTCTCTCTGCTAGTTAGCTGAGTAGTCACACAGCGAAGACACACACACACACACACACACACACACACACTTATACATACCAAAATCTTAGTTGAAATCTTTGAATGGTGGGATGATGGACAATTTTTATTTTCTTCTTTTTGATCATCCATATTGAAAAAAAAATATCTCTAATGAGCAGTTAAAGGAAAGATAAGAAAGGTTGTGAGTTTCTTTTAAAGTCTAAAAATGTTCTACAGTCAACATTTTGGGATAAGGAAATCATATGGCCTCTAGAGCACACCTGAGTCATTTTCTTTCTCGTACTGTGGGAGGCAGCTGTGGATAATGTTAGTCCTGATTTCCAATTGCGATGGCATTTCAGGTCCTGATGAAAGATACCATGACCTTCTTGGGGTGCCTTGATCACTCTGGGGTGCCTGTCGCATCACAAAATATTAAGCTTAATCCTCATTTGAGGAGCACAGAGTGTAGGGTGTAAACTAACTGATTCTGTAACATGTCTTCCTAGAGTCCCCTCACCCCTGTCTCTTACTTCTGGGGGAAGTACATACAAATGTATATGTACACATGTATAATTTATTGGACAGCTGGCTCATCAAGTATATTGGTTTTCATAGCTCCACTATTGTCAGCATATTTCAGATTGGATTTGCTGCTGACATGGTTGAATGAAAAAATACTGACATTTTTCAGTATTGCTCTTGACACTTTTAGTATTATTATTAGTCGTTTCATTCCTTGTAGTAACATTGTCCGAATGGGATCGTGCTCAAAAAAAAAAAACAAAGTGCTACTCAATTCTAAGGAAGTGGCTGGCTTTGGGCTGCTGCTGTTTTACATCTCCCATGAAGCTGGGAGGGCAGCCATGTCAAACTATGGTGCAAATTCTTTTACATCTTCCATGAAACGAGGAGGGCAGCCATGTCAAACTATGGTGAAAATTGCAAGTGACACCTGTTGCATGGAAAATACCTGCAAAGCTAATTTGGAAATTTTTTCAGGGAGAGATTTTTTTCTTGGAGAGAACAGTCCCTTTCAACCTTATCCCAATGAGGAAGACAAATCAACACTTGTGATTCTGAGTATGTTTTTTCTTCAACAGCAATGACCACCATCTCTATTAATCTTCAGTGAGTCCCAACAAGGTTACATTTACCCAAATTTCTTATAAGCCCTTATACACACACCAAAGCAAATACATAGGCTCCAAGGGTGTGTGTGTGTGTGTGTGTGTGTGTGTGTGTGTGTGTGTAAAAACATGGCTTTGTAGGAAGAAATAAACAAATGTATTTAATGCTTCTATGCTACAAAGGACCCACATGTGTTTGCATATAAATAGGGTTGTTACATATTCAAGGTTTAATTTTTAGCAAAATGTCCCAAAAAGAAGAGGAGACTCCAGGAATAGGCCACTTCATTGAGAGGCAGAACTTGAGTTCTATCCTTGTAAAGGGCTGTTTCTAGGGTGTGAAGAACTGGGTAGGCACACTCAGGTCATGTTGCAGAAGACACTTGCTCAGCTCAAGATGACTTCTGTCATCTGTTAGCTTACAGTTGTAAAGAACGGCTTTCTCTAGTTGAGCCAGCTTAGTAGCTCATCCTTCTCCCGTACTCTGAGCATGGTTTAAAGTTGAGAGTTCTGGAGTAATCTATGCTCATTCAGCAAACCAATGTAGTGAGCATTTCTTGAATATAAGGGGATCCCACTGGATTATGTGGACCCCAGAGGCCCTAATTCCTTGGACCTGTTAAGAAGGAGATATGTTTATCTCTTGCCAGGTGCTTTACCAAACAGAATGGGCGTATTTCTATCCATAAAACACTGCTCTGACAATTTGTCCCTGGAGATAAATGGCCTTTTCCATAGAGGCTTTAAATAGGGGGCATAATGGGAGTGAGTGGAATGGAGTGGAATAATTAGATCGCTCCCCATAAATCCTGTGGGGAAGTTTTCTGCACAGGATGCTTTCCAGGACTGTATGTTAGCAGGCAGGCTCCGTGCGGGGTGGATGCAGCTGTGCACCATGCTAGGATAGTAGGCAAGCACATTGCAGATGGTAGAGACATGGGCAGCGTTTAACTCCCTGTTTTCCCTGTAGAATTTGTCTCATTCACCAAAGGAATGTCCACATTTATTTGTTTTTATTTATTTTTTAATATTTATTTATTTTGAGAGAGTCTTGCTGTGTCACCCAGGCTGGAGTGCAGTGGCAAGATCTTGGCTCACTGCAACCTCCGTCTCCTGGGTTCAAGCAATTCTCCCGTCTCAGTCTCCCAAATAGCTGAGATTACAGGAATGCGCCTCCACACCCGGCTAACTTTTGTATTTTTATCAGAGACAGAGTTTCACCGTGTTGGCCAGGCTGGTCTCAACCTCCTGACCTCAGGCGATCTGCCCACGTTGGTCCCCCATAGTGTTGGGATTACAGGCATGAGCTGCCATGCCCAGCCTTAATTTGTTTTTATTGCTAAAAATACAACATTTTCAGGGCTAATATTTGCTCACTTGATTCAAAATCAATTTTTTAATGTAAATATATCTGACATATCTTGATTATGACAGCTGGGAATAAAAACCGCCCCATTAAGATGGGAGAAAAAACAAGTTATTTAGTGGTAAATTTACAAGATGTCTTCTTGAAGTATGTTGGCTGGAAGACTAGAAGAGTTGAAGGTGTCTCATCCTTGCCATTTGTGCGCTTCTCAATCTCCAAACCCGAGATAATGTAGCATCCACTATATGTGTGTACTAGTCTACTGGGTTTAGACTAGGGCTGGGGACATGTTTCAGTTCATTTTTTATTCAGAGCACCTAATAATTCTTGGCACAAAATAAATCAAAGAGTATCGTTTTTAAAGGGCCATTTATTTATTTATTTATTTACCCCAAAGAGAAGCCCTCTTGAGCCATTAACATATACTAAGCTTTCTTCTGAAATTAGCTTGGAATATACCATGGCTTCACTTTGAGGATACTGATAGTCTAGGTATGATGATCTAGGAAATGTTGTTGAGTTGACCTTTAAGAGGAATAGGTGACATGGGAAATGGACAAAGAGTGGAGGGAATTCTTTTTTTTTTTTTTTTTTTTTTTTTAAGACGGAGTTTCGCTCTTGTTTCCTAGGCTGGAGTGCAATGGCGCGATCTCAGCTCACAGCAACCTCCACCTCCCGGGTCCAAGTGATTCTCCTGCCTCAGCCTCCAGAGTAGCTAGGATTATAGGCATGTGCCACCATGCCTGGCTAATTTTGTATTTTTAGTAGAGATGGGGTTTCTCCATGTTGGTCAGGCTGGTCTCGAACTCCCGACCTCAGGTGATCCACCTGCCTCGGCCTCCCAAAGTGCTGGGATTACAGGCATGAGGAGTGGTGGGAATTCTTTCAGATCACAGCTATGGGGTAAAAATGGAATCATGTTTTCCAGAGACATTGTCTCATGAATGTGATCAGCCTCTCCAGGTCACCATGCTGAATTGACCAAACTCAAAGGATCAGCTTACGGAGAGGCAGATGTTTGAAAGAACAGGTGTGTAGGGATCTGGTCAATCTTAAATTTATTCCCAAGCTTGACTGTTGAATCCAAGAGCATTTTCCTTTAGGGGAAATGGGCTGCATGATTCCTGTAATTAGTAGGAAGGGATAATTCTTTGACATCACTTAAAGATTAATGAGTATACTGGCAGTTCTTCCTTTTCTTCTTCTGATTTCATTTACTCTCTATGCTACTAGCTGGGTTGGATGGAATGGTGTCTGTGACAAGTAATCAAGACCAATATTGGTAAACCCCTGAGGGAGGCACAGCTGGTCTCAGATTTCTGGTAGCCTTCTCTTACAACAGACTTCCTTCCACTCTGCAGGGCCCTCTCTCTTCACTGTCCTTTCACCCTGATGCCCCACCATTTATTTCTACATCTTCTCTGTCTTAGGGAACAATGGCACTGAGGGCTTATGGCCTTGGGCTCTGGGTCCACATTGATATGAAGTTCAGCCTCTCCATGGTCAATGACTTGCTGTCTTACCTTTAGCAATCGCTTAATCTCTTAGAATCTTAATGTATTCATCCCTAAAATGGGAACGAATCATAGAAATGAAATCTCAGGGTTCCTATAACAATTAAATGAGATATGCATGGAACACTTTTCTCTGTTTAGGAGTTGGCCAGTTGTAGAATCTCAATACATTTTGACTATCCTAATTATGGTGAGTTATTATGAATTAATGCCATTATTATTATTAATAATCCAATAAACTAATTTTAATAGCAAGGTAGTTATTTAGTATTTTCATTCTGGATTCAGTGTGTTTAATCCACATATATTCAGTGTGTTTAATCCACATCTTCTTAAGATGTCCAGCCTTTAAGAAAGGAATACCTATTTTATTCTCAGGGCCTGTCAAAGTCAGTCTCCAATAAATATGGGCTGAATGAATCAAAGAGAATAGCAGTGATGTTCTATTGGTGCTGTTCAAATCACACTCAAGATAGCTACTTAATTCACTTGTGACCGACCTATCCAGAAATCCTTCCTGCAAGAAAAAGTTTGGGATAAGGAATATAGCAAATCGATTATTTTCCTGTCCCCCAGTCTCCTAATAAAACCGACCTTTCCCAGTTTCTTTTCTAGCTATTCTGTTTTTTATTACATAAAATGCTTAGGTGATTGCCAATAGTAGTGTATGAATACTTAATGAAGATGGAATGAATTATAAATGGCTTGGAATTTATCTACATTGCTTCCTTGCTGATGGCAGAATGGTCCTTTATCTTCTATCAAGATGTATAGGAGTCAGTAGGTGAGAAAGTATCCTGGTTGATAAATTTAAAAATTGTTACCGGATGCCATCTTAGGTTGCATGGAACCCAGTATCATGTGGCAGAGAGGGAGGAGTTTGACTAGGAAGCATGGTGAATATGATACTGGCAGGGGAGAGATGAGATTGGTCCCTAAGGACACCATTACTGCTAGAGTAGAGACCTCAGAATAGAGGCAGATAAAGCCTTGGGTGGGAGTTGTAGTTACCACTTACTCACTGTGATTGAGTACCAGTTAGGCGGAGGTCTGAAAAGTGTTTCCAGTGCTTTGAATTCAAGGAGAAGCTATTGGATGACATTGCCTAGAGAAGGGACTTCTATATCGTTTTTCCATCCCAAAGCCATCTGTCAACAGCTAGCTCCATAAATACAGTGAACTCTCATTATGAAAAGTAACAGATAAACCTCCACATCGCAAAGGCTTAATGCAAAATTAATTCCTCGCTCATATAACAGGCAGCTCTCCTGAGTGGCTCTCCTCCAAGTGTTGATCCAGGGGCACAGATTCTTTCATCTCGCGGCTCTGTACTCTTCGTTCTCTTCCCAAGTGCACTCAAGAGGTAATCTCCCTTTCAGCCAACTGGAGGAGGTGTGAGCAGGGAGGGTTTTATGGACCAGGTCTGGAAGTGGAGTGCTTCTACTCTGCCCACATCCCTTTAACGAGGACTGAGTTGCATGGCCATGCTGTCTCCAAAGAAGCTGAGAAATGGAATCTAGGTGCCCAAATAGAAGCAATAGCCAAGTCTGATGCACGATCATCTGTGTCTGCCACATTTTTCAAATCGCCAAGAAAATACATGCCCTGAGAAAATGAGAGGGTAAATTTTACTGAAAAAAAAGTCATCTTATAGAGTGTTTGCAAACTCTTTTTAAAAAAAATCCTTCTAGAGTATTGTATTTGCATGCACGCAGTGGAAATGCCAGTTATAAATTGTCTTAATTTCTAAGACTTTCCTTAGTAACAGTTTATCAGTTTTTTCATCATAAGATAGACTTTTATTTAAATTGCATATATGTAGTTAAGGCACAAAATAAATAGGCGCATCATTATTAAAAATGTACACAGCACAGCAATGGGTGAAGAAGATACTTAGAGTTGCTCATAATTTAACCTATGTTAATAGCTTGTTTTATATACACCCAGTGTCCTTTTTCTCCACATAAAATTATCTACTCTGTCAGGGGTCAGCAATTTCTTTTCTGTAAAGGACAAAAGAATAAATATTTTAGGCTTTGCAGGCCACGCTGTCTCTATTGCATTCTCTCAATTCTGTCATTGTAGCACAAAAGCAATCAGAGACCATATGTAAACAAATGAATGTGGCTGAGTTCCAATAAAACTTTATTTACAGAAATAGGCAAGGGATGGGATTTGGCCCCCAGGTCAACCTTTGCGGACTCCTGCAGAATACGATGGATACAAAGTAATGCATGCAAAGCACTAAGAGACTCTGCACACATGTAAGTGCTCAGTAAATATAAATTTGCTCTACCTAGTTTGAAATGAATATAGTCGTATGGCTTCTAAGCATTTAAAACTTTATAGATACATGTTTAGTTAGGCATAGCAAAAGTCTAAAAGCATAGACCTTGAACTCTGAAAGAAGCTTTAGAAGCCTTGGGGAAGGGGAATATTTTTACTTTTTGCTTTATTTCCTCCTGTGTTGTTTGGGTATTTTTTTTCAATGAGCATATTTTACTATTGTAATAAAAAAGATATTTTAAATGTATATACTTCAAACTTTTTTGCTGACTCAGAAAAGAATGTTTCATTTTAATCCTGAACATGTAACTCATTTGCATTTTTCAATAACCGGTTGCAGTTATGTTTCAGGATTGTAGCTTGAACCGCAAAATAACATTGAAAGAGCTTAGGCATAGCCAGAAATGCTTCAAGGAAGGCAAGGTCACGACTTCCTCTTTTGAACAATTTAGCTGACAGAGACATTGGTAAACGGGAAGGGAAGTGGTCTCTGAGGAGCTTGAGTCCCTTTGTGGTCTTGGGTCCCTTTGTATAGCCCTCTGCTGTCACCCTTTTACCATTGTTTTTTGGTCCTATTAGCCTCCTGTGGACAGGCAGGGTGCGTCTGCTGGCAGACATGGGCACTTATAAATGCCTACCACATAACTACATGAATTAGCTAACCCTTTTCCAGTTAGCACAATGCCTAGCATAGACTAAACAACTACATGTTAGTTTTAACTAGATGGGCCCTGCAAACTGAAGGTGGTGGGTAGCATTTTCTTTATGGGCAAAGTTGCCTTATTCCTTTCAGGTTTCTGGGGATGTGGCTTGCCCTACTATAATTACAGTAAAAAGACACATTTTATGAGACTTCAGAAGTGTTGCTGTACAGGTGAGATTACCTTGTGTGGAGTGATATGATTAGCCTAAATTAACCCTAGACATCATCCTGTGAACATTACCGTGAAAAAAAGAGACATCAGTATGTATTCTCTGCTATGGTAATAAACAGAGTTTTTCATCAAGTTTCCCCTTAATTTCTTCTGTGCTGCTTGGTGCTTTTCCAAAATAGAAAAAAAAATGTAAAAATGTTAAATGTGGCTGCATTTTTTTTTTCTGTTTTCAGTTTTTATCAGCTCCTGGTTTCTCTCTTAATTTCTCCATGGGCCACAGTTCTGATTACTCTCCATCTCCATCTCCATCTGAGTTGTCAGTCAAATTTCACACTTTCTTTGTGAAATAGGAATAAAACAGTCAGACAAAATAATAGCCTTATAAAAACCACATTTTCTCACAGAACAGCATTGTTTGAACTTCAGGACAATTGTAGGAATCACAATTCAATATCTTCTTGAGGGATTGAGCATGTTCTTCACTAGTTTGCTATCAGGCCAGGGGGTGGGGGGAAAAGCCTCGTTATGATTTGAATCAGTTTACAGCAACTCATGAATTAAAAGCTCACACCCGAAGGAGTATTTTCAGCTTAATGGAAACAGTTTGTCTAACACTTGGAGTTCTTTGCAAGAGTCTACATTGATAGATGGACATTTCTCCAACGCAGGTGCATTTTATGGTAGTCTGTTGATGCAAGTTAACATCCGTTAAAAAGCAGAGCCAATAAAAGACAATTTCTGTCTAATAAGGAACACTGGAAATGACCTAAACAATCACAATTTTATAAATTGTACTAAAGGTAAGTCTATGAGAACGCAAGCGGGTTTATTTGGTTTTAAACAACACTTTACTGGTTACTCTACGTGTAACTGTGAGATGACACGATGATTTTAGGAGAGCTGATGTAAGTGAAAAGTTACACTCTCAGCATTGATTGCTTAATAATAAGGGAATACTATGGAAAGAGGAACATGGGTTTCCCTCAGATTTTTCAGAATTGCCTAAAAGAGCAGCAATTGTTTTAGTGGCCTCTGTCAATTCCAAACTATTCTGAAAGAAATTTCTGCCCATCTTAAAAGAAAGCATCAAAATGTCATAAAAAGTTGGAAGCCCATAAGCTTGCATGGCCACTGCTGAAATTCTCTGGGGTGAGGAGCGGGAAAGGGGTTAAGATCTAATCTTGAACCTCTTCCAGAGTTACCTGGGGGATCTGAGTCTGTACTTTCGGGGTAAATCATAGCTTATTAGTGCCAGAAGTGAGGTTAGAATTCATCTGGTGAAACGACTGCTATTTTACACATGGAGAAACTGAATCCCAGTGAAAGGAAAAACTTCTGGGACATCACTAAATAGGTTGGTGGGAGACCCTTCCCTGGAGTCCACATCTTCCTGACCCTGCCTCTGTCCTGCTGTAGGCCGGCATTGTAGCATTCTGCCTCACACAGAGCAACTGCTTCATAAATGTTTGCTGCACACATGCAGAAAGAGGTGATATTTTAATTTCTCTAGCAGGAAGAGAGGTAGTAAGTAAAACTCAGAAAGCTGAGGAGAGAAAACTAAATAACAAGCACACCGCACAGCTATTGCGGGTTCTGTTCCAGACCACCACAATAAAGCAAATACAGTAATTAAGTGAGTCACATGATTTTTTTGGTTTCTCACCGCATATAAAAGTTATGTTTATACCAGGGTTCCCCAACCTTCGGGCCACAGACCAGTACCAGTGGCCCATGGCCTGTTAGGAACTGGGCTGCCCATCAAGAGGGCAAGTGGGCAAGTGAATGAAGCTTCATGTGTATTTACAGCCACTCCTCGTCACTTGGCATTACCACCGCCTCCTGTCAGATCGGTGGCAGCATTAGATTCTCCTGGGAATACGAATCCTATTGTGAACTGTGCATGCCAGGAGTCTGGGCTGCGTGCTCTTTATGAGGATCTAATGCCTGATGATCTGTCACTGTCTCCCATCACCCCCAGATGGGACTGTCTCGTTGGAGGAAAACAATCTCGGGGTTCCCAGTGTTCTATGTTATGGTGAGTTGTATAATTATTTCATTATATATTACAATGTAATCATAACAGAAATAAAGTGCACAATAAATGTAATGTGCTTGAAGCATCCCCAAACCATCCCTGCGTCCTGCCAAGGTCTGGGAAAATATTATCTTCCATGAAACGAGTCCCTGGTGCCAAAAAGTTTGGGGAATGCTGGTTTATACTATACTGTAGTATGAAGTCTGTAGTAGCATTGTGTTTTTTTTTTTTTTTTAATGCATATAACTTAATTTAAAATGCTTCAGGCCAGGCGCAGTGGCTCATGCCTGTAATCCCAGCACTTTGGGAGGTTGAGGCGTGTGGATCACAAGGTCTGGAGCTTGAGACCAGCCTGGATAACATAGTGAAACCCTGTCTCTACTAAAAATACAAAAAATTAACTGGGCGTGGTGGCAGGCACCTGTAATCCCAGCTACTCGGGAGGCTGAGATAGGATAATTGCCTGGACCTGGGAGGCAGAGGTTGCAGTGAGCCTAGGTAGCACCACTGTACTCCAGCCCGGGTGACAGTGCAAGACTCCTTCTCAAAAACAAAAACAAACAAAACAAAACAAAAACGCTTCATTGCTAAAAAAAAAAAAAAAAAAAATGCTAGCATTCATCTGAGCCTTCAGAAAGTCACAATCTTTTTTGGGATGGAGGATCTTGCCTCTATTCCGATGGCTGCTGACTTATCACAGTGGTGGTTGCTGTAGGATGGAATGGCTGCAGCAATTTCTTACAATAGGACGACAATGAAGTTTGCTGCATTCATTGGCTTGCTCTTTCACGAACAATTTCTCTGTGGCATGTGACACTATTTGATAGCATTTTACCCACAGCACAATGCCTTTCAAAACTGGAATCAAACCTCTCAAACGCTGCTGCTGCTTTATCAACTAAGTGTATGGAATATTCTAATTTTTTTGTTATCATAGCATCAGGAGTCGATTCCATCTGAAGAAGACACTTTCTTTTTTCTTCCATAAGCAGCAACATCTCGTTCATTCAAGTTTTATTATGAGACTGCAGCAATTCAGTCATATCTTCAGGCTCCATTTCTTTTCTTTTTCTTTCCTTTTTTTTTTTTTTGAGATGGAATCTCGCTCTGTCTCGTAGAGTACAGTGGCGTGATCTCAGCTAACAACAACCTCCTCCACCTCCTGGGCTCAAGCGATTCTCCTGCCTCAGCCTCCCACAGGCTCCATTTGTAATTCATGTTCTCTTGCTAATTCCATCACATCTGCAGTTAAAGTCTGGAACCCTTCAGTCATTCATGAGAATTAGAATCAACTTCTTACAAACTCCTATTAATGTTTATATTTTGATCTCCCTCCATGAATCACAAACGTTTCTAATGGCATCTAGAACGGTGAATACTTTCCAGAAGGTTTTCAATTTACTTTGCCCAGATCCACCAGAGGAGTTGCTACTTATAGCAGCTATTGCCTTATGAAATGTATTTCTTAAACAAAAAGACTTAAAGTTCAAAATTATTCCTTGGTCCATGGGCTGCAGGTTGAATATTCTGTTAGCAGGCATGAAAACAACATCCATCACCTTGTACATCTCCATCAGAGCTCTTGAGTGACCAGGTGCATTGCTTTAATGAGCAGTAATATTTTGAAAGGAATCTTTTTTTTTTTTTTGAGCAGTAGGTCTTAACAGTGGGATTAAAATATCCAGCGAACCATGTTATAATCAGATGTGCTGTCATCCAGACATCGTTTCTCCACTTACAGCACCTAGGCAAAATAGATTTAGCATCATTCTTAAGGAACCTAGCTTTTTCACAACAGTAAGTAAGCTTTGGCTTCAACTTAAAGTCATCAGCTGTATTAACCCCTAACAGTCTCCCCAAAGACACCCATGTTGTCACTTTGTATGTCTCCATGAAATATTTTTTGCTCATGTATGTAGTGATAACACTGCATACATCATTTTGAATACACCCAATTTATAATATTGAACATTTATCTATATTACCAAAAACTCTTGTGAAACCAATGTTGATTTCTTTTACTTTTTCTTCTGTTTTTTTTCTCTCTCTTTTTTTTAATTTTTCTTGAGACAGCGTCTCACTCTGTCACCCAGGCTGGAGTGCAGTGGCACGATCATAGCTCACTGCAACCTTTCAACCTCAAACTCCTTGGCTCAAGTGATCCTCCTGACTCGCAACCTGTGTAGCTGGGACTAGAGGTGCTTACCACTGTGCTCGGCTAATTTTTTTTTTTTTTAGAGATGGGTGTCTCACTGTGCTGCCCAGGCTGGTATTGAACTTCTGGGTTCAAGTGATCCTCCCACCTTGGCCTCCCAAAGCACTGAGAGTGCAGACATGAGCCACTGCGTCCGGCCTGATTTCTTAAATGTAGCATTCAGAGGAATTGACACGTGCCTTCAATCCCTTTAGCCCATAATGGGGCTTTAGCTTTTGTAAAGCATTTTCAGACCTTTATCTTCTTAGTGATCATAACACTATAAGTTAGACAAGGGGTGATTATGTAATTTATCACCCAAACAGGGTCACTTCTAGAGGTGAAAGGGTGCTATTAATACTCACACTAGGACAACAGGTGTAACCTGGGGCTGTCCTAGGCAAACAGAGACGCAGACACTCCAGCTAGGCAAGGCAGGGGCAATCTCAGGTTACTATAGAAGAAGCACAGAGGACAAGCGACTGTTCAAAAACACATATTGGTAACTGGTGGTACTGATCTTAGAACCCAAGATTTCAGGTTCCTAATCTAGTGCTCTATGAACCATACCCAGTGCCTCTCCCAGAGGATCTGCACAGCTTAGCAAATATCCTAGAGAGACATATCCCCTTCCATTGATGAAAATGAGATAAAATAACAGCTCCTTTCCTTCCTCCTTTCCCCTCTGCCCGTCCCTGCTTTCCTTCTCTCTCTTTTTTTTTTCTCTCTCTCTCTGTCTCTCTTTTCTTTCGTTCAATTTCTCATTGACCCCTAAGCCAGGTTACTGACACTTCATGAGAGGTCATTGTCCGAAGAAAGGCTTGCTATGAGAGATTAAGTCCCCTTTAATAAGAGTCAGTGTCTGATGTATTGTTTTTATTAAGGATGGTCTGCTCAAAAGAATGGTCATGTATGCATGCATTAGTGTCTTATCAGGCTAAAAGCTGGTTTGAAATAACATCTATAATACACCACAATCAAAACATTTAGGAGCAATTATAATAATAAAAGGGCCTCCGGGAATTGGAATATTTCAGAACTACCTCCTGGATGAGACAGGGATGAGGGAGCGTCTGATGCAAACTGGTCCTTTGCTGTCAATCAGTCGACAAAGCGTATTCTGTACTCTTTCCCCTCATCCTTCCCTGACTCCATGGAAGATATTCAGCTTTGAAATCCAGCAAGGGTCTGTGAGTGGCCCTGGCCAGTGGAGTGCAGTGGACAAGGGGCACCTGAGCTTGGGGGGTTAGCACCTGAACTCTGGACTTACAGCCTTCTAAGGGTTTTGAATCCCAGCTGAGCCATCTATTTGCTCTGTGTCTTCCATATGTTACATCTCTGAAGACTTGGTCTCCTCATTTGTAAAAAGGGTTCTTGTAAAGAGTAAATGGATTAAACAAACAAATAACCTGTGCTTCTCCCGGGAACTGATACATAAAAACATCTGTATGTTGGCCGGGCGCAGTGGCTCACGCCTGTAATCCCAGCACTTTGGGAGGCCAAGGCGGGCAGATCACGAGGTCAGGAGATCCAGACCATCCTGGCTAACACGGTGAAACCCCATCTCTACTAAAAAAAAAAAAAAAATACAAAAAATTAGACGGGTATGGTGGCAGGTGCCTGTAGTTCCAGCTGCTCAGGGGGCTGAGGCGGGAGAATGGCGTGAACCCAGGAGGAGGAGCTTGCAGTGAGCCGAGATTGTGCCGCTGCACTCCAGTCTGGGTGACAGAGTGAGACTCCGTCTCAAAAAATAAAAATTAAAAAAAAAATCCGTATGTGTTTCAATGTATTTTTTAATCATCATTATTAATTTTTGCCAGAAACTGAACTCCACTCTCACATACACATAGCAGGTTTTCTGTTCCTATCTGTTGGGTGTCCTTTTAAAGATTTCCTCATATGTTGATCCTCTTGGCCCATGCAATGCAATTAATAGATGTGATTCATCATTGAAATCAATCTGGGATTTCCAATGGACTCTGAAACTAGTTGCTATGATAAGGGGAGATTACATGGGCTGGGCAATAATCTTCCAAAGTCCTTCAAAGCAGCATTCTGTGGCTTCTCCATGGAGCCCTGCACCTAGAAACAGTGTTGTAGCTTCGGTGTCTGAGGGACGAGGCCTCTGTCTTGGTATTTCTTGTGGTGCACTAAACATGCTGGTGCTAAAACTGGCCCAAATCTTCTCACAATGATCCTCTGACCTTGAGTAAATACACTTTGCCCCATCCTGTCTTATTTCATTCTCAGTATGGCCCTTTAAGATGCATTCAATCATTCCTCCCACATACCCTTTTTTAAATATAAGGAAACTGAGACTCAGTAAAAGAACTTGCCCAAGGCTATATAATTCATAAGCAGAAAGCCA
The DNA here is from genome assembly GCF_029289425.2 of Pan paniscus. NCBI lineage: Eukaryota > Metazoa > Chordata > Mammalia > Primates > Hominidae > Pan > Pan paniscus. The sequence goes on along the minus strand of NC_073267.2, from coordinate 89,182,651 downwards.
TGCTTTGGAATGTACCTGTCCGACTATAAAATCCACACTAATTTTTCTTAATATTTTAATTTTCATTGTTAAAATAATATGTATGCATTGTATGAGATTTTTGAAAGTAGACTGAAAGCATAAAGAAGAAACTTAGCATTGTCCATACTCCTAGGCAAAATCAATATTTTTATTTTGCTATAAATCCTGTTGTTTTTCCTATAGGGCTGTATTTGTATTTGTGTGTGTGTGTGTGTGTGTGTGTGTGTGTAAATGATAATAATAGAGGAATGTTACTATAATACATATTTTCATTTTGCTTTACCCATTTAATATTCTATCATGCTTTTTCCCTACATAATTACCTATTAACTATCTTTCAAAAATGATGGTTTACAGACTATTTAACATTTATTCACACACACATATACTTGTGTGTGTACGTGTATAAATGTTTAATTAATTCTCTACCTCTTTAGACATTTTAGGTGTTTGGTTTTTCTCAATCAAAACTATCACATAGATAGAAATCTTTATTAAAAAAAAAACAACCACAAGTGGCTTTACCATTTGCAGGACATGTTCCATGTGTTTTTACCATGTTACCTACCTCATTTAAATTAATCCTCCAAGCAACCCTGTGAGGTAGGTGTGACTATTATTGTCATTTTACTGATGAGAAGCTGATGCTTAAAGAAGTGAAATACATCATCCAGGCAGACATAGGTCACTTGTGACCAAGAACAAGTCGGATGCCTGTCTTGCAGGAGGTAAAAGCTGGTTCCCCCTCCACAGGGCCCACACCAATCTCTGCATTTGCTCCTGATGTTATTTTGTTAGGATTTGTTCCTAGATGGAGAATGGTTGGGTACAAGAAAAGAGGTTCCTCTTTAGTTTTTGAAATTAATTACTAAATCAACCCTCATAAGGCATATTCTCCCTCCAGCAATGTGAGAAGTTCCTTATCCCTCAGCACAGACCACTGCCCTCAGGAAGTCCAGGCTTGAGCCACCCAGCCAGACTGTACCCAGAACCAGAAAGTCCCCCAGTTAGTGGGGCTGCCAGATATGGCCTGGAGGTGATGGAGAGGATGACCATCTTCTGATTGGTCAACATGAAATACTTGTATTTGGCAGGGGTTGGGGTACCATGGGGGATGAGACTTTGAAGTCTCTTCCCAAAAGAAGTCCACCATCACTGAAGTTGAACCAAATGTCCCAGTTTGACAGTTTGCCCAGGAGGAAGCAAAGTGACAGCTTCAGGGTCATCTTGGACACCAAGGAGAGAGGCAGGAGACCAAGCATCAGTTTTGCTTCTTAGCCCTGACTGCCTGGCATTAGAATTATCTTTATTTGAAAAGTCCCTCCAGCAGAATGATGTTACACTTGTTACCTCCTTCTTGTGTGACCCCAACCAGTCCCATTAGACTCTGCTCTTCATCCTTGCTCTACATTCCTTCAAAGACAAGGACATACACACTACCCTTTCATCCACCCTTATTTCTGGCTGGTGTAGCAATGCCTCCTGAAAATCAGTGTGGATTAAGTCTGCGGCTCCCTCACTGTCTGAGTACCCATTACAGCCAGGACTAGATTCCCCCAGATCTGTTGGGTGTGGTTTACCCTTTGGAGAATGAAGCCGTTTCCTCTGCCCTATTTGTGTCTCTCACACCTTCTTGTGTTTCCAAGGCCTCTCTTCAGCCACACTGGCTACTGGGAGATGGAATTTCTTATATAAAAAATATTCAGCCAGGCGATGTAGTTCACATCTGTAATCCCAATCTTTTGGGAGGACAAGGCAGGAGGATCCCTTGAACCCAGGAGTCTGAGGCTGCAGTGAGCCATGATCGTGCTGCACCACTGTATGTCAGCCTAGGCAACAGTGCAAGACCCTGTCACTAAAATTAAAAAAAGGAATATTCAGCCAGGTGAAGTGGCTCATGTCTGTAATACTAGCATTTTGGGATGCCATCGTGGGAGGATCGCTTGAGCCCAAGAGTTTGAGGCTGCAGTGAGCCACAACTGGGCCGCTACATTCCAGCCTGGGCAACAGAGTGACGGCCTGTTTCTAAAATTAAAAATAAGTAAATAAATAAATAAAATAAAAGGATATTCTGTGGACTCAGCTCTTTATGTTGCTCTTCAAAAATCTTTGCTTAGTTCTTTCGGTTGCTTCCCCAATTATTTCAAGGATTATGTCATCGCCGATATCTTGGTCCTCTTCCTTCTCAGCAAAACACCTTTCATCCCCTATATTAGATTCCTATTCTTGCTGTAAGAGAATCCTATAAATGTGGTGGCTTAAAGCAACAGAAATTTATTCATAATTCTGGAGGCTGCAAGTCTGAAATCAAGGTGTGGGCAGGGCCACTCTCCCTCTGAAGGGTTCGAGGGATAGCCCATCCCATTCCTCTGTCTCAGCTGCTGGGTCCTGCTGGCGTTCTTTGGCACTCCATGGCTGTGTCTGCCCTCCAAGCCCTGCCTATAGCCTTCACATGACCTTTTGCTCTGTGCCTCTCTGTGTCCAAATCTCCCCCTCCTTTCCCTTACAAAGACCCTCATCATCGGATTTAAGGCCCACCCTAAATTCAGGATAATTTTACCTCGAGATTCTTAACTAATTACACATGTGAAGGCTCTATTACACATAAGACCACATACTGGGGTTCCTAGTAGAAATAAATTTAGACATAAATATTTCAGTCACCGATCCCCCCAAAACATCTTTCTTCTTGCTATGGAAGGAAACAAATAATTGTTCCTCTTCTATCAGCAAACTGTGGCTTCTGAGCCAGGGCAGGCCACTGCCTTTTTAGAATGACTGTGAGTTTAGAGTACTTTTTACATCTTTAAATGATTGAAGACAATAACAAAAAGCATAATATTTTTTGATCTGTAAAAATGTTATGAAATTGAAATTTTGGAATCCATAAATAAAATTTTATTAAAATACAGCCACCCCATGTATTCACCTGTTGTCTGTGGCCACTTTCACACTTCAACAGCAGAGCTGAGTGGTTGCCTTGGGAGGTGTACAGTCTGCAAAACCAAACAGATTTATTATCTGAGCCTTTATAGAAAAAGTTTGTAACCCCTGTTCTATACCTTCTCTTTCCCCATTTTTAAGTGTGTAAGAGAGGAGCTTGGGAAAAACAGGAAAACACGTCTCCTTTGCCTTCCCAGCATAGGAAAATGTGTCATAACATTTAGAAATTAGGTATAAATGTCAAAAGCAGAAATCTGTGGTTCAATTTGTAATGGATAAGTCAGAAGTATTGTGTGCAATGGTGTAAGTAGCTCACTCTTTTGTTTTCAAGATGGGGAATAAAAACAGCTGGTATGTACTAGTAATCTATGGCTGGGGAAGAGATTCTATTAATACATGTCATTCTGATAAGATATTTCACCCATGTATGGAGGCAGATTTTAATTACCCTCCTCCCAAATTGTGAGAGGGTGATAGGACATTACGACTCCACATCACCGCATAATAGCAATATGTCAGCAACAAGCGTTTACCAAAAGCTGCAGAGGACAGAGCTTGGCTGGGAAGTGTGCACAGCTTTTTCCTTTGGGCCACTTGTTCCTGTCTCTCCCACTCCAGAAAACAGACCAAGAGCCAAGTGAGTAAATATGAGAGCAGCATGGAGTTGTTATCAGATCTGCTTTAATTTATATGTTAAAAATAACAGCAAGCCATTCTGAAGTTTCCGTATTTTACTAGTAATCATTAGAAATTAGATGAGGTTGGCTGGGTGTGGTGGCTTATGCCTATAATCCCAGCACTTTGGGAGGCCAAGGCAGGTGGATCACGAGGTCAACATGGTGAAACCCCTTCTCTACTAAAAATACAAAAATTAGCCAGGCATGGTGGCGCGTACCTGTAGTTCCAGCTACTCAGGAGAGTGAGGCAGGAGAATCGTTTGAACCTGGGAGGCAGAGGTTGTAATGAGCCAAGATTGCACCACTGCACTGCAGCCTGGTGACCAAACGAGACTCCGTCCCAAAAGAAAAAAAAAAGAAGAAAGAAGAAAGAAAGAAATTAGTTGAGGTTGTGCTGCACCATGTACTCATGCACCTGATCGGGACTTCCTGTGTACCTACTGTGCGCTAGGCACCACACTGGTACAAAGGCAATTCACACAGCCCTTCCACTGGGGTGCTCACCTTCTCGCTCTGTGAATATGGTGTGTGCTTCAAGGCAGCATGTGCTGGGGCCCAAGATAGCTGCAAAGCCAGGGCAGCAAGAGCCCCCTTTTCTGGCTTTTCTTCCTTATCATTCTTAGAAACACGCCATCTATTGCTTCCTTCCTGCATCCAGGTGGTAGTGGTGCAACTCGAGGGAAAGGAGAACTTGAACCATGTCCAAAGGGAAGGAATGTCATAATTAGGGAAGTGGAAAATAGAACTGAGCCAAAGGAATCTGGTTCTGACTGTGCCTGTCTGTTCTCCAGACTGTAAATAGGGACCTCAGTGAAGCGCCTGTGGCCAGAAGACCTCTCGCATCAAAACAAAACAAAGAAAAGCAAATCAACAACAGCAGCAACCCAAGTCCCTGATGCACGGGGTTATGTCAAATTTTATTTTCTGTGATTAATATATTGGTCTCTTTGGTTGCCCCTGTGATCTGTTTCGGTCGTTTCCATCCCGTGACTGCTGGGCATCTCCTATGCAGAATCCATCCTGGTGCTTCCAGCACTTCCTCTGTTGGCTTTGTCATCTTCTGTCCTCACTCTTACTGTGGTCTATGTAACATGGACCTCTTTCTGAGTGAGTGTCTATGGTTTTGCATCTTTCCATCCAATGGAGCAGAGCAGACTGTTTTTGCAGCAATATACTATTCCTTGGAACCTTTGTTTTCTTATCCAGAGCAAGAAGAGATTAATAAATATTAAGTGCTGGCCAGGCGCCGGTGGCTCACACCTGTAATCCCGGCACTTTGGGAGGCCGAGGTGGGTGGATCATGAGGTCAGGAGATTGAGACCATCCTGGCTAACAAGGTGAAACCCTGTCTGTACTAAAAATACAAAAATTAGCCGGGCATGGTGACGGGCGCCTGTGGTCTCAGCTACTAGGGAGGCTGAGACAGGAGAACGGCATGAACCCGGGAGGTAGAGCTTGCAGTGAGCCAAGATTGAGCCACTGCACTCCAGCCTGGGTGGCAGAGCAAGACTCCGTCTCAACAAAAAAAAAAAAAAAAAAAAAGTAAGTACCTACCCCATAGGACGATAGGGATGGTGAAAGAGGTGGACTTGTGCAGGCACAGTGCAAAGAACTGCTTAATACACTCTTATTCCTGGTACGTAAATGAACGATGAATGAACGCAAGGCAGTGCTGCAAAGTGCAGTGCCCTAGATTAGGATGTGCAAAGCCCAGACTCAATCCCTGCCTCTGCCTCTTGGAGCTAGGGGACACGACAGTATCTTTAAGATAGAAGGGGCTTTGGAGGTGGACAGGCCTGAAGTCAAGCTTGATTATGGCTCTTTCGATGTAATTGTTAATCTTAGGATGTCTCAGTCTCTCACATGATGAGGACAATAATTAATTCTACCTACCTCCCTGGACGGTCCCAGGGATGAAAAGTGGTGTCTGTGAAGTGTGGCAGAGCACACACATGGAATACGTGCTTGAAAAATACCAGTTACTGTGATCATTATTGCTTTCCTTTTATTTCTTCCTAGCGCTTCTTTTCATTAGCATCTCAAAGCCTCTGGGACATGGGCAGGGATCATCCAGGGCTCAGGGAAGGACGGAGGACGTGCCAAGAGAAGGCAGCCTCTGCACGTCCTCGCTGGCTGTGCAGACTTGGAAAACTGATCCGCCCTCTCTGAGCTCCGCCCCCTTCCCTCCTCTGTGAAATGGAGGAAACAATCCTGTCCTCGAGGTTCCCGGGAAGATAAAGTGAGGAATGTCTGCAGGAGCCACTGACGCAAAATAAGTACCCAGCAAATGCCACTTCCCACTGCCCCGTTCCTTACATAATTCTCTGCAGCCTCCTCCAGGCTGTTATCTCCTTGGCAGTGAAGCCGGGCACTGTCTCTTACCCACATGCCCCAGTTAATATTTCAAACGTCCTGAGTTTCTAATTGTGGCGAAGCCCAAGAGCCACCTAATCCGCCCGTGTATTAACTGCTCTACCTCCAAACGGGTGCCTCTGGTCCCAGGGCTGACACTGCTGAGTTAATAATGACTCGATTCATTCCTCACGCCAAGTGCAGGAACCACATAATCTGTGGGGCAGAAATAACTCCTGTAATTGGAAATGCCTGAGGGAACCCCCCACAAAGGGCCTTGTAGCTTGGCATGTGGGAACCTCCTGCCCCCACTCTCTTTCCCCTGCCCCCCCAACGCCACGGGGCCTCTGCTGTTTTCTAAAGCCTGCTCAGACCTGGCGTCTCTAAGAGACAGGCTCTCCAAGGGATGGCATTCCAGCCCCAGAAATATGCTCAGTAGTAGCCCCGGCTTCCCGGTGCCCTGGGGCCGACTCCTGTCTCCACAAACAGGCCTCCTAGAAGCCCAGGCCAGCAGCCCCTGCAGAGGGGGAAACCTCCCGCCTGGCCTGTGTCCCACTCTAGGTGAAAGGGGAATGCGGCCCACGTCTCAGCATGTGGGAACCCCCTTCCCAGCCAAGGCAGAAGTTTCTATTGTGAGGGAGTGAAAAGGAAGTGCTAGGATTGAGCCTGCCCAATGCCAGCCTACGGTTTCTCTCAGTGAACTTAGTGAATGTCATGGCCGAGAAGCTCGTGCTCTGGAAGCTAGCAGAGAGTAATGCCAGGGTTTTCAGAGGCCAGTCCCCTCCACGGTGAAGCTGGGTGACCGGCATGAGCTCTCGGAGGTGTCCTTTCCTCAGCTGTAAAATGAGGGGGCACACAGGCCTCCTTGGGTGACTACATGGGTGGAATGTGCAGTGGCTGGCTCTGGGTACCTCCTCAACCACCTTTGTCTCCCTCACTGTAAAATGGGATGCAAAGTCCCATCAGCCCGACTTTAATGAAGTTGAGACATTCTTGAAGCATTTCAAGCAGGATGTGTGGCTATGTCCCACACCTGTACAATCTCAAACAGGCCACATAGTGGTTGTGCAGCCTGGGGTTCTCTTACACCTGTAATGTACGTCTTCATGTTCCCATTTTACACGGGGGATTATTTAATCTTGGATGACATGTAATTTGCAAGAAGGAGAGCTAGGATTGCAACACAAGCCAAGATGACAGCAAAGTGTCCATTTGGTTTCCTTACGGCATGCTCTCTTCCTTACTCCTGTCTGTAAAATATACAGAAATGCATACACACACACACACACACACACACACAAACACACAGCTTTCTCTCATTTTAGTCTTTAACACATGCCTTGAGAGTGGGCAGGGCAGATGCCGAGGTTATTAACAGTGTAGGGGATACATGACCATTTCATGCACGTTCAAACTATTTCTGAAAACAGCCCTGCTTGTGACTCTGAAGTGCGGGATTTCTGAACAAACAGTCAGATCTCTCACTTTCAAAGGAGTATCAGCCATTTAGAAAACAGGCACCTTGGGAGACTTTGCCCAAGACAGTCAAAAGCCTGCCTGCGCTAAGTGTTGCAGCGTCGAGCCTGTGTGTGCAGACTCTCCAGATGCTGGGTCCTGCATGGCATGGTGGAGTGCTGGAGATGCCAAGGTGGAGACCCAGCCCATGTTTCCAAGAGGGCATCAAGTCATCTTAGGGGAAGACGACCAGTGAAACCGACAAATATAAAGTGTGACATGTGGGAAGGGAAAGGTTAGCCCAAGGGTCTCCCTTTTAAATGTCTTTGCAACCAACAAGCTCTTTAGAAGTGAACTCAATTTGGTGAAACCCAGAAAAGTGAGTTACAGTCAAGTCTAGTGAACAAAATGATAAATAACCCTTTGGTGTAAAAATAAGCAGCAGTGAGAAGAAAGCAAGAGAAGCACTTTTCTTGTGTAATTGGCACCCCAGTTCCCAATGGGTCATCGGCAGTGTTATTTGAGAAGCGTTAACGTACATGTCTGATGCACAGTAGGTGTTTTGCAAATGTTGTTTAAAATGACCTATTTTAAAAATAAATTAATCTCAGCCAGATGCGGTGGCTCACACCTGTAATCCCAGCACTGGGAGGCTGAAGCGGGCAGATCACCTGAGGTCAGGAGTTCAAGACCAGTCTGGCCAACATGGCAAAACCTCATCCCTACTAAAAATACAAAACTTAGCTAGGTGTGGTGGTGAGCACCTGTAGTCCCAGCTAGTTGGAAGGTTGAGGCATGAGAATTGTTTGAACTTGGGAGGCAGAGGTTGCAGTGAGCCGAGATCATGCCACCGCACTCCAGCCTGGGTGACAGAGCTAGACTCTGTTTCAAATAAATAAATAATAAAAATAAATGAATCTCATTTCTCACAGACTTTGCTCTTTTTACAAATTAAGTCATAGGTTTTGCACATGACTGGGTGAAATTTTCTCCAACCGCATGCCTAAAATCACAGGGCTTTTGGTTTTGGCTTCCTGCACCCTTCTTGCTAATAAATTTTCCAAAGAGCAGGTCCCTTACCTGTGAATTGAAGGCCAAGCTTTCCTCACATGCTTTAGCAGACTCCTCTCTGAGTCCCTGGAGAAAAAGCCTTTGTTCAAGTTCAAGTTCATGCTTTTTAGCTATGAAGTATGGAATCTACATGGACAAATAACGAAGGATATGGTCAAGACAAATGCACGTCCCGGCTTGAACTGGGGGAGACTGGCTTGTAAAGCCATCAACTCCTGGTGTAGGGACTTGAAAGATGAATTTGGGGAGAACATAGAAATGCCCTGAGAAGTGGACTAAAACTGCCACTGGCCAGCTGTGTGACCCTGAGCAGACAGTTCCAGCTTCCTGAGCCTCAGTTTCCTCTTGGGAAATGCAGATGAAAACAATAGCATCTACCTCATGGCCTGGTTGTAAGGCATGAATGACTGAATGTACATGAAGTCTTGGGACATAGTACAAGCTCAATGAATAGTAGCTTTAAAGAAGATTTCACTATTGACCGCATCTATTTGACCACAGAAGGTACCTGTTTTCCTAAATCTAGGGCTTTGGCCTTGAATTCTGGGAACATCAAGGCTTTCAATCCCTCATTGTAATTTACAGGAAGATTTCAAAGAAGAATCTGTGTATATATGTGCATATGGTATGTGCCAACACCTGGTTGTGAATATGTGTGTGTGTGTGTGTGTGTGTATACAATCGCAGGTGTGCTTGTATGTGTGTGTATGTATGTGTGTACACCTGTGCGTGTATATATGGACGTGTGTCCGTGCATAGGTGTAGGTATACTGCATATATGTGTAAGTGGAGCCCTCGCATGACAGACTTCTTAGAGCAAGTCATGCCAGTCTAGGACAAAACAGAGTCTTCGTTGATGGGATGTGTCAACTCACTTCGCTTCTCCACACTCTGCTGGGACCTAGAAGTGATCACTCCCATCAGATAAGCAGCCGGATCTGGGCCCAAGAGATCTCATCACCAGTCGCAGACCATTAACAAATCGTTGCCTCCCTGGAATCCATTCCATGGCTAATGAAGCATCCAGTACCTCGATATGGGTTTCTCCCTGGATTCTAATCCATGAAAGCTGAGCTCTGTGAACAGGACCAGAAAGGAACTAACCTTTGTGGATATTCTACTCTTTTCTTTATAATCTTTTAAAATGTAATATTTATATCATTTCTTATTCTATCATATAATCTTTAATAGGAAATAAAATATGTATGAATGATGATCTCTACTAAAACTATATATAATTTATTAAAATGGTATCTCATCTACTTTAATTATATATTATTTATTAAATATATATTGTGCTTTAAAAGTATATGTATACTTTTAACAACATAATCTATAACATAACATATAATATAAAACATCACATATAAATTTAAGGACTGGCTCTAGTGAGCCAATGGGAGCTCACATCTTAATAGGCTGGAGCTGGCTTGTAGCAGCCCCCAAGAGCCAACTGTTACATTTTCAGGTATTTTGCAAAAGCTGGTTGACTTCACATTGGTAGCTTGAAATCAGGCACCATGAGAGCATTTACACCATAGAAATTGGCAAACTTTAAAATTAAGTTTCCCCCTCTCTCCATGGTGAAGTCATCATTAAACATTTATAAGCACGTCACCGTGTGTGTGTGTATGTGTGAGCTTCGCTGAGCTTCAGATAGGTTAGTCACCAAACATACATCATTTTCTTATTTTATTTAACCTTCACTGCAGTCTTCTGGCCCTGGCATTTCCTAGCTAGTGATCTTGAGAAAGTCACCTCATCTTGCATGGCCCAGTGTGCAGTTGCACGGGCTGTTTCACTGCACAACTCAGGGAGTGACATTTATGTCAAAGTCTATTTGACTGTAGTCTCCACCTATGCAATCGGGAGAACAGTCACTACCACACTACCTTGCCCTGAGGATGCTAATAGATCATGGGGCACAAGCTCCACATGTGGTGGGGCCTGGTAGAAGAAGAAAAGGGAAAGGTAGGGACTGTGGCCTATGTCCCATCTAAAGGAACAAACTCTAGGCCATCATTGCTATGTAGGAGTGCAGGGGGACCAGTCATGCCAGATCTTTCTGATTTATTACAAAGGAAACAAAATCTGGATTTTTAATCAAACGTAAAATTCCTCAATTTTTAAAACACCGCTAGCCTAACTCCCAGCCCTACGTCTGATTTCTCATGTGATACTATCATCCAGGAGGTGGCACACAGAAGGCACCAGGTGTACTCATGGCAGTCGGTCAGTTGAGAACAGTACCAAGTTTGAGCACTCCCTCCCGGCTTCACATAGTATGAGCTTTTCTATCATAATCTGAAATTTATATCTTTCTCCTAAGTTCCTTAAGGGACTTACATCTAGTTCTTCTGTCCATTATTTTCAGATGACCTGCTAGAAAAGCATCACTTCCATTATGGAAGTGGTCAGTAACTGACCACCAAGAAGCTCAGAGCCACATTCTGAACAGTGAAAACAGTTGAGCTACAAATGTCATTCTGAGCACCCTGGTGGCCAAGGCAAAAAGACAACACAATCAGTTATATAGTTTTCATTGCTCAGGAAGATGAAACTTCACCAACTCCATCCTCCCATTAATCTTCTAACTCACTTTTTTTCTGGTCATAGTATTATATATATATATATATTTTTTTTTTTTACTTGTCTTATCTTACATTATGTATTTCCCTTAAGCTACTTTGAATCCTTTGTGAGAGAAAAGGAGTATAAATAATGACAGTCACCCTTTGGCAATGAAAGATTTAAGGTGCACAGCTTTCATAATTCAGGAACTATTGCAAAGGGACCATGATATGTGGGATTATGTAGCTTTGCTGAGCCCCAGATTTGAATCACATGATGTGGATGTGCTGTGGGCTTCAGTCAGTTACATGAAGGAAGAACTATCTTACCTGGTGTATTAGTTTGCTAGGCTGGCATAAGAAAATACTGCAAACCGGGTAGCTTATACAATAGAAATTTATTGTCTCATGCTTTTGGAGGCCAGAAGTCCAAGATCACTGTGCTGGCAAAGTTGGTTCCTTCTGAGGCATGAGGGAGAGTCTGTTCCAGGATGCCTTCCCAGCTTCTGGTAGTTGGCTGCCATCTTTGACATTACTTGGCTTGTACATGCATCGCCTGATCTCCACCTTCACATTCACATGACGTTCTGTGTGTGTGTGTGTATGTCCAAATTTTCACTTTTTATGAGGACATCATATTGGATTAGGGGCCACCCTGCTCCAGTATGACTTCATCTTAACTACTTCCACAAGTGATCCTAGGTCCTATTTCCAAATAAGGTCACATTCTGAAATACAATGGTCCCCACTTATCTGCAGTTTTGTTTTGTACTGTTTCAGTTGCTGTGGTACAAAAATATTACAGTATTTTGAGACAGAGAAACCATATTCATATAACTTTTATTTAAGTATATTGTTATAATTGTTCTATTTTATAATTAAGTTGTTAATCTACTTCTGTGCCTAATTTATAAATTAAATCTTATCATAGGCATGTATAGGATAAAACATAGTACCTGTATATATAGGGTGTATTAGTACATTCTCACATTGCTATAAGGAAATACTCGCGACTGAGTAATTGATAAAGAGGTTTCATTGACCCACAGATCCGCATGGCTAGGGAGGCCTCAGGAAACTTACAATCATGGCAGAAGGTACCTCTTCACAGGGCAGCAGGAGAGAGAATGAGTGCCATCAGGGGAAATGCCAGATGCTTCTAAAACCATCAGATCTCATGAGAACTCACTCACCATCAGTGGAACAGCATGGGGGAAACCACCCCCGTGATCCATTTACCTCCACCTAGTCCCGCCCTTGACACCTAGGGATTATGGAGATTATAATTCAAGATGAGATTTCTGGTGAGGACACAGTCAAACCACATCATAGGGTTTGGAAATATCCATGGTTTTAGGCATCTAGGGAACATCCTGGAATATATTCCAGTGGATATGGGGGTACTACTATACTGGCAGCTCAGTCTTTAGCATAGGTATATCAGGGAAAGGTGGCAATTCAACCTGTAACACTTTCTAAGGAAACAAAGTCCTGCTCAGCATTCACTTGCCATGTGGTTTTGTGATTCCCTCTAAGGATCCCTTTCCACAAGAACTAGTACCAGAAAATCATGTTTCTCTGTGCAGAAAAGTCCTGATCTTTTCAACTGTCCCTGCTAGTGATGCAAATGAAATCACAGGAGGTTTATGAAAGTGGCTCCTTTGAGTCAGAAAACACAAGTTAGCATTCGTCAGGGAAGAAGGACACAGTGATTCACAGACTTAGTAAATGTCTCCAATTATAACTTTCAAATGGCACTGAGAATAAAATCCTTCTTTGAATATAGAGAAACTGAGACCCAAAGAGATGAAATGATTTGCTCAAACTTACCAATGAGTAAAGAACCCAGGAATATTTAAATACTTAATAAGATGCACAGTGTATGTATGTACGGTATTAAGACCTGTTTCAAGCCCACTACACTGATAACAAAACTGAGGTGCTGAGAAGTTAAATAACTTGCTTAATGTTATTTGGTTAGTGTATGGTCTAAGTGGAATTCAAATCCAGATTGCAGGTTTCATGGCCCTTAACTCTTTAACGTCTGTCCTCAGCAGCCTGAGTATCAGAACTCGGGACATGGGGCTCATCACCATGCTGCCTTCCTTTACTAGGTACCCAGGCTGCTGTGTATGGTTGAGTAGGTTGTTCACTGCACAAAAATGCTTGGTTGAGGGATCAGGTGAGGATGGAAATCCAGCCTGCACATGAATCCCCAAGCTGTGTACCCTGGTGTGGAGGCAGTGGTGGCTCCCTTTGCCCTGTTCTGATTCAAAGAAAATGATCTGCAGGTCCCCAGGATGTCACACAAAGGAACTATTCACCTACATGGATTTCAGCCATGTTGTCCAGAGCTAGTAGAAAAGAGGGAAGTGTCTTCCCTGCCACCCTGTTCCCAGCAAGAATTCCCCACTGCCCCAACCCAAGTTCTTGGATATACTTAAAATGCAAAGTGTCATTTACTTTCCTAAAATGTTTGACAGCAGAGAGAAGGAAAGGGTGCTGAGGCCAAGAGCAGAGGGCAAAACACAGAAAAGCTATGCGTGTAAAAGGCAGACAGGGACTGGGGGCCGTGCTCACCCTGATGGAGAAGGACTAGGCTTTATGTATTGAAGCAGAAGCACAAATCAGCACCAGCTGCAGGCCTAGCCGGGTGCTTTTGACACAGAAGGCACCCTCTCCCCTGCCAGGCTTCCTCTCCACCAACACCAGGCCTGGGCCTCTCATTTTCCCAATTCAGCAGACATTTCCTGCAAATGTGCTCTGTGCCTGCCGTGTGCCGGGCAGAGGGGCCAGCTGGAAGTGAGTTGCTCTAGGTGGGGAGAGGGAAATGAGCCAGGAATGAGGAGGCACTGGAGCTGAGAGCAGAAACAGTTCTGTGGAGTGACAGCCTAAATCAGGGAGTGTGTCTTTTGGAGAAAATTTCCAGTTGGTGTTTGTCAAAAGAGTCCGAGGTGTTGACACCTGCGGTGGCTGGTTGTCTTGACGGGAAGACCCTGCTCAGCCCGGGGGAAGGTGCAGACGCAGCCGTGCCCTGAGGACTTCAAGCTGGCTTTCCAAAGGGAGCAGGCTCTACGTGCTCAATATAGCTCCAGCTTATTTCCTAGTAAATTATTCAGATGTTAATTGCATTGTAAACAAAGCGCTACCTTTCTTTCCTTTCCAATTACCGTCATAAAATGTGAGGATGCAGGGAGAAGGGAGCAGTGAGTGGAGAGCTGAAGCGGGAGGCTGGGTTGAAGCTCCAGTTTTTGGCTTCCAGAATGAAGGGGCCCCGGGGTGGATGCCTGGCCTGGAACCAGAGCAAGGCAGAAGACTTTGGTCCCCAGCCCAGAACTCCAGGGTAGAAGATGTCGGTAGGATCTATGTCACACAGCCTGTATTCCTGCCCTTTTTCCTCTCTTTGCTCCACCCAGTAGCCCTCAGAAAGCTGTTTAGATTCATCCAGCAAGACCTACAAATTATGGTGACACCTTTCCTGGGGGGTTAGGTTGGAGGGAAAAGTACTGGAATGTTGCGTAGACCACAGCACCAGGCAAGTGCAGAAAGCACAGGTCCAATAAACTGTCTGGATATGATTTCAGCACCAGACACAAGGAATCCAAAGGGGTCATGTTTTTTTCCTTTTCCAGCAACTCCCTCTAATGCCTCTGTTCACTGGTGCATGGGAGTGGAGGCTTACACACCCTGGGAGAGGAGCCCGAGAAACCAGGGACAAGGAGCTCAACTTTGCTGCTCACAGTGGGGTCTGAATTCACCGTGCACAGCGAATCCACGTCAACTGTAAAGAGCCAGCCTGCCTGCCTCTCTCTGCTGCTTCCTTTGGAAATGACTGCAGTCCTAATTAAAAGCAAATTGCTTAATCTTGTGGCGTCAGGCGAGGGAGGCACGGCGCTCCTCAGAGGGGAGGTCTCCTGCCAAGGGACAGAAAACGCTGCGTAGATGAAGCAGAGAGAGAAAGAGGAGGCACACAAAAGAGCAGAAAGTATCCCTCCGTCGGGCCCCTGCTTTGTGTCTGCAGCCCCAGCCTGTTAATTCTCTGCCAGCAGGTAGCAGACCCATGGGCAGGGCAGGATATTTGTATTGGCTCATTACGGAATAATACGAACTCGCCCAGAGATAGGCCAGTCTAGCGTGAGGCTCAGAGTTAAGCCTTAATTCTGGGAAAAGATGTTCCCGAGTCAGTCCTCAAGGTAGCCCTCCCACGGATGTGCCAAAACAAAGCTTATAAAGGTTCCTGCTCCCAACGTAATTACCTCCAATCGGCATTTAAAGACATCCGCATTGCTTACAGCACATCCTAGCCTCATTCTTGCCCAAGGATGGACTCGAAATGAACTATTTCCAGAGCGACTTATTCAGGCATTCTGTGGAGTCTCTGTTGCCCTGTCCATCACCGGAGATTTTGTAATTGCAGCTATTGCATTGGCCTCTGGTAACCTCAAGGATGGTCCTCTCCCTTTCATTATTATTATTATTACTATTATTATTATTATTATTATTATTATTTTCTGAGACAGGGTCTTGCTTTCTCTGCTGGCCTGACATGCAGTGGTACAATCTCAGCTCACTGCAGCCTCGACCTCCTGGGCTCAAGCAATACTCCCACCTCAGCCTCCCAAGTAGCTAGAACTACATGCACAAACCATGCCCGGATAATTTTTGTGTGTGTGTACTTTTTGTAGAGATGGTGTCTCACTAAGTTGCTCAGTCTGGTCTCAAAACCCTGGCCTCAAGTGATCCACCTGCCTTGGCCTCCCAAAGTGCTGGGATTACAGGTGTGAGCCACTGCACCCTGTCCCTTCCATGACCTTTAGGAAGAAGGAAGAGTCTCTTTCTCTCTCTCTCTCTCTCTCTCTCTGTCTCTCTCTGTCTCCTCGCCCCAAATTGAAAGGAAAATGCCACTTTGAGACTCCAAGGGAGCAACAGGACACCACATCCCATGAAACTTTGTCCTTGACACAGCTGGGTGTTGAGCTGGGGGTCAGCTAGAGGTGGCTGCAGAAAAGGGACCTAAACATCAGTGTGTGCTTGCCACCCCCAGGGGTGAGACTCAGAAGCTGGGCCCTTGCCTGGGATGCTCAGTGCCATCTACGGGATTGGAGGGGAGACTGGGAACCCCCCTACATCTTTAGATGCAGGTGGAGGAGGTGAGGGTAGCTGAAAGACACTCCATCTATTTCACTTAGAGCTCTGCTTTTTAAACATCAATAGAGCCTCTTGGAAGTTGCTTCACAGCAGAAAAGCTTTTTTTTTTCTTTCTTTTTTTTTTTTTTTATTTGAATCGGTGTCTCACTCTGTCGCCTGGGCTGGAGTGCAGTGGCGCTATCTCGGCTCGCTACAAGCTCCACCTCCCAGGTTTACAACAGAAAAGCTTTGAGGCAAGTTGGAAGCTATGAGCAATCAAGGGTGTCCCTCCTTCACTTATTCATTCACACTCCATTCATTTATTCATTTTGTATCTGTTAAGCATCCCCTGGGTTCCAGCCATTGAAGGCTAAGTCCTGGAGGCACAGAGCTGGATAAAATCAGATTCTTTCTCACAAGGAGGCCGTGCATGGTCTAATGGAAAGCCAGCTATACCAACGAGCAGAGCAATTACAACTAGGTGTAATGGAGGCTGGGATGCGGAATTCAGAGGGGAATACTGGGCCAGTACAGGGCTATCAGGAACGGCTTTCCAGGCAAGCAGATCCTTAAAGGAGAGGTAGAAAGTGGAGGAGGAGAAAATGGAGAGAGATTTGAGAGGGCCTTCAGGGTAAGGGAGGGAGCATTCCTTGCTGTGCACCCTGAGAAAGAAGTGGCCTGACCAGAGAGCAGTGCCCAGCTGCCAATGCACGCCAGTTCTCCAAACACAGTCCCAAGTCACTGAGCCAACATCACTACTCCAAATAAATAAATAGGCAAATGAATGAGTAAATGAATAAGTAACAACAGAATCGTGTGCTTAAAGAACTAGGTAGACATCACCGATGAATGGGGCTGTTCAAGCCCTGTTGATGTAGCAGCATATGTTTGGGGCACCCCAGGATATGGCAGGTGGACAAGCAAAGTGCCCTTGGTGGCAGCCAGAGGAGATACCCCTAAGCAATCTGAACCAGGTTCTTTCCAAACATGGGCTCTGACTTGCCTCTGGATCATTGATTGTGGTATTTGTTCCATTTCCCTACTCCTCACATTTATGTTTTCTTTTCTAAAACCACAGTGATAGTTTAACATGCGTAAAGGTGGATAATTTCCTAAGAGTTTCCTACTCATTATCACATGTGGTCCTCACAACAGATTAGGAGTGGGAGCGTCACTCTGGGCTTTCGGTGCAGCAATGGAGATACGGTTCAATTTGGCTTGAGCAGAAACCAAGATAATTTAGTGACTTCTGCAATTCAGCAATCCAGATGTAGCTGGCTTCAGGTGCGGTTTGATTCAGGCACACAAAGAATGTCATTAGAATTGTTTTGCTACATCTCTCAGCCCTGCCTATCTTTTATGTCAGCTTCATTGTGGGATTTTATTGTATGCCCTATGTGTTGGCCCCAGCACTAGGGGCTCACGCCAGCCTTCCTGCTAACAGACCTAGAGGGTAAAATCACCCTTTGTCTGAACCTTCCATTTGAGTTTATGAATTCACTTTGCCTAGATTAAGCTAAGCTACCTGTCCTTCTGTGAATCAATCTCTGTGACCACGAGGATGGAACAATGGCGAATAGCTAGGCTGGCTCAGGGGACTCGCCAATGTTGGCTCTGGGAATCTATGTTCTGTTTGGTCAGGCCTGGGTCACACACTTGACTCTGTAGCTGGCTGCAGAGTCTCACCTGATACAGGTAAACTAAGCATGTGGTAGGGCTGGATCCTAAGGAAAACTTTTAGTAAGAAACTAACAGTATGAGGGAATAGAGACTGGGCTATGTAAGATAACAAATACTCTTATGTAATTGTCACAGTTCTATTAGCTATATTCAACAATGAATAAAAAAAGAAAGTAAAAAGAAACAGAGAATTCATGATTATATTTGACCCAGTATAGCTAAGGTATTATCATGTCATGTAATCAACAGAAAAATTATGAACCAGATATTTTAGGTTCTGTTTTCCTACCAAGTCTTCGAAATCCGGCATGTATTTTCCACCTCAATGAAGATGTTAATTTTTTTTTTTTCTTTTGAGACGGACTCTCGCTCTCTCGCCCAGGCTGGAGTGCAGTGGCATGATCTCGGCTCACTATAACCTCCACCTTCCAGATTCAAGTGATTCTCCTGCCTTAGCCTCCCGAGTAGCTGGGACTACAGGCATGTGCCACCACGCCCAGCTAATTTTTTGTATTTTTAGTAGAGACAGGGTTTCACTGTGTTAGCCAGGATGGTCTCAATCTCCTGATCTGGTGATCTGCCTGCGTCAGCCTCCGAAAGTGCTGGGATTACAGGCGTGAGCCACCACACCTAGTCCAACTTAGAATCTGAATGTTGCTCCTGATTTTGCTGTAGTTATGAAATTTGTGAAGCTAAATCTTGATTCTACCACATATGAGGTGAGAATGCTGCACAAAGTTTTTGTGCAAGGTTCCTTCTCTGTAAAACTGGAAAAGTAATACCTGCAGCCCACAGCATTGGAAGGACTGAATTAGATAGGAATGTAGCTAGCACAGTGCTGGGTACAGAGTAAGTTTGAGAAAAAAAGAGCGAGACTCTGTCTCAAAAAAAAAAAAAAAAAATCTAAATTCATGCTCCATATATGAATTAATGGTGATTTGTTTTGGTTTGGTTTGGTTTC
This sequence comes from Pan paniscus, assembly GCF_029289425.2. Classification (NCBI taxonomy): domain Eukaryota; kingdom Metazoa; phylum Chordata; class Mammalia; order Primates; family Hominidae; genus Pan; species Pan paniscus. The sequence goes on along the minus strand of NC_073267.2, from coordinate 89,163,794 downwards.
AATGATGGCAAATACGTAATCCATTATTTGGGTATTAACTGATTTTCATAGCAACTATGTTTTAAACTCTAGTGAGAAAAGAAAGAAGAACTTTATGCAACTTTTCCAATCAGTTCCCACCCCAAGACAGAGAGAAACCTCCTGCCCTGAACACTGAGTTTGCTAGAGTTCCTAGGCCACAAATTGTGCCTTTTATCTCTGCAGATGTTTTGATCCAAACAATGTAGTAAGATCTTTTTTTTACCCATAGAGGCCACACTCCAGATAGCATAAAGCCCAAGGGAATTTCATTTTAAAAATAAAAAAAAGACATCATGGAGTGACACAAAAAGATGTAGCCACAGCAACCTCCATCACAATACTACCATGATAAATTAATCAAATAGATGGGAATGTCCCATGAGAAGAGATCATATAAATAGATATGAATACATTTGCAATATGAAATATTATAATATCATTAAATAGATCATAACAGAATAATTAATACGATGAAAAGTATTCATCATCTTTGGGTATATGGGGAAAAGGGCTACCATAAAAATTGTGTAGAGTATGTTTGTGTGCTAGTAAAACAACAAAAAAAATCACCTTCTCTAAGCAAAGAGCATCAGAGTATACCTTCAAGGGGAAGCAGTGTCCTTTCTGGGTGGTGGCATATGATGAATAATTTGTATTTTCTCCTGTGTTCATCTATATTCTTCTTATTTTTCATAATGAAAATATGTAGATATTGGGACTTGGATAGGAGCATATTATATTTTGCATCCATTCAACAAATTGGCTAGAACATGAAATGTTCTGGTTTTTAAAGCATAGGTATATCAGGATAGAACCAACAACAGCCATGCAGAGTTGGTTATGCAGCAGGATTTTTGTTGTTGTTGTTTAACACCATCTTTCCAACAGTCTCACAGCACTCCTGGAGGTTGGTAGGATCCAGCTGGCTACTCCAGCAATTGCAGTAAACACAGTGCCCATGTCCCAGGACACATTCAGGGGCTCACAGAAACATGGAAACATTTAAATTTCCTTTAAAAATCAGAAGAAACAAATGAATAGAATTCAGCCTGGATTATATCTGTTCTTATACCAATGCAGTCATAAAATATAACTTTTAATTTTTTTAATCAAGGAGGGGGATCACACAGGCAAAAGTGCCTAGGCCCGCAGAAGACATAATGCAACCTTAGAGAGGACTGTTTTCATTTGATGGAGAAAGAAACCCAAACTTAGCTTACCAAGCTTTCTCAAGCTGGCCGGTGGTATTGAATTCAAATTCCAGTCTGTGGACTCTACCATGTCACTTTGTTTCTGTTTCTTAGTGGTAACTTTTAAATGCATGATTTTTCAACATCTCGGCAAAGCTTCATTATTATTTTATTTTCCTTCAGACAAACAGGGTGTTTGCAAAATCTTGCCCTTTCCTTCCAAGACCAGCTCTTGCAACCAGATAATTTTGCATAAGCCCTGCCTTGACGACCACGTGGTTTGTGTAAACTATAAATACCTAGCAGTGCGTGTTGATGTCTTGTCTGCACCTCTTAGCAGAGAAAGTAATAATCTTAATGGGTGAAAACCTATGAAATAAGAATTGTTTTCATTTATTATTGTGTTGTAGCAGGCTAATGAATCTTAACCCTATTAAGATTCATGGTGGAAACAAATTGGTTTTCTTTCCATTAGTACCAGACTCGAGAACCTGAAGACATGACTGTTTTCAAGCATCTATCTAAGAATTTAATTTTTGATTGAATATGAATCACAAAATAGAAAGATGGAGGCTAGGTTAGGTGGGTAAAAAGTAGGTTGGGAAATTCAAACTCAATACAGTTAAGTTGCTGGTTCCCAGGAGCTCTTGCACTTTGATTCCTGGGCAGGCCATAATTCAGAAGTTGGTGTATTTTTGCTATAAAGGACCAGATAGCAAATATATTAGGTTTTGTGGGACATGCTATCTCTGTTGAAACTGCCTAATTCTGCTATTATAACACTAAACAGCTATAGCCATTACGTGAACCAGTGAGTGTGACTGTATTCCAATAAAACTTTATTTACAAAAACAAATGGCCCACAGGCTGTAGTTCACCAACTCCTGGGCTAGATCTTGCTGCCATTCATGATTCGGATAATTCTGTGGATGGAGCACACAAGTCATTGGGTATGATTTGCTCAGACTCCTCACCATAGCCTCCATGGCCCTTATAGGAGGGGCTGACATCACATCACATCTTCCACATCTTGGACACGCTGGCCTCCTTGGTGCTCTCCAAAGAAGCCAAATTCATTCCCACCTCCTCTCCTTGGTCCTTGCTGAGCCCTCTCCCTAGAACAGGTTCACCAGATTTAGCAAATGAAATACAGGACACCCAGTTAAATTTGAATTTCAGATAAACAACTGATAACTCTTGCGGTATAGGTACATCCTATGCAATATTTGGGATATGCTTATTCTAAAACATGTTGCTCATGTGCACGTTACACTTAACTGAACGCCCTGTATTTTACTTGGCAACCCTATCTTAGAATCCCCTTCCTCTTGGGCTTTACCTGGCTGGCTGCTTCTTGCTTTTCATCACTGCCATCACATCCTCAAAGTTTCCTTTCCTGCTTACCCTAGTTGGTTTCCCCTTCCAGGCACTCTGTCACTCCAGCTGTCTTATTTTCTTCTTATCTGAAGTTATCTTATTTGCTTAACTGAATAGTATCTGTCTCTCCATGACAGCAGAGACCTTACCTATTTTATTCCTCCATATATGCTGAGTGTTCATAAGATTAATGCAAAAGTAATTGCATTATTTTTAATAGCAAAAACTGCAATTACTTTTGCACCAACGTAATAGAATGGTAAATGGAACATAATAGGTCTTCAATAAATATTTGTTGAATGAGTGAATGAATGAGTTTTAAATCATACTCACCCGAAAGCCAGATATGCCCCCCAAAGGGATGGGGATATGAATAAAACTAGCAGCTACTGAGCACTAAGTATATACCAGGGATGGCCCAGCTGCTTACTCTCTGCTAAACCCCAGAGGTGCATGGAGCAAGCTGTATCCTCAATTTAAAGATGAAGAGAAAGAGGCTCATTGAATGTCTATGACTGGCTCAAGGTTTTGGAGGCAGTAAATGGTCAAGGTGGGAATCAGGTCTGTCATTTTAACCCAAGACTCTGGGGTCCCCGGGACTCTACAGAGAGTCCATGACAATGAAATGTGTGCATGCTTTCTTTGAATTTCATTTTATTGGAGCACTAATAAAAACAGAAGAAAACCTCTGGCCCGTGCAGAAAGGAAAAGCCCCTTCACTTTGACGTCATTGACTAAATCACTTCTTCTTTCAAGCTAATTCTTCGCAACCATGAAATATGCTGAATAAGGTTCTTAGAACGAGTGGTTAGGAAAACAAAATAAAGCAGAGAAACCCAAAATAACACATCAGCTCAGGCTTCATTTTTCCAGAATTCTCTGTCCTCAGTGTAGAATAAACAATGATTCTACTTTATCATGCTCTCATTAAGAATTCACTACTCAAGGCTGGACGTGGTGGCTCACACCTGTAATCCTAGCACTTTGGGAGGCCAAGGTGGGTGGATCACCTGAGTTCAGGAGTTCGAGACCAGCCTGGCCAACATGGTGAAACCCCATCTCTACTAAAAATACAAAAATTAGCTGAGTGTGATGGCACATGCCTGTGATCCCAGCTACCCAGGAGGGTGAGGCAGGAGAATGGCTGGAACCTGGGAGGCGGGGGCTGCAGTGAGCTGAGATTGTGCCACTGCACTCCAGCCTGGGGGATAGAGCAAGCCTCTGTCTCAAAAGGAAAAAAAAAAAAAAGAATTCACTACTCAAGAGGCTGAGACAGGAGGATGCTTGAGCCCAGGAGCTCAAGGTTGCAGCAGCCAACAATTGTGCCATTGCACTCCAGCCTGGGTGACAGAGCAAGAACCTGTCTCAAAAAAAAAGAAAAAAATCACTTTTCTTCATTTACTAACTGTCTTTCCCTTTTCTCCGGCCTGGTTTGGAATGTCTATCATTTTCCCTTCCGAGGTTTCTGTCTTCCAATCTGTAAAAGCTAAAAGTAGAGGAAACAAATGCGTATTACTAAGTGACAAGAGCCAGTCTGAAAAGACTACATGCTGTATGAATCCAACTACATGACATTGTGGAAAAGCCAAAACTATGGAGACAGTAAAAAGATCAGCGGTTGCCAGGCACTAGCAGGGAGGGAGGGATGAATGGGCAGAGCACAGAGGGTTTTCAGGGCAGGGACATGGCTCTGTGTGATACTAGAATAGTGGATACATGTCATTATACATTTGTCAGTCCCATAGACTGCATAGCAGCCAGCCCTTATCCACGAGGGAATACGTTCTGAGACCTGCAGTGGATGCCTGAAACCGCGGACAATAACAAACGCAATGTATATTATATTTTCTCTTGTACGTACATACTTATGATAAAGTTTAATTTGCAAATTAGGCAGAGTAAGAGATTAACAATGGCTAATCATAAAATAGAACAGTTATAATAATATATTGTAATAAATCTCTCTCTCTCAATTTTTTTTTTTTTTCTTTTTGAGACAGAGTCTCGCTCTGTCACCAGGCTGGAGTGAAGTGGTGCGATCTCAGCTCACTGCAACCTCCGCCTCCCGCGTTCCAGTGATTCTCCTGCCTCAGCCTCCCAAGTAGCTGGGATTACAGGTGCCTGCCACCGTGCCTGGATAATTTTTGTGTTTTTAGTAGAGACGGCAGGGGTTTCTCCATGTTGGACAGGCTGGTCTTGAACTCCTGACCTCAGGTGATCCACCCGCCTTGGCCTCCAAAAGTGCTAGGATTACAGGCATGAGCCACCCCGTCAAGCCTCAAAATATCTTATTGTACTGCAGTCACTTATTTGTGGGCCGCGGTTCACCACGGGTGACTGAAACCTTGGAAAGAGGCCTTGGAAAAGGGGGCACTGCCGAGCAACACCTAAAGTGAACCCTGATGAAACTCTGGGCGGTAATGATGTGGCCACTGCACCACTCTGGTGCGGGATGTTGTTAGTGGGGGAGGCCGTAGGGGGAGGGGGGCAGCAGTGATTTGAAAAATCACTCTATTTTTTGTTCTATTTTGCTGTGAACCTAAACATTCTCTAAAATAAAAATACTCTTATAAAAAAGAAAAGCCAAGAAGCCACATCTTCTGATCTTGTTTTTTGGCATGGGAAGGGTTGTCAACATGCGGCCACTGTGTTCAGAAATGTGACTGTGTTCACACATTGTTTTGTCTGCCGTCGCTGCTGCCTGGAGTGGGTGCCCTGTCCCACGTTGGCCTCGTGCCCACAAAATCACATATAACGTGACACACACTTTGTTCGCCATACAAGAACACTGATGCACATCTATAAACTGCACATCTGAGGGATCAATCTTATTGATTTTCTTTTTTCCAAGTGCTTCTGTCAGAATGAACACAAAGTATTAGTCTGTCTCCCAAATCCACAGGCGTGTTATTGGATTCCTGCAGTTTTGTAGGTGCTAGCCACAGTCACTGTTGCAGTATGTTTACTTGAAGAAGATGCAGGAGAATTGTCAAATGGGTTAAAGAAAGAAAAAAAAAAGAAAACCGTGTGTTACCCTCTGAAAAATTGTCTGAATTCACTGGTTATACTCCAGGACTCTCCATGGAAAGTGTGAGTGGAAAACCTTTTTTTTTTTCTGGGAGATTTAAAATGCCTTGGATCATGAATGACCAAAGAAAGCAAAGTTTGCAAAGTAAGGGTGGTTAATGGATGAACAGATCATGGTGATGCTGTGACACTGCCACCCTGGTGTCCCTAAAGCTTCCTGCACTCTTGATTAGGTATACAAAGATGATTTCTTCCTCGTGCCAAGGTGAGCTCGGTCTAGGTTTTCTTCTGAATTGTGGCATCTGTGATGAAAATCTCCCCGGCTCCAGAAAATCATCTGAGTGGGGCTGTTCTCATTTTGTCTGTTTCTTCAAAGAGGAACGGGTCAGATCTTGTTTTTCCAGAACCGACATGGAAGATAAGAGGTGGAACATCCTAGACACCAGGGAGTTGCCCGGCTCAGTGCGGCTAAGCCTGGAAGCCTGAAACAGGCTCATCAATAAGCTCCCTGCCTTGCCATCAGCATGGAAACTGTAAGGCGACTGAGGACAGAATCACTGATCTTCAAACCTAGGATGGTTCTAGCAGAAATTTCCACTTGCTCTTGTGTCCTGTTTTCTCAATCTCTGTCCATTTGTGCTGAGTCAAACGTAAGGAAAAGGTGAAATATTGTGACACCAAAGGCTGAAGCCTTGTTCCAACGAAGTGTCGAGTTCTGTCATTTCCTTCCTTTCAGCCTCCTCAAATCCTCCCTCTATGGGAGGCTGCTGGGAGCCAAAACTGCTGTGTTTGGCCCATGCTGATATTAAACTTCTGAGCACCCCATGATTGCCCTTACGTGGCCAGCACACCTTCACCCTGGCAGAAATGTCCATTCTCCTGAGGGGGGAAGTTAATTCGGAGTTTGGTCCACATTTAGACTGGTGCATTTCCTGTGCAAACACTGCTGACATTTATGAAAACTAATTTAATAAATGTCTGTGATATAGCACTTATTAACATACCGCAAAATAGCTCCAGAGTAGCCCATTTTAATCAAATAAATTGTTGCTGCTGGTACCACAGGCTGTTCTTTTATTATGGGGAAGGCACCAGCCCCCAGCAGAGGACCAGGAGCTGGAGTTTGTGTGGGGCCCTGTGTTGGGGCCTGCAGCTCCACCCAACGATGCGGTGAGGAGCCTGCATCTCTCTGCATTTGCTCCTGATATGAGATCATGAAAAATTGCTTATCATATATCATCTCCATAAATCTTAGCGACAATAAGTCATAAAACCTTGTGTCCTTACATATGGTAGGCGCCCGGGGATCATGTTGCCATATGTGAACAGCAGCTTCTAGGAGAGAAAAAAAAATTCTGTTGCATAAGAAAAACTTCTAGAACTGCTTTCCATACCTAGATTGAGCACGCCTCCTGCCCTTCCCCATCTTTCCTGTTTTATTTTATTTTATTTTTCCTTTCCTTTGCCCCCTCACCACGGGGCTGCCTCCCTTTGTTCCAAATTACCATCGGAAGAATTCCCAGCGCACTAATTAGGAAATTTTGTGGTTTGCTAAATTTTCTTTCTGTCTGTCACAACAGAATGAGTGAATAATCACCCCCAGCCCCAACGTAGAACACAGGTATTCAGGCTTTGTGTGGCTGAACAGGGGCTCTTTTTTTCTCTGTGGCTGCTCCCAGCTGACCGCGAGGCCCCAGCCCGAAAACTGTCCCCAGATAATGAGAAATGCCTATTTATTTTTAAAACTCAACTCGTTTTCATATCTATCAGCTAAATTAAAGGAGACACGAGAAGATGGTCTCTCAAGCCCAGCCGCGCTGGAGCCTGTGTTCTCGAGACACAATGAGAGGGAATCATCCGGCTTCAGGCTGGCAATGAAAATAGGTCCCTGTTTTCTTCCTTAGGCCAGTTACACACTTGAGATGTAAGAAAGGGTCAAGGATTTTCTTTTTCTTTTTTAGTTCAACAATTTGATTATCTGTTGCCTCTTGCACAAGGCCAGACCCGCGCAGGAGGAAAACACTCACACACAGGCCAGTCGGGGGAAACTCTCCGGGGTGAAGCAGAGGACCCGTGCAATTTATCATTTCTAAGAATTCCCATTTCCAGGCGAAAATACGGATGCGTTATCGTGGAAAGTAACGTGTGCCGCGTCGTGTGGAGCTCTCCAGCAGCGTCTTATCTGGCCTCAAGAGGGACACTCCTTTCCTGAGATATTTTATCCAAAAGTCATAAACAAAACTAAGCTCCTGATATTTGGTCAACAAGAGAAAACACTCTGACAGCCAAGCAGGAAGTTAGAGGGCCATGTGGGGAGGGGACGGAGGACCGTACTGCTCCAAGAAGGGGAAGCAGGCTAGGAAGGCTCGGTAGGGCTGGGGACCCCCGCCCCCAAACCTCTGCTCGCCCCAGCCCTCCCTCCTTCGGTTGTCTGTCCCCTTTCCCATGATCCTGTGCAGGAAGCCCACTTTGAGGACCACCAGTCCCCCAGCCCATAATAACATCGCACATGCAAATAGCATGACTTGAACCTTTGGGTCACCCTTGGAAACCGGCTGGGAGAGGGAGAAGTATCCCCTCCACCTTCAAAATAGAATGGGGATAGATACTGGCAGGAGTTCTTTTGATGTTTGGCACCAAGTTGCAGACAGACTGACTTTGTGCTATTCTGATGCTAATTATTTTACCAAGTGATATCTGATTGTTTCTATAAAAGGTTTATGTCAGTGTAATTCACCACAGGCTTTTTAATGACCTCAAGATGCAAGCAAGAAATGCACCCAGAGTCCATTAAAGAATTAGGTTCTATGAACGCCCGAGTCTGCTGGAAGGGGTGGGCTGCAGGCACTTCCTCAGCCTCAAATGAAAATGAGAATGGTGTGCCCCTGGCTGAATAACTTTTGCTAAAAGAAGGCATAAAAAATACCTTTTCCGTCTGTGAGTTTGGCTCATAGCATGTCTTGGGAATTCTGGCATTGTGGAAACAACGTGTTTGCCTGGATTCCATGTTTCTAACTTGAATATAAAGCTGGTGTGCTGGTGTGCAAATAAGAATAATTATGATTGTTGTCACAGTCATCACTGTAATACTTCATGAGTAAAAAACAAAAGGCTGTCTACCATCTTCCTAAAACAACTATAAAACACTTCATTGTCTGCCCTTTACCCATGAAGAAATAGTCAAAAAACAACACAGCGGCTTCCCCAACTTTCTACAGGGAGAGGGTAGCAAGCTGCTTCAGGTCATAGGATGCTCTCTGATCAGCAGGGTCTTCTAATCCCAATTCCATTTCTTGGCCTTGGACAGAACTGATGCTAACTGACCATTCGGAGCACTGCGCTCCCAGGAACAATATCTGAGTCACTTCTTTCCTTTCTATTTCTTCATCTGTAAAACTGGAGTGGGGGAATGGCCACTCCCTCCTGGATATTTAAAACTTTCAGCTTTAAAAATATTCAATTCTATGAAAGTCACAGTAAATGCCTGATCTTTTTTTTTTTTTTTTTGCAATTTAACCATAAACCACTTCCTTCTTTTTATTCTTGCAAATGTAGTGTATCACCGTGAAGAGAAACAGAAGCAGCTATATTTCGAAGAGTTTGTAAGAGTAAAGCCTATTTCGCATGCTGGGAACATATCACTGTGTTCCCAGCATGTTGACATGGAGCTTGTCACAGAGACGCTTCCCAATAACTCATGGCTAAATGAATGAATGGGATGACCTAATTCAGGTCCCTCAATCCCCAAGAACTCCATCAGACCACAACAGAATCAGAGGCAGTTCTGCTGCCGCAGCTCAGCCATCTCCTGGTGGTGTCGTTGTCTAACTATTAGCAGTGAGCAATCGCCCCACTTCCATCCTGTGCCGCGGGTGGCAGCTTAGGGTCACACACAGCAGCTGCAGCCCACCCCAAGCTGGGCACATCCCCTCTGTCAGTGCTGCTGGTAGGAGACAGGAGCTGTGCTCGGGCGCAACCAGACACATGGCACTTTGCTAAAAGGAGGTAGGGAAGGCCTCACCCAAGAGGGATGCTCGGTAGGAAGTTCAGATTTTCACAGGGAGGGACATTCTAAGGACCGTAATACAATACACCAAGGGATGCAAGAGTATGGTCCCTGGAGAGAAGAGGGAAGCTGACATTTGTCAAGGGGTTTGTGACTTGAGAGTTGCCATTGCTTTATAGATAAGGAAGCTGAGGCTCCGGGATTTTTAATAACTAGCCCCAAAGGCACCCAATAGAAAGGGGAGGGCCCAGGATCAAACCCAGGTCTAACTGACTCCAAAGCCCATGCCCTTTCTAATATGGCACAAGCAGAAGGGAGGGGTGGAGGCCTAGAGAGAGAGCAGAGCTGTCAGTGGCCCCGAGGCTACCACAGGATGCAAGCTGCTTTGTAGCTGCAGACGGAAAAGTGATCCACGCTTTGAATGCTGACCACACTGAGCAAGGCAGCATCTCTGCCAGCCTCCCTCACAACCTGAGCCATTCCTAATTTAAGGGGACTTCTGCCCCAACACATAGCTCTATTCCTGGATAGTAGAGAGATTTTTCAATGGCTAGAGTCCTGAACCACCCAACAATTTTCCTTCCCTCCTTCCTTCCTTGCCTCGTTCCCTCCCTTCCTTGCCTCGTTCCCTCCCTTCCTTGCCTCGTTCCCTCCCTTCCTTGCTCCCTCCTTCCTCCTTCTTGCCTGCCTACCTGCCTGCTCATCCTCCCTCCCTCCTTCTCTCCTTCCTTCCTTCCTCCCTTCCTTCCCTCCCTCCCTCCCTCCCTTCCTTCCTTCCTTGTTCTTTCCTTCTGTCTCTAAAATTTGTTGACTTGTATCCTGTGCCCAGCACTTTGCTAAGGGCTAATGAACTGACAAGAGTCCTGCCCGTGTAGATCTCCATGTTTGGGTGAGCTCATCCGTGGTTGAGGACAATGTTAGAGCTGCTCTCAAAGATTTCTAGTTCTCGCTTCCTTCAGGGCACACAGTCCTTTGAGGTTAAGCCTGGGCATGGGAATAATTTTGTTCAATGAAATGCAAAGGGAAGTAAACATGTCAACTCTGGATGGAAGCATTCAAGAGCTGGTGCAGAATTTCCTGTGGTCTCTGTTCCCCTGCCTCAGTGATTGGGGACACCCTATGACATGGAAATCCCATAAGATTTGAACAGTTTAGAATGCTAAGACAACACATGAACTAGTGTCGTGGAGGAGTTCCCTGGTCCTACAATGGATATCACATGCATGTGCATCTTTAAGTTTTTGATATTTGGAAGTTGTTTGTTATTACAGAGTCTAATACAGTTTATCCTGATTAATAAAACTCCATTTTGATCTTGGCTCCCAACTGCATCTTTCCTTATGATTTCTCTCTTACCCAAACCATCTCTTTGAGACTTTGGTTTTCCTTCCAGCTTTCAAGCTCCTTGAGCACCAGTCCATGTCTGTTTACCTCTGTATCCCACTGATATAGTTTGGATATTTGTCCCTTCTAAATCTCATGTTGAAATGTGACCCCTAGTATTGGAGGTGGGGCCTGGTGACAGGTGTTTGGGTCCTGGAGGCAGATCCCTCATGAATGGCTTTGTGCCCTCCTCACAGTAATAATGAGTTCTCACTCTATTAGTTCACATGAGATCTGATTGATTTTTAAAACAACCTGGCATCTTCCCTTCTCTCTTGTCCCTCTCTTGCCATGTGAAATGCTGGCTCCCCTTGCCTGCTACCATGAGCAAAATCTTCCTGAGGCCTCACCAGAAGCTGAGCAGATGCTGGCACCATGCTTCTTATACAGCTTGAGAACTGTAAGTCAAATAAATCTCTTTTCTTTGCGAATTGCCCAGCCTCAGGTACTCCTTTGTAGCAACACAAAATGGATTAAGACACTCTCACACTTGGTTTAGTGTCTGGCAAAGAACAAGAGCTCAGCCAATGTTTGCTAAGTGGATAAGTAAGAGAATGTGTGAGGTATACACCCTCAACCACCAAGCTGGCAAAGGCAGTGCTAGACTAGGCAGTGACCTAAAAGGTACAGGAAGGATGGATTTGTGAGCTCAGACAGCTGAGGGCATTTGGCCAGCTACTGATGGAGCCAGGATCTGAACTCAGGTGTGTTGGCCCCAAAGCTCATCCTCTTTCCATCTCATCACACTCACTGATTCCCCACTGGATTTGGGAATGTGGCCTACTTTTGCCAATCTTTCTTCTCGAATGAACGATGTGTTATCATAATGTGCTTTACCCCACAAAACCACCCTTCCCCTGGCAGAGTAGGGGTTGCCTCTTCGGAAAGATTGCTGACCATATTATTACTAAGAAGGAAAATAACTAATATTACTTGAGTATTTCCTGGGTTTCAGGCACCTGATCCCACGATGGAGATTATCTGTGTGTGAAATACATACATTATTGACATATGTTATTTTATCTAATGCTTATAATAACTCTATGAAGTAGGTCTCATTTTTATCCCTGGTTAAAGAGAGAAAGATATAGCTCAGAGAGGTAAAGTAACTGGATCAAAACTGCACAGCTCACAAGTAGCAGAGCTGGAATTGGAGCACAAATCTAACTCCATAATGGAAGCTTATAACAACTGTTTTATGTCACAACTTGTCCTGGGGAGTATGTATGAGTTTATGAGAAAGAAAAGGAGAGAGAGAAGCTTCTTGGGGCTGGCAATAATATAGGAATATTTTTTTCTCTACTTACTGTTCATCCAAGTTTGTCACTTGTGTTTTTACAGGAAGCTGTAAGGACTTCCTGCTTTAACTCTCACAGATGCTGACCCTGATAATCCCCTATTTACATACCTACAGGGCAAGGCGAAGCCCAAGCTGCTGACTCTTGTGAGATTTCAGGACAAGCACTGATGGATCACCTCCTCCCATGTTATCTCTAGTGCCGCCTCCCAGAACGCTCTGGGTGTGAATGGGGGAGGATTGTCTTTCCTCTGTCCTTTAGCACAGCTTTAAGCTCTGGAGTAGGCCCTTTCATACATGTTACTTCCATTGATCTTAACAACAACTGCTGGAGCCTATCTACAGGAACTGTGATCCCCATTTTATAGCTGAGAAAACCAAGGCTTAGCTTGAAGCAGTGCTCCTCAACTGGGCGCAACTGCCACAACTTGAGAGGGAGGTGCTGTGGCCAAAAGGGTGAAGGCCAAGAATCCTATTCAATATCCTGCAATACACAGGACAGCCCCTACAACAGTTACCCAGCCCAAATGTTAATGCCCAGGTGGATAAATTTTGATTTAGATACTTCATGGAACGTTCAAGCAATAGGGCTGGGATTTCAACCAATGTCTGTCAAGGCTGTGTACTACTCACAATGGAGGAAACACAGACATGGGGACCCTAAAGCCAATAGGGCCCTTCCCCAACACCTCCACATGGTGGCTTACCTGCCACCTGCACATACCTGGTACCACGGTAATCATACCCTCTAGGGTGTCAGCTGGCCCCTTATGTGAACACAACTGTACCTCACCATTGTGAACTTGTGCTCTTGACATCAGCCTCCCTGAAAGCTCATCTTTGCCATATTGTACTTGTATGTTTTATTTCTAAGTTACCCCCAGTCACAGGCCTGTGAATCTTAAGGCCTGGTTCATTCATCTGAGACTATCCTCATATATTTCAATCATTTAGAAAACACTCACTCTCTGCCTGGCGTGTACTAAGTGCTCAGTCTGCACAAGGTAAGCAAGGTGTCACACAAAGTGAGTCATTATCGTGGTACTGGTAACAACAGCATCACCACTGCCACTTATGGAGCTTTCATACCATCCAGACACCATCTCATCTAACTCTCTGGTGACCCTACTACATATGTTTTTAAAGGGTGCAGAGGAAACACAGAAATGAGTGCCGAGGTTCCCTGGGTGGTTGAGGGAGACAACCTGAAGATCAGAGTAGAGATCTGGAAGAGGAATAGCTCTGTGGGTAAAGGCATAACATGCAGGAAGAGCGAGCAGCAAGAGGAAAAGCCTGGGGGAGCCCAAATCATGGTGTGTCTAGAAAGTTGCACAGAGTAATTCAGTAAATAAAGATAGTAGTTGGAGTTGGCCAGATGTCTGGCATCACACAGCTAAATCTTGTAATGACTTGTAATTGAGGTGATTCACCTCAATTTATAGGTTGCCTCCATCACTCAGGGCAAAAGTCTCCAGACTTCGATGAAAAGAAGCCCAAACAGACCCCTGCAGAGCTCTCATTTTCTGCCCTGCAAACATTTCCAGGGCTTTCCCCAATGTTCATTGTCATGCAGCCTTCAGAGGCCTGTTTGAATGACACTGAGGTTGGTTACACAAAATAAAAGGTGCAGGGGATGGATGTGGGGCAGATAACTCAAGTGTTTATAATACAGGAATTAGAATTATTTAGATGATGTTCATGTCCAAGTCAATAGGGATGTGACATAGAAAACCCAATTAATTCACCAAAGAGTTTATTTACTGAGCACCTGTCTTGAATGCTTGGGGGACAAAAAATAACGAGAAAGGCGAGGTCCCAGCCACCAAGATTCCGAGGTCTTGTGAGAAACCTGCAAGGCGAACAAAATCAAGGACATTATGGAAAATCTCCTGAATAGTGACTGGGGAGTGGAAACTAAAATGGGACAAGGGAGGAGTTGGTGAATAAAGGCAAGATCAAAGGAAGCCTCTGCAGAAGGCGGTACTCAGGCTGGTCTTGGAGGAAGGAAAAATGGATGGAACTAGTGAGGGCATTTAAGGTCCCTAAGACCGATATCTAAGGAAAAGTCAAGGGATCCTAAATTCAGATCAGGTCCCACCTCCCTGGAACATCACGTAAGGTCCTTCATTGTCAGGTATCCACCTCTATGCAAAGGGTTATCTCTGGCCTCTCTGCCTCCAATCAGGCCTGATTCACACCCAAACCCCAGCCCCTACAAGTCGTCTGCCATCTATGGTCACACGATGGTTTCAAGCTTTTGTCCAGGCTCTTTCCTTTCTCTGGAAGATGAACAACTCTTTAACCTTATATGAGCAGCTCAAATGCTGCCTCCTCCATGCAGCCTTCCTGCATTCACTCTACTCTTTTTTCTTTGCCCTCATCCCATGTCACAGCCATGCACGTTACTGGTTGCCATGGTTGACCTTCTCAACAGAATGTGAGCAGCTCCTTGAGACCAGGGACTTGCCTAACTTTGTATTTCCTTCCACATATGTACCCAGCGCAGGGCACGATTCATACTGAAGTTACACTAATTATCTGTGGACCACATAGGTGAATTGAATAGGAAATGATCTTCTGCAGTGAGCTGATTTACTCATAGAAATTTGGAGTGTGTTCGCAGTTGCTCAGTTCAATATGATGGCCACTAATGGCATGTGGCTATTTAACTTTGATAAAAGAAAAACTTCAGCCAAATTAAACTTAAAGGAGTTTAGCTGAGCAATGAAAGATTCGCAAATTGGGCAGCTCCCAGAATCACAACAGATTCACAGAGATTCCAGCGCAGCCATGTGGTGGAAAAAGATTTATAGACAAAAAAAGGGAAGTGACGTACAGAAATCGGAAGTGAGGTACGGAACGGCTGGATTGGTTACAGCTCGATGTTTGCCTTATTTGAACACAGTTTGAACACTCAGCAGTGTATGAGTGGTTGAAGTATGGCCACTGGGATTCGCCAAGACTCCGCTATTGTTACAGTTGCATACTCCTAAGTTAGGTTTTCAATCCTGTATACCTATTAAGCTAGGTTGCAATTCATCCACAGGGACTCAAATATAGAGGTATGGAGTCTTTCTCAGGCCATATTTAGTTCACTTTAACAATTTTAAGTTATTGACAATAACTGTAGTTTAGGGGTCGTACTAGCCAAACTTCAAGGGTTCAGTCACCACGTTTCGCTAGTGGCTATGGGATTAGTGCAGATATCGAACATTTTCATTTTAGCAGGAAGATCCACTGAACAGCACTGATCTAGCCTCTGTAGAGTAGGGATGGCCTTCTAAGTTTGTTCTCCTGTCTCTGTTCACACCCTCTTCCTCCTCCCCAAGTTTTGCTGCAGCCAACCCTCTGGGCAATTGAGTGTTGCTGTTTATACCATGCCAGGAGCTACAGAGGGATTCAGTGAGCTGGGTTTGGCTGAGGGTTATTACTACTCCGTGTAAATCAAATCACTCCTCCTGGGTGGGCTTCGGGCCTGCAAAGAGAGCCCAGCAGTTGTTATGTGAAGACACGGGCTCCTGTCATGGGAAATGCTGGAGCCAAGCTATCGAGCAAGCTGAACTCAGCTCCAGTGAGCTACACAGGGTTCATAAACACCTGGCAGGCTCAGAAACACAGATGTCTCTCAGCCTTCAATTGAAAATGTTCTGAGTGTGCAGAATAAGGACAGAGCTATCTGGGAGTCTTCTTGTACAGATTTCTTGGAAAACAAGAAAACAGCGACTTCCTTTCCATGCCAACATTTGGATCGCTGACTCAGTTAAAAGGCATTTATTGAACCCCAAGATCACTAGATTTCAAATATTATTATTTTTTTCTATTTGAAGTGGATCCCTAGAATACAAGCCCAATTTATAAAGCGCCTAAAAAGGGTTTCTGTTCAGGTTGAGAGTGAGGAGGAGAACCTGGACACCTTTTGTTTGATCATCCTTCCAATGCCGTCCTGCTACACAACTCCAGGTGCTGTTCACACTGTAGTCTAGGTGACTCCCCCACCCACCCACCCCTTATGGTAGGTGGGGACACACGCAATTTGAAAACTCTGGTCTATGCGCAATCCTAATTTAAAAAAAAAAAGCAGTAAAAAATACCTACTTCTACAGTTACAATAAAAATATTCTTTTTTCTATAACTCTTTTTAATGTGAGAAGTGCTTCTTATATGACCCCCCATCTGATTTCTTAACAAAGCTGGAATGAAGCCTTTGGGTGCAGGGATTCCCCTTATTCTTTTCTTTATCCTTAGTATCTAGTTTAGTTTCTGGAATACAGTAGGTGTTTAATACATTATTTGAGGGAGGAAATAAAAGGGAGAGGAGGAGAGAGGAAGGGATGGAGGGGAGGGAGGGGAAAACAGGGAGGAAGGAAGTGAAAAAAGAAAACAAGGATGGAAGAATGAGAAAAAGGAAGAAAGGAAGGAAGGAAGGCAAGAATGAAGGAAGGAAGAAAGTTTATGATAGATCGTTAGCTCCAGTTTACAGAGAAGGAAACTGAGGTGCAGCGAACTTAAGCAACTTATTAAAAGTCAATGAGATAATAAGTAGAAAAGCCACAATGTGGCTGGGTGCGGTGGCTCACACCTGTAATCCCAGCGCTTTGGGAGGCTGAGGCGGGCAGATCACCTGAGGTCAAGAGGTTGAGACCAGCCTGAACAACATGGCGAAACCCCGTCTCTACTAAAAATTCAAAATTAGCTGGGCGTGGTGGCAGGTACCTGTAATCCCAGCTACTCCAGAGGCTGAGGCAGGAGAATTTCTTAAACCCGGGAGGTGGAAGTTGCAGCAAGCCGAGATCCCATCACTGCACTCCAGCCTGGGTGACAGAGTGAGAGTCCATCTCAAACAAAGAAAAGAAAAGAAAAGCCACGATGTTAGCCCAGTTCTTCTGAAGCTAAAGCACATGCTTTTAACCATCCCTCCACCACCCCTTTAGGTTTTTTTTTTTTTTTTTGAAAGGTAAAAAGCCAAATACATGTAGTTAATCACTCATTCTCTTATGGCGCCCGCCTCTTCATGTGTAAAACTGTCAATGAGGGTCGATCTCCCTCTGAGAAGGAATTTCCTCTCCTAGGATCCTTGATCCTCATTCCTGGCCCTGAAATAACCCACCCCTTTCCATGTCTGTCAGCTGCAAATTGTAAGCCTGCATAAAGGATGCAAATTAAAAGTGCATCAACCAGCACAGGAATTGAGGCATTCATGAAACGAAGCCGCGAGCAACCTGGCTTCGTGGGGCGGCTCGACTGGATCTCTGTTTAAATTCAACTTGTGTCAGGACGGAGGGGTGCTCTTGTGCTTGTTCCATTTTTATAATGAAGCCATATGTCTGGAAGTAGAGAAAAAAAATCTCTGACGTGAATAAAAAAATGAGTGATATGATGTGCTTCTGAGGATTACCAGGGGGACTTCCTAACACAGGCTGAGCTGTTGTTAATGGGTCGTGCCATGGCCATGATGTTAGGAATAATTAAACCGTGAGTTCAGCTAAATCCCAACTGCAGGAACACGATTACAGGACTTCACCCCCACTACAAAACACACATGCAGAGGGAGAGAGGGAAAGAGGGAGGGAGAGAGAGAAACTTTCAAAGGGCTTGTAACAGAACAAAGCGCAGTTTTTACTATCACAAAATCTTTATGGATCACCATCCTTGAGGTGAAGTTATATCCTTTATGGTCACATTTTGGTAGTTTCCTTAAATTATTGACGGCATTTCGTAGGGCCTGCGTGCTTGGAACAGAGCTAGCAAAGAGGCCCCTGTCCCCCGTCTGGAGGTGGGTTAATGATGGCACTCCTTGCGCAACGCGTCCAGGACACCGAGGTTAATAAAACCCGTAGCTCTTCTTCATGGGTACCAGGGGATGGTTAATGTTCAGGACTGTGCAGGACCTCAGCTTAATGTTCCATATGAAGGATAGCACTGCCAGACGGCACCCTCCCTGGTGCCAACCTCGCATATTAGCACATGCTGGAAGTGGGCTGAGCAAATCGGGAGAAGTTAGGTGCTTCTTTCCTGGCTGGGTGTGATGCGCCGGCAGCCTACTGTCCCTGCAGCTCCAGAAGTCTGCCTGTTCGGTTTGCTGAGAGCATCAGACAAGGAGTTAGGAGAGTGCCCAGCCCCTACTGGCTCTGGGATGTGGGGCAAGTCTCATCAGGTCCACTGTCTTCTTTCTTCCTCTGTCCTGGGAAGGGCAGGAAGCGTCTCTGCCCTTCTTGGGCACATGTACAGAAAGAGATCTGGAGCACCATAAGGTAATGCATCCGTTTTACGGTTGAAATCACAGGCTTTGGGGTCATAGGAAACTAGAGTCAAATCTCAGGTCTGACTCTTCTTATAGACAGAATGTTGATGCCCCACTCCCCACAAATCCATATGTTGAAATCCTAACCCCCAATGTGATGGTATTTGGAGGTAGGACCTATGGGAGGTGATCAGATCATGAGGGTGGAATCCTCGTGTTTGGGATCTGTGGCTTTCTAAAAGAGGCCTTGGGGAGGTCGCTCCTTCCACCCTGTGAGAACATGGCTAGAAGGCACCATCTATGAACCTGAACCAGGAAGCCAGCCCAAATTCAGTGTCGCCAGACACCAAATCTGCCAGCTCCTTGATCTTAGACTTCCCAGCCTCTAGAACTGTGAGAAATAAATTTCTGTTGGTATAAGCCACTCAGTCTATGATACCCTGGTATAGCAGCCCAAAGAGACTAAGAAACCATCTGAATCCTATGCTCTTTGGGGACGTGCCGGACCACTCTGTCTTGGTTTGGCTACTGCCTGAAACAGACCCTGAGACAGGATATGAAGGCAAGTAATTGACTTGGAAGGAGATCCTGGGAAGCAGTTGCAGGCGTGTAGGGAAAGCAGCAGGGAAGAGCCAAAGGCCATGGATGGGTCACTGTGGGCAATTGGAAGCAATCTCACTGGGGACTTCTGGGAGGCAATGTAAAGCATGAGCCTCAGAGGTGAGGGAGTTGGGGTATTTATACACCAACCCCAGTCAGCCATTGGCTGAGGGCTACTCTGTGGCTTCTGGCCTGCTACACCCATGAACAGAGTGGGCTTCTGCAGCCAAAGAAGCCGTGGGCAGTGAGATACTGATGATGCTGGCAGTTGGAAGTGTGAATGGTGTGCATTGAAATGGGAAAGCCTGGGAGGAAATGAGATGGTTGAGGGGTGGCATCTGCTACCTGAAGTCCAAAGTTCTTTCTCTCCAAAATGAGGCGAGCACCTCCTACCTCTCTTTGCACTGTTTTGAGGACTAAATAAGATAATGCAAGAGCTCAGTGACTATTAGTTATGATCATTGATAATCTAAAGGATGGATCTTTTTACTACAGTTAAGGTCACAACTTAGATCTGTATGAACATTCGAAGTCTTTCTTCAGGACTTAAATGTTTTGCTATTTGGAAAAATCAGCTTTACTGTGTGTTTTGCACTAAGGCGAATTGAAGGGATAAACGGTGTGGGTCAAAACCATGCTTTCCTCCCTGGGACAAGAGAGCAAGGAGGAAGAAGTGACTTCTATGCCCCATGTTTACATAGACAATGAAAGTTGTTCAGTGGCATTGTCACCTCAGATGGTAAATTACTTTCTCAACTAATAGGAATCTGTAATGCAGCCTGTTGTTCTCCAGGTTTCTGGGAGTCCTTCATTTCTTAGATCATTTGAAACTTTGTTTCTGTGAGGCTCAGGTCAGTGAATTTCTTCACCCAGAGGATGAAGTGATGTCCCCATGTAGGTGCCCAGAACCTCTTGCTCAGACTTCATGAGAACATAGGGAGACACCTCAAAGGGTAGTATCTCAGAATGGCCCCTCCATCCTTTGGACATTCCCTCCTCCCCTGGGGTCCTAGGATAAATCCCTCAGAGTGCTGATGGATTCCTAGGTGACATGGATTTACTGCCATACTGCTGCATCTGGGAGTATTCGAGATCTTTGAGTCCAAAGTATCACCCACGCTGAAGAAGGAACACTGGAGCAGCATGTGGGACTCACCATCTAATCTTCCAGTACCCGGTGACACAGTGACACCTGTGTGGTTAGGTACTAACCAACAGCATCTGTAATCTGTAAACACCCCATAAGTACATGCTGAAGGAGAGAATGAGGGAGTGAGTGAATTTGTAGGTGTCTGGGGAGAAGAGAGAGAGAAGGAGGGGAACGATTTGTAATGGGGAAAAAATACATTTGGGGACTTGCTGCTTCATTAGCTGCCACCCCTCAATGGCGCTGAAAACCAGGAAGCTGAGTTTACACGCCTATGTCAATCTGAGATTTCCCTTTTTGGGTTTCACAAATTCAGTTTGTGACGGCTGTCATCCACTGGGGAGACGTACCCAGTCTCACTCACAGTTAAGAATAAGTAGTATTCAGGCTGCAAAAAAAAAATTTAAAAAAAAGGAGAGATTGAAGCGCTTGTCATTTCAATGTGTGTCATTCATTGACTCTGCGGCACCCCATGCGGTAAGTAAAGTGCAGGTCTCAGGACACCTGTCAAGAATCAGTCTCTCTTCGATGTACCCATTCTCTAGCTCTTCAAGGGGAAAATGCTTTAAAAATAATTCCAGGCCACGCGTGGTGGCTCACGCAGTAATCCCAGCACTTTGGGAGGCCGAGGTGGGCAGATCACAAGGTCAAGAGATCAAGACTATCCTGGCCAACATGGTGAAACCCAGTCTCTACTAAAAATACAAAAATTAGCACGGTGTGGTGGTGGGCACCTGTAGTCCCAGCTACTCCGGAGGCTGAGGCAGGAGAATTGCTTGAACCCGGGAGGCGGAGGTTGCAGTGAGCCGAGATTGTGCCACTGCATTCCAGCCTGGAGACAGAATGAGACTCTATCTGAAAAAAAAAAAAAAAAAAGAAAATCCAGACAGTAAAATGCATGTTAAGGGCTCCTACAAATCGGACATCTTCACTGGTAGGTTCTGGTTAAAAATGGAAACAGATCAAGGTGGAAAGTGTTTCACAGGGTTTCTTCAAATTCTAAATGTTTTTAGAAATATGCGGTGATGCATGGTCCACACTGCATGGACGGAGGTGAGTTTGTTTTATTACTTTCCTCCTCCACTTTGCCCAAACTCTCAACTTTTCCAGGAGAGAAGCACCATGGAAGGAAGACATGCCTCTCACCCTCCCCAGCCATCCATGCCACAAAGAAAGGCTCTCTGTGAAATCCATCTGAGCCTCAAAGTGCTGTCCCTGTGATGTCGTTGGTGACCTTTGGTTGTTGAGTCACCCTCTTATTTACTGTTTTGTTCAGAAATATAGATCGTATGTTTTTCCTATGTTAGGTTGCTATCCCTGCCCTCAAGTTTCATAGTCCATATAGGAGACCAAGTAAATAATCTCACCATGATGTGAGCCTTGCTAGACTCCAGAGGTGAAGAGGAACTCAACCCAGCCTCGTGGGTCAGGCGAGGCCCCTGGCAGAGCTTGAATGTGGGCTGAAGCCTAAAGAGTGGCATTAAGGGAGGCAAAGAGAAGGATGAGCACTGACCAGAGAGGGTGTTCCTGGCAGTGGGCATGCACAGAGGCAGGGAAGTGAGGGGCGGGCACTTGATCCACTGCCCTGGATACTGGAGCAATCCTGATGGTGAGACCTTTCTGCGTTTAAGGCTGTCTCAAGCACTCTGGGCTGCCTTTCTTCTTCGCCTCTTAGGTTGATAACCCAGGTGAGAGCTTGTGATTTCTACCCATACATTTGCTCAGCATACACTGAGCCCCTATACCGCTCCAGGGCTTCTTTTAGCTACAGAAAATTGGGAGCTGAATGGAACAGAGTCTTTGCTTTTGATGGGCATACATTTTAGCAGGAAACATGGATACACTAGAAAGTCTGGTGCATTGAACGACATGCCAGAAGGTGCTGGCTATTATGCGATGATGTCATGAGGCATTTACTGCAGTTATTCCCATTTCACAGATAAGAGAACTGGCATACAGGTGAAGTCATCTGCCACATCAAAGAGCTGAAATCCATTCTGAGAGAGGCAGGATTTCACCCAGGTCTGCTCACAACCTGGGCCCAGCCCCTCTCCATGCCAGAACAGGGTCACCATGGGTGGGCAAGGACTCCCAAGGCTCCACAACCTCCACATGTGCCCAGCTCAACCCCATTCATGATCTCTGGGCTCAGCTGAAGGATGTGGGTTGAGACGTCTCCCTCCTCTACTCCTTGGAACTTCCCCCACGGACACCCAGGCATGGGCAGGTACAACAGTGAGAGCCTCCACGGAGCAAGAGGAAAGAGTGTCCTAATCTAGCATCACTGCCAATGAATCCCTGTCCCTCTTGGTCTGGTGCCAGTCATGGGGGCTCCAGAAACCTGCCCTGCCAAGCAGTTGGACCCTTTGGCCTTTATCCAACCGCACCCCTGGCACCTCCAACCTTTCCCCTGGAGCTGGGCTGGCTAACCTTGGCCTTCCTCTGGCCTCAGCCTGCACGCCAGCCCTGCTCCTGGAGGTAGGCCAGGCCCCACCCAGCACCCCACCTCTCCCCCGTCACACCCACAGGCCCAGTGTTTTCCAGGAATGCGCCCTGTGGCCACCTGGGCCTGAAAGTGTGAGAGGCCCCTGGAAGAATGCATGTAGCCTCTGAAAGGGCTAGGTGTGGGCCTGAACTCTCTGAGAGCAGGGGCCTTCCTGCTCCCCATTTCCAAGCCAGCAGAATCTGTCTCCTGCTCGCTTTCTCTCTCCTTCTCACCCACACCTGGGTTTAAAACCTGGGTAACAGACTTTTTTACCCATTGTTTCTGTCCTTCAGATACTGTGTCAAGCAAATGCTCATGATCTTATTTAATCCTCACTTGCTTCCTAAAGGTCTTATGAAGAGAGGACTGCCACACTCCCCATTTGATGGGTAGGTCAACAGAGGCTCAGAAAAATTCAGCAATTCTGCTAGCTTAAGCTGCTAGCCTCAGACAGCTAGAGAATGACAGAGTCTGAATTGAACCTCCCATTCTTCTGATCCCACAGTCCATGTTTCTAGCCACTTAGTAGTTGTGTGACTTTGGGCATTTAACCTCTTTGGCCTCAGGGTCCTCGTCTATAAAATGGGGGTAATGATAATATCCCATTTTCAAGGGTTTTGTGAAGATTAAATGAGCTGACTGATGGCAGAGGCATGCGGCAGGCCTGGAGCCAGGGCAGACTCAGGAAGTGGCAGCCAACCACGATCAATGACCCTAGCCAAACCCCTTCCTACTTGGGGATACACATTTCATCTCACAGCTGTCATCTCAGCAGCTCTTGTCCTAGACTCTGTCTTCTCTTTCTTGTATGATAGCCACTAATTGCTTTGCTTCCCTTCTGGTCTCCGTATTCTGCGTACCACACGGCCCGAAAATTTCATTGATTATTATTATTATCATTATTATTATTTTGTATGGGTACACACTGGAATGTGAGAGTGGTACCCTGGCATCATTTCTTTTTCTAAAGTTCATGAGTACATTTCCACTAATTAATTTAATGTCCTAGACTGGCTTATTTTGTAGAAAGAGCAACAATTTAAAGGGAGGAGCTCTCCCTGCTCCAATAAAATATATGAAGTGTATTCTCAGTAGACCCTGGGTTTAAATGCCAGTTCTCCCACTTGAAGACTGTGTGACTCTGGGCAACTTACTTAACATCTCTGAGCTGCATTTCCTGTTTGGAGTTGGCAGTGGATGACCATTCATGGGGTCTAGGAGAGAGTTCCATGAGAGAATGGCAAGGCAGTGTCTGGTATCCAGTAAGTGCTCAGAAAAACTACATCGGAATCTATTTGAAACAGAGTTAACCACCACAGGTAGTTTGGGGAGTGAAAAAGGAAATCAAGAAATGCACTTAGCTTAAAGAAATCCACACGGGAGAACAGGCAATGGAGCAAGGGGGTCTCTGATCAGGAGTGAGGACCCAGCGCCACGCCGTGTCCCAACTGAAGCAGGGCCTTGGGAGATGGTGAGGGGCAAGGTTCAAAGCCCCAAGGGAGCCGACCTCACCACTTCCTGGTGAAGTTCTTGAGAACAAGGCCAAGACTCCTTATCAGCGGACAGAGTCTGTGGCCCCAGGGCTGGACGCCTGTGTATGTGTGAGCCCTGCTGTGTTTATCATGCCTCTCCCTGTGACAGGCAGATCAGCTGCTCAGACTTTGGACAGGATTGGGCCTGGAGTGGCAGCTCCTCCTTCCCCGGAAGATACCCCAGGCCATTTCTCAACATTCATTCCCAGTAATAAAAGGTTGAAAGTCGACTGCTGGAGTTTCACAAACATGATGGCCAAGGCCAAAACTTGGGCGCCAGGAGTCCTGGCTCCTGCCTCCGGGTATAGGGTCTCTATCAAATCGCCTTGCAGGCAGAGATAATGTCTGACCTGTTTACTTTGCAGAGTGGTCTGGAATAGTCAGATCCCAATCAGGAGATACTTGATCACAGATTATCTCTTTCGCCTCCAGGGAAACCCATGAAGGAGGTATTCTTCTACCCATTTTAGAGTGGAGGAGCCTGGGAAACAAATGACGTGATGCATAGCAAAGAGCTCCCCAGAAGTATAAACTCCAACTCATGTTTGTAGTACTTAACCAGGCCAGGCACTGTGCTATGAGCACAACAGGGCATAGTTTGCTAAATCTTCCTAAGAACTTGTGGGGTTGGAATTCTCCTTATTCCATGGGATGAAGAAGAACCTGTGCAGAGTGATGTTCAGAAATGGTCCAGGGCCACCCAGCTGGCACAAGTTGTAGTCAGAATTTGAAAATAAATAGTTGATCTCAGATCCTTACCCTACCACCCCAAGCCACAAAGGGATGTTCTCTAGCCCAGGGCCTCTCAACTGTGGCACTCCTGATATTTTGGGACAATTCATTCTTTGTGGTGGGGTCTGCCCTGTGTATTGTAGGATGTTTAACCACATTGCTGGTGTCTATCCACTAGATGTCAATAGCAACTACTCTGTCCTGCAGCAAGCAAAAATGTCTCTAGATATTGTCAACTCTCCCCTGGAGGCAAAATAGACTGCTCTAGACCTGTGTCGGGTACTGCCATTACTATTCACAATTATGGTTTTAATTGAAATGGTGGTCTTGGTTATGATGTCTTTGCCAGGGTTAAGTTTACCTTTGGGCAGGTACTAACCCACGTGAGCTTCGACTAGTGTGACCATGTAATTTATTGTCCAACTAGGATCCTTTAGGGATGAAAAGTTGAGACTATGAATAATTAAGTAAGAATACAGGCACACGTGGGTACCATCATGGGCAAGCTGGGACGAATCTTCACCCTGCTTTGGTAACTCCCTTCTACCTGATAGCCAGGTAAGACAGCGGGTGCATGATTCCATCTTCCTATGTTATTGATGCCTTGATCTCGGTTATGTTTCTTAGCTCAAGGGCTCTGGAAACTGTATCATTGGTTCTTTCTACCCTCTTCTATCCCTCAAAAACACCCCTCCCTGGCTGGGGCGTATCAGTGACAAGCCCCTGATTTTTTAAAATTAGTTGAAAAATGGAAAACAACCCAAGGAATTGGTGTCAGATTTCTTTGCCCTCTAACTAGGCTGAAGCCATGATGTTAGGCCTCAGTATTATCACCTAAATTACGGGGACCAAAGCTCTACTTTGCAGACAATTTGAAGAATACTTTTCCAGCCAACCCTACTGAACCATCTTTAACTAACAAAGGGTGAGCAGTGCTCCCTCCTTTCAAGACATGTGATGATGATTATGATGTAATAATAATTGAGCACTTAATATATAGTTGTCTTGTCATGAGCACTTTACAAAGAATTTTTTCACCTCCTCCTTACCGTAGCCCGTAATGCTATCTTTATTCCCATTTGACAGATCTGAAACCTGAGGTTCCAGGATGACAAATCACTTAGAAAGGTTCCTATAATTATTCAAGGCTAGAGTAGGAATTCAAGGGCAGGTCTGTCCATTCCAATGCCCATGGAGCACTGCCTCTCAATGTCACAGGGATTTGACCAGGTCAGTGCTTGTCTGTCTACTGAGTGCCTATTGCAGGCATAATGCTAAGAACTGGGCACTTGAGAGGCGGATTAATCTCTCCCGGCCCTTCAGAACCCACAGTCCAGTAAGGGAGATGGACAACACTGCAGGCAATCAGAATGGAGCAAGGCATGTGTTCTTCCAGGGAGCCATGGGGCTAGGATGTATTCCTTGAACCAAGCCTGCAATGGGGCAGAGAATGTCTGGCCTAGCTCAACTGGGGAGAGCATCTGAACCTAGTCTTGGGGTTGAGTAGGAGAAATGCAAAAAATGAGGAAGAGAATGCCAGACAGAGGGGCCTAGCTGAGCAGGGCAGGCTGATGTGGGAGATTTGCCATTCATCATGGATGGGGGGGTCAAGTCCAAGGTAGGGACCTCAGAGAGCCTTGTGTCAATGTAGCATGCAACACACACACACACACACACACACACACACATACAGATAGACACAAACGCACAGAATTCAGCCACAAGCCTGTGATGTTGATACCATCAGACTTCTATCCCTAGGATGCTCCAACTCTGCTACCTGGTTCCATGAGTCCTGGAAGGGAATATTATCTCCCTCCATCTTCTCATTCCT
Organism: Pan paniscus; assembly: GCF_029289425.2. NCBI lineage: Eukaryota > Metazoa > Chordata > Mammalia > Primates > Hominidae > Pan > Pan paniscus. The sequence continues at coordinate 89,136,922 of NC_073267.2, read as the reverse complement.
CTTCTGCAGCAGGTTGGATAATGCACCCATCCCTGCCCCACATCCTAAAAGATATCTGTGCTCTAATCCCTGAGGAGTATGCCAATATGAATGGGGATATGCTCTGTTAATGAGTATGTCACAGGAAAATTAAGTTAATTTAATTTCCATACTGCAAATTAATTAAATTGCAGATGGCATTAAGGTCACTAATCAGTTGACCTTGAGTTGGGGAGATTATCCTGGATTATCTTGCTGGACCTAGTGTAATCACAAGGGTCCTTATAAGAAAGTGGCAGGAGGGTCAAAGAGAGAGGAGATGTGGAAATAGAAGCAGAGGTTGGAGTGATGTGATTTGAAGATGGAGCAAGGAGCCACAAGCCAAGGAATGCAGGCGGCCTCCAGGAACTGAAAAAGGCAGGGAAGCACATTCCCCACCAGAGCCTCCAGAAGGAATGCGAACCTGAAACCACCTTAATGTTAGCCTAGTGAGACCCAGGTCAGACTTCTGATATCCAGAACTGTGAGATAATAAATTTATGTTGTTTTTAGTGACTACGTTCATGGTAATTTATCACAGCAGCAATAGAAAAATGATACATCTTTCTCTCCAGAATCAGGCGTATTGGTCACCTTGGTTAGGTAGGTAGAATCAGCAGCACCCTGGCTGGGGCATGGCCAGAGGTGCCTCAGGTTCTTCTAACTTCCTGGGGTCCTAAGGATGCCTTTCTTCACCGGGGAGGGGGGCTCTATCCTTAGAGCCAGCCTGGCCCCAAGGATAGCAATGCCTTTTATCAGTGCCCACAGCTATGCCCTGCAAAGCATTGATAACACAGGGTCCAGGAAGGGCAGGGAACTAGCAAGCCCTGGATGTCAGGAATTCCAGGAGTTGGTCCATCATCTATGCAACCAGCCGGTTACATCCAGCCGGTCATCACCACACATTTCTTTGCTTTTGTTAAAAAAATGTTTTAACGAAAACTACAATATTAGAGTCAGGCAGCTGGGTTTTTATTATTCATACTGATTTCTAAGAAAGAACATTCTGGCTTTAATTAGAATAAAAAAATATGAGCAGTAGAAATATTCAAATATCACACGACTTCATTATTTACACCATTGATTTTGACAGGCAGATAAACACAGAGTAAGACATGTGCTCTGCACTATTTAAAGAACAAAGCAGCATTAATCTGCATTTAACTCTCCACACATTGATGAGATCCCGTGCTTTTTTTCCCCCATCTTGGGCAAGAAAACCACGGTAAAGACTCAGTGCATGTGGCCCCGTGGTTGTGGAAGACACAGATTGCCAAAGGATTCAAACCAAAGCAATGATTAATTCAAACAGTAGGTTGTATTTAATCTATGCTGTGTGCCCGGACATTCAGTAAATGTCTTCCATCCATTGGTTGGCTCACTTAATCCTGGCAACTTACCAGGATGAGGTAGGCATTTTAGTCCCATTTTACAGATAAGTCAATCGACTTCAGAGAAGGTAATAAATGACTCGTGCAGGTGCATAGCCACAGCATGGTAGATATTTGTGCAAGGCCAGCTGGCCTGGAGTGCCCAGGCTCCTGGCCACTGCAGAGCTAGGGCCATGGCCTCCTAAAACCTGATATTCTGGAGTGCTTACAATGTGTGTTAAATACTTTATGCCAGTGTTTCCTAAGCTCGGCTGCAAATTCACATCACCCTAGGAGCTTTAAAAACCTGCTACTGGGGTTGCACCCCAGAACTAATAAATTAGAGTGTCTGGGTATGGGAGGCAGGCATCAGTGTGTTTGAAAGATGCTCCAGTGACTCCAGGGTGCAGCAAGTTGGAGAACCACTGCTCTCTACGCATTCTTCTGCCCCTTATGAAGGAAGTACTATTATTGACCCATTTTAAAGATGAGGGACTTGAGCCTCAGAGAGGTCATGGGATACCCATCAAGTTGGGAATTGAATCAGAACATTCTAGAACCCTCATATTTAACCACACAATGCCTTCCTATTGGGATATTGTTAGTGGGTCAAAGAGGCTTTTTCCAGAAGAGTGCATTGCACCTTGGGGATGTATAAAAATTGAATTGAGCTTTTTCTTATCTTGTGGTTTCCACTTCTTTGAACAACCATGAGGGCAAAACTCCTTTTGCTGTGAGCATCCCCTTTTTTCTTTTAGAGTGTTAATCCTCTAATAGCATCCACTTAAACCTATGTGTTTTCTTTAAAAGCTGCAGTGACTCACAAGGCTTGGTCCATGTGGAACTGGGGTAGGTCCAGGATGGCTTCTGCGTCCAAGCCTCCAGTAGTGTGGCCTCCTGGCACCCTCACCCCTCACCTGTGTCTCAGGAGGCCTGTCCTGCAGGACAAACACCCTTTATGCAGCAGCCCAAGCTCTCAGACTGTGCTTAAGATCCTCTATGCATAAGGGATTTGGGTCATTTCCTCTTTCAATCTGTTACACCTAAGTAGGAAAATGACCAGTATCTCCAAGATGCCAAGACATTGAGGAAAAGCTTCCCCTTGGAGAGCTGGAACTGAGGCAATTATTCAGTCTCCAAATGCCACCGGGGGGGCCATTTGCCACCAGGTCTGATTTTCTTCTCGCTCTCTTCTGCCTTCCTGCTTCTTGCCTGTCTCACCAGTTCTCTCTCACTGCCCTGTCCTCTTTCATCATCCCCAGACCACCTCTCCCTACAGTTTGAGTTCCCTCTCAATGCTGTAACACATGATGAGAAACTTTGTTGGCAGCTTACAACACACATTTATTCTCTCACAGCTTGGGGAGCCAGAAGTCGAAAATCAAGGTGTGTTGGCTGAGTTGGTTGCTTTTTGGAGACTCTGAAGGAACCCCAGGAAAGACGGTCAGTTCCATGACTGTCTCCTGGCTTCTGCTGGTGGGTGGCAAGCTCCGGCATTCCTTGACTTGGAGATGCGATGCTCCAACCTCTGCCCCCCGTCATATGGCATTCCTGCCCCTCAGTGCCTCTCTGTGTCTTCCACAGTCTCCTTATCATGACTTCTGTGTTGAGATTAGGACCCTCCGTCCTCCATTATGATCTCACCTGACTCACTACAACTCCAAAGAGCCTATTTCCAAATAAGCTTATATTCTGAGGTTCTGGTGGACATGAATCTGGAGAAAACCCTATTCAACCTGGTACCCCTATCTTGCATCTTAGCAAACCTATGCTCCCTCACTGTGGGATCTAAAACACACTTTGGATTGTGTCACCCCACCTGGAGGTAACCCTTTCTGTTGCCCTCAGAATATGATCCAGGTCCTTGGTTTGCCTCCAGGCCCTGACAGGCACAGGCTCAGGCCTAAGCTGCCCCTTCAACCTCATCGCAAAACACGTGTCCCAGTGCCCACCGCTTTGGCCTGCTACCTGGGCTGTGATCACACCTCCAGGCCCTTGGCTCTTGCGTTCTCTCCGCCTGGGGTAGATTCTTGATCTAGAACAATTCCTGGCACAATATATATTCATTGGAGTAATGAATAAATTTACTAAGCATTTAATAAGCACCTACTATGTATTAAGCTCTGTGCTATATGCTCTGTGCTATAGAGCTGGCCTGGAGTGCCCAGGCTCTTGACCACTGTGGAGTACAGCTGGGACCATGGCCTCCTAACAGCAGATGTTCTGGTACACTTATAATGTGTGTTAAATACTGTATGACAGTGGTTCCCAAACTCAGCTGCAAATGAGAATCACCCTGGAGCTTTAAAAACCTGCTACCTAGGTTGCACCCCAGACCTAAAAAATTGGAGTAGGAGTGTCTGGGTATGGGAGGCAGGCATCTGTGTGTTTTAAAGGTGCCCCAGCAATTCTAGTGTGCAGCCAAGTTGGAGAATCACTGCTCTCTATGCGTTCTCCTGCCCAAATCCTCCAAACCCCTTATAAAGGAAGTACTGATATTGACCCATTTTAAAGATGAGGGGCTGAACCTCAGAGAGGTCATGGGATACCCATCAAGTTGGGAAGACAGAGAAGAGTATGTGCCCCATCTAGTTGTGAAAACAATTCGTAAACAAGTAATCAAAATGCAGTGAGATGCAGGCAGTAAAAGATGCATGAGCTGACTTCCTGGGAGGCCCAGGGGAGGGAGGAACCAATTTGGCCTGTGGGACAAGGAGGAAGTCAGGGAGAGCCTCCCGGCAGAAATCACTTGTAAACAGGGTCTGAAAGGAAGATTTCCAGATTTCTATATTCCTGACTCCTAGCTGCCAGGAATAGAGATCCAATCAAGCTACCGCAAGAAGGAAAGGAAGCTGTTTTCTGTCCCAGACTGAATTTAGACCTAAAGGTGTCTGCAGCAGCTCTGAGCCAGGCCTTCTCCATCACTGTCTGTGATGTCTCTTCTTCTCTCTGGACTTTTGATTTATTTTGCTCTCCTTGCTGAGAACTCCATGGGCAACCACACAGAGAATGACGGTGAAGAACGTGAACTTTAGAAGAACATGCACATGGTGAAGGGTTCGTCTCCTCTTCTGTGAAATAGGGTGCTTTGCAAAACCTTCTTCAGAGTGTTTGGAGAGCATAAAATGAGGCAATACATACAATGTTCTTTGCACTGTACCTGGCACATGGAAATACTTAAAAGCATACGACTTGGCTGCTATTGTTAACTTCATTATCATCAACCACCTTCTTCTGTTTGCTTCTTGCTTTTGCATCCTCAGAGGTTCACTTGGCCCAGCATTCATCAGCTCCTCCGTAAACACCTCTTTTGATTTTAGATCCTGCCAATTGCTGACTCAGCCCTTTAATGTCCAAGTTCAGATGCCCAGAAAAGAGAGGAGCTGGCTAGCCAAGCATCGATGTCCCAGGTCACAAGGTTGCCTCTGCATGGACCACCTTTCTGGAATGATCCTTGATCTAGATCCCTGGGATGGAGAGAAGGAACCTTGCTGCACCCAGGGCCTGGAGCTGGTTAATTCCCCTAAAAAAGAGTGAGGAGGCCCAGCACTGAGGTCTAATCAGGCAGAAGTTGTATCATGGAATGAAAAGACAGAGGACAAAGCTCCGTGGTCTTCTGCATTATCCTCTTTAAAGAGAGACTCAGAAAGAAGATCCTAATTCAATCAAATGAGGCAGAGAGCGCTGGATAGCCCAACCTCTGCAAACTTTGCCTAGGAATCCTGTCACTCAGGAATGCTGGCCAGCCCTGGCTATTCGCCAACCATGGAAATCAGCACCAGCCACTGGTCCCACCCTGCAAGGGAATAGCCAACCCCCAAAGAAATCCCTTTGGAATCAAGTCTGTAGGTACAGCCCAGGAATTGTGGAAGCCTTTGTTTGTTCCCATCTGCAAACTCAGGCTGCCAAAACATATTGGGAGTATAATGAGAAATAACGGAATCAAAATAATGTAAAGGAAATAAGTGCTGAAGAGTATAATCAACATCCTCTCTGCATAGATTTCCTGCCAGGGAGATGGGAGCAAAGGGAATGTTTTACCCCTGGGGCCCAGACAGTGGTCCTGGAAAGGAGAAAAAAAAATAACTTCCTGGAAGAGAGTCTTTTAATTGTTCTTTTAAGAGAGGGCGGCAGGAGCTGCCAAGGCCTGGAATGAGTCCACCATTACTGGGGTGTCTCCATTTGCTCAGCTGTAGGGGGAAGCAGAGAAACCCCCAACCTTAGGCTGTACAGCAGTGGATTCCCACAGGCATCTCTTGAGTTTGGCACCTGAGAGGTGTTTAAGCAACTTAGGGTTCTCACATGCCAAAGGTAGGGAAGCTGTGGGGATAGCAAGATGGACTTGGGTTTGGTCCTACTGGGCTACCTACTCAGCATGGCGGTGTGGGCTGAGTTTCACATGTGCTCTAAGTCTCACCCTCTTGCTAACAAATCTGAATCCTCCTTCATTTGTAAAACCTCATCAGTAAACATCCTAGGGATTGTTTTGGCTAATGGCTCAAATAAGATAATACATGAAAGCCATGACCTATTACACCTGGTTCCACCTGTGTTCATCTCCTCTCTTGTTTACTGGCTTTGTTTCTCTCTCTCTCTCTCCCCCTCTCTCTCCATCCCTCCTTCTCTCATCACTCCCTTCCCTTCTCCTCCTCCTCTCTCTTCCCTTTCTCCTCTCCTTTTTCTTCTCTTTTCCTGTTTCTCTTCCCTTCCCTTTCCTTTCCTTCTCTCTGTGTCTCCCTTCCTCCCTCCTTCCTTCTCTCTCCTCTCCCCTCCTCCTCCCTCTCTCTCCTTCCTTCACTCTCTCTCTCCCCACTTCCTTCTCTCCTCCTCCTTCTACTCTTTTCTCTCTTCTCTCCCCCTCCTTCTTTCTCTTTTTCTTTCTCCTCTCTCTTCTTGTCTCTCCTTCTTCTCTTCCTTCTTCCCTCTCTCCTTACTTCACTCTCTCTCCCCCTCCCCACTTCCCTCTCTCCTTCTCTTTCCTCTCTCTCTCCTTCTTTCTCTTTTCTTTCTCTCCATCTCCTCTGTCTTCTCCTCTCTTCTCTGTCCTCCTTCTCCTCATTCTTCCCTCTCTCTCTCTCTCTTTCCTTACTCTGTCTCTCCCTCCTTCTCTCTCGCCTCTCCCTTCTCTACTCTCCCTTTTGTCCTCCTCCTTCTCCTCTTCCCCCTCCTCCTTCTCCTCCTCCTCCTTCTCCTCCTCCTGCTCCTCCTCCTCCTCCTCCTCCTCCTTCTTCTCTCTCTTTCCCCCACTTTCTCCCATGCCTCATTCCTGGGAAAGGGGGACACATTTGCTTTGCCATGGGCCTTTCCAGTAGCAGATGATGCGCTTTGGCAATTAGGACAGAAAGCCTGACGCAGCCGCATTTCCATTTCATTCTTCCTCTCACCCTTTATCAAGCCCCTCCTGGAGGCGGATGCCCACCTAGGTTTCAGCGTGGGAAGCCGACCCCGGGGGGACCTGAACTCATATCCAGGGTGCCCCCATTTCACTCCTTGCTCTACTTCTCTTCGTGGTCTAACCACAGATGTTTCTTCCAATCTCCTATTTGAGAAGTCTCCCCCTCATTTTTACACCATTTCCTGCCAACTCTTTATTATAATCTTAACTGCCATGAAATAAAACCTTTACCTTAATAGAAATGGCAAGCAGGCACTCCTCGTGGAGTCAGTTGCTTCCCTCCTATCTGTGGCTGTGCTTGGGCCTCATAACTCAGCTCTTTGCAAATAACTAGAGAGAAAAGCCCCCCAAAAATCTAGTATAATAAAATAATCAACTAACTGAACATTTTCTAAATAATCTCCATTGCTTCTTAATGCTGGAAGCATTCTTGAGAAGCATGTCATTATTAATCCCATTGTATAGATGAGGGAACCAGGGTGCAGAGGTTGAACAATTTGCCCAAGGTCTTAGAGCACTGGGTTTCGGGGCTAGGATTTGAACCTGAGTTGTCTGACTCCAGAGGCTGGATTCTGAGCAATGTGCTATGATGGTGGAACAAGGTGCTTCCACCTCGTTAGCCCACAGATAACAGCCAGTGGTGGAGAGGCAGCAGTGGACCCTGGCAGTGTGATGGAAGCCAGAGCCATCATCGAGACAATGCACTTCTGTCCCGAAATAAATCCAGCACTTGAGGGCTGAGAGACAGTAGCCCAGAAATCCTTTGATAAGCATCTCAGGGCAAGCAGATGGCCTTTGAAAGACAGCATGGTCCAACGCCCAGGTGTGAGCAAACCCTTTCCTAGCAGAAAAGACCCCACGGCGGCATGCTCCGACCTGGACCAAGCACTGTGGCCCGGTTATCAGATTATCATACAGAACAAGGACAATTAATTTCTCTACCCATATCTTATCTCTCAGATCTCACAAGTCGTTTCTAAGTTTAGTTTCTGGTTCCCAGTTCCTGTGCCCTGGCAGCTCCATGGCAAGAATTCAGAAATCTCTAATTCAGAGTGGTAAATGCACACTCTGGGGCTGAATGCACCTCCAAGCCGGGTTTTTCATAATTGGTTTTCAGAGCAGTCTGTTCCTTGATGTGTAATTGTTAGCAGTTGTAAAAAGATATCTCACATTTTTTAAAAGCTTAAAGCTTGCTCTGTGCAGATAAAAACTGTGACAAATTATGTTCTGAAAAATCATAAAAGTAGAGAGAGACATGTTAATAACCAAAGGTGGCATTTCATTTAGAGGTCAGCCAGAGCTATTAAAGTGGTCAGGAATTTCAAGCTTTGGCAGGAGTGATTTGACCATATCACTTATCTCCTGCAGCCCATGCCTAAGCATCTCTGTCGGTGAAAAAAAAAAATAATAATAATCCACGGACAGTAATATGGGAGGTTGGGGTAACTGGGGAGAAAAGCAATATTGCCAAAATAAACCCGGCTTTCAAGGAGAGTCATTCAGATTCGCCCAGTCCATTCGAGTGCTTCAGCTCCCATGATGTTACCCCCAGACTTGGGAATACACTTGCACATGCCATCACCAATGCACATGTTCAGGCACACACACACACACACATGCCACGTGAAGATTTTTCTGGAAAAAGATGAGAAAAATCTAAGGATTTATTTTTATTTTTTTAAAATTTTTTTATTTTATTTATTTTATTTTTTTGAGATGGAGTCTCGCTGTGTTGCCCAGGCTGGAGGTGCAGTGGCGCGATCTCAGCTCACTGCAACCTCCGCCTCCCAGGTTCACGCCATTCTCCTGCCTCAGCCTCCCTAGTAGCTGGGACTACAGGCACCCGCCACCACGCCTGGCTAATTTTTTGTATCTTTAGTAGAGAGGGCGTTTCACCATGTTAGCCAGCATGGTCTGGATCTCTTGACCTCGTGATCCGCCCGCCTCGGGCTCACAAAGTGCTGGGATTACAGGCATGAGCCACCATGCCCGGCCTGATCTAAGGATTTGATGGCAAACATGACAGACAAGTGTGGGAAGGGCCATCCTGTTTTCCCAAACTTAAAAAAGAAAAATGTTTTATTTATTTAGCCAAGACAGAAACAAACCTAAAAGAAGAGCAATCTTTAGCCGGACGCGGTGGCTCACGCCTGTAATCCCAAAACTTTGGGAGGCGGAGGCAGGTAGATCACTTGAGGTCAGGAGTTCAAGACCAGCCTTGTGAACAAACATGGTGAAACCCCGTCTCTGCTAAAAATACAAAACATTGCTGGTGTGGTGGCAGGTGCCTGTAATCCCAGCTACTTGGGAGGCTGAGGCAGAATCACTTGAACCCAGGAGGCAGAGGTTGTAGTGAACCAAGATTGTGCCACTGCACTCCAGCCTGGGCAACACAGTGAGACTCTGTCTCATAAATAATAAATAAATAAATAAATAAATAAATAAATAGCGATCTTCAGCCAGTGGGAGAGACTCCAAGACTTTCCCATCCCCACAGTGGTGGGGAAGGAGTTGAGTGGGGTCTGACCATTGGCTGCTTTGAAAATAAAAGTTTGGCAAGAGGTTGACTGAGTCTGTTCAAATGTTTGCCACCCACTGTCCAGCCCCCACAACCAGACAAATGCTGCTGTCTCAGATGGGATCAATTTTTTGCAGTGAATTATTGTTTCTGAAATAGTTTCATATTTCGTGCCCTGGAAACACATCATAAGGGCCTCCTTATAGGACAGTAGTAAGACTAGGTAATAAAACCAGTCTCAATCACGGCCCTTGGAAAAGGCATAAACTGCAAGTCAAGCTAGCTGAGTACTGGCTTTAGGATTACTTAGTTGGGTACTGTTGAGCAAGTCACTTCACTTCTCTGGGCCTCAGTTTTCCCACCTGTGAAATGGACAGGAGAACATATATAAAAAATGCTAATGCAATGGTGCTAATGCAGACAATGTATTCCTCCATCCTTTTTCTTGGAGATAGTCTAAATTTTCCTGTATATTTTTGTGTCCTGTAGAGATCGGCAAATGTCAGTCATTTTTGAAATGACATATTTTTAGGCCATTTTATCGGCTATTGTTTCTTGGGAAGAGATAAGGAAAAGCAAACAAAGGCTTATAGATAGAGAGAGAGCACTGCTTTTGATAAGCACATGGCCCATAGTTGTTTGTTTTTAACACAGTTAATACATACCCAAGAAAAAAAAAAAAGAAAATAGCAAAAACTGACTTCCTCATATTGAAGAAAAGTATCCTATGGACTATATATAGTGGCAGGGACATTTGCTCTAAGAATCCTCCACTTGAAGACAATGTTCTATGGTACGAAATCCATCTAAGAGCAGACATTTGGCTTTGTAAACATGTATATGATTTAGTTTTACTATGTCATAGAAATCTTAACAGCCCAGAAATATGAACTTTCTACAAAGGTTATAAAACTCATGCTATTTATCCACGGGCCACACCAGCACACATAACCCAGACAAATGGATGTAGCCAAGTTTTAAGGCATTATAAATAAACATAACTGTGCATTTATTTATTTTAATTCTTCATACATCTTGCATACCACTTAAGCTTTGAGAAAGGAGAAGTAAGTGAAACCAGGAGAGTGGACGCTGTGAACTAGCCCTGAGTCCAAAATAAACTCTAAAGAAAACTCAGTGGAAGTTTTGAGACAGGAATCTCACCACAGGTACAAACTCACTGTGTTTTTGCCCATTCACAAGGAACTTATTCTGATTTATTATTTATTCACAACCTACTATGAACTCAGTTAACTATGTTGGGGAGTCATTGAATAAAACTTCTGCCCTCAATGAGTTCAATTAATAAGAAATTAGCTTAATTTGTTGATTGGAATCCTCACGTGATGAAGTTAGTCTTTTCTAATTATTTGATTTTATTTTAAATATGTGGTGTTATTTAGGTTGCTAGAGTTACTTGTAAGTAGCCCTTATTGGAAATGAATCTCAGATATTCTCAATATAAACATTAGAACTATAGTTTGTTCCCTTTATACCATTTGAACATGATGCCCTCCTCCGAGGTCTAGGCAGGTACAGTTCATCAATAAGTACCCATTATTACATCCTTGTAATAAAGATTGTGCATATACACACTCACAGCCTCAGAGTGGAGTGCACTGGTCGCCATTGCCTTACCCAACAAGCATTGACTATTCATGTAGAAGGATGAACCAGACTTAGAGTAATACCAAGATGACACTAATAACTTCCCATTGGGACTCATGCATTGACCTGGTGGTTTTTGTTTTTCTCCTTTAGTAGTGGATGTTGGGATCTTGAGGATGGATTTCCATCTAGCTAGTAAGGATATAAATAGATATCAAAAACAGAGTCTCCCTAGGCCCTTTGTGCATTAAAATGACTTTTTAATCCCTTAGACATGCTTATGGAGAAGGTTTAACGAGCAGAGATGGGATAAGCAACCAAATGCAAATGCTTAGCAGCACCCAGGCCCCCTTCATGGAGGGCACCACTGTTCAGTAAGGCATAGAAAAGAGAGAGCGTTCTGCTACTGCTGTGTGCTGCTGCTGGCTTCTGAAAGGTTTAGTGGAGAATTTGCTTACTTTAATAGAAGATAATAATAATAACAAAACCAAAAACAACAGGTATGATGGTGTGACTTTTTTGAGTAGACAGTTATTCTGGGAAAATCTATATTGGAAGCCTTGGGGTATAGTTAAATTGTTAAGCAGCTCAATGACTGAACGTATAATCAACTCTAAAGCTAGATGAGCTTTTACAGCAGTTAATGTAAGACTTCAAAGAACTGCCTCAGTTTCCTCTTCAATACAATGAGGTTTATAATAGCAACCAAATTGGGCTCTTATTTATAATAACATTATTATCTCTCTGGAACCCTGTCTTCTTTTGGCTCTAAGGATGGCTTGTAGCTTGTCCATTGGATCTCACCATTTAGCACCTTCTCAGAGACTTCCACGACCCCATCACTGAGTCTGTCCTGCTCACCATTTTGTTTCCTATCCCTACTCCTTTACATCATCATGCTTTACAATCTGCGATAACATACCTTAGATATTATAAATGATATATGTGTATATAGTTATATACAGGAGTCCCCAACCACCGGGCCATGGGCTGGTATGGTTAATGGCCTGTTAGGAGCCAGGCCGCACGGCAGGAGGTGAGCTGTGCGTGGGTGAGCAGAGCTTCATCTGTGTTTGCAGCCACTCCCCATCACTCACGTGACCTCCTGAGCTCCGCCTCCTGTCAGATCAGCCACAGCATTAGATTCTCAAAGGAGCATGAACCCTATTGCGAACCGCACATCCGAGGGATCTGGGTTACATGTTCCTTATGAGAATCTAATGCCTGATGATCTGTCACTGTCTCCCGTCACCTCCAGATGGAACCCACTAATTGCAGGAAGACAAGCTCAAGGCTCCCACTGAGTCTACATTATGGTGAGTTGTATAATTGTTTTATTATATATTCCGGTATAATAATAATAGAAATAAAGTGCACAATAAATGTAATGCACATGAATCATCCCAAAACTATGCCCTCAACAACCCATGGAAAAATTGTCCTCCATGAAACCAGTCCCTGGTGCCAAAAAGGTTGGGGACTGCTGATTATACACCTATTTAGGTACTTGATTATTTTCTTTCTTCCTCCCTTAAGCTCTAAGCTCTGAGGACAGGCTCGTGATTTCCATCCCTCAGAGCCTAAGAAAGTGCCAGGTGCCTAGTAGGTGATCAGGAAACAGCTATGAAGTTTTTTTTTGTTTTATTTTGGTTTTTTGTTTGTTTTTCGATACAGAGTCTCTCTTTAGCCCAGGTGGGAGTGCAGTGGCACTATCTTGGCTCACTGCAACCTCTAACCTCTGGATACAGGTTCAAGTAATTCTCCTGCCTCAGCCTCTCTAGTAGCTGGGATTATAGGCGTGTACTACCACACCCAGCTAATTTTTGTATTTTTAGTAGAGACAGGATTTTGCCATGTTGGCCAGGCTCATCTTGAACTCCTGACCTTAAGTGATCCACCTGCCTCAGCCTCCCAAAGTGCTGGGATTATAGGCATGAGCTACCACACCCAGCCAGGAAACAGCTATTAATTAACAAACTTTTTAAAACCAAATTAAGAACACAATGTGTAAAGTATAATCTTATTATTCAAAGCCATAAGTAGACGCATGCTTGCGTACGTTAAAAGGGAATGTTTCGACTTTTTTATTTCGCTTTCAACCCTTTCCTCATTTTTGTTCTTACATAGAGAACAGGCAGAGTTTAAAATGAAAATAAAGCATAATTTTATGCATAAAAAATGAAATGAATTTTAAACCCTCACTCGGGCAGAGACAAAATTCATATTAGAAGTGGCAGTCTGTTAATCACCATTCTCAGTGTAATCCAAGGAGCAACTCTGCTGCCTTTATAAGTTAAATTGATTCATACATATTGGCAAATTAGCTATTTCCCTCAAAGGGAGTTGAATTTATTTGGGGTGTATATTAATATCTTATTATCCTTTTTATGAACAGGTGACTTGATCATTATTTCATCTCAGTATGTTTATTAGTATAAATGATTTTGAATAAAGATATTGAAAAAAATCCACCTATGTCTAGCAATCTCCCTAGGCAGGTACCTGCAAAATTCTCCAACCTATGGCTATAGCTGTTCTCAGAAGACCTTTCCTGATCCTGTCTCCAAGGTGTGTTCCCAGCAATCCACAGCCAGACCACATTGTTCAAATATGGCCTCAGTGTCTTCTTCAAATATTTCCTCTGTCCTGGTGCATAAGGTGCAACTTGCCTTAGAATTTTGTTTGCACAAGCTACTGTCATTGACGAACAACTGGTCAACCCCTGGAGGACAGTATTCGTGTAACTCCTGAATCTTCACTTCCCCAAAGTGAGCATGCTCCCCTTTTTAAAATTTTATTTTATTTTATTTTATTTTATTTTATTTTATTTTATTTTATTTTATTTTATTTTATTTTGAGACAGAGTCTCTCCCTGCTGCCCAGGCTGGAGTGCAGTGGCATGGTCTTGGCTCACTGCAACCTCTGCCTCCCGGGTTCACGCCATTCTCCTGCTTCAGCCTCCCGAGTAGCTGGGACTACAGGCGCCCGCCACCACACCCAGCTAATTTTTTGTATTTTTAGTAGAGACAGGGTTTCACCGTGTTAGCCAGGATGGTCTCGATATCCTGACCTTGTGATCCGCCTGCCTCGGCCTCCCAAAGTGCTGGGATTACAGACGTGAGCCACCATGCCCGGCCACTCCCTTTTCTTTTTTTTTTTTCTTTTTGAGACAGAGTTTTGCTCTTGTTGCCCAGGCTGGGATACAATAGCGTAATCTTGGCTCACTGCAACCTCTGCCTCCCAGGTTCAGGCGATTCTCCTGCCTTGGCCTCCCAAGTAGTTGGGATTAGAGGTGTTCACCACCACACCTAGCTAATTTGTTATGTTTTTAGTAAAGATGGGGTTTCACCATGTTGGCCAGGCTGGTCTCGAACTCCTGACCTCAGGTGATCCACTTGACTTGGCCTCCCAAAGTGGTAAGACTACAAGCGTGAGCCACCACCCCCGGCCATCACTTTTTTTTAAAACAATGCTTAAATAGAATACTTTCCTGACTCCCTTCCTGTTCTAGGCGCCCTCATCCCGATTGTACAACTCAGGAGGAGCCCCCTCAGCCTTGATCTGAACCTAAATTGGCTGAAGATTTGGTAACATCATACCTCGTTGCTGTCTTATGCTCTGGGCCAACCCATGCCCTTTGGACTTTTTCACAAGTGGCTTTTCAGGCGGCACTTTCTGTATCTTGTACTTTTGGGGGGAAAAGTTTGCAATCTAAAACAGGACTTGACAAATGTATCTAACAGATTTCATCTTGATGACTAGTTCATCCTTTTAAACTATAAGGCTCTTTTTGAATTCCGATAGCCTTCTCACTTTTCTCATACCAACTGCAGGTTTAATGAGCACATCTGTAAGTCTTTTGAGAGCATCAAAAAATGATGCTTTCAAAGAGGACCAGCGTAAACACAGGGTTCTGTGACACCTACAGCAACTTCTCTTGAAATAAAAAAAATAATAAAAATAATTCACAAAACCTCCTTGAATAAGGTTAAGTAGCTACAAGTCTGCTGATAATTGAGGCCTGGCATCACATGGCTCCTTGAGATCAAAGCATACTTGTACTTGCATCCTTGCATTTTCTTGAGATAATGGATTTCTACTTTGCCTTTTCAAAACCAACTTGGTGAGAATCCATTCTTAAATTGTGCCAATATAAACTTTACCATCATATACATTCTGAAACCCATCCTTCAAGTTTTTTTAAACCAAGACATTTAAAAATCTGGTTTTCTTCCTTTATTTCCTTCTTGATTTCTTGAGTTTTCCCCTGTGAATCTTTTCATGATGCCAGCATACTATTTATCTGGATACATGAAGTTGAACCATCTGAACAACCATCTAAAATGGTTAGATTGTTTCTTTATCTCTTATCCTCACCCTGCCCCCACCCCAGTCCAGGGTTTCAGTTGGAGTTTAAGTACCCCTTCCAGTCTGAGCATTTCTTTCTGGTTCAAGACTGAAGTAAATGTCAATATCTCCAACGGTTCAAATTTCTCCAGTGGTTTACATTTTGTCAAGTATACCACGAAAATGATATATTGAGTTATTATCTATTCTTTTGCCCCTATTTATAGATGAAGCAACTGAAATAGTGTACATGCTATGCAGTAAGGACTTAGTAAATATTGAATGGATGAATGAGTGAATGAATGAATGAATGAATGCTAGAGCACAGACCTGGGCTCGAAAGGCCAAATTTCATCCCATTAGTACTACTTTGCAAAGTGTTCCCACTCTGTCACCTGCTTACATCCCATCACCTAATTCATGCACTACAGCAGTTCTTTTCTCGCTCTCTGCCTTGCTCCAAACCTCAACATAAATGCACCATTTTATGAATAAATGCACATTTTTATTTTCTTCAACCTCTGCTTTTTCTGAGATATGATGCTCTGATCAACAGAAGGTCAAATGCAGCTTACAGACATGTTACTAGTGTTTGGAGATGGAGAAAACAATGGAATGGATAATTCCAATTTTAAAAAACAATATTACCACTTTTTTGTCAATAGCTGCGTTCAGGGTCTGATCAGGTGTGCCAGTCTCTACTGTACATTATTTGTATAGGGTATGGCTAAATTTAATCTCAAATTTAAATTAGTTAAAATTAGCACAGTTTACAATTCAGTTCCTCAGTTGCAGTTGCCACATTTCAAGTGCTCAATAGCCACATATGTCCAGTGGTTACCATACTGGACAGCCCAGATAGGAAACTTTTCCATCCTTCCAGAAAGTTCTGTTGGACAGATCTGATATAAAACCTATGCATATGCATTCTCCATTAAATCGGTCAAAGGAGGAGAAGAAAGAGAATTTTAGTTTTGCATGGTGGTTGTTTTGAATTTCCCCAGTAGGATTAGACACTCATTTACCAGGTGAAATTCTTAGATGGGCTAGAAGAAAAATGATTGAGTTGTGTCTAAAAAAATGAAAACCCTCTGACATGTTGATATTCTAGGCTGGCGACTTTGCTTGTGGCATTTTGGAACAAGATTCAGAATCAGGAAAGTGTCACCTAAGTTGAAAGCTCCCCTGTAAGAAATGTCTCACTTTGACCTAAAGTAAGTGGAAGAGACAGGGGAAAGGAAAGAGAAGCAGCGGAGGATGTCTAAGTGATAAATGGTACCCTGTCATATCACATTTGACGTCTTAACAGGAAAAGGGGGCTGTTGAGCCAGATGTGGGTTAAGCGAGGAAGTTCAAACCTTTCTCTCGTCTTCATTTTGTTTTTCAAGGCGCAGGTTGAGTTCAAGAGCTCTGAGTTCAATCACAGCATATCCACTCTGTGGAGTAACAAGCCAATCAGGGCCAATGTGTTCTCCAAGGCAACCTCCGTCTTTGTCAAAGCAAAATGATTGCAGGCTTCCAAGCTGTTGAGAAATAGTGGAACCGAGAAGGAATCTCTCCAAGAGAAGACTGCCGTTAGCAACCACGTGATTCACACTGTAGCTACCAAAGTGGAACATGGGCCCCCAGACAGAGTGACAGCCATTAAAAACCTGCCCGACTCTCCCAGGGCCAGGAATGGGGGGAGCATCATCTATCAGAATCTAGGGCTCTAATCTTCATAGGTTGCTTTCCCCAAATAAACACCAAAGAGAACCACAGCGCTCTTTCTTTTAGGCACCGTCATTAGCCAAGCAGTCGCTTCTCTCTAGAGTTCATTTTTTCTTCCTTCTGTTTTCCCAGTGTAACTTCCACATCACAAACACACTTATCTGGGCTTCGTATCAGCCTTAAAGATTCAGAGTATGGATCTGTTTTCCAGACTGACCGTCTGACTGTCTGACCTATGGTTGTTCACTCTCACAGAAATGCATAATGTGACCCTTGTTAAAACCACAATTAGTCTAAACCCTTTACAGGAAATATCGGTTTGGTAAGAAGAGAGATACTGTTAATAGGAAGTCACATGATTTGTAGGGAAAGCAGGCACATGCTGTTGAACGTACACAATTTCTACTTATCATTGATCTCTAGCTGCAGCTGCTGGCTGATGAATGCAAAGGTTAGCGTGCACATGTGCCCTTCATTCTGTTCAGGGAGGCCAGAGCAGAGGTGGCCCTGCCAGCCTGCCCTTCAGGGCAAAGGACTGCCAGGATGCAGCTCTGATCCCAGGTATGGGAGGTCTTAGGGGAGAGACTTCTTTCCCAGATACTTCCTATCACATTCCAACTGAAATAATTGCCAGTCTGAAGGCTACCCTTGGCCATCCCAGATTTGGCAGACAACTTCCAATGTGCCCCCAAAGAGGTCACCCCACAGACAATGAAAGATTCAGAGTAATACCACAGCTGTAGGGTCAATGGCCGGTGGGTGTGTGGCTTTGGACTGGAATTGATGTGTTCTGCCATTTATTATACTAGCTCTATGGCCTCAGTCTTCCCATCTGTATAACAGAGCTAATGCCATGAAGAGCAAATTCTGTAGCAGTGGTACTACTGATCATCGTCAGAGAGGGTTTATTGAGTATTTATTCAGTTCCAGGCACACTACTAAAGATCCATGCATCACAAACCATGATAATGTAAAGAATATATCATAGCAGTTAATGCAAAGACAAGATATAGTCTAACCAGGCAGGTAGCTGTGGGAAAATTACTTAATCCTTCTGAGTTTTCACTTTTCCTCTGTAAAATAAAGATAATAATACCTCTCTCACACTGTATTGGAAAAATTGAATAAGCTAATGGTTAGCATGATTCGTGGACCTAAGAAGCATTCAGCACATGCTACTACTATTGTTAATTATTACTGTTATAGTCATCATACCCCTACATATTCACAACTGCCCTTGAGGTAGGTGGTATTATTTTGTCTTATACATGAAGAAACTGAGGATTCACAGTCAATAAGCAGCTATTCTAATGAATATACATCACTTAGAATCTCAAATGAAGGTCTGCTGGAAAAACCCAAATTGCATTTATCCAATAGGAAACTGGGATTTTTGAAATATGGCAGCCATGATTAAATAGTGAGAAAATAAATTGTCTAGTTGGTCCAAAGAGTTGTATGTTTAGGCAGTACTGTGCACACTGAGGGGTTCCATGCCAAACCTGCTGTTTGCCTGAGAAGGGAGTGTGCGTGTTACCTGGACCTTGAAGCAGAACTGTGTCTTATTTTTCTTTTGACTTTCCCCACAGTCTGGGGGATTTTGTGAACTGCTCCATTATGGACTGAAACTGTGTCTGAGGGGAGTCTCTGAGCTCAAACAAGCTTGCTTCTTCTCATTCACTGAGTCCTCAGTGAGGCACCTTCTAGCTGATAGTACAAAAGCCTCCTCAAGCCCAGAGCTTTACTGCTTGGAGCAGCTGGCCTTGAGCTATAGCTGTGTCCATCATACACACTGAAACCCAACAAGGCTGCCCTTCCTTGCATCACCCTCCCTCTCCTCAAAAAGTGGAGCAGAAAGATCAAGACTCAGCCCCTGGAATGACTTAGTTTCACTTATTCAAAGTGACCACTCTTGATAAAGTTTAACTAAAGCCAGAGCAACTGTAACACAGTTTCATATAGGATTACCTGACTTGAGCTAGTCTGCTTGTATTTAAAATAAGTCCCGCTAGTTGTGTGTGTGTGTGTGTGGACTTCCACCAGATCAAGAGCCATACTACTTCTGCTCCTACGTCCTCTGACCCTGCCCAGATCTTAGAAATGCTTTTATAAGATAGTTCCACATTGGCAACTCAAGCATACATGCAACAACAAAACTCAACTGCAAACTAGACTGTCATATTCTGGGAGAGGGCTGGCACACCCAAGGCAACATGCCAGTGCTCCCATTTCAGCATCATGGCAGGCATTACTAACAGATCAGGACACTCAGAGTTCTTTTCAACACAGTTCTCTAGGTAGACACAACCAATCTATTAGAGTTGACAGGCAAGATGAGAGCTGTTTCTCTTTACCAAGTAAGAGAACATTCTTGTGCCAGGATCTGTGATTCAGAGATCTTACCCAAATTATCTTAAAATTATTGCCAATAGTTAAGCTTTGTCACAAGCTGACTCTTGATCTTTAAAAAGCTGATGCCTCCTGGCAAAGAGAAAAGTTTATTCGATGGAACAAAATCAGAATAATGGTCCTGAGAGAAGGTCCCACTTTAATTTTACTCTAATCCAAATTAAAATAGGTATTGATGTTTATAAATGCCAACTAAAAATGTATACCAGTTGGCCCAGTAACTTAATTTCTGAGACTTTAAGCTGAAGAAATCATGTTAATTCAGGAAATTTCTTGTAAGAAAAAGCTGTTCATTTTGTCATTATTTAAAATGCCAATAACAGTAATCTAAATGCCCAACAAGAAGAAAAGAGATAAATTATTAGCATATACCCACTTGATTTACTATTATGCAGGAACTGAAATAATAGGATTACAAGACAGATACATTTCAAAAACATAAAAATACTTGGAAGATATAAATACATGTTTATAATGGTCATCTCTAAATGGTCAGATTATGGGTAAACGTTTATTCCCTCATTCTACTCAGCATTATCTCTATTTTGAATAATGTGTGATTATTTTTCATTAAAATTGGTATTTCAGTGTAACATATAACATACAGAAAAATGCTCAAGTCATACAGTAACAATTTGATAAATTTTAGTAGTGTGAATGCACCTTACATGCCTCAGATCAAGAAACGGAACAGCTTTGTTTTGCCAAGCTTGGTTTTAATTTTTATAATAATAGAATAAAAAATGAATGACTTTTTTTCTATGGGCTTCCTTTTTTCTCTTAATATTTTGCTTTTGAACTTCATCTATGCTGTTGCATAGTAAGTCCACTGGCATTGCTGTATAGTATTCCATTTTGTGATTATAGCATTGTATGCTTGATGGACTTTTCCATTTGGGGGCTGTTTCAGTTGCCGTACTGCTGTAAATGTTCTTGTACATGGCTTTAGATTAACATGTGAGTGCTCATGGGTAGGAAGAATCAATATTGTGAAAATGGCCATACTTCCCAAGGTAATTTATAGATTCAGTGCCATCCCCATCAAGCTACCCATGACTTTCTCCACAGAATTGGAAAAAGCTACTTTAAAGTTCATAAGGAACCAAAAAAGAGCCCTCATCGCCAAGTCAATCCTAAGCCAAAAGAACAAAGCTGGAGGCATCATGCTACCTGACTTCAAACTATACTGCAAGTTTACAGTAACCAAAACAGCATGGTACTGGTACCAAAACAGAGATATAGACCAATGGAACAGAACAGAGCCCTCAGAAATAATGCCGCATATCTACAACTATCTGATCTTTGACAAACCTGACAAAAACAAGGAATAGGGAAAGGATTCCCTATTTAATAAATGGTGTTGGGAAAACTGGCTAGCCATATGTAGAAAGCTGAAACTCGACCCCTTCCTTACACCTTATACAAAAATTAATTCAAGATGGATTAAAGACTTACATGTTAGACCTAAAACCATAAAAACACTAGAAGAAAACCTAGGCAATACCATT
The DNA here is from genome assembly GCF_029289425.2 of Pan paniscus. Classification (NCBI taxonomy): domain Eukaryota; kingdom Metazoa; phylum Chordata; class Mammalia; order Primates; family Hominidae; genus Pan; species Pan paniscus. Next base: position 89,116,039 of record NC_073267.2, on the reverse strand, counting down.
CAGGACATAGGCATGGGCAAGGACTTCATGTCTAAAACACCAAAAACAACGGCAACAAAAGCCATAATTGACAAATGGGATCTAATTAAACTAAAGAGCTCCTGCACAGCAAAAGAAACTACCATCAGAGTGAACAGGCAACCTACAGAATGGGAGAAAATTTTTGCAATCTACTCATCTGACCAAGGGGTAATATCCAGAATCTACAATGAACTCAAACAAATTTACAAGGAAAAAACAAACAACCCCATCAACAAGTGGGCGAAGGACATGAACAGACACTTCTCAAAAGAAGACATTTATGCAGCCAAAAGACACATGAAAAAATGCTGATCATCATCACTGGCCATCAGAGAAATGCAAATCAAAACCACAATGAGATACCATCTCACACCAGTTAGAATGGGGATCATTAAAAAGTCAGGAAACAACAGGTGCTGGAGAGGATGTGGAGAAATAGGAATACTTTTACACTGTTGGTGGGACTGTAAACTAGTTCAACCATTGTGGAAGTCAGTGTGGCGATTCCTCAGGGATCTAGAACTAGAAATACCATTTGACCCAGCCATCCCATTACTGGGTATATACCCAAAGGATTATAAAACATGCTGCTATAAAGACACATGCACACATATGTTTATTGTGGCACTATTCACAATAGCAAAGACTTGGAACCAACCCAAATGTCCAACAATGATAGACTGGATTAAGAAAATGTGGCATATATACACCATGGAATACTATGCAGCCATAAAAAATGATGAGTTCATGTCCTTTGTAGGAACATGGATGAAGCTGGAAACCATCATTCTCGGCAAACTATCACAAGGACAAAAAACAAACACCGCGTGTTCTCACTCATAAGTGGGAATTGAACAATAACACATGGACACAGGAAGGGGAACATCACACACCAGGGCCTGTTGTGGGGTGGGGGGAGGAGGGAGGGATAGCATTAGGAGATATACCTAATGCTAAATGACGAGTTAATGGGTGCAGCAAACCAACATGGCACATGTATACATATGTAACAAACCTGCACGTTGTGCACATGTACACTAAAACTTAAAGTATAATTTAAAAAAAGAAAAAAATAAAATAAAATAATGTATTCTCAACTAAACAAAACAAAACAAAACAAAAAACATGTGAGTGTTTCTATGGGGGCTTATATCTAGGGGTGGAATCCCTGGGTCATAGTGTAATAACTTTTGCAATGAAAACATACATAAAATTTTAAAATAATGAAACTCCATTTATTAAAGGCAAAAGCAGAGAAGATTGAAGAAAAGCAAAGAAGTTTCAAGAAATTCAGATTAAGATAGATGCAACCTATTTTTGTGTAACAATATTAAGAAAACTTAGAATAAAATTAAATAAAACAAGTAAACAGGAAAAATAAAACCAACTAAACTAATCAAACTAAAATTAGAATCTTAATACATACGAAGAAGTAACATTTATGTTTTTCTGGTGATTTTTTTTTGCTCTTTTTTTTTCTCTCCAACAATACTTAGAATAATTGTTGCTTCACTGTTCTCCCAGGCAATGTCAATGTTTTGAAAGAAGTCTGCCGATGAGTTTCTCAAGATACATAAAATGAACTCTAAGGTTGATTCGTTTTCCATTGTGAAGGATTCATTGTTAACCCACATTTCTCCTCACCCAGATCTCCAGTGCGGTGTTTGATATGTTCTGATTCTATCCATGTTTATGTAATAGCTTATGAAGTCCTTTGTTCTCCACCATGATGGTATGCTTCCCAGGTTCAGAGGCTGGGAACCACAAGGGAGTGAACTGGGATTTGCCAAAATGCAGCAGGACAGAGAAAAGGGTGATTATTTCATTGGGTGTAAACTACAGCAGATTTTTTTTTAAGTCTGTGACCCCATTTGTGATATGATGTTAATAATTCCTTTTGACTTGGTTGTCAGAGTCAAATGCCCAGGGAAGTGCCTGGGATGTGCATTAAATACCAGCTATCATCATCACCTTCATCATCATCATTACCATCATCATTAATATATCATCATCATCTTCATCATCATTGTCACAGTCATCATCATCTTCATCATTACCATCATCATTAATATATCATCATCATCATCACCATCATTATCTTCATCATCTTCATCACCACCATGCCCTGTGGGAAAGAACATCAAGAACAAGTCAGTGTGAAATCAGTTGCTCTCTCTTATGGGAAGTGACGTCTCTGTGTGAACTATCTGGGCATCTGAGATGTGCATGATGAAGAACAACAATGTGGAACTTTAGGAGGAGAGGAGGGATTCTCTCTTATTAGCTGGACAGAATCAATGCCTTGAACCCTTTTATGTAGGCAGAACTCTAAAGATCCCTCCCTGTGAATCACAGGAAATGTTCTATTCAACTTGAGGCATCAAACCTCCCTTGCTGAAAGAGATTGTTTCTTCTGAAAATAGCCATCCACTTTTTACACTGGATCCATGATTCCTTTACCTTGTGTAGTCATTTATTTATTCATTCATTCCTCCATCCATTCTACAAATGATCACCAAGAACTTACTCCATCTCAGCCCCATGTTATAAACTGAGGGTAAGAAGATAATCCTGGCCATAGAGGAACTAACACTCTATTCACAAGTGTGGACATAGTTGAGTTTATGTATACAACACATATGCACACATGAAAACTAAGTCAGCCCTTTAGAGCGTGATCCTATATCAAGTTCATTTTCATACCCCACCCTGACTGTCTAACATATCTTGTCTATCTGGTCTGTTACAGACTGTGTTTTCTAAATTAATGAGATACTATAAAACACAAAGTCAGAGAGGAAAGAAAAGAGGAAGAAAGAGAAAACAAATTACCTCTTCCAATTTCCCATGTCACTCAGCTTGCTCATTTCTCTATGAGAGCCATCACTCTGTTTCCCCTAGAATTCTGTCCTTGATTACACACCTGTCTCCCCTGGGAGACCACAGGCAGCCTTCTAGCCCCAGTACCTTCACTGTGGCAGTCCTATAATAGCATCATCAATAAATCCTTGCTGAATGGATGCTTTGTAACTTGGAAATATTACCAGGTGTCACTGGAAAAGGATACAAAAAAGGGGTTCTTGCAAGAAGTAAGTAAGATGAAGAAATGAGGCTGTAGCAGCAATTGCCGCAATTCAGGAGAGAAATGTAGGGGAGGGAACAAAAGCAGAGATGAAGCTTGGAGAAGAGAAAGCAAATAGCAGAGAGTTGGGAGGAAAATTCTACAGAGCTCGTTGACCAGTTGGCTGCAGAAGGTAAGAGAAGACAGAACAGCCAAGAACAACACTGAGATTTTGAGCTCAGGCAACAGAGAGGAAAATGGCACCATTAATTCCAACTGGTTATGCAGGAAAGATATGATAATAATTGATGGAAAAAGAATTCCCAAAGAAACAAATAGGGGCACAAGTTAAGTAAGCACCAACCGGGATTGCCTTTGGGTCAAAGACCCCAGGGTACCTTCTACATGTTGTATTTTTTAACTTGTTTGATGTGTTTTCACTGACAAGGCAGAGGAGGAGACTGGGGATTTGATTGTTGGGCCAAACCAATGAGGTTAATAAAATAAATCACCCCAACTCTCAGGATCATGAGGATTAACCTAATTCTCTTGCTGTGTTGGACAATTTTCTTGGACTTACTAATTTATTCAGTTATTTATTGATTCCCATCTTAGTCTATTTTATGTTGCACATAGCAGAATACCTGAAATGGGGTAATTTATTTTAAAAGGAATTTACTTCTTACAGTTATGAAGGCTGAGAAGTCCAAGGTCAAGGGGCTGCATCTGGTGAGGGCCTTCTTGCTGCTGGGAGTTTGCAGAGTCTGGGGCAGCTCAGGGCATCACATGATGAGGGGGCTAAATGTGCTAGTTCAGGTCTCTCTTCCTCTTCTTATAAAGCTACCAGGCTGGATGCGGTGGCTCACACCTGTAATCCCAGCACTTTGGGAGGCCGAGGCGGGTGGGTCAGGTCAAGAGTTCAAGACCAGCCTAGCCAACATGGTAAAACCCCGTCTCTACTAAAAATACAAAAATTACCCAGATGTGGTGGCACATGCCTGCAATTCCAGCTACTTGGGAGGCTGAGGCAGGAGAGTCACTTGAACCCAGGAGATGGAGGTTGCAGTGAGCTGAGATCACTCCACTGCACTCCAGCCTGGGTGATAGAGCGAGACTGTGTCTCAAAAAAAAAAAAAAAAAAAGCTACCATCCCAATCCCATAGTAACCGATTAATCCATAGATGAATTAATTGATTTAACAGGACAGAGCCCTCTTGAAGCAATCACCACTTAAAGGTCCCACCTGTCAATACTACCACATTGGGGATTAGGCTTCAATATGAGTTTTGGAGAGGACAAACATTCAAACCATAGCAGTTCCCTATGCTAGTAGGTGCTATTAAGGCAATGATGAGGGAAAAGAGATGTAAACCCTCCCCTTACAGTGTTTATAAGAAGGGCTAGAGATATCCTATAACCACTCCTATTCTTTCAAAACAGCTAACATGAAAATAGCAAAGGTGAGGCAACCATGGTCCCACATATATTTTACAGGAAATGCCTGGAGATGCTGTAGAGAGAAGGACTCTCTAGCAGAGATCTTGATGAGTAGGAGATAACAAAGGGCATTAAGAGGGGAGGAAAGAATGTTCTAGAAAGAGGCAAGTGCAGGCTGAAGGTCCTGCAGTGGGTGAGAAATAGGTGAGTATGAGTGTCTGAAAGGAAAATCAGTGGGTCTGGAGCTGAGAGGGTGCCAGGTGGGAGAAGCCAGTGGGGGAGGTTGGAGCTGAACCAGACAGGCTTTTGTAGGCCATGTAAAGTATCACAGAACCTGCTGGAGAGAGTGAATCACAGCTCCTGAGGTCAAACATGAAATTTCTCAATAACTGTGATTCACACGGATGGAGCCTGCTGGGGGCTCGCCCGCCAGACCGCAGCCTGCCTCGTTGAAGTGGGTTCTAAGATGCCCCAGTAGGTCACCACGGCTAAGACATTACAGCGTCTCTCCTAGGTTTTTCCAGTCTGATGTAATCTTTCTGAAGACTGGCAGCAGTTGCAAGAAAACTGTTTCAGATATCTATTAATATTTTAACATGCTTTTAAGAAAATTTGGCCTTTTGTCGAGCGGGTCTCTGAGCAGACATATATCACAGTCCATGATAGACATTACATTTATCCCTATTCAGTGGGTATATTTCTCTTGTTTGGATTCATTTTTTAACATCTATTATTTAAAAAATCTTTCTTCTCTGTTACGTGTTTGTTCCTACAGCTCTTAAGCTTGTTTGCTCTGAGCAAGTTCCCCCATCCTCACCCTCTGCTCAAGGAATAGTGTGCTACTAATTCTGTGACCTGGGCTGGCAGAGATTACTGCTCTCAAATTAAACAAAAAACCATCTGGAACCCAGAGGCCAAACCAGAATGTCTAGTAACAAGGAAATTATAGCCTGAAACTGGCATTGCACTTGGGGTAAAAAAAAAAAAAAAATTCCTCTCCCTTTTAACCAATATATATTGAAACTTTACCATGTCCAGTGATTCCACATGGCTTACCTGTGTGCAATCTCATTTTCTTTTTCATGGCCACACTTTAAGGTGAATGTTATTTATCCACATTTAACAGATGAGAAAAAGCGAAGCTTGGGAGAGTGAATAACCTACCAACAGGCAGAGTTTAAACTCCTCTCTGCCCAAGATCAGGATGTGTTCTGCCTCGGCAGAGCTGCATGCTGATTCTTTCAATCTCTAAAGCGAAGCTGTTGGCCTTTTAGAACATTCTAGTCTGAACGGTGGTGGGCCAAGCATAGGGGTTTCCTGGGTAACATGCTACTGGGGTAGTTAGCAAAGAGGGAGACAGGACCTGAGGCCTGAATGATGAGGAGGAACTAACCATGGGAAGGGTTTTTAGGGAAAGGCATTTCACACAAAGGGAACAGCGTATGTGAAGCCTCTGAGGTGGGAAGAAAGAGCTTGGTGTGTGTATGGAGCAGGAAGGAGTCCAGTGTGCCTAGAAGGCGATGTGGAAGGAGGAAAGGCAGTCAGGGGATGGGTCAAGAGGGCCTAGTTAGTCAGTCGAGAAAGTGGATGTATTTCTGAGAGTGGTAGTGTGGCAAGTTGAAGATGAGCACATATTTCTAGACACTCGTCCCATTGAGAGGAGGCGTCTTTGTCTCCTGCTCTTGAATCTGGGAGGCTCTGTGACTCCTTTGACTAGTACAATATGGCAGAGGTGATGCTATGCCAATTTCTAATCTGACCTCAAGGGAGGGTCACTTTCCACTTCTCATTTTGAAACACTACTCTGGGAGCCTCTGTGTAAGAAGGCCAACTACCCTGAGACCACTATGTTGAAGAGGCAACAGTCAACAATTCCATCAGGGCCCAGCCCTCCAGGCACTCCCATCAAAACACCAAAAAAAAAAAAAATGTGAATGACTGTCTGGGACCCTCCAAACCATTCATCCACCAGCTGAGTACCCGTAAGTGACTTCAGTCAATGCTGAGTGAAGCAAGAAAACCAGCCAGCTGAGCCATGCCTGAATTCTTTATCCACTAATTGAGAGCTGCAGTAAAATGGTGGTTTTTTAAGCCACCAAGTCTTGAGGTGGATTGTTACATAGCAACAACACCCAGAACAAATGAGAAACCACAGAAGACGTCAGGAAGGTGTGGTTCGGTGAATATGCTGGAGAAAGACAACCACACCACTACATAGACAGTGAATTATGAAAAGGGAGGGTGGGGGCAGGGGTGAAATAGGGGGATGGATTCTAGAGTTTATTTCAGTTATGTAGGCAAGAGAATGAGCAGGTAACAACAGAGACGGAGAAAAGCAGTGGATCTGATATATGCTTTGGAAAAAATAAAACCAACAATCAGAACTCACTGATGGATTACATATGAGAAGAACTAGTGGAAGGGATGGAGGATGATCCCTCTGTACCCTAGGATCCTGCAGAGGTGGCACTGCTTTTCTCTGCCTCTGCAAACACACTGGTTCCACTTCAGTTATGCTCCTTATAGATGCTCATATCTTTAGAGAGGACAGATGTGTGCTCTTGCAAGAGTCACAAGAATGGTTTTGTTGCCTTTGAGTAAGCTTAACTGTGGGCAGGCTGAGATCTAGTCAGAACCTCTGTGAGTCCAGAGGTGTCATAGGCAAAGGACCACCCAGCACATTAAGTGCTCCAGATTTGGGTGTGTTTTAAGGGATTTTGATCTATGATACCAGCTTGCTGCTCTTCTTTCCTTGCCCACTGTAACTAACAGGAGATAACCTCCAATCTCAACCCAAAGAATAACTCAAAAAACCAATTACCTTTGAATGTCATTTCTACACCTGTTCCTAACCCTGAGAAAAACTATTAAGACTACTCCTTTTACCACCCAGAAACTCTCCAAGTATACTTTAGCCAATTAGCCTCCTGGGGAAGGAGAATTTAGAGGAGAGAAACATCCTTTGCCTACTCAGGTTGACCCAGTAACTAGTCATGTGAGTGAGTCAAGCTCCTCTTATTGGCATTTTATTTCAGGCTCCTGGTTGAGTCACCTCCGTGACATTTCTAGTGAGTGCCAAGAAAAGAACAGCTACAGAAGGTTGGGAGAGGCCCTCTGTGGGGGAAGCCATCCTTGAGAATTTGGAGGCCTGGTGTTTGGTTTAATTTCAGTCCCCTTTCCAGTTATTTCTTCACTCTAACTGAGCTCAGGTCACAGCCATCTGCTCTTGTCCAAAGTTTTCACGATTTGAGATTGGCCAGAATGCCACTGCATGCCAAGCCTTGAACCCATCATGGAGGGTGGAAGCATTAGCAGTGGCTGAGATTTGTAAGATTTCCCTCTGGCCCTACACATTAGGCTGATTTCTCACTGAATCCTTATACAAATGTTGTGAGAAGCCACAGCACAATTTCCCCAAAGTTGCTTCCATCGACACAAACTCCCAAGTCTTGGGTGTCAGAATCCCTGAGGCTGTGGCAGGAAAAATAAAGAAAAAGAAATATTTGCAAACAAACAGATGAGCTAAGTGTCATGAAAATCCACCTCATTTCTCTTAGGATATGTGAAATCAGAGGATCCTCCTGTCCTCAAAGAGAAGAGCAGAACTAGTTTTCTGGGATGCAGTAATGTTTGTCTAAACATAGCAGATAGTGTCATGTAATAGAAAAATATGGGCTTTGGGATGAGACAGGCTTGAAGCTGACTCCCAAGAATCACTGGGGTCACTAGAATGTGAATTCCTTGCAGACAGGGATCCTGTCTGTGTTGTTCCTTCCTGTAACCCAGCTCCCAGCACATAGGGAAGGCTCCCAAATCATTTAATGGATCTATTAATGAATACAGCTTTTCTACTTACTGGCTACAAAACTCTGGGCAACTAACTTCTCTAACTTCTAGTTGCCTCATTTGCAAAGCTGATTGTGAAGAATTGATAGTGAGGCTTAAATGAAAGAGAATTCATTTATTCAACAAACGTTTCTTGGGCTCTTGCTGTGTGTCCAACACTGTTCTAAGAGCTGACCACCCACCAAAGAAAAATGCAGATAGACATCCTTGCCCTCACGGAGCCTGTTCTCTGGTAGGAGGAGACAGCAAAACAACAACAAACAACTTATGGTATATAAAAGTGTGTGATTTCAAATGAAGAAATATAAGCAGGAGAAAGAGACAGAAAGTCAGAAGTGGAGGGTTCCAATTTTAAATTGGAACTAGAGGTCAAGGAAGGTTTGAATGGGAAGCTGACCTTTGAGCAAAGACTAAAGGTGTGAAGAGTTAGCTATGGGATATCAGAGGGAAGAGCACTTGCAAAAGTCCCGAGGCAGGAGTTTAAGCAACACATTCCAGAAATATACACTAGCCATTGTCATTGAAGTGAGCAGAGTGAAGGAGACAGAAGTTGAAGATGAAGCAAAAGAGCACCAGGGGTCCTACTGGTGGGGACTTGGAGGCTGTTTGGAAAGGACATCAGCATTTACTCTGAGAAAGGATATAAAGTTTTCAGTAACATTATGCACAGTAGACACTTCACAAATACTTCTGTGTCCCTTTTGTGAAAAGTGACCAAGATCACTTTTCTCATAGTCATATACTAAAAACCACTGCAAATCAGATGGATCACTCTGTAAAATACACAGTCCTAGACTCGTGGAACATGAGCTCTAGAAAAGGCCTCAGATCTTTTCCTGATTGTTCAAAATTAGATAATGTCTACCCTCTGTGGCTAATGCCCTGCCATTACCTTCTCTTATGGATGATTTCAAGCAGATAGAATCTGGAGCCTCAAGAGCCAGGGATGTGGCTCATTCAGGAGCTTTTATGTAAGGATATTCAGTGAGATGAAAGCATCAGCTCCCAGACGCGATGAAAACTAGCCTGGCCCTCCAAATAATTCCCAGTCTGTGCAATCTCTGTGCTCCATTCTGGAGCCAAAGATCCTCTCTTCCTGCCTCTCTGGAGAGCAGGGAGCAGCATGCAGACAGGGAAGCCTCCAGCCTCTGAGCAGGCCTTCAGGGAGCTGTTCAGCCAGGATCTTTCTGCACTTGTCACTCGTTGAACAAATGGAGTTTGTGATGACGTAGAGCATCCCAGATTGGTCTGGTCTAGTGTCTGGCCATTTATTTTCTCTTTGGAAAGCATTTCTCCTCTGGCAGAGCCTGTGAGATCTGAAGGACCCAAAGAAGAATCTGGTTATGCACAGTACTTGCAGAGGCAGAATAAAAGAAATATGGAAGTGCCAGGTCATTGAGTGCCTACAATGTACTAGGCTGTTCATTCACTCAGTCCATGCTGTCCAAGATGGTAGCCACTAGGCATGTGTGGCTACTTATGTGAAATTTAAATTAATTAGAATTAAGTGAAACTGAAAATTCAGTTCCTTGGCCACACTGACTACATTTCAAGTGCTCAGTAGTCACATGTAGCTACCATCTTGGACAGCACAATAAAAAACATTTCCATCACTGCAGAGAGTTGCATTGAACAGTGCTGCCATACATCCCTGAGTCACTTAGTATGTAGTATCCTCCAAGAACCACCACTTGACAAGCATCAGAGGACTAAGCTATAAGGGTCCTGTCTTGGTTTCAAAGCCTAGACCCCAGTGAATTTGTTCTGACTGCAGACAGGTAGCCCTGTAACTGTGTCTTTCTGCTTTCTTGCTTCCTTATTTCTACAGATGGTAACTGCAGTCTTTCAAACCAGAGAAGGTAGGGCCCTTCCCCTGTGACTTCAACCAGCAGCTGTAATAAGACAAGGTACAACTGATCAATAGCAAGGGTATCATTTGAGCAGCCAGGCTGAGAGAGCTAACTTCCTCAAAGAAGTGGGTGTTTAGCAAAGTCAAGCACCCATAGAATTGACAGAAAGAGGAGAACTGTCTCAAATGGAGGAAAAACTTGATTCAAAGTACGGAAGATTTCCGTGTGTATATGGCTCATCTTTGCACCCTCAGGGAGAATCAAAGTGCAGTGAAAAACAAATGATAGATTAGGGGTAAATTATTCTTCTTCACACAAAAGGAAAAAAAAACCTTGAGTTTTTCAAAGCATTTTCATGAGGAGTTAGGAGCAACAACAATGGCAACTAATATTTACAGATGGGGCACTTGCTATATACCAAGCCCTGAGATACACACTTTCAATACTCTTTGATACATGATTTCATTAGCTCTTGGTAGGAGTTTGTATGGCCAGAGTCTGTATGAGCCAGGCTATGCTGCAACAACAAACAATGCCCCAATCTCAAGGGCTTAAATAAATGTTGGCTTATTTCTTGCTCTGATCATGGATCAGCAGAGGTCTCTAGCACCATACGTTTCTCACTTCAGAATCCAGACTGACGGAGAACCCCCATAGAGAGGTTCCTAGTTATCATGGGAGAGATAAAGAAGTCATGGCAAATTGCATGCTGACTCTCAAAACTTCCACCAGAAATCCACACCCTTCATTTATGCTCAAGTTTCCTTGATCAAAGTAAGTCACATAGGTACACCTAACTGCAAGGGATGGTAAGGAACTATCTCATCATGTGTCTAGAAGGTCAGGAAATCTTAAATATATGAGAGAATTCCTAACTGTAGGTTCTTATTCTAATTATTAACTTATTACTAATGAAACTAAGACTTAGAATGGTTATGAGAATTACCCAAGGTTACAAAAAAGTGGGAAGACAACTTGGAATTTGAACATAGGCAATCTCACCTATATTTTTAGGCTCTAACCCTGTCTATACTCTTGATTGCTATCCTCTACTTAAGTTTCCAACAGATATTTGGTACCATGACAGTCTAGTGTGCAGTTACGTTTTAAAGGTTGAATCTTGTAGAGCTGAATATATTTTACATATTCTTTTTCCTTGGGGTTTCAGATGTCCTGATACTATTCCCAGGCTTGGGCAAAGCTTGCCACCATGAGAATTACAGCTGGTTAACCAGGGGTGTTCTTAGCAACAGAAAAACAAATATTAGTTTTTCTGAATAAAAAATACAACAGAAACTTAAATGGTTTTATAGAGAAACCAAGACAAAAAGGCAGTCTCAAAATTAAACATGGGCTTGCAAAAATGTATGTCATTTAGAAGTTGACTTGGCAAGTAGATCAGACCGCAATTTGCGAAGGAGTCATAAAGTCCAAACAGGTCAGATGATCACATACTAATGAGTTCCTAAACCCAGTCCACATGTTTTCCGGAAACACATTGTCTTAACATTCTTCCTTGGAAGCAGTGCATGTTGAATAACTTTGAAGGAACATGGCACCTCGTCAACAATTTCATGGTTCTAGGAAACTTCACCCCATGAGATATTTGGCCTCTGGGTATTTATGGCATGGTCTTGAAGATGGGGGACATAAAAACATTTTGATCTCAGCCAATTCAGCCTAGCTCAGCCAGCTCCCAGCCAATCCACATACATACCAGTGAGCCCTGTTGAGACCAGGTCACAGACCCCTACACCCCAATCCCTGGAAAAAACAAACAAACACAAACTTGCAAGGCCAATAGCATTTCCGAGAGGAGAGCTAGGGCCCCTCATCACAAAGTGCAATGAAGAGATCATCCACCAATCAGTCATTCCTTTAACAGTTGCTTACCAAATTCCATCTATATCCCTGGCACTGTACTAGGCTCCAGAAATTCATCAGTAAACATCAGCAGTGTTGTATTTGTTTTCAACTCCACTTTCTAGTCAGGAATCCAGCCATCAGTCTGGTAAACACACACATAGAAATGTGAAAATACAGCTGCTAAAAGTGCTACATGGAGAATTATATAGTTGTGAGAGTGCATGATAGGAGGACCTACCTATTGTGGGGAAAAACATAGAGCAAACTTACCAAAGAAAATGACATTTAGATTGAGATCTTCAGGGTTCTAAAATAATTCACTGGAAGCACATTAGATGGAGACAATTCCAGTGCCTTGGGCTCCTATACTAGTAAACCCAAAACCCAACTCAATGTAAACAGTAAAGCGAAGTTGAAGTTTAACCAATCAGAAACCATCAACTAAGTTCTAACTAGGGACTTCCCACTTTAACCAATTACATTTTCTTTTGTCTTGCCTCTACAAACACTTCCCTTCCCACTCCTTCAGTGGTGCCCTGAGCCACTTGTGTGTGATGCTGCCCAACTCTTGAATCACTGAATGCTCAAATAAACTCAGTAAAATTTTAATGTGCCTAAGTTTATCTTTTAGCAAGTGTATTTATAGAAGATTTTAAACTGGGTTTCTCTTTCATTCTACACATGCAATAGTTCTGCCTCTTTAAGGGTCTAACACGGGAAGATCCCACAGGCATGGGACCCTGCCTTGAAGATTCTCCTTGTAGGTAATTACGTCAGCACTTCTATCAAAATCATATGAATGTTCCCAGAATGGCACATATACACATGGATTCTGGAAAGTGATACCACGAAACTGTTCCACTGGGAGCATGCTAACTTTTTGCTACATGATTTGTAGTTGGAAAACAGTGTGCTCTGTCAGGGACCATGTTTGATCTGTGTCCATGACTTCCTGTCCCCAGTGGATTAAAAACCAAACTCTTCTTCATCCCCGTTCTGGGACCGTTCCTCTTCCTGTGGTCCAGGTTCCAGTGGATGACACTGCCACCCACCCAGCCTGGCTGGAGCATCTTCTGTGTGTCTCCTTCTGACTAGTGACAGGTGCGGGAAGTTGTGTCCAAAAACTAACTCACAGTCAATGTCCTTTTTCCATCTAGGAGCTGCTACTTTAATTTGGTCCCCCAACTTTGTTGTCTGTGTCACTGGTCCTTCCCTACCTTGAGTTCCATTCCTCCCACATCATCCTCCACATTCTTGGATTCGTTTTCTAAAATTCACATCCCCCACAGTGATTACTATGCTTAACATTTGCCCTGGGCTCCCTCCTACAGGATGTATAAGCTCCCAATTAGGGCATGTAGGACACTACATGAGCTCCTCTCACCAAATTTCCTATCCTTATCTGTCTTGACACAGACAAGGATTAAATTAAAGTAGCAGCTCCTGGGTGGAAAAAGGAAGTTGCTTTTGAGTTGCTTTTCGGGCACAACCTCCTGCATTTGGTCACTGGTCAGAGGGAACTGCACAGAAGAGGTCCCAGTCAGGCTGGATGGGTAGCATCTCCACCATCCCTCCAACTCAACTACCCTTACACTGAACTATACTGAGCTATTTGCCATCCAACATAGATCACACCCATTCACCCTCCAGATATTTGTTCCTTCTCTTCCTTCACTTAGATGTCCTATATCTAGTCAACTCTTAATGATCCTTTACAACTCTTACCAAGTCTCCTATTTTGAAGTCTTGCCCCAGTGACCCCATTCACTGAGGTCAGAATTAACCATTTCTTCCTTTATGCTTTCATGAACTTTATCAGACCTCCATTTTGGTACCAATTTCGTTGTATTATAATTACAGATGCTCTGGACTTAACATGGTTTGACTTAATATTTCAACTTTAAAATGGTGAGAAAGCAATACACATTCAGTAGAAACCACGCTTCCAGTGCCCATCCAACCATTCTGTTTTTCACTAGTAAGTAAGTAAAGTATTCAATAAATTACATTAGGTATTAAACAACATATTATACAATTGGTTTTGTGTTAGATGATTTTGCCCAACTGTAGGCTAATTGAAGTGTTCTGAGCATGTTTAAGACAGGCTAGGCTAAGCTATGATGTCTGCTAAGTTAGGTGTATTAAATGTATTTGTGACTCACTATATATTCAACTTAGGTTGGGTTTATCAGGACATAACCCCATTGTAAGTCAAGAAGCAGCTGTATTTTAATATATCTCCTCCACAAGAGCTGAGCGATCCTTAAGAACAGGGACTTTCCCCACCCCCCTACCCTTGTTCATCTTTGCATCTCTGATTTCTATCATGAGTTAGGAGCTTTCTCAATGATTTTTAAATTAATAGATATTCAGATAAACAGATTTGCCCCTCTTCTTCCCTGCATGTTCCCCCCTTTTTAGGGACCCATATCAGGTGATAAAGAAAGAAGTGAGGGCAGTTTCTGAAGCTGAAATGACTTTGCAGTTGAAATATAGTCCCTTATGCAAGGCTAACGGGATTACTAGTTGGATAGTTAATCATAAAAGAAGATTAATGCAGGGAATCATAAAAAAAGGATATACCAGTATATAACAGGCATTTAGCTTTAACTTAAAAGATATAAATGCACACTTTCTTACTATTCTCTTTTGTAAGAGCAAAGCACTTGCTTTGAGCAGGTCTGGAGTTGAGCACCAGGTGTTCCCATTGTGGAAACCACACCCATACTGCTTCATCTGCAACTTGGAGTTTCACTTTCTTTAAAGTGTAGAATGTAAAGGTATGCAGTCTAGAATTTTATCAATGGGTTTTTAGAGGCTTATTAGATCTAACTTGACTACCCCATCTGCCTTTGACAAGTCTTTCAGAATATTCCGTTTTCACTGCAGCAACCTGCTCTTCGTGCCTATAGTTCATTCGCAACTTTCTAAATCTGTTTCCTCATGAGAGGACTATTTCTAATGGTGACTAATAAATAACTTTAATATGCTGAGAGCTTTTCATGCACTGAGGGCTGAGTCAAACATTCGACATGAAGGATCTCAATTTAACCTTCTCAACAACAACAAAATTCATTGAGGCAAGCACTGGGATCTCCCTCTGAAAAGTGGGGGTAACTCATATATTCAAGGCATCTGTGTGGGTCAGCGAGAGCAATACTGTTACTAAAAAGCCTGAAAAATCATAGTCATCAGATGCTGCACTCTAACACAAACACTCTAACACAAACAACAGACAAGCAAACAAACAATATTTATGTGCACTGACTATGTTCAAGGCATTTGTCTACGTACTTACCTTGGATTAACTAACTTAACTCTCACAATACCTTTATAATGAGGTAAGCACTGTGAATAGCACCATTTTGAAGATTAAGGAAACTGAGGCATGATATCACAGATAGGCAAGTGGCCTCCAAGTCAACCTGGGATTATAAACCCAGAGAGTTTTATTTCAGAGCCCACCTTCCTAATCCAGTTCATCTTCAAATGGGGTTAACAATCTCTGTCTTGCAGAATTTGGGAAAGGATTTAACAAAATAGCAATTATTATAGTCAAATGCTTGCCACCCAGTGCTTGCAGGACAAACGTTCTGTCTGCTCCTTTCCTTTCCTTTCTACAGACAAGATGCCTCTCTGTAACAGCCTGGACTTTAAGCATTTATCTGACTTTTTCTCGATTCCTTCATATTCTCCCTAAAATAAAAATCAAAATAATGTCAGCTTGTGGGGGATTCAGCACCGAACTTCACCTTGGGAGATGAAAGACCACCAAATCTGTATATAAAACAACCAAAAGAAAAAAAAATCAATCTTTCGTGCAGACGCAATTTCTCTTGAAAGGTGACACAGTCCTTTAAAAATAGCTATGGGCTCCATTGTGCAAAGACAGTGACAGAGACTGACAGCTTTTAGAGAGGTGTAATGTTCCCAGGCAGCCGGCTAGCATGGCTCACCCAGATAGAGATCAGTCATTCAATCCGGGGGAAAGTGCTAAATGTTAGAGGTTAACCTGCTATGTTCTTATTACTAATCAAACTTCAACACCATGCCTCAGCCTCCTCAGGCCCCTATAAGGAAATGATACATTATTGAGAAGTTCCAACCCAGGCACCTTGCTTCACAGGTGCAGCTTGTTCCCAATCATTGGTGAGTTCCACATCCTTCTTGGGTACACCTAGAGGAGGGACTCAGAGTGCTCTCCATGGATGCTGGTAGATTAAAGTTAAATGACAACCCATGTGGACACCCTCAGCTCTCCTAATGAGGGGACAACAGAGAGGAGCACAGATCCCTGGTGCCAACTCCACCAGAAAAGCTCTCCCTGCATATCAAGGCAAAGTTTATCTGTACTACTGATTCCTGTTCCTTGGGAACCCAAAGATTTTGAAGGTGAATAGTGTGATTTGGGCCTTTCTTTTCATAGTGTCAAAGGAATAGTGTGTGCTGGAATGTGTTTAGTAACATAAATATTGCTGGGGGGTGAAGGAGTCTTCATTCGTAGCTTTTGCCAATTTCTGTGGTGTAAATGCTCCTACCATGGCCGACTTCCAGCTAACAACACAAAGTCCCTGAACATGGAGTTAGAAAGAGATGTTCACAGTCAGCTTTCATGGCAGGAGCAACTCCAGTTAAAGGGTAGGTAGATGCTCCTGAGTCATCCCTGCTGGGTGGGCTATGATCCTATCTGTAGGGCAGGCCAAGTCCTTGTTCCATTCCTTCTTGCAGTGGATCTTGCCCCTTCTCTGAAAATGATTGAAATGCCCACAGCACTTGCAGAGCAAGCAGAAAAGACAAAACTTGTCCTACCCTGACCTCTTATAGGCTGAGTCTGGTTGACCCTCATGCTCTTGGCTGCAAAATAAAAGAACTCAAGTCAAATTGGTTAATTGCTGTTGAAGAAAAATGAGATTATTTACCCTAAGCCTATGGCTATCCACAGATCTCATTGAATGTCTCCCAACAATCCTAACAGGTAGTGTCATCACCTGCAAGTTACAGATGAGAAAAACAGGCTCAGAGACGGCACTGGCACACAGCCACATGACTCATGAGTGGTAGAGCTGGGATTTAATCTCAGGTCTGTCTTGCTCCAAAGCCATGCTTTTGTGTATTGCCATAATCCAACCAAACCCAGTAGGGCATCATTTAAGGGCATTTGGGAGGCTGCAGATGGGAAACAAGGCCAGGTGAGATTCCCCAGGAGAGCAGAGACAGGTGGATAGCAGAACATGAGGCAGGACAGAGGGGAAGGGGTTCAAAAAGATGGGGAGAGCAATCCAAATATGTGAACATCATTTTCAATGGAGCCCATCACAAGCTTGGAAACAGGGTGGCTAATGGAGACAAGAATGAGACACGATAGCTCTCTCATGGACAGCTCCCTGTGTTCCAAGGCAGCCATTCCAAGAGTCAGGAAGTCCTTCCTTGCATGAACCTGAAAGCCACCCCACCCTCTTCCCCAGTTGCTCCAGGTTCTTCCCTCTGGTCCTACTCAGAACAATACTCCCCATGCCAAGAGCGTTCACCCATGAATGGCAATCCTTCACATGTTATAAGATGGCAATCTAATATCCCATGGCCTTCTTTTCTCCAGGTTAAGCTCCTTCCACTTCCCAGCTGTTGCACATGTGAAACAGTTGAGTAATCCTTCATCATCACTGTCCCCAGCTTCTGGACTCCCTCCTGAATGCCAGTGTCTCTTTTAAGATGAAAGATGAGTTGTTGGTGTGGTCCTACTCTGCACTTACCTCAGAAGAAAGCTGGGGTCTGCTTGACCCCCAAGCTCTTGGCTACAAAGTAAAAGAACTCAAGTCAAATTGTTAAATTGCTATTCAAAAAAATGAGATTATTTACCTTAATTGATTTCCGTAATGATTTAATTGTTATCTGAATTCTCCTCCTTAGCTGGGTGCATTCAAAGAACAGCAATTGGGGCTGGCTTTGTCCCTCAGCATAACCCACTCCCTGGCATGTCTTGATAGAGCACATTAAGCATTAGCTTGATGTGGCTGAGTGGATGATCTGATCAACTTTGAGGACAGTGCATTAGACTATCTTATCTTCTAGAATATTCTTCAGCAAAAAGTCATCTGAAAATACTGGCATCCCATCAGAGAAACTTTTTGCTATGCCCTAGAATTTCCTGTTAAGGCACTATTAGCAAACGCCTCTGTAAAAGCTACTGGAACTGACATCACCATCACTTCCTGAGACCTCGTGCAAAGATGTGCCCTTTGGGGTACATGGCAACAAGATGACCTGGTTTAGGAAAGAAAGTGATGGCATAAAACAGCCTTCTGATTCTCCATTCCCCAGCTACTATGGGGCATGCATATGGAATGATGTATGGAGAGAGAAAGATTTGGAATCT
Organism: Pan paniscus; assembly: GCF_029289425.2. Taxonomy (NCBI): domain Eukaryota; kingdom Metazoa; phylum Chordata; class Mammalia; order Primates; family Hominidae; genus Pan; species Pan paniscus. The sequence goes on along the minus strand of NC_073267.2, from coordinate 89,097,585 downwards.
GGGGGCGTGTTATAGTTCCAAACCCATGCACGGCTCCCTTTCCCTGCCAGCTTCTGGGGATGCCTGTGGATCTGGGCACTGGCTCCTTTCTTGTCTAGATTCTGCCTTATTCAGGCCTCCCTGAAAAATATGCATTTTGTGGAGAGCCTTTCTGTTCATTCCGGCACTCTAAATCTTTGGCCTTCCCAAGCAGCCAGGGGTGGCCTGTACCGAAGGGCCTCATCACAGCACTGACCACTTCTGCCAGGAAATTTCCCTCCCATCGGAGCAGCCTCTGCAGCATCCTGTTGGCCTACCTCAATCTCAGACTCCCCAGGAATGGGCTCCAGAGCAAGAATCTGAGAGAACGAGGTGGGAGACTGGAGCTTTAACATGGGAGAGGCATACTCGTTTCATGATAAAGCCAACAGTCTTAAAAGTTAGTGCTCACCATCATCTCAGCAGCCGGCATTTCATGTCTTCCTGCATGTCAGGTATCTGTAAAGCCCTCACCTACATTATCTTTTTACATCCTCGCAAAAAAGTAAAGTGACTTGTTCACATTTTGTGAGCAGCTGCCAAGGTGGGATCCTTCACTGCAGTCTCACGCCTCCCATCCACGCTCCTCTATCTACCCTGCCCCGGGAGCTATCCAGGCCTGGCTGGGATCTCTGGAGTTGGGTGGGATCAAGTAGCTCTGCTGGGCTGCCTTCTCCCAAATGAACGTCATCAAAATTAAAAATAATCACAGCTAGGGGATCAGTGAACAAGGGAGGTCAAGGGTCAAGCTGCCTGTCCAGTTCTCATCCCTTGGAGGTCATACTGATGTACCTCGGAATGTAGCAGATCCTAGCAATCATCACCCTGTAGCCTGCTGGGGTCAAGGAGCTCTCGACCAGGACCCCCCAGCCCCAGAGCCAAAGCCAGGGAGCAGGATTTGCCTCCTCCAGAAGTCTTAGCTCTCATTACATCGCCAGTATTTGAAAAGCAAACAGTTTAGCTGTTGGTGGGAAAAATTCCTGGCCCTGCTGCCCTTCCTCTGGGGGCAGGGGCTGTGATGTGCCGTGACTGTGCCTGGGAATAGCTGCTTTGAGTTCTTTCCATATCCCTGCAAGGTACTGCTTGGTGGCAATGTGGTGCTGGACACAAGTTGGCCATTCAAGTACCTTCACATGGTGTCCAAGAGCAATGCTGGTTGTTCTGTACTTGAACTAAGTGTCTTGCTGGCAGTCCCAGCCCGGATCAGGTTAGCCCCTGAGATGCTGGCCACCTTCAAGGTCAGCAGACCCATGCAAGGGGGATACATCTATGCTTCTGTACATGAAACATGGAGGACCTCAGATGTCAGACACTGGGCAGGGAGGAGAATGGGATCTTTTGTGGTTGGTAGGGGAGACTGGCCCATCATTCCCTCATCCAAATGCTATTCCCTGAGTAGTCACCTGGGCAGCATCTAGTAACCAGTCCAAGCAGTGCCAATGCCTGCTAGGGAATTGATGGTGAGGAAGACAGCCACGGTCCCAACCCACATGATGTTCAAAGGCAGAGACTGACAGTAATTAGCAAAGTCACTCCAGTAACTGCAAACTTTCCCGGATGCGAAGTGCAGTGAGGATTGACCCAGCAGGGTTCCCGTATCCGTCAGGATCTAGAGGCACAGTGCTCAGGAGACTTTCAGGGACCCAAAAAGTATATTAGTTTTTATTTCTGTTTTGTTTTGTTTTGTTTTTTGAGACAGTGACTCACTCTGTTGCCACAACTGTTGGCTCACTGCAACCTCTGGCTGCAAAGTTCAAGCAATTCTCCTGCCTCAGCCTCCCGAGTAGCTGGGATTACAGGCACCCGCCACCACGCCCAGCTAATTTTTGTTGTTGTTGTTGTTGTTGTTGTTGTTGAGACAGAGTCTTGCTCTGTTGCCCAGGCTGGAGTGCAATGGCACAATCTCAGCTCATTGCAACCTCTGGCTCCCAAGTTCAAGCAATTCTCCTGCCTCAGCCTCCCAAATAGCTGGGACTGTAGGCGCATGCCACTGCATCCAGCTAATTTTGTATTTCTAGTAGAGATGGGGTTTCACCATGTTGGCCTGGCTGGTCTTAAACTCCTGACCTCAAATGATCCACCTGCCTTGGCCTCCCAAAGTGCTGGGATTACAGGCATGAGCCACCATCCCCGGTCTAGTTTTAATTTCTTTTCAATTAAAAAGAAAACATGAATAGAATAATAATGCTTAGATAGTAATAAACCCAGCCTGGACTACATTCACCTTCATACAAGTTGTCAAATATAATTTTTCACGCCTTTTAATGGAGGAAAAGTCCCACAAGTGCAAGCATTTATGGGGCCCAAGAGCAACAGCATGTGGCCTTGGACCCAGGTGCGGTCAGGATGTTTGTAGGGTGGACTGATTTTATACAGAGGTTCAGGGAGATGTCCCTGCAAACATAATAACTAAACTGAGAGCCAGTGGAAAGCAGGGGGAAATGTTTCAGGCAGCAGCAACAGCACATCCAAAGGCCCTGTGGAGTGAATGGTGAAGGAAAGAGCTGGGCAAAGCAGAGACAGGAAAGCATGCTCAGGGACCTAGGGGTGTGAATCTTCAGGGAATACAGCTCCAGGCTGCAGAAATGTGAGTCACAAGGTTGAGGAGATGGAAGGCACGTGAGGAAGGCAGGGAGAAAGCCTCAAGCATCCTTGATATTAGGCTGGGAAGGTTCTATAGCAAGAATAAGAGATTTAGACCCAGAAAAGCGCTGCATTGGTTTCAACAAAACCAGGCCACCAGACTGCATCATGACACCCGAGATGATGATGTGGCCTGTGAATTTCCTGCTCGTTAGTTAAAATTGAGAGCTTGCAAGAAAAATTGGGTTTTAGAGAGCTGTGTCGCATGTGTGATGGCAGGGTATAGCATGTGCATGAATGTGTGCATTGTAAGGGTGTGTGAGTGCATGTGTGTGTGTGTGCACATGTATGAGTGTGTGTGAATGCATGCATTTGTGAGTGTGAGTATGCATAAGTGCATTTAGTGTGTACGTGCTTGAATGCATGTGTGGGTGTGTAGGTGAGAGTGCCTGTGGATGCACGTGTGTGTGTGCATGTGCGTGTGTGTATGAATGTGTATGTGTGGGAAGAGGAGGCTCTCTGGGGAGGAGAAAGAAGAGAGGCATGGAGAATTCCCTAGAGACATTAGTTGTAGAAGGATTACGAGGCTATTTTCTGGTTGTTCAGAATCTTATTTGGAATTCATGTACGTTCAATTTGGAAAGAGCCTCATCTCCCTCTGGGAATATTGACAGAGGGATGCTGAAGACTTAGGACCCCACCACGTTCCCCTCCTCACACGCCGCCCATAGCCACTTTGCTGGTGGAGGCCAGGAGAGTTGATCTGTTCCTAGCTCTCCCTGCAAAAGTTCAACACGGATTGCCACAGGGGAATTTCTTTTTGTACCACATTTCCTATCTCTTGAGTACTAGAAACAACTTTAGTTTAGATTCCAAAGAAATCATATTTGAGTCCCTACTGTATGCTTTTTCTCACATAACTCTCAAACCAGGGAGATAGGACGTTCTCCATGGAAGAGGAGGCTGAGGCTCAGGGAGGCCAGAGCAATACATTCATGGTCCTCCAGCACCAAATTCCGGGCTCTTTCTCTCACTTCTCTGCCTTGGTGTTGGAACTGTATGGCCAATGGCCATGGGAGGACCTCAGAGCCACTTCTCTTTAACTGTCCTTTGACTCCGCTGGGCTCTACTTATCCCACTGGAGCAAAACTTCATCCCTGGGGACAGGACGACCACAGCCTGAGGTACGTCTGACCTGGAGTCCCTCCTGCCTCCTTTTGAGCTGTCAATTCAACTCTATGTCCATCAACTTCAGCCACAGATAAGACTCTATTTTAAGAATGTGAGATACGTTTTCCAGGAGGGAAAGTTGTGAAACACTGGGGAGATAGGTGCAAGTACTGCCAATGTTTTCTGGAGTTTTCACAAGGATCCTGCAAGATAGACTTTGGATTAATTGTCCTAAAGTGGAGATTATTTTGGTGCTGTTGAAATAGATGAGGGGGAAAAAGTAATCTTATCAAGGAAGAAGAAATCTTTTATATTTGAGCCAACTTGGGTTTTCAAATGTTATGAAACAATTTCTGACTGTCTCCCAAACAGGTTTTTTTAATCCCCCGCCAAGAGCTTTGCCAGCGCTTGGGTTCTCTCTCCCACTTATTTTTTCCTTCTAATCTGACACTATCTCTCTGGATTTCTCATACACATGGTGTGTTTTGTAGGATTGTTATTTTTTTCTGTGTGTGTGTTCACTAGAATTCAATTGTTGTTCCTTTTGAGACAGCTTTATCATTTCCATGATTCTGGGCTCTAGGATGGCATGGAAATCCCGCTCAAAGTGGAGAGGGTCTAATTAAATTACACCTAAGGAGAACTGTTTTGTTCTGCAGGACAGTTTTTCCTTGGACAAATGGGCATAAAATGGCACATTGCTATCACCCAGTACCAATCCCTTTTGCCCCTACAAGGAGATGTGAACTGTTGGAATGCTTGCAATTCCTGGCTATCTGGCCAGTTACACCTTCTCTACTTCTCTCTTGAGTCTCAGTGCTTTCCATCCTTCAAATCTCACCCATTCTCCCCTCTACTGGGAAGTCTCCCTGATTTGCTTCTGCCCCCACTCCCACTATGGCCGAAAGGTACATGTGGCCTGTGTGCCTGTCACCCAGCACACATAATGGTGAATTGCAGACACATTCCAGGACCTAGGTTTCTTCCTATTTTCTCCTCACCATCTTGTGTGTTCCTCTCCTATTGCATCCCTGACCTTCCACTGAATTCATCTGTTTACTGTGGCCAGGTGCCGTGGCTCATGTCTGTAATCCCAGCACTTTGGGAGGCCAAGGCAGGAGAATCACTTGAGCCAGGAGTTTGAGAGCAGTCTGGGCAACATGGCAAAACTCTATCTCTACTGAAAACACAAAAAAATTAGTCATGGTGGTGCGCACTTGTAGTCCAAGCTACTTGGGAGGCTGAACTGGGGGGTCACTTGAGCCCCAGAAGTTGAGGCTGCAGTGAGCCGTGATGGCACCACTGCACTCCAGCCTGGGCGATGGGAGTGAGATTCTGTCTCAAAAATTTAAAAAGAAAAAGAAACGATCTGCTTATGTATCTCTACCCCACTCATCACTGGTCTCCATGAAGACCATGGCATGCTGGTAAGTGTGCAGTGATCCCCAGAAAGGTTTGTGGGTGTAGAAAACACTGAAGGAGGGCTTTAGGTGTTAACGATGATCATTCCCGTCCACAGGACACTAAATAAGACTTTGAGATCTGCTTTTCTTTTTTCCTTCAGGGAGTGAGGACCATCGCCTAAAAGATTTTGATTTAAATCCTGTCTCGGCTGCAGACTGTATACTCTTAGCCAAGTCCCTTACCCTCTCAGGACGTCAGTTGCCTCCTCTCCAAAGGCAGAAAAGTAGCAGCCCACCTTACAGGGCTCTTAGGGGGAATTAAACAGTCCAGGAACACCAGGATCGTAGCAGGACATGATATACAACAGGTGCTATGCAGATGACGCTCCTCCCTACCGGCGACTCTCAGTGCCCGTTCCCCTGATACAGAGATCATATTATGTAGCACACTTCATGCCATCAAGTGTGTGAGGGACCATTAGCCTCATAACTTCAAAATAACTTCGACTAATTTCTTGGTTTGAGGCCAGGCACGGTGGCTCAAGCCTGTAATCCCAGCACTTTGGGAGGCCGAGGCAGGCGGATCACTTGAGCTTAGCAGTTCAAGACTAGCCTGGGCAACATAGTGAAACCCTGTCTCTACTAAAAATACAAAAATTAGCTAGGTGTGGTTGTAGGCCATTGTGGTCCCAGCTACTTGGGAGGCAGGAGGCTGAGGCAAGAGAATTGCTTGGACCTGGGAGGCAGAGGTTGCAGTGAGCTGAGATTGTGCAGCTGCTCTCCAGCCTGGGTTGATAGAGAGAGACCCTGTCTTGAAAAAAAAAAAAATTCTTGGTGAGTTTGCATCATATATAAATTTCATTTTTTTGGTATGATTTTAGAGTCAGAGAAGCCTGATTTGGCACATCTATCTATCACTGTGTCTCTCTCCCCTCTCTCGCAGCCCTTGACATTCGTTATAAGCCAAAAGTTACAAATTTTGAATTATACTGACATATATTGAGTTGATACTCCATGTTTCAGGCACCATATCCCACTTGATTCTCCATCTATTTTCGTAGTTCAGAAATGAGGGTAATTTAACACCTCCCTGCAATATTTTGCAATGTCTAGGGACGTTTTTGGTAATCACAACTTGGGTGAGGGTGCTACTGGCATCTAGCTAAACATCCTATAATATTCACTACAATTCCCCTACCACAAAGGATTATCTGGCTCCAAATGCCCATAGCACTGAGGCTGAGAAGCCCTGCCCTGTTGGTTTGGTTGAAAGCCAGTGACTGGGTTCTATCTGCCTCTACTTTTTATTAGCTGAGTGATCTTGGGCATTGGTTCTTCATTGGTTAAATCTGTTAAAAAATATAAATAAACTTAGCTGCTAAGGTTTATTGGGGTGATATGTAGCCCAATTTCTAGCACCCAGTGCTCCATGGATATTAACTGTTATTATTTTATGGGATTCCTTCAACAATTCTCAGGCTTAGAGGAGTTCAGAAACTGCCCAAATTCCCACAGCTGATAAAAGGTGACGTCAGGCATCCACCCTGACCTCACCTCAGTGCTATGACACCTCCTTACTCCCAGCCATGGACCAACATGGAGACCCAAGTGCCCCAGAGCACCCTCTATAATTATAGAAGACGTGGAATACGTGATTATTTCTAAGGAGTCTTGCATTGACAGAAACAGGTAAAAGAGTCTCCCTGTGACATTATTCTTGCCCGGAGCTTGGCCCTAAACCCTCCTGAAGCTGAAAGGATGATTTAATTCTGAGTTGAGGGTGTGACTGCCTCCGCTTCTTGGCAGAACATTTTGTAATTCAGTTACTTTCCCAGGTCCCTCAAGCAGGTGCCATCTCCCCTAAGAACTAGCCCTGGACAGAGCTCTGGACAGATCCTTTCTGGGCAGCCCAGATCCAGAGGCAAGAACCAGGGCCAAAAAGAGAGATGTCATCTCAACGGTGACATTTCCATCACTGGATGGTGTCCCGGCATGCTTATCTTGGGGTGTGAAAAACTAGTGGCTTGGCTTTTTCGGTGTCATTGCACTTTTTCCAGGGGTAACAAAGTGAAAAAGGCAGCCCTGGAGGAAGCCCATCCATGGTGAAGCTGCCACATTTCCCAGCAATGTGTTGAGGCAACAATTGTGTGTTCAGGCTGCCGTTCCAGGCTTCTGCCCTACACTTTTCACTGGAAACCCGGGATGTCACTTCCTGCCACACCTCAGTGGGGTGGGCAATGGGCTTTCTGGTTGCTGAAGCCCCAGAAACTAGTGGCCTTGGATACTGCTTAAAAAAAAAAATCTGTTTCCAAGTGTCCCTGAATCCACAATTCCAAGATTCTGGAATTCAGAGGTCTCTGGGCTCTGTGACTCTGAGATTCTGGGTCTCTGTGACTCTGAGATTCCGGGTGATCATTCTGCATAGAGATGCAGCATTTAAAGTCACAGTTATGCTACTTCCTAGTTTGTAGCACCCTGCCACTAAAAACAAAACAAAATGACACAACAACAATGAAACCTCTCTCCGGCAAGCCTGGAGCATGAACCCTGAACACACAAGGAGGTGGGAGGACCACGTTCAGATGTGCTGAGAATTTTTCTGCAAACACCAAAGCAGGAGGCCTTTCCCACTTAGTAGAGAGCTACCTCTACTCCTTGTTAACTATGTTCAGCAACACACCTCTCTGGGGCATCAAGGAAGGGATGAGCAAAGGCAGCCCCACTGTTTAGCTTTGCAGTCCTCGGATAAACAAGCCAAGAGGGTTTTCCAAATGCAAAAAGAGAAACTGAACCCCACAGAGAATGTTGTCACTTTCCAAAATGAGGACTCAATCGTGAAGCAGCATTTCAAGTGAGCATGCCACTTGTATGACAGCTGACAGAGAGGCACAGCAAGGATCAGGCTTCCCCGGGAAGTGGCCAGTGTGTCTGTAGGATTCTCAAGCCTGGAAGCTGCAAGTGAAAAAAGAATGTGGGCCAGGCCTTCTCAGATCATCTGGGTTTCCTCTTGAGCACATAGTAAGTCTAAGAGACCTTGTATTCACACACACACACACACTTCTCACTGTTAGGCAGGCCACCTGCTGTACCACACAACTCTGACATTCCAGGAGCTTAACACATTCAACTTTGTATTTCTTGCTCACTGAAGGCTAGAATGCCTGCTTGAACAGGTTCCCAGGGCAGGTTCCTGCAGGGTCCCTCCCATACCCAGGGTCTCAGCAGCCCAGGCCTCTTCTATCTTGTGGCTCTGCCCTCTACTGGGTCCTGGGAACCCTCTCCAGCCCACCGTTGGCTGGGAAGGACAGAGAAAAGCAGCAGGAGGTTTTTCAGCTTGGGGCCTGGAGGGATGCATATCACTTCTGCTTACTGTTCAGTACGCAGTCAGGTGATCACGTTTAACTGCAAGGGGGGCTGGAAAAGGGTAGTCCAGCCGTGTGCTCAGAAAGAAAAGAAAATGATTTGGTGGACAATCAGCCAGGATCTGCAATGGTGTCATTTATGTGCTATAGAATTTCGTTTGTCCACAGCTGGAGACTCAAATCCTATTGCTGGGGTCAGAACTCGCCTGAGGCAGACAGATTTCTAAGGTCAAGGATTGTTCTATATGAGTCTGTAACTCCAAGGCCTATTGCTGATTTGGCACATATTGGGCTTTTAGAAGTGCTGGTTAACTTACTCGCCTGCTCATTTCACCAACAAGCATAGCTGGTTTAGGTCCATAGAGTCCATGCTTTAACAAATCCTCATTTGGAGAGACAGAGAGGGCACATATGAACAATCATCTGTACACAGGTTGCTGACAAGAGCTGGGGTTGGGGAGAAGGTTTAAACGGCCAGGGGAAGCCAGAGCAGAGATGTACATACATAATGTGATTCAGGCTGGGGCAGTCCTGGGGAGCTTCCTGGAGGAGGTGACTTTTCATTGTGCCTTAAAGGAGGAAAGCCAACCAGAGTGCAAAGGCAAAGAGATTTGAAGGGTGCCATACTTTTGGAAAACGATGAAAAGTTCAGTATGAGTGGAGCATAGAGCGTGTGTGCTTGGAATTACTGAGGGAGAATATGGTGTGCTGAGAGGTATTGAAGGCAGATTGCAAAGGGCCTTTCACAACGCACAGGCAAGCAGTTAGGTTTTCAATCTAGCTAGCAGCCCAAGGAGGATCTTGGACAAGACAGGTGTAAAAGGTGTTCATGGCCTAAAGCAAGAGAGAGTTTTAAACTGAAGCCAAACATCACCACGAAATGCCCCCCTAGTCCCAGCATGGGTGAAGGGCATGATCCTCTGGGTTCCTGCACAGACAGCAGCTATCCTCTGGGTGAGAAGGTCTACGGAGAGGCAGGCCCTATGTTCCTGAGCAGACCCAGGTCAGTCTGGTGTCTGCTGGTGGTTAGTTCCAGAGTGAAACCCGAATGGGTTGTAAGGTAGTTATTTTTGAAATTGGCAATGACCTCATTGCATTTTCCTGATAGGATGTAAAAGAGAGAAGGGGTATTTGATCTAGAGAGAGAAGTAACTTTCTAAACAGATGAGCTAGAGAACACCTGGGGTCCTCCACAAATAGAAAGGAGATCGGGGTTCTTTGGAAGGTGTAGGGTCTTGGATGCCTCATCACAGGAGGACAACCTCAAGTCCCTCTTAGGAGCCTGACCTGGGCGTTATGAGTAGGACAATATGGGATTCAGACTCGGGGTGACTTACTTTGAGTCCCAGCTCTGCTGCCCTTTCACACTGTGTGCCCTTGGGCAAGGCAGAGGACGTCTCTGAGCCTCCTTTTTCTATTCTGTAAACTGAGTTAATAACCCTGCCACTGAAGTTATGAGAATTAGCAAACACCCGATGCATAGTGAGTACTCAACAAATGTTAGCTGTCATCATTTGCTGCAGATACAGCCAATCACCACATCTGGGGGAAGAGCAGTGGAGGGACCAGGCTCAGGTGCAGGGGGAGTGGTGGTGGGCACACAAGAGGGTCTGTAGAATCAACTTCACCAGATCTAGGGCCTTGAGGTCAACCAGCTGGGTCACCGGAACGCTTAACAACACCTCTCATGTGACAGGACCTTGCCATTTAGCCCCTCGACAATGGATCAGAATATCTGCCCTGACTCATTTTGAGTTAATTTCAGAATCACCAGAATATGACATAAGAATCACTAGAATTGCTTTTCAAAACACAGTCATTTTCAGGTGGAGGTGAATCAGTTATCCCTGAAACCCGCCCTGACCATGTCGCCATGCAGGCGGGTGTCACTGGGCCCAAGCCATGCTTTTGTTTCCCCGTCGTTGGAGTTTGGCGTGATATGATGATAGGGACACTCTGAATTCTTCAAAGAGTAATTCTCACTTACCTTGTCCCTCTTTTCCCCTTCAGGTTCAACCCCTTTTATCACACTAAAGTGCCAATCAATATTGCGAGATAGATGTTACATCTTAGCTTTTTATAACATTACTTGTCCCAGAAGGGACACTGTATCTTTAAGGAAATGGACCCCGTATCCTGTTTCTGAAGGATTAAAACTCTTTAAAGAGACAGAAGAGGCTGTAAACCCCGATCATATTCTTATTCTCTCTTCATTATCCTGTCCACTATCTATCCCTGCTGAGTAAATCTGGTTGTGTTTCTCCAAAGTGGTCATAAGAAGAAATTTATTTACTCCGCCTTGCACTGGAGGAGCATTACTGAGCTTCAAGGCTCTCCAAAGTAATAAAGATTTTGCAGTGTGTGCAAAAGGAACAGAAATTCAGAACTTCTTTCCCCCTCTGAGGTCGTTTGGCCATCCAAAGGGGGAGTCACTTCTCATTTTCTGACAGGGTTTATTTCCGTACGATTTTCCAATTAGCAGGAAAAGGTCACACTAATGTTGATGCTGAGTAGGGAAAGAGGATCAAACTATGCAAATAGAGACATCCTTGAAAGGACAATATTAAAAAGAGTGGAATTCCTTCACTCCCTAATTTAAAAATTATATATACATGTATACATATAGATGTACGCACACTCACACACACACATCCCTTTCTTCCACCACGGAGAGAAACAAAGGTGATTGCACTTGACCCACTGTTCTTGCCTGGGACAAAAGACTCCATGGTTCCTGAGTCTGACCTCTGGGGTAACATGACCGGTGACTTAGTAGCTAAGACAGGAGTTAAGAGGAGATCCCTGAGCTCTTGGCCCGGGTTGTGCCACAGAGCTGGAATCCACCTGCCAGTTCAACCCCTCTGGACCTTGATAATGGCCGGACTGTCCCCAGCCCGGCGGAGCTGACTGCCAGCATATCATTTATAAACCCGGCTCAGATCTTTCTCTGACACTTCCCCTGCCGCTTTTGTTCCCCGCTCGGTGCATGCGAAGCGCAAGAACTTTTCTCGATAATAGGGAGGGCTGGGAGCCGTGTCAGAGAAGATGTACTCCAGCCGTGCTGAGGACAAAAGTCGCAGATGCCCATTAAAACAGATCCAGGGGACAGCTTCGCTTTGGGTTTGGAGCCGATGCTCCTTGTCAACTCTAACGTGCTATGCAAATGGTATGACCGAGACTCCTGGCTCGCTGCTACTCGCATGCTGCTGTGACCCACTCACTAGGTGAGGCCCCGGGGGTGAGCTGGTTGGAAGGCAAGAGCCCTGCATAGAGGGAGGCCTGGGTCTGCACACCTCTCACTCTCACATCTGCACGCCCACACGTGCAGCTGCAGTCAAAACGGAAAGTTCTATTCCTCCAGCAAGAATCCTTCTTTCTCATGGAAGTTCTGTGTGGCTGCACAGATTTTAGCAAATGAAATAGCCTGGCCAGTTTCTCACAAGAACAGGAAGCATTTGTTGAGAGCCCTCTGCGTGCCAGATCTCCTACTAGGTGCTGGGTTAAGGAGCGTTCTCAGGGTCACACAGCTGCCATTTGGCTGAGTCTGAGTTCAGATTCAGGTGTATCTGTCCTCATAATTCCAACCAGTCACACCCAATGTTGGTCTTACTTTATTGAGGAGTTTAAAAAAATAAACCTAATGGGATTATTTTGACTGCAGGTTAAATCTTATCAAATGCTAACAGCATCATCTGCCAATTCTCCCTTCCATGTAGGAAAAAAGTGCAAAAGGATGGTATTTGGGTGTTTAAACATCAGAAATGTGCAAATGGATCTCTACGTGATGCCCCTGTCAAGTTCTTGTTGTTTTCAGTCTCTATTACAAATATGCAGTATAACTATGAATATGGGGTACTGGCTCACACCCCGTGTAGAAGACACATGGATTCCCTGGTATCGTGTAGATCCACCACAACACTTATTTTCACCTCAAATAATAAAATGAAAACTAGCCACCATCACCTTCAAAATCTTTCTTCCATCCTTGAGGTTGAAGACTAATGCCTTGGAGGGCATTATTTGGATTTAAATGTGAAAGAGAAAGGTTTTTTTTTTTCTTTGCCATTAGACAAAGAATGACGCCCTTTTTCTTCTGATTTCAGAGTATCATTTGTTTTTTATTTTTTAGCAGTATTCATTGTAGCCAATTCTTGGCCTTGTTTTTCGTTAGAACAAATTGAGGTGAGAAAGAATTACAAAGGATGAGTTCATGTCCTTTGTAGGGACATGGATGAAGCTGGAAACCATCATTCTCAGCAAACTATCGCAAGGACAGAAAACTGCATGTTCTCACTCATAGGTGGGAATTGAACAATGAGAACACTTGGACACAGGGTGGGGAACATCACACACCGGGGCCTGTAGTGGGGTGGGGGGAGGGGGGAGGGATAGCATTAGGAGATACACCTAATGCTAAATGACGAGTTAATGGGTGCAGCACACCAACATGGCACATGTATACATATGTAACAAACCTGCACATTGTACACATGTACCCTAGAACTTAAAGTATAAAAAAAAAAAAAGAATGAGCCTTATTGGAGAAACATAGTAGAAAAGGTGCTGATTTATATTTCAAACTCTATTCATAACAGAATGAAATTGATCAAATTCAAAATTATTCTTTTGGCTTTATCTAGAGGAAATTATAGCTAATCAAAGCAAAAAAAATAAGTAAACAAATAATTACAGTACCCAAACATCAAAGCAACCTAAATCTCCAGCAATATGCAGCTGGTTAACTAAAATATGGTATACACTTAAAATGGAATACTATAGAGCCATTATAAAGCAAGTTAAAGATTTTTTTTTTTTTTTTTGAGACGGAGTCTTGCTCTGTTGCCAGGCTGGAGTGCAGTGGCGCGATCTTGGCTCACTGCAAGCTCCACCTACCAGGTTCAAGCACTTCTTCTGCCTCAGCCTCCTGAGTAGCTGGGGTTACAGGTGCCCACCACCATGCCTGGCTAATTTTTGTGCTTTTAGTAGAGACAGGGTTTCACTATGTTGGCCAGGCTGGTCTTGAACTCCTGACCTCAAGTAATCCACCCACCTCAGCCTCCCAAAATTCTCACAGGCATGAGGCACCACACCTAGCCAAAAAAAATATTTTAATGATGTCTTTTCCAGTTTTTAGAATACAAGTTCTTTCTCCTTTTTATTGTTAGCATGTTATTATTTTAGAAAATTCTTATCCCCATTGTATTTTAGGACAAATTTGGATGAAATGAGGATTAAACAAAATTGATTTTGAGCAGAGTGACAAAAGATGACCAGAAGTTAGGTGACAATAGGGTGGTCAAGAGTTTAGGAAGCACATTATATTATAATCAGATCAAGTAATATATAAATGTACTGAGAAATGAGAAGACTATACAAATCATTCAGCAGGTTAGGGAAAAAGCAGGTACAAGTGAAAACAATAACGGTTAGGGTACATTTACTGAGCTCTTTGTACATGCTGAGCATGATTCTAAACACTTTCATTAAACTGAAATATTCCTATTATTATTCCTTTTGTAAATCTAAGTAAACTGGGGCACAGGGAAGCAAAGTAACTTGCCCTGAGGTCACACAACAGCCTGGGAGTGGTGGAGAATATTCCTTCTTTTTAATTACATTCTTCACAAAAGAATAGAATACATTTGTTTAAAGTTATGAGGATTTGCCTCTCTAAATGTAACAAAATGGAAGGCTACATTTCAAATCGGTCCTTATGTTCTTGACAATGATTTCTACCTTTAGCAAGAATATTGGAAGCATGTGTTAAAAATGCAAAATTCTGAGCACCAGATCGGACATATCTAATATAAATAAACAGGATGGTATAACCCAAAAATCAGTGTTTCAGTAAGCTCTCTAGATGACTTCAAAGTGGCTAACTATGATTCGGACAGCTCTTTGCAATGATAAGAGTCATCTGGGATACTTATTATATAGACAGTTTCCAAGCGCCTCCTCTAGAGACTTGATTCAATGTGTCTGAGATGGGACGTGGAAACCTATCTATCTTTAGTTCAGGTAGTATCTTTAAACCTATGTCCTGGATTGTATGGGACAGTCCTGATGTATGCTGTTGTCCAAGCATAGTTATTAAGAGCGCCCTCTTCCAGGTTCAAAATTGTCCCATTGTGGACAATTAGATATATGCTTAACTAGGACCCCAAGAGATTTATATCCACCAGACTTGGATATGAGCTTGGGAAGCCCCGATCTTGAAGAATGTCAGTGACTTGGGTCTAATTGCCCTTAGTCACTTACTAGCTGAGTAGCCTCAGGTGAGTTATTTAATGTCACTGGGGCCTCAGTTTCCTCACCTGCAAATTAAATAGAAGGACTCCTAACTCCTGGGCTGTTGAGTAGTATAGATGCAATTTTCATCCCTCCTAGAGAGGCACAGTGCTTAGGAGGTGTGTAGCAAACACCAGCTTCCATCTTCCAGGGAGTGTCAGGAAATTCCTTGGATCAGCTCTTGGAAGCCTCCTCAAGGTCATGCTCACAGAGTTTCTTTTGAATGCAGATACTTCTGTGATGAGCAAATGACACTCACTGGACCAGGATCTAGAGAGCAGATAGGAACATTTCAAAGTTTTCAGAGGATGCATAAATGCAAACATCACATTGATTTCACCTAGGAAGTCCAGTTTTGCTTTTAACTGTCAGAGCCACACCCTGAGGTTGTCTATCAAGAAAAAACAGAGTGTGCAGGGGAACGTGGGGGGTAGGAAGACCAAGTCAATAAACCATTTAGAAATTTTCAGACCTGTTGCCAAAGACAGAAAAATCTGCCATCCTGTTTGTAGCAGGAAGAATACTAATAAATAATCCAAAGAGAGACATAATCCAGATGACATTTTACAGATTATTGATTGAAAAGTCAGGAGTCTGCTAATATAAATGGCCTTTACCAGAAAATTTGCATTCACGACAATCACTTTAGGCATGTCTCTAAGCCAAGGAAAGTATCGATATCACTGGCACAAATAATGATACAGACCAGGCAATCTGTTTTCAAGCAAAATGAAAAAAGTTTCCATTTACGATTATGGTTGGTGTGGTGGTGTGTATAATTTTTTGTGGACTCCACGGAACACTTCAAGGGTTATCTGCACAGATGTGGGTTTCAATAATATGACACAATTGCCCAGTTCCAAATATGCTCGTTGCATCTTTTCTGAAGAGGTCATTCACAGTCTAGATGCTCAAGTCAGAGGCTAACATAGGAAGTCCTCTTCTATGCTGCGAGACACTCATGAGGAAATAACCAGGAAGAGAAGAACTGGAGCACACACATAGATTTTTTTTGGGGGGGTTGGGGCTGATTAGATCCTACAGGCAGAATTTGCTATAGTCTTAGATTTGTGGCACTAGGACACATTTATTTCATGAATGATACAATGTCACCCGAAGGGACGTGAATGCCTCTTTGCTCCTGTACCTCATTCACTTGTTCTGACAAGTCTTAACTTTCTCTTGCCTCCAACACAGTCTCCACCTAGCTGAGGTGACTATCAGGTAGTGTCAAGAGGACTTTTTTTCTGTAAGAACCTCATATTTCTAACGTTGATGAAAAAAACTACCAGAGAACATTTGCACATCTTCCTTTTTTCAAGCAATTAATGGTAAGGAGAGCAATTTAACTGTAAGAACGAACGCTTTGGAGCCCTAGAACCCCATGAACTCTTAATGAGTTTCAATTCTGGTTCTGCTATGCATGGGCCATGTGATCTGTGCAACTTCTTTAGTCTTTTCTAGGCCTTGCTTTTTACATCTATTTTTTGGGTTAGTAACGTGACCCACCTCACAGAATTCTAGTAGGCGTCAATAGTAAGATGTTTTGTATTGTATCTATTTCATTGTTAGCTTTCAACAGATCTTAATTTTGTTATGATGATGGTGATGGTGACAGTAATGGTGACAATGGTGGTGAGGGTGACGGTGACGATGATGATGATGGTGATGGTGACAGTGATGGTGATGGTGATGGTAATGGAGATGGTGACAGTGATGATGGGGATGATGTTGATAATGATTACCTGCCCAGGAAATTTAGGGCCACCTCTTGGAATCCTTAAAAATCTGATAAAAGAAAAAAAGGCTCAGAAACTTTTGGAGAAGTGTTAAAAAGTGGGGGGCCAAGATTCAAGCCCCTTTAACTGCCTCATGCTGCAGCCCCTCTTGGATGTCTTTACTTATGCAACACTGTGAAGACACACCTGGATGTGAACCCCAAAGATGCTGGAGAGCAACGAGGGCCCTCTTTCTTGGCAAGGGGCACTTTTAGAGCAGATTCAAGATAGAAAGAAAGTGAAGCAGGCTATGTGGTGGGAATGGGCTTCCAAGTGGGAGAGAGCTGATTGGGACCCCGGGTGTGCCACCTACCTGCCGGGTGACTTTGGGCAAGTCCCTGAACTTCTCTGAGATTCGGTGTTACATACCCAAAATGGGGCTAACTCTAACTGTAATTTTCTCACGGTGTTTTGAAGATCAAAGAAATATGTGGATGTTATCTATAATCAGTGTGTAGGTGCTTAATCAAAGGCAATCATAAATTTTGTTGTTGTTCATAATAGTTGTAGCAGCAGCAGTAGCAGTGGTTGAGAGATCACATCACTTTCCATCTGGCTGCTAAGTGCACAAACATCATCCCTGTTCTGTTCATTCCGCCACATCCGATCCACCAGAAAGTTTATCACTTTCTCTGCAGGATGAGTCTCAACTCTCCAAGTCACCCATCAGCATCTGATGGAAGTGGCCATCTCTTGGCTTTATGACTGCCACAGCCTCCTCACTGATCTCTCTGCTTCCACTCCTCCTTCAACCTTGCAATCCACTCTGTGCACCAAAGCCAGAGTTATATTGTTAAAATGTAAATAAAGTCATGACGCTGCTCTACTCAAAAGTCTTCAATAGCCAGCCTAATAATAATAGCTGATGACCAGCAGTGTGCTAGAAAATGCTGAACTATATAGTCACTCCAGGGGTGGGGAAGAACCCTGATTTCTAGCATCTGCCAATTCCTGTGGTGTAAATATTCCACCTTGGCTAATTTCAAATCAATCTACCAAAGAGGTGTGAGTTGAGAAGAGATACCAAAGAGGTGTGAGTTGAGAAGAGATGCATGAAGTCAGCTCTCAGGAGCTGGTTCCAGAAGCCCGCTGAGTAGCCACTGAGCTTCCGTACCAAGCTGGGGGTTCCACTTCACAGCATGAGCTCATTTAATTCTCACCATAGCGCTATACAAGACAGGTGCTTTTGCTGTCCCCGTGATATAGATGGAGAAACTGAGGTACAGGCCATCTGGCTCCAACACCTACCCACACTACATTGTCTCTCTTTCTTGTGCTTAAAATAAAATCCAAACTCCTTATCTTGTTGACAAGACCCAGAACCTGTACCTATGTTCTTCTGCCAGCCCACTGTGTGCCCACACCTGCCCCTACACTCTGCTCCATCACACCTGGTTCTTCCTGCTTCCGGCCTCCTTCCATGCTGCAGGCCTTGGTCCCTTTGTCCCTCTGCCTGGAAGGCTCTTCTCCAGCTCTTTGCATAGCTGGTCCCTCTTCATCTTGAAGTCCCATCTTAAATGTCACCTGACCACCCATCTTCCTCTGTTTTGCTATCCTGTTTCTATCTATTTTAATGTGTATCATACCCACTTAGCAATTTAGTTATTTGCCTAATGGTTGAATAGTAGTTCCCAATGGAATATGGGGAATGAGGGGGCGATTTGCTTCCCAGGGGACATCTAGCAATGCCTGAAGACATTTTTAGTCATCACAACTCAGGAGCGGTGGCTGATGGGCTACTGGCATCTAGGAGGTCAAGGCCAGGGATGCTGCTCCCCACCCTACAATGAGCAAGATACTTGATGTCTCCCTATCACTTTCCAGGTAGAGATCCCACTCTGTGGCTTTGCATATAAAGTTGTCTGAGATTTAGCTCCTAAATGTCCCACCACAAAGAATTATCTGATCCCAAATGCCAACAGTGGAGTGGCAAGTGTGAAAAATTTTGCTGTTGGCTGTTTTTCTGTCCCTGCTAGAATGCAAATTCCAGAAAGGCATGGCCTTGACTACTTTGTTCTCTGCTATATTCCCAGTGCCAGGCACTGGGAATACCTATGTTCTTATGCCAGGCACTGGGAATATAGCAGAGAATAAAGTAGGTGCTTTAAAAGCCTGTGTTACATGACTAAATTAAAAATAACAATACTGCCGCTCATCATCATCATCGTGACAATAATAACAAGGCATCTTTTTGAAGAGACACGAAAGTGTTGAAGGCAGGCAGGAAGAGGTAGAGAAGGTGCTGCTCTCCTGTTATCTCTGCTTAACACTCTTTTTGGCCCAAAGACAGGGAAGGAGGGGCAGGTATTTGATAAAATCACCTCCTCCTCCATCCCTGACCTCCCGGAACAGCCGTCCACTAAGTGTTGCACTTGGCTAGAGTTCCCCGTAGTAATTTGGTTAATTGGATGAACAGGCACTTTAGTGACACAGACTGGATTTCCACGCTGCAGTCCATCAAAACTAATCAGTTGGCTGTGTTCCATTTCTCAGCAACTGACAGCTTTGCCAGGACGGTGAGTAGATGGTAACTTTTTAAATTGAAGAACTTGCTACATAATGGCAGTTAGAACTTGGCAGAATGCTTTTAGCGGAGAAGGGGAGACAAGAAATCCAGTGTTGGCTTTGCTTTACCTCAAAGAGATAATCTTGTTAAGGGGCTGGCTGATTAAAAGTTTCTTTCAAAGACTGGTGAAAAGTAATCAACTTGAAATTGTACTTTGTTTCTTTTGTGTAAAAAGTAATTGCAAAGCTGGTGTGCTGCATTCTCCCTTTCTATGGTGTTTATTACACTAACAACAAACAAGGAATAACAAATAATATTGTTATTTTTTATACACTATATGACTGATATTAATGTGTTGTATTAGTTAGAATAGTCCTGGCTATATAAAAAACAAACCTCAAAATTTTAGTGGCTTAACACAAGCTATCTCTCTCCCCTAAGAGTCTGATCAGGAGTTTCTGGTTAGAGTGGCTCTCTTCCATACAGTGATTCAGGGACCCAGGCTTCTTTCATGTGTGGGTCTGTTATCCTCTGGAGCCTCAATGGCATCTGCACCCAGCCAGCAGAAGGAGAAGAGCATCGAGAAGGCACACTCAATTTTTAAAACCCATGACCCAGGCCGGGTGCGGTGGCTCACGCCTGTAATCTGAGCACTCTGGGAGGCCGAGGAAGGCGGATCATGAGGTCAGGAGATCGAGACCACGGTGAAACCCCATGTCTACTAAAAAATACAAGAAATTAGCCGGGTGTGGTGGCGGGTGCCTGTAGTCCCAGCTACTCGGGAGGCTGAGGCAGGAGAATGGCGTGAACCCAGGAGGCGGAGCTTGCAGTGAGCCAAGATGGTGCCACTGCGCTCCAGCCTGGGCGACAGTGAGACTCTGTCTCAAAAAATAAAAAATAAATTAAAAAATAAAAAATAAAAATAAAAAAATAAAAAGCCTTCACCCAGAAGTAATACACAACATTACATTCACCTTCCTTGGGTAAGATGAGTCATATGGCCATCCCTGGCTGCAAAGAGGACTGATGAATGTGTCCCTTCTGAGCCATAACTCCATGTCATGGAAGAGAGAGCATGAGCTTTGGTGGCCAGCTAGCCATCTTGGCCACAGTTGGACAGCTCACCCACACTAACCGTTTGAGAAATTGGGATTTCTCCTTTTCTTAAACAAGAAAACTGAGGCTCGGATGGGGTAAGCAACTGATGCATATTTATGTCCTTAGCAAGGAGCCAAGTGAAGTGTCGTGTGTGTATAGGTTATAAAGCCTGTATCTTCCCTCTCTCCCTCTTTTCTCCCTCCTGTCCATCTCTCTCCCATTTTTTTTCTTCCTCAACTCTTTTGTTTATTCTCTTCTGTCATTCTAAACCTTGAAAATTTCTAAAACGTATTTTGCTTCTGTAACCTTGTACGTTTTCAACACGATTGTTCTTTTTGGCTTGAAAATTGTTCTCATTGGATATCTTTAACCTCCAGATTTGCCTAAAGCATACTAGATTGTTGCTGAAGCCTTCATTCTGCTCTCAAAAGTGTAGAAAATCTTTTAAAATGATAGAAAAGAGACATTTCTAAAAAGCAAATCTGATACTGTCACTCCCTTACAGAATAATACTTGGTGTCTCCCCATCACTTTCAAGGTAGAGATCTCACTCTGTGACTTAGCATATAAAGTCATCTGTGATGTAGCCCCTAAATGCCTCCCTGACCTTCACTCAGACCTCACGCAATTTCTTGGAAGACCTGCAATTCTTCCACACGTATCATGGGTTCCCCTGTTGGCCTGGCCCTTGTCTCCATATATGCATTTCACTGTTGCAAACTGTGATTGCAAAGTAGGCCCTGCTGAAGACTACACCACTAGACTAGAATTGCTGACTTGCGTGTATGTTTTGTGTGTTTTTCCCCATTGGACTATGGGCTCCTCAAAGACAGGGCCTCGTCCTATTTATTTCCATCTCCCAAGTGCCTAGCACAGGGCCTGACACAAAGCTGGTGCCCATTCAATCTGAAGTGCATACAAGAAGGAATGAACGGCTGCTAAGCTACAAGACAGGCATCAGAAGTAAGTAGTTTCCCATCCACTGGAAATTTAAATTGAGGAAAAGCCACGATTCCATTTAGTTGGAACTTACAGTGTGGCATAGTAGCCTTGTGTGTGCATAGAAGGGTTTTATAGTTTACAGAGCGCTGTCCGACAGGATCTTCTGTGATCCTGCCACCATGCTGAGAAAGAGATAAGGTGCACATGTGTGCTTGTGTGTATATGTATTGTGTTTGTGTGTGTGAGCACCTGCTGCTTTCACCCCTAACAATCATGTTTGACATGTTTAAAGACGATGGAGATGGTTTCTGGGTTGGGTCAGCTTGCTTGCAAATGGTATGCTGTCTTTGTGTTTTGTTTTGTTTTGTTTTGTTTTTGAGATGGAATCTTGCTCTGTCATCCAGGCTGGAGTGTAGTGGCACAATCTTGGCTCACTGCAACCTCCGCCTCCCAGGTTCAAGCGATTCTTCTGCCTCAGCCTCCTGAGTAGCTGGGACTAGAGGTGCGCCACCACACCTGGCTAATTTTTGTATTTTTAGTAGAGACAGAATTTCAGCGTACTGGCCAGGCTGGTCTGGAACTCCTGACCTGGTGATCCGCCTGCCTCGGCCTCACAAAGTGCTGGAATTACAGGTGTGAGCCACCATGCCTGACTGCTGTCTGTGTTTTATGGGTGCGTTTCTTTTCATTGCTGATCTGAAGAAGATGGTAGTCTGAGTAGAGAGATTGTGAAGGAGGCCACGGTATCCACAAACTTAGAAACATGAATGAATCCAGGGACCTATGACCCACTCACTCGTCTTAACAAATATTTCCAGTGCTGTGCGGCGACCAGGCCTTAGCCCTTATTGCACAATTGCAGGGTTTTGTATGAAGGTTTGCAGGGAGCATGCCAGAGCCTATTTCTAAACAGTCTGATGATTTATTTGATGCCTTTGGATATTTAAGTAGTCTGCAGTATACACCAAGTGTCTGAAATGTTTATTTTTTCCTTGCTTTAATGTGTGGAACCTCTCACAACGTCTTGTACACCCCAGGCACTCAATAAATATGATTTATGGAAGATGTAAATAAATCCAAACCAGGATTATGTCTGCATTCATTAATTTGTAGCTCCAGAAGGCGGTCCCCTTCTCCAAACTTGAAAAAGAGAAAAATCCTCACCAAATTACAGAAGAAAAAAAAAATGCAAAATGCATGACTCATGTGCCCAAGTAAAAAGTCATGAAACTCCCTGGAGTAAAATAAGAAATGCTTGACTATGTTCTCAGCTTTGTGACCTTGGGCCAATTATTTAACCTTTCTGTGTTGTCCCTTCTTAAGCAAACAATGAACTGGAATGGTTAAATGATAGGACAGTGCCACTGAGCTTCAGAGAAATGAGGAATAGAAGCAAATAGGACAATGAAGCTAAATGTGTTGAGTATCCACCACATTCTAGGCAATTTTATTTAGGATTTCTGACTGTTTTCCTCCCAGCATCCCTGAAGAAGCTAATAGAATAATTAGGAACACAGATTTGCCAGTGAAGCTACCTTGGTTCAAACCCTGGCTCTGTTCTTTACTGGCTGTGTGACCTTGGGCAAGTTGCTTAAACTTTCTGTGCCTCGGTTCGCTCCTTTACAAAATGAGGATGATAATAACAGTATTCCCTTGTGCGTTGGTTGTGAAGCTCAAAAGAAGCTGTGTCTATAATGCATTTATGTAATGCTGCCATGTGACAAGTAGTGGAGCAAGTGTTATTCATTACTACGATTCTCACTTTTAGATGAGACACCTGAAGCTTACAGACTTTAACCTCATGTTTCAGCTTACACTGTTCATGACCTTGGAGAGCTGGGTAAAGGATGGGGAAAGGGTGAGAGATTTGAGCCTAGTTCCCTCACTCCATAGCCCTAGCTTCTGCCCTGAGCCCAGCCCTGTGGTGTCTTTGCAGCTAGGATCACTCCATCCCACATCCCCAGAAGCCAGGCTCTCAACCTGGCTGGCCTCTGGGAATTGCCTATTTCTAAACATGCTCAGTGCAGGAGTCCTGGTCAAACTCTGGCTCTTCCCTGGCAGGTCCAACCTCACCAGGCTGTCTCTTCGCCCCTGCTTCTTGTCCCCTCTGAGCAAAAGGGAACATAAAACTTAAGAGAGAGAAGAAAATCACCAACCAGAGTTGGAGCCAGCAGCCAAGACCCATCCTAGTTTGTGGGTGTCCGCTTCCTGATTCCCGGCCCCAGCAGCAGGTTCCTGGCTGCTGAATTTGCCCTTCATGGAAACTCATTAATGATCCTTCTTCCCTGCCTGGGACACATCACTGCCTCCCTTCCCCTTGGGAGTCCCTGCCTGCTTCTCTGCTCTGTCTCACAGACTTTCTGTGGCTGACCCCCGACCTGCCTCTGGAAAGTCCAGCTGGACTGAAACATCACCATTCCTACCCATGCCATTTCTGTAGGACACATTGGAGAGGGTCCTTCCTGTCCCCCCTGGTCTTTCTGAAGCTTAATTGAATTGAATACAAATATAAATTTCAAATGCACGTTTCAGCTTGACTTAGCTCTTCTTCTTCGAAGAAGCCAGTTTAACAAGCTCTCTGCAGGCTGGTCGGCCATAGTACGAGGAAGTAAGCACTGTTAAGTCAAATAGAAATTGCATAAAGAATGATTTGAAGAGATATCCTTCATTAAAAATCACCCCTTCTCCAACAGCCCCCAGAATATGATTGGTTTCTATTTCATTCTATGTATGTTCTTTTTCTTTCTATTTTTTTTTTTGAGATGGAGTCTCGCTCTGTCGCCAGGCTGGAGTGCAGTGGCGTGATCTTGGCTTACTGCAATATCTGCCTCCCAGTTTCAAGCAATTCTCCTGCCTCAGCCTCCCGAGTAGCTGGTACTACAGGCACTCGCCACCATGCCCAGCAAATTTTTGTATTTTTAGTAGAGACAGGGTTTCACCATGTTGGCCAGGCTGGTCTCAATCTCCTGACCTGGTGATCTGCCCGCCTCAGCCTCCCAAAGTGCTGGGATTACAGGTGTGAGCCACTGCACCCAGCCTCTATGTATGTTCTTTAAACACACACACACACACACACACACACACTTTATTGACGTATAACTGCCAAATTTGCCCTGCATGGAAACTCACTACTGATCCTTTCTGCCTGCCTGGGACACATCACTTTACTCCTATAAAGTGCACTAACCTCGAGTGCTCAGCTTAACCAGGCCCAGCTTCATGGGTATGGGCTCTGTACAACAATGCAGGGCCCCACACTTAGAAGGGCCTGCTTTTCATTGAATGCTCTGCTGTTGCTGTCCTGAAAGTCCTAAGAATTTTTTAGCAAGAGACCCCTCATTTTCATTTTGCATTGGGTCTTGCAAATTAATCAGCCAATCCTAAGATCAATGAATTATTCCATGTCTACACCCATGTAACCACCTCCTTGATCAAGATATAGAACATTTCCAGCTCCCAGAAAGGTCCCTCGGGCACAATCTCAGTCAGCGCCCCCTAGAGGTGACCGCTGTTCTGACTTCTGTCACCCTCCCTTGCCTTGCACAGCGCGCACATGGGACTGTACGGTGTGGATTCGTTTGCTTCTAGCTCCTGGTGCGCTGCAGGGTCTGGACGCTTTGACCATGTTTTTGCATGACTCAGCAGCCCTTCTTTGCCATCGCTGTGCAATAGTCCATTGCACGACTGCACCCCAGTGTGTTTTCCTAGTCACCTGTTGACGGGCACTTGGGTTGTCTTCTGTTCTCAGCTTTAGGAATAAAGCTGCTATGAACGTTCTTGAATGTGTCTTTGGTGAACAAATGAAGTTACTTCTCTTGAGCATGTGCTGCATCCGATGTTTGTCTCACATTTAGTGCTTGTCCTATCTGTGTTTGTTTCATACGAATTAGGAATAAGTCATTCAGACAGTGAGATGTCTCATGGGAAAGCATGCTCCTAAGAAAGCTCTCAGATAGGTTTCCACATGTGGGTATATCACCAGATCCAGGTGAGATGCTGGGATCCGGCATCAGATAGGTTTCTGCATGTGGTGATATCACCAGATCCAGGTGAGATGCTGGAATCCAGCATCAGATAGGTTTCTGCATGTGGTGATACCACCAGATCCAGGTGAGGTGTTGGGATCCGGCATCAGATAGGTTTCCGCGTGTGGTGATATTACCAGATCCAGGTGAGATGCTGGGATCCGGTATCAGATAGGTTTCTGCATGTGGTGATATCACCAGATCCAGGTGAGATGCTGGGATCTGGCATCAGATAGGTTTCTGCATGTGGTGATACCACCAGATCCAGGTGAGGTGTTGGGATCCGGCATCAGATAGGTTTCCGCGTGTGGTGATATTACCAGATCCAGGTGAGATGCTGGGATCCAGCATCAGATAGGTTTCTGCATGTGGTGATATCACCAGATCCAGGTGAGGTGTTGGGATCCGGCATCAGATAGGTTTCCGTGTGTGGTGATATCACTAGATCCAGGAGAGATGTTGGGATCCAGCGTTAGATTGTCTCTTCTTTTCTTATTCTCATCATTACGCATAAAGATTCCCATGTCTTAAAAAATGTAACTCAGTATCAAATTTTAATAGAATTTTCTGCCTTTTTGTCCACCTAGCAAAATCATGGAAATAAAATTGATATAAATGCCTCCTGGGGTCTTGGGTAATCGTGTTGGCACATCCTATGGGCGCCTCCTCAGGGCCGCTGACGTGGTCCGTCGTATCGTTTTGGCCTGTTGTCATGTCCTCTTTGGTCTGCCCTGCTGACTTTTTACAGAACTCTCCCCTGCAAAGTCCCCTATAATCTCCTGACTACTTCTGACAGGCAGAGAGAGTAGGATTCCGATTAACCCACCCCTGATCCCAGAGTCTGAGCTCAGGTGGGGTCAGATCCACAAAGGCAAACAGGCCTCATCTGGAAGGGACTCATGGCTGAGCCCCAAGTGATACAGCAGCAAAGTTCTTCTGGTCCAGCGAGCCAAAGAGACAACGCAGTCCAGAACCAGGACCGCCATCACCCGCTGAGATGGGAAATCCAGAGCCAGGACCACCATCTCCCGCTGAGATGGGAAATGAGGACTGCAGCGCCTATCCTTATGCTGACTCTCTTCAGGCTATTCCTGACTCATCCACCTAGCACTGGGGGAGCAGCTGCTGTGCGCCAGTCTAGCTGCCAGCGGCCCGGAGACAGGGGGTGAGCTGGGCAGTGACGTGCAAAAAGACACCATGGACTTTAAAGTCAGCAGCACCTGGCTGTGAATCCCAGCTTGGAGAGCTGTGGGGCAGGTGACCTTGGGCGAACTACTTCCCTTCCAGGTAGTAAAGGGTAGTAGAAATAGTTAGTGCTGGCTTTGGAGACAGGCTTAGTCACCCTCGAAGCCTAACTTCACTGCTTTCCTCTTGTGTAGGCTGGTTGTTCATCAGACTTTGCCTCAGTTTACTCCTCCGTCAAAGGAGACTTGTAATAGTACTGCACTCATGACATTGCTGTAAGGATTCAAGAAGCCGCTATAAAATACAGATTGTCTGGCATGTAGCATGTTTGATAAATATTAGCTATCATAATTATTATTGTGAGCCAGGCGTGGTGGCTCATGCCAGTAATCTCAGTACTTTGGGAAGCCAAGGTGGGTAGATCATTGAAGTCAGGAGTTTGAAACCAGCCTGGCCAACATGGTGAAACTCTATCTCTACAAAAATACAAAAATTAGCTGTGCATGGTGGTGCACGCCTGTAATCCCAGCTAATCGGGAGGCTGAGGCACGAGAATCGCTTGAACCCAGGAGGTGGAGTTTGCGGTGAGATGTGACAGCGCCACTGCACACCAGCCTGGACAACAGAGCAAGACTCCATCTCAAGAAAAAAAAATTATTATTATTGTGCTTATTTTTTACAATCTTACCTAGGGGCAGTAGCAGTTAGGATTAAATGACATAATATGCACAGATGAGTGAATAGATAGCACGTCAGTTTTGTGCCTAGTAAACGGTACGCATTCAATAAATAGTGGCAGAGTTGGAGCAAGAGTAGTTTTTATTTTTATTCTTGTCTAACAATTCATTCTACACATATTTATTGAGTACCTAACATGTGCTAAGGACTCCTCTAGGAATAAAACAAAAACAAAGTCTCTGCCCTCCTAGAGCAGATGTTCTAAAGTCAGGTAATGAACAAATTAACTTTTACGTCTATGGAAAGTCAAACAGCAATGTTAATTTTAAAAAATAAAGCCGAGTGAATGATAGAGATAGGATGCCACTGTACTGGTTGGTCAGGGAAGGCCTCTTTGATGAGGACATGCTTAGAGCAGAGAAGTAGGGAGCCAGGTGGGCATCTGAGGAGGAGCATTCTAGGCAAAAGGGATAGGAGTGTGGGTTCTGAATGGAGGTAATGAGGCCACAGTGGCAGGAGATGGGGGCAGAAAGGAGGCCAGGGAAGACACTGGAAATGTGGAGCCATAGCAGTCTGGATCTTACTCTACAAGAGCTGGAGAGCCATGCTGTGCCTGAGCCATTTAAAGGATGTCTGTGGCTCTTGCATGGAGCCCAGAGGAAACAGGGAGGCGGGTAGAAGGTAAGACTATGGTCCAGGCCAGAGATGCGGGTGGCTTGTGTAAGAAGAGCGGTGGATGTCTTGGAAACCTTCTGTTCTGTATTGATCCATTTTACAGATGAGGAAACCAAGTCCATAACATCAAGAAAGAAAGGCAAACTTCAGAGTTAGTAGATGGAGTCCAAGCCATGAAGGGTGAAGGAGATTAAGAAATACTTGTTTCAGTTCAGCTGGAATGACTCTGATGCCCTAAGTGGGGTCAGCTGGCATTTAAGGTTTCTCTGAAGCCATTTCATCCAACACCACCCCGTTCCTCACCCCAAGTCTTCCTGCCTGTATATGTTGACTGATGGGAGTGGCAGTCACACACACTCCAAGGTCTAGTTTTTCAGGCCAGGCAAAAGATTAAGACACATTTTTCATCTTCCATGTGGGATTAGGCCTGCATTAGCTCTATTTGTTAAGGGACTTGATTTCATTGTGGATCCATTTGCTGAGTTAGGAATCAATGGGAAACTGAGGTGCTTCAATCCTCAAACAAACCCACTTTGTTTCTTGAAATATCTGAAGCCATTTCCCATCTGAGCCCAGAGGTTCATTTTTCTCCTTGTTTTACAGCTTTACATGGCTTCTTACCATTGTTCGCCACTCACAGGGTTGGCCTTCACGTCCGGGGTTTGCAATATTTTGTCCAATAAGAAAGGTGGCTTTGCAGAAGGGACGGGAATTTTGGAGTCAGGCAGGCCTGGCCGGGTTTAACTTTTAACCAGCTGCCTAGGCACTGGGTGACCAGGAGCCAGTCCCTTCATCTCTGCAAGCCACACATTCCTGACTTATACACCGAGGAGGGCAATTCCTGCTTAGAGGAGCTGAGCCAGATTTCCAAGTTCATGCCTCAAATTTGTAAGCACTGTGCCTGGCACCTTCTGGCTGTTCAGTGAAGGGGAGCTGTTTTGATGACTACCTCTCCCTTTGATCACTAACAGAGCATCTTCAATACAGGTTGCTCTGCCTTGACCTCTGTCTTTCCCCACTGGTGTTCCTCCCCACCCTGTGGGTGGCCCAGTATCTCCTCTCTTGGCTTCCTCTAAGCCCTTTGGATTTAACTTCAGGCTACCAGCCATGATCATGGCCAGAGCATTCCTCTACGGCTCTCACCATTCCTCCAACTCTGCTCAAAGGTAGGCCTGGATTTCCAAGACTCAGAGCTTATAAAATGTTTGGATTGCTAACAAAATTAGAAATAGAAAATTGCAAGAGCCTTTCCTGGCATCTCCAAAGAAGTCTATACAACTGAGGGGGTTTGGAGCTTTAGTTTCCTTAACATATCTACCACATACACATTTTGTTCTCAAAAACAAAATGCCCACTAGCGTCAAATTATGCTTAGAATGATCTGGGCATAAAGAATGTTGAACCATAAAATTGGATTGCAGGCCGCATGTGTAGATAACCTTTGCCCTCTTGGGATATGGCAGGAGGATGAGAGCCTTTGCAGCCCATACTTTTACCTGCTTTGAATAAATCAGTATGAAAATAGACTTGCTACTTGATTAGTAAAAAATGGTGCATTGAAATTTCTTTGATAATCAGTAAGGTTGAATTTTTGCCAATTGATTAGTTGCTCATTTCCTAATCCATAGTCTTTTGCTGTTTTTTTTTATGATGACTTAATGTTTATTGTATGGTGTGTCTGTTCTTTATGCTGTATGGATATTAACCATATAACCAACATTTCCATGTAGGAAGTGAGTAGGAAAGATAATCGAGTTGGAAGAGAGAGATGTTAAATTTGTTTTGAATTTGTTTTGAAACTGTATTTAAGTAGAAGGCATACTGGTTTTAATT
Source organism: Pan paniscus (assembly GCF_029289425.2). NCBI lineage: Eukaryota > Metazoa > Chordata > Mammalia > Primates > Hominidae > Pan > Pan paniscus. Next base: position 89,068,041 of record NC_073267.2, on the reverse strand, counting down.
AGATTATATACTATAGATCAATAAGAATAGTACAGTTTTCTAAGATGCTTTATTTTCACTTTACAGAAGATGAACAGATGTCTGTCATTCCTAACACAGTGTGGGAGATAAGGGTGTTAAGAGGGTTATTCAGATGGGGGAAGACACCGTGACTGATATGAACCACTTCTATCACATTTCTGGATAATGTCTTTTTTCCACTTTGTTGCTTAATGTACAGTTTTTTTTAATTTTGGGGGACTCTAGACGGAGATTTTGGAAAGCAGATTACAATGCAACAATTTCCCTCTTGCATTTTTCTCTGTGAATTCCACCACGGACCCAGAAGAAATGCAACCAAAATTACCAGATACCGGTGTTGTGAAATCTCATTTGCGTGGCACTTTCTTCCTATATAAAGCTTTCTGGAAGCAAAGACTGATGCAAACTCTCACTTCTCCAAATTCCAGTTTAGTCGGTCTAGAGTCGGATTATTACCATCCATTTCTCAGTCACTCACTTGCAGCCCCCTTCTTATAAGGAACTGGGTTTTGAAGATCACTCAACTCTGAGAGCTCTGACTTTTCTAGCAGAGAGGGGGAAATAAGGTTTCCTTTAACCTAATGTGCCCTGGTGTTTCTTGCCTGGTCCCGTTCTCCAGGAAGAACAAGAACCAGAATGTGGGAAGTGAAACATGGGTTTTAAAAAAAAAAAATCACAGAAGGAAGGGGGCAAGTTGCGGAGTGAGTGGGGGTGGGTGTGAAAGATACAGCTTGCAAAACAGCTCCTTCATGTTTCAGAGCTGTGGTTATTAGGAAGAGCTAAAGGCAGACACAATGACAGATGCAATGATGTACCAGATTCTGCACCCAGGTATGCCCTTAGCACTAAATATACAAGCAACACAAAACTGAGAGTTAAATGCCTTGGCAGAAAACTAGCCAAAGCTTAAGGCAGCAGCTTCCTGGCATTCAATCAGACAGAGAGAGGCTGGAGCAATTGAGAGAGGACCAATTCTTCAAAGGGTTCCATTTTAACTACAAGCTGGTTGGAGAATGCTACTTCCAGAACCCTCCCTGCTACCTGGGTTCACTTCCAAAATCTAATGGAGTTATATTGGCCAAATGAAAGACTCCCAAATCACACAGTGACAACTTCCCTGCCCAACCTCAATAAGCTTTGTCTTCGTTCAAGTGCCAGCTCGGCTCGAGGGATTTTAGGCTCTGAAGAGAATTAGCTCCCTCTTGCTCTCATATTGCATTAAGAAACTGGCAGCCAATCAAAAAGACAAAACAAAATCAAAAGAATGTACTCTCATACAAGGGCCCCACCCTGTGACTTCCATTGTTTCCCAGGAACCTGTGGGGATTTCAAATTCTCCTTTTGCCCCTGTTTCCCTCTCCAGCACAACCAAGTGGCCCCCAAAATTGGAGTTGCCCTAAATGCCTCAAGTTGCATTTCCTTGTCTCTAGGCTCTTCCAAATGCAGAACCTGATTTCTTTTTTTAAACAAAAACTAGCTCTGATTTGCACTTGTTTGAGCTTATATATAATGAGGATGATCTTGGCCAGGCAGTGCCCTCTGAAAATAAGCGAAGAAAAAATGAGAGACTCCCAGGGAGGCAATATATTACTAGGCACCTACCGTATGTCAGGTGCTAATCACTTCCATAGGATTTTCTTAATGCATGCTGCAGGGATGAAAGCAACTTTTGCTATTTCACTTAATCCTTCCAACTCAAAGGGTTGGGAATTCTTATGCCCATTGCACAGAGAAGGAAATTGAGGCTCAAGGGAATTTCAGGAGTTTGTTCAGGTTATCATGCATTAAGGAAACAGCAAAGCTAAGGTTTGCACCTAAGTCTGGTTGGCACCTAGCAGGATTTTCTGGCGATCCAATGGTGATGGAAAGAACACTCTGTAAAGGATATTTACATAGGAATGAATGTTATTGCAAATGCCTGTTTGTCAATGACAGGGCTTCAGTTTCCTCCTTTATGAGATCAGCTTCTAAGAGTATCTTCCTCAGGGACTTGTGAAGATTAAAAGAGATAAAGCAGTCAGCACTTGTGGCACAGTCCCTGCAACAGTACAAGGCTTGTCAAGCAACATTATGACGATGAACAAAAATGTGTATCATTTGGATAGAGAGAGAGAACGCTTAATGATAGCCAGAAAAACACTATTTCCACCTTAGTTACTTTTGGGCCACCCTGGGTGGAGCTGACTCACCTATAGCAAGTTTTTCCAAAAGCTAGCTATGTGACCTTGTCAAATCAATACCTTGCAGCTTTATCTCTTGTCTTATAATAACTCATGGCTTTGTCCGTGCATGGACACTGCCATCCCCAGACCCATCTGCCTCCAAGAGAGACTATCAATGAGAAAATAGGTACATCAAAGAGCAAAAGTGCTTTAAGAATATAAAGCACAACTCTGATAACAAAGGCCATATGATAATAAATGTCATTGTGAGAGAACTACCCAGAAAACGGGAATGTGTACAAGAAGTCAGGGGTTGTGTCAAGCCTGGGAACTAGTTCTATACCCTCCACCACAGGCACTACCGAAATGGTCTCCCTGTTTTCCCCCTAAAGCCCCTGTCCCAAGCCATTCTTTAGAAAGCAGGCTTTTTAAAACCTTTTTACAATTTAAAAATCCAATCCACTTTTGCTTCACACCCACAGAGATTTCCCCTGTACTGCATGCCACCCCCTGTTCTGGGCTGGGGCTGTGAAGTACAGTAGTTCAATATGCAGACTCTGAGGCCAGAATGCCGGGGTCCAAACCCCACAGCTGCTAGGACGATATGAATTGCCTTGGGCAAGATATTCTCAGCCTCAGGACCAAAATCCAGCTTATCCCATCTGGAATCCTTCATCTGCGTTTCTCTCTTCTGAAAATCTATTCATTTCCTGTTCAGAGGCTCCCAGATACTACCCTGTGTCTCTGGATGCCTCAAGAATTACTGGTGATATTTGCAAATTTTCTCAGCACCCTAGGTCAGGAGTCAGCAAACGATAGCCTGCATGCCAAATGCAGCCTTCATCCATTTTTGTAAATAAAGTTTTATTGGAACACAGCCATGCTCCTGCATTTACATACTCCTGTGGCTGCTTTCCTGCTAGAACTGCAGAGTTAAACAGTTGCAACAGAAACCGTATGTGATCTACAGAGCCTAAAATATTTATTATCTGGCCTTTTACAGAACAAGTTTTCCAAGCCCTGCCCTAGTTTAGTGTCTCTAAAACTAATTTAGGGTGTAGAAAATTTAATGTCATGCTCACCTCTGTTGAAGTGTATAAAATGTTGCTATATCCAACAGAAATTCATTAAATATAGATGTTGTGCTAAATTAGATATATTGCAGATTTTTAAATGCGGCAATTTGGGATGGAAAAAGTTTAAATGGGGGTAGAACCCTGTTCATCAACTTTTTTAGAAAGTGGATTGGACAAAACATCTTAAATCTATGGAGCCCCTAGTATGCTAGGTTATCATGATAAGTACTTTTATACATTTTAGTGCATTTAAGCCTCACTACAGCCCTATGAGGTTGATACTGTCATTATTTCTGCAGGGAGGCATAAATTCTGGAAACAAGGGGAATTAGGCATAATATCATCAAGAAAATCTTCAGTCTATAAAAAACAATAAATTATTGAAGTCTTCAGACTTTATGGGCAAAACTATATTTTGTGGATTAAAAATTGAGGTTGAAATTGGTAAAGTGGTTGCCAAAGGTGGCACAACAGGCTAAGTGATGGAGTCAGTGGTCAGACCCTGGTTGTCAGAAGCAAGATCTTGCAGGTTAAACCTTTCATCTGCCTCTCCTTGTTCAATGTTATGGAGTATCAGTGTCACACAAGATCAGAGTGTGGGGATCCTGGTAAGATACCTTCCTTGAAGACTTGAATCCATTTGCCTAGACTGGGGCCGTCTATATCATTTCAAGTATCTTCTGTTCCCTTCCTAGCCATGTTTGTTCTGCTCTTTCTGGTTTAAGCTCATTCCTTTGATGAATAAGACAAAAGCTAGTGAAGAATTGGGTCTTCCTGCCTTCTCACTGTCATCTTTTAACTTTGCACATCTGCCTCAAACAGTGCATTTATATCTTGCTTTGTTTTTCTAGTTTTTAACCAGTACTCAAAAGGTCTGTGTGTGTGTGTGTTCTGTGTGTGTGTGTGTGTGTGTGTGTGTGTGTGTGTGGGTATCTGGGTGTGTGTCTGTGTGCCTTAAGGAAGCCAGGGCTCCTGAGACAGCCCATCCACATTCAAATCCTGCTTTCCACTTACTAGCTGCGGGACCCTGAGACAGTTGCTTCCTCTCTCTGAGCTTCATGAGCCTCCTGGGTAAAGACACAATTATGATCATACCTGAGTCACAGCTGTAGTAAGGGTTCCATGAGATTGCATCTGAAGGCAATGTTTTTAGCAGAGCATCTGCCAGCTGGAAGCACGTGATAATGCCAGTTGCATGCATGGTTGTCACTCAGAGTTGATTCCAGCCGTCTGTCTTTCCAAATCAGGTTTCTTTGTTTTATTCACTCTTGAAAGTATTTGCCTCTGTAGTGGATTGAACGGTGTTCCCCCACCCAAAGAAAAGACATGTTGCCCAGAACTTGTGAAAGTGACCTTATTTGTAAAAAGATTCTTGGCAGAGATAATGAAATTAAGGGTCTCAAGTTGAGACCATCCTGGATTGGGTTAGGGTTTAATTCCAAGAAAAAGAGTCTTTATAAGAGAAAGGGAGAGAAGAAGGAACAGGGGAGAATGCCAGGTGAAGATGGAGGCAGAGATTGGAGCACGTGTCTATAAGCCACAGAGCACCAATGATTGCCAGAAACCACCAGAAGCTCAAAGAGGCAAGAGCAGATACTCCCCTAGACCCTTCAGAAGGAGCATGATCCTGCTGACACGTTGCTTAAGGACTTCTGGCCTCCAGAACTGTAAAAGAATAGATTTGTGTTGTTTTAAGCAGCCAAGTTTGTGGCCATTTGTTATAGAAACTGCAGAAAACAAATACAGTCCCCCTTCACCTTCCCTTCGTTATTACCTTTCCAGGAGTGGACATCTGACTATCACCTGTGCCTCCTCCCCTTTCTGTAGAGGTGGTGGGTGCCCTGCACAGAACTTTGCATCTGGACTCTGCTGCTTACTACCTAGGTGTTTTCGACTCAATTACTTAGCCTTCCTGGACCTCCGATTCTTATTTGTATAACATAAAGATATGCTTGCTTATATGGTCATTGTAATAATAATACAGTAGTCCATTGGTACACATGGGGGATTGGTTCTAGGGCCCCCTGCTAATACCAAAATCCATGCATACTCGAGTCCCAAAGTTGGCCCTGCAGAATCCGAATATAACGAAAGTCAGCGCTTCATACACACAGATTTCACATCCTGTAAATATTGTATTTTCAATCCATATTTGGTTGAAAAAAAAAACCATATATAAGCAGACCCACACAATTCAAACCCATGTTGCTCAAAGACCAACTGTAATACTAACAGCAATACCAACAGGTTCTGTTTATCACACCCTGGCAATGAGAAGGCAGAATGACGAAATGCAGCATTTCATTTTACCATCCTACGAAATGGGCGCTACTCATGCCCACATTTTACAGATGGGAACATTGAGGCACACTGAATTTAAAGTAAATTGTCAGAAGGCATGTAAAAGCAAAATTCACATAACATAAGCTAACATTTATTGAGAGCATGCTCTGTTGTAAGCACGGAAGGTCCACAGCAAAGAAAACAATATCCCTCCCTTAGTGGAGCTTATATTCTCAGTGTGAAGATGCATACGCTCTGGAACGTTCTGGGTGTTCTACAGGCATATAGTAAGTACTCAATAAATATCTACCCACCTCTCTCTGACCCCGCCGTAGGCAATAAAAGGGAGGAATTCGGTAGCTGTAAGTTCATGGTCACTTTCCCCCAAGGTCATATCACTTCTACTTAACTAACAATTCCCTCCCGTGGGATTGCAGGTCCCCTCGTTATTTCCTTAACCCTCTGGGAAACCCTGTTGTCAGCAAAGATGTTGCTCTCAGATGCCCGGTGTGAGGGGAGTGAGTCTCCAGGGAGTGGCACAGACTGTGCAGAGGTCTCTCCAGAGCCCTCAGCTCGCCTCGGTGCCAGCTGCTTGCCGCAAGGTACGGTCCCATCACCAGACGCACCATTTCCGGTGCCCATGGGAGCGTGTGCGTTTCCAAAACTGGGCCACTTCTTTGTCTCTCTCCTTTCATCTTCACTCACATTGCCTCCATGGGTCTTGCAAGCTGAAGTTTATTCCTTTCCCTTCTTTTAATCTTTTTAATTTATCTGTAAAAAGTTGCATCGGTGATACAGTTTTACATAGGAAACAACACAGAGATGTATTTAAAAAATGAAAAACAACCCATAATAATTCCAACCTACTCCTTTCCAGCCTGAGTCCCTGACATAACCATGGTCCTCTTTTCTCCCCTGGGACACCATTCGTGACATTCTAACTGGGCTCCCTGCAGCCTCTCCATGTCATCCCCCCTTCCAGTTGAACCCCCGGGACTAGACTGACTTTTCTGTTGAAATCTTATCATCACTAGTGCCCCATTTGCCTTTGTTTTTGTTTTGTTTTGTTTTGTTTTGTTTTTTTGAGATGGAGTCTCGCGCTGTCACCCAGGCTGGAATGCAGTGGCTGATCTCCACTCACTGCAAGCTCTGCCTCCCAGGTTCACACCATTCTCCTGCCCCAGCCTCCCGAGTGACTGGGACTACAGGCGCTTGCCACCAAGCCTGGCTAATTTTTTGTATTTTTAGTAGAGATGGGGTTTCATCGTGTTAACCAGGATGGTCTTGATCTCCTGACCTCATGATCCGCCCACCTCGGCCTCCCAAAGTGCTGGAATTACAGGCGTGAGCCACTGCACCCGGCCCCAATTGCCTATTGAAGGAAAAACTAGAACTCTTTGGCAGGGACTATGGGGTCCGGTGAGCTGACTATAGGGTGACATTCCTACTCCTTTTCTCCACTGGCCTCTCACCTCTGAGCTCTTTATACCGCCTGCCACGACCTTCAAGTCCACCTTGACCCTGGCTAGATGAATCCCCCTAGATACCCACAAGCTCAGTACCGCTGTGTCGACCTTAGCACCATGCAATTGTACATTTATTTGTGGAATTCTTTGTCTGTGTCCTCTAGAAAACAGAAAGGTCTGTTTCTGCTTCCCATGTTATCCCCAGCACCCAGCACAATGTCTGGCTCATAGGAGGTATTTAATATAGGTTTGTTCTCTTTCTTTTTATCTGTTGCAAAGAATTCCTGGGCACCTCCTTATTGCCTTTTTATGCAGCAAACTTACTGTTTTTCGCAAATCACAAGCATAATCAAGAAAAGAAGATTCCCTTCCTAACTGAATCCACAGAGTGACCCAGTCACTTATCACTTTGTCTCCTAGGGACCTTCAAAATGGCCAGTTGGTGACCCCCTGAGTGCCGATACTCTTCTTAGAAACACTCAATGATGCCTTTAGCCATAAAAGCAAATACCCTTTTTTCTTATTATTTCTTTTGAGGTGAAGTCTCACTCTGTTGCCCAGGCTGGAGTGCAGTGGAGCGATCTTGGCTCAATGCAACCTCCGCCTCCTGGGGTTAAAGCAATTCTCCTACCTCAGCCTCCTGAGTAGCTGGGATTACAGGCATGTGTTACCACACCTGGCTAATTTTCGTATTTTTAGTAGAGATGGCGTTTCGCCATGTTGCCCAGGTTGGTCACAAACCTCTGACCTCAGGTGATCTGCCCGCCTCAGCCTCCCAAAGTGCTGGGACTACAGGTGTGAGCCACTGTGCCAGGTCCAAAGACCTTTTTTAACAGGATGTTCAAGTTCTTGGTCACCCGGGACCAAGTCTTGGTCTCTACTGCTTTCTCTTAAAGCACAAACACCCTGTCAGCCAGGCAAGGTGGTTCACGCCTGTAATCCCAGCCCTTATCCAGGTGTGGTGGTGGGCACCTGTAGTCGCAGCTACTAGGGAGGCTGAGGCAGGAGAATTTCGTGAACCTGGGAGGCAGAGCTTGCAGTGAGCTGAGATTGTGCCACTACACTCCAGCCTGGGTGACAGAGCGAGACTCCGTCTCAAAAAAAAAAAAAAAAAAAAGAAAAAGAAAAACACATACACCCAGTCTTAGCAGGCCTCTGTTCTTTCCTGATTCTGTGCCTCTGGTGATGCCTTTCCCTCTGCTGAAATGCCCTTCCTTCCTGGCCTCAGCTAAGCCGTCTCCTTCTCATTCTTAGCACATTGCTTGCTTTCTGTGAAGCTGTCACTGACTGGCCCTCTCCTCTCTAGCCTCCATGTTCTTGTAGCCCTTTCCCTCTCTTCCTCTGGATAAAATGCAGGATGTGATATTTGGGACATACTAGACATTACTTGCTGTTTATCTGAAATTCAAATTTAACTGGGCATCTTGTATTTGCGGTTCCCCTACCTTGAGGTGTGATGGATTCCATTCCCCTACCTTGAGGTGTGATGGATTCCATCCACTCCGACACCTCCCAAGATTGCGCTGTGGAATTTCCCTGGTGGAGAATTCTGGTAGCGCAGGCATTGAGGAGAATCACTGTATGTAGATGCTGCCAACACAGTGATTGGCACAGAACAGCTGTGCCGTGCATCACTGAGTAAACAAACGGACAGTAATGACCCTAATAACGGCTACCAAGTGTGTGAGTGAGCAAAAGAGATCGAGATCAGACTTCTCAGTTAGTCACCTGGGTCTAACCCCACCTCCTGGAACTGGACTGGGTTCAAATCCCATCTTCTTCATTTACTGGACTGTGATCTCAGACTGTTTCTTAACGTCACTCTGCTCATCTTTAAAAGGAAAATAAAAACAGTACCTCCTGCATGGGGTTCTCGTGAGGATTCAATGAGATAATCAATATATAAAACACTTAACACAGGGCTATAGCAAATACTCTATAAATGTCACCCATTATTTATTAAGCGCCAAGCCCTGCCAAACACTACTATAGTTTTATATCATTTAATGTTCACAATAGCTCTATGGGATAAGTGTTAAAAGTCCCATTTTTCCCATGCAACCCTAGAAGCTGGAGGCACATTCATTCATTTGCCCAAAGCCACACCATTAGTGAAGGAGCTGGGATTAGAGTCCAGGGTGATTGGCTCCTTCTCGAGAAACAACGTTGCATAAGAAGCGAATTCTAGGTAGATTGGGGGAGCACCAGGAGCCTCCTTCGGAGATCTGCAGGTGCTGCTGCCCTCAGAGCCCACAGATGGGCCTACATTTCCACTGAACTCATGGGCTGACCAATGGCATCCCCACTCTGCCTCATGAAGCAGCAGCGTGTCCTGCAGCCAAATTCACAGCCCTCAGAAAATTGAGAAATTTCTTTCTTCCATTTCAGGAAGCCCTGTATCTTCTCTGGTGGATGTTTTAGCAGAATGGGAGCAGCTTTCTCCTTTGTTCTTATTCCCCTATGATCTATTCTTTGGTGACCTTTAAGTATGTATATATATATATATATATACACATCAGACAAAGATCACTCTGTCACAAAACCTTTTCAGTGGTTTCCATTGTACCCAAAGAAAATCCACATATGCACCAAACTCTCCTGGACATGGGTTCTGCCTTCCCTGATACTCCACTTTGTACCACCCTTCCTGTAAGCCTCAACACTGGCCTTCCTTCTGTCTGCCATGCAACCCAAGCTTGGTTGGACTCATACTCTTAGGCTAACCCATGGATATCACCCGGGCTGGATCTTAGAATCTCCTAAGAGCTGCATATTTTAAATATCCTCTCAAAGTTCAAGATTGACCTTAACTTTCACCTCTGCAGAAAGCCCATCTCCAACCATCCTGATTAAACAGTCTCCTAGCCTCAGCCACTGCATCCCATCCTCCAGCCAAAATGATGTATTTCCATATTTCTCTATGTGGTCATTGTTTCTCACCCTCAACTGGAATATAAACTCCAGGAAAGCAGAGAATCGCCCTGCCACTTTTCACTCTATGCCCACAAATGGTCCTTAGCACATCATAGTTGCTCAATAAATGTTTATAGGAGAAGTGAATATGCAAATGCATAAATCAATGGAGAAATAAGTAGAAGTAATAGTTTAAGAATAATCAGAGAAATGCCAAGAATCCCACCTGTCTGTTTTAAAGTGCATTATTGTCCCCCCAGCCCCTTTCCACCTACGTCAGATCTGTTACAGCCCAAATTTTCTATTTCTATGAGTAGATGAGCACTTTCACAAACAGTTGTGCTTGGGGAAGGGGACTGAAGGTCAGTGTTAATTTAATCCACTAGCTAATATCCGGTTTATCAACCTTCTGCTTTATAAAGAAGCACTGTATGTACATTTTTTACAAATAGTCTGAGCGCATTGATCCATAGAACTTCTAAAGTTTACTTCAATTAGAAAGAGTTTCAGATAAAGATCAAATTAATTAAGTCCTCTCCCCCCCTTAAAGTTCATCTTAGTTAGCCATTGTTTCTTTCTCGATGGCTTAGTAATTGGCTGGGCTTCAACCTGGACATAGAAGAATTAGAAGGGGACCCCCCCCACCTCCCCAAAGTAGGCATTGACACCTGGCACAGCCCAGAGTTCTCTGCCTCAATATTTGGAGTGTGCCAGGGATTTAGGGAAAGTGTGCCTGCTTAAATGAAGGGAAATCTGCTGGCGAAAAAAAAAATCTGTGATTCATCACAGAAGTGAATTTTCCAGTTTTCCTTGCTGAAATAAATAGTTGCAAAGGAAATGCTATTTTATTTTTGCCTCTCAATTTGTGTGTGTGTGTGAGTTTCATGGAGGTTTGAGGGTTCTGATGGCTGTTGAGGCTCAGGCGAGCAGATATGCTGTAAGGAGGAATCCACAGCTTTTGTCTTACCCATTGCAAACTTGGAGTCAATAAAAGAGAGGAGTCTTCCAGCAGAGGCTGTGTTTTCTGGTGTCCTGAGATGCTCTTTTCCCTGGGTCTCTTGTAGCCTTAAGAGTGTTTTATGGCACAATCTTTGATACTCAGGGAACAGGTGCAAATACTGTTAAGTGACAGAATGTGTCACGCAGATGATTTTAAAAGGAGCCATGAAATGGATGTATCCAACGAAAATATAATGTTTAATTTACTCCTTCCCAGAACTAGTGATGTTGCGCCAGGGGCTGTCAGCAGTAAATCATCTGCCGACTTAGATGACACCCAGCAATGTAGTTTCGGGAACCCTTTTTCTGGCTAGTGCAGGTTCAGGCTGATGAATCTATTCTGTCTGGCTCTGGGGCAGGTTTGTGGCTGCCACATGTTTGCATATTCCCATGGATGGAGAATCAGAAGGATGGGGACAGTGGACACCAGAAATTGCTCATGTACCCTGCAGAAGCGATGTATCTCCTCCTCCAGGAAGCCTTTCCTGATTAGCATGACTATGACTGGGCAATCCAAGTTGCTCCTTACCATTTAGCATCCCAAAGGACAATGCTCTCAAGCAGAGCCCTGCAGTGCTGTGTAGTGGATGCAACCTGGGAACAGGTGGATCATCTTGAATTAAGATCATCTTAATTCTTCTGGCCTAAGAGTCTCATAAGGCAAGGACCAATCTGTCCTGCTCTTCCCTGTAGCCCCACAGCCTACAAAAGAGAGATTTCTCACATATTATAAGTGCTCAAGACATATTTGGAGAATGAATGAATGAACGACAGAGCATATTCTCCTTACTCCTCAGCTAGGCCATAAAAGAACCAAACAAAGGCATGACACTGTTATTTTCCAGGATGTGGCTCTTTGCTCAGGGAAAATAAGAGTGAGTGAGTGAGTGAGTGAATGAATGAATGAATGAATGAATGCAAGCTACTCCACAGATAGTAAATACTCTCCAAATGGAGCAGGGGCTGGGGGCTAGAAAACACAGTCAGCTTTGAACTGTCATGCAAAGAGAAGTGCAGACGATGTCATGTGTCCAGTGGGCTAGCATCAGGTGGAGCCCAGAGCAACATCGGCAGCCAGGCATGAGGAATGTGGGGCAAGGATAGCTGAGAAAAGTGGAAAACAAAGCATCTGCCTCCACCCTAGGCTGTTCCCTCTGGGAGGTCAAGGATAGTGTTGGCTTAGTTCACTGTTACAGTCCTGGTGCCTGGAATAAGTAAGAATTTGTGGTAGAAAGGAAGGGAGGAAGTAAAGATGGAAAGAAGGAAGGGAGAAAGCAAGGAAGGAAGGAAGAGAGGGAGGGAGGGAGGCAGAAAAGAAAGGGAGAACGGAGGGAGGGAGAGATGGAAGAAAAGAGGGAGAGAGGAAGTAGGGAGGGAGGGAGGGAAGAAAGGGAGAAAGGAGGGAGGGAGAGATGGAAGGAAAGAGGGAGAGAGGAAGGAAGAAGGGAGAAAAGGAGGGAAGAAGGAAGGAGAAGAAAGGGAAGAAAATAAAACAAAAGAATGAGAGATGAAGGAAGGAGGGAGAAAAGGAAGGAAGGAAGGAGGGAGGGAAGGAAGGAAAGAAGGAAGGAAGGAGAGAAAGGAGGGAGGGAGAGATGGAAGAAAAGAGGGACAGATGAAGGAAGGAGGGAGAAAAGCAAGGAAGGAAGGAAAGAAGGAAGGGAGGAAGGGAGGGAGGGAAGGAGGGAGGGAGAGAGACAGAGAGGGAAGGAAAATGGAGTGAGGGAGGAAGGAGGGAGAGAAACAAAAAATCCAGGGCTGAAGTAAAGGACTAGGTAACTCTTGGCTCCATCTCTTACTTGTGTGATGTAATGCATTTTCATTTCTCTAAGCCTGTTTTCTTCTTTTGCTAAATAAGAGTAATGAACCTTCGCTAGGGTGAGAATATGTGAATTCACGAGGTGCTTTACTTCAAGTGACTCCTACTTTGTTGGTGTCCAATGAACCTTGCTTTCTCCAACCTCACCCTCTTTCTTTCAGTCCAGCATCTGAGTGTTGGCAACCAGCCCAGAGAGGAAGAAGGGAGTGAGTAACACCTATTAGTTTGGGTCCTTCCATGGGTGTCCTTTCCTCTGTCCCTATCTCCAGGGGAATCTGTAAGGCCAACTCAATATTCTATAAGACCCCTGACCCCTCATGTTTCATCCCTCCTCCAGTAACATTTCTATTTCCTCTGAAGGCATATCTTGGCATGCTGGAAGAGATGGAAAGCTGTCTGACACTCAAGGGGAGTGACTGGTGGCACCTTCCAGTGATCTTTGGGTTAATTGCATGCTGAAAAAAAAGATGCTTTAGCAATTCAAAGAAGGTAACATTTATCCCATTTAGCAGAAGAGAAAACCGAGGCTCAGAGACATGGAAACCGAGAAACACATGATGCAAATGTTGGCGCTAGAGCAGGTGTATGTCAGGGAGGAGGCAGAAAGGTTTTACCAGTGTCCTGCAGACCACAGTGTGTGGGCAGCTGCCTTCTCCATTTATGGGTGAATAGAGCTCTGCGGAGAGATGCATCTAGAACATTGCACAAGCTCAAAGTTCTCTGGAAACGGAGTGTGGTGAGCTTGTCAGTACAATCTTCCCTGTTTTGGTCATTTGCTAAGTAAGGTTACCAGCAACTTCAAAGTAGTCTCCACCATCAAGTTGGAAATGGAAAAAGCTCGCATTTTGGGTGAGTCACGTTCTAACAGGCGCCCACGCCTTGAGGTAGAGTCGGGCTCTGTTTTCACCAAAATAAACCCATGCTTTGCATAATAAGGTTATGCATGTTGGTGACAACTCATGAAAATGACAACAATTCTCAGTCACAAGCATGAGCTGGTCCGCCTTGCAAGGACCAGCAACTCGCACAAGAGGTTCAGAATGGCAGGTGCTATTGTGAGGACTGTAGTCCCTGAAGAACAACGAGGACCCCCACACACCCAGGAGCAGATTGATGGGAGCACCAGGCATGCATTTCCAGATCTCACTGGAATTTTTTATCTTAATTTTTGAAGGTCTCCCTAATTAATGAAAAGGAATGTAGTGGAGAGGACGGGACTTGGGCTTTGGAGTAGGACAGCTCTGGATTTTAATTCCTGCTCTCAATAACTTTTTACTTCTCTGCCCCTCACCTTCTTCATCTATATGAGTAAAATGCCGCTCACCCAGCATTGGCAGCATGATTAAAACATAGGCTTTAGAGTCAGACAGAGTTGGATGTGAAACCTAGATTCATCACTCAGTATTAGGAACTTGGGAAAGCTACTTAACCAAGCCAGCCTCATTTTCCCCGTCTGTAAAATGGGTACACTTACTAACAGCGTGTATTAGTATGTAAAATATTTAATACACTTGTGGCACCTATTAACAGCTCAACAATTCTCTCATTGGTAGAAGTTGAAAGAGTATAAATATATCTATAATAAATTTTATAATTAAAATTTGTATAATCAATAGATGTTAGTTTCTCTTAGCATTAGTAAAATATTTTTTAAAAAATTAAAATCATAGTAGTTTCAACTCTCCCCCATCCATTCACCCAATTTCATAGTCCCCTAACTGGCTTCATTTTTCTTTGTATACTTATCACCCTGATATGTTCTATGGTTATTGTTGTGTTATTGCCTGGCTCTTCCCACTAGAATGTAAACTCCACAAGGGCAGGAATGATATTTGCTCACTCCTATGTCCTCAGATCCTAGAACCGTGCCTGGCACATAGTAGATGCTCAATAATTGAATGAATGAATAAATGAAATAATGAATAATAATAAATGAAATTAATAATATAGCAGACAAAATGTCCAGCCAGCATGTAGCACACAGCAAGGGCCCCCATCTTCATTGATTCCCTGTGTCTCAATACTGCAGAGGAACAATGTAGAAATAATTGATTTTGCTTCCTCCTTGCCATTTTGAGGTCACTTCCTACAATGGGGGAACTAGAGAAGCCCAAGTGTCCCACCGGGACTTGCTCCGAGTTTCCCTGAGGAGGTTCATGTCCCTCTGCCTTCTAGGAAGGGAAGGAAGTGGACGGAGAGGTGCATCATGGGTAGAACTGGCAAAACATCATCTGGGCCTCCGAGCCTCCTCTCATTTCTAGAGGCCCTTAAGCAATGACAAAACAGAACCTTCTGGAACTTCCTAGCCATTGCTTTGATGACCCTCCAGGGGAACCAGCTGGCATTTACTCCAGCTAAGATTCCTGAATTGGCTCTGGCTTACCTTGCCAAACTTGTGCTCACTTGACTGGGAAAATGTAGGGACCTGCCATCCCCTTAGGAAGCCCCTCCTCTGCTCTCCCCTCCATGCCTGCCTCGGTGACCTCCTCCCCGGGGAAAGCTGACCCCTGAGAGATAGAGTACAGTCCAGTGTTTGATGGGACGTCTGGCCAGCTGCCTCACTGCAACCCATCGCAGACCCAGAATTCCATCTAAATGTTATACCCTGGGAGCGTTTCAGCCATTTAACCTGGCCTTAGGAAGAGCCCTGGGGTACTTATGAAAAGAAAAGTGGCCTGAACTGAGGGACTTTGGGAGAGTGATGGTTGCCAAGAGGAGGTCACCTCAAATGTGCTGCTTCTCTAGGAAGGGTGAACACCTTGCAAGTATTTGGTCATAAATCTCCATATTTCCTCATTCTGTTGACCATAAGACATGCCATGGATTTATTAATAACAACAGCTTTCCAGAGGCAAACACAAGGAAGGGCCAAACGGAAATCACATCAGCATGAAGGTGCATCCCCGTTTTAGGAATGTTAAAATGTGAACTGTCCATGTCTTGGAATCAAAAAATTCTGGCAGCAAGTAGTCACCAGTCCACCAAAAGCTGCTGTATTCCAATGGCATAGTTTTCCCTGGCCTTTATTCTTAGTTATTTAATCATCGCAGACATCCTGGGAACGTAGGTGCTAGTCCACTTCATTTTCTTATGAACAGGCAGGCTCAGAAAGTTTGTGAGACTTTCCAAAGCTAGAGGAGGGAGTTCTGAGACTTACACCTCTATCCCCCTGACTCCAAGCCTGGGCCCTTGACATCTATTGGCTGGAAACCTGAGCTGAAATCCTAGGGATTTCTTCCCCATTGAGAGCGGAGTGAGATAGGCAAAGCCTCCTGAGACTGGGGTTTAGGGTTCCACAGAAGCAAGGCTAAAAGCAGAAGTCCTCACCCAAGGCCTTGGGGGATGCTAAAAGCAAAGAAACAACAAAAACTGAAGATTGAGACAGCTGAAAATTGTAGCCCCACCAAGGAAGACAGAGACAGGGGACTGACTCTGAAGATTCAGAGTGATTGAGAACAAAATGAAAATGATAGGGGTTGTTCTCTTTGGGTGATGGGAACAGTCCATTTTTACAGATCTGCTTTACTATATTTACAGTGGGAGGTGATGCCTGGGGAACTCAACATCATGGACCTGGTCATGACTGGCCTTTTACTGTTTAGAGGGTCTAGTTTTTCAGCTTTGACCCTTACTTGTTTTCTTATCAGGCAACCTCAGAAAAGCTCTCGTGATCCTGTGTGCCGTTCTTCAGGATTTTTTTTCTTCCCCCTTCTGCTGTGCAGAAAAAATTAATCATGTTGTTAAGTGAAAATGTTGCCGTCTTCTCCTCTTTTTTTGTTAGCGTTCATTTACTGAGCACTTGCCCAGTGCCTGTGTGCCAGGCACTAGCCTGATCACTTCCCAGACATGGCATTCAATCTTCGTGGCACGCTTGTGAGATGGGTATTAACATTCCCCTTTGCAGACAAAGAAACCGAGGCGCAGAAGTGCAGTCTGTGCATAGGTTGCTTCACTCTACTTGCCCAGTCTCCTCTTCTCTGAGTTGAAGCCCATGCTTTTAATTGCATGCAACTTCTCTCTCCACCGTCCCCATCTCGTCTCATCCTAAACTGGGCCAATGATGCCGTAAGTCTGATATTATCAGGCCACTTTTGGGTTTAAACAGCCAAACATAAAACAGACCCTTCCCCAGTTGCAGAGTAAGTAAACTTGCAAAGGTGCCTGTCTTATATGTAGCCGAAGACAATCTGAGTCATCAAATACCCTTATCACCGATGCAAGCGGAGATAAAGGAAGGCATGTTCTCTTCCAAGGGAGACAGGCACGAAGACAGGCCCTGCGATTAGATATGAAAGTAGCGGCTCACTGGGTTACAGAATAATTGCTGTGTTCGCCTGACCTTGATAACTGACGTGTTTCCTTCAGAGACGGTCCTAGGTATTGGGCGCAGGCCTTAGACTGTAAGAGCTAGAAGGAAGGAATTTCTGTCTCTCTGCTCTGGCTCGTGGAAATTCGAACGAAAGAGCAAACAACTGTTTTGGAGTCAGGGTGTGCTATCACAGAGAAGCCAATGGAGAGAGAAGTGCTTGGGGACGTTCGCACTGAGCCAGGCCACGTGAAATGCATGTATGGAGGTCAGAAAAATAGGAGAAAATCAGACACCAGAAAAGATAGATGTTAATGTCCTTTTACCTCCGCTTTCGTATTTAATGCTTGCAGTGACCCATCAATGTGGGTGCAATTAGGTCTGTTTTGCACGTGTGTGCCTTTGTGTTGTGTATGCAGTGGAGGAGTGCATACAAAACTCTGTGCAGACAGGGACAGTTGGCTTCATGATGGAGGAATGTCAGCTTTTACTCTGCATATTTATTTGCCTTTAAATTTGTATAAAAAGTGAGTAGTACTTTTGTAATGATGATGATGATGAAGGAGGGGAAGAAGAGAAGATCAAGGGAAGAAAGGAGGGAAGGAGGCAGAGAAGAGAAGAAAGCAGAGTGAAAAATGAGACTGAGAGTTTTGCAAGCTACTCAAGGTCAAGCAGCCCAGTGGGGAAGTGGACTTTAATCAGCAACTCCCCCTCTCGAGCCCTCCTCTTCCCTCTCCACCATCCTGCCTCACTACCATGGGCTAGTTGAGCACTGAGAGATTGCTAAGGGCTCTGCTGAGGTCCGTGTGCCCATTTTGTTCTCAGGGATGCATTCACTCTCTTCTTCATGCCCACAGAAGTGCCGACCACTTTCAGGGTGTTGCAGTACTCAGTGGCCCTGGATTTGCCAGGTGTGGCATCAAGCTGAGACAGGAAAAGTGGGCTAAAGCACTTGGGGAAAAAACCAAACATCCAAGCTGTGGAATTGAGTCTCTGGAGTGAAACGGCAGAAATTTCTGGACTGAGAACTGAATGCAGAAAGAGGCACTTTGAGTCCAACCTGGGCTTGGCTGCCTGCCTCTCTTTCCAGCTGAGCACCCCTCATACTCACAGTACCCCGACTCATCCAAAGCCCACAGTGAAAGCAGCTAAGGGCAGACATAATTTTTTTTTTTAAAGAAAACAATATTCCCATGCCGGTTTTGTAAAACTGTGATGCCCATTTGCACACTAAATCATGCACATTCCAAACAGCTCTGGAAAACGCACATTAGCCCCAAAGGGTCGCAGAAAAGGCTGCTGGACAGATGCTTTCCTTTTCAAAAAAGAAGTAGGAAAGGGCCAATACCTGCGTGACACTCTCTGGAGCCAGAAGGTGCAAACTCAAGCTGGTTTAGAGGGGAAAGAAAAGAGAAAAAAGGAAAAATGAAGTAGGAGTGGGAAGCTTTTTGGACAAAGGCGTATTTCCTTTCTCCTGTGCTTAAAGCAGCTTAGAGCCCAGAGAGAGGGCTGCGGGAGGGAGCCTGGCGAAGGAAGGGAACCCAGGGAGAAATCCAGGTTAAGAAGCCCCTGAGACACCACAGAGGGGAGGCCAGTGCTGAGGGAGTGGGTGTTTGAATTGGGTGCATTTTGCAGGAAAAAAAAAAAAAAAAATGAAAAAGCAGCCGCAGCAGCAGCCAGGGTGGAAGCTCGCGCTCCTGGGAGCAGTGGAGCCAAGGCAGTTAGCTGAAGCAGCACAGCCCTCACGCTCAGCACCTGCCAGCCAGCAGACTCTGCCAAGAGCAACTTGGTACCAACTTCAATAATATCGCAATTCAGTATTTAAATAATGCGACAAGACTCCTTTGGAACACGACCAGGGACTACTCAGGGCAGTAATTTTCCTTTTAGCAGCAGGAGCTGAGAATCTACAATTTCCCAAAGATAACACCACTCCACCCTGCTCTGGAAGAGCCCCAAATGGCCACAGAGGGAAAGAGAAATTCACCAAGGCGAGCCCCCAACAAAAGAAGGGATCTCAGTTCGTGACCAGGGACAATGAAGCTCTTTGCAAAATGTCGCGGAGGCGGATACAGGAGCCTTTGTGTCAACCCACTCGGTGGTGGTGAGATGAGCCACCTCTTTGGGACAGCAGTCCTCCCATCTGAACTCCAGATGTGAAAGCAATAAATTACTAAAGGTGGTCAACCTAGGCCTGGGGAGCAGGCGTTTCAAGTTGGCCTGGTTCTTGAGCGTATTTACGAAGAGGCTTTTCCAGCTGATTCTCTCTCTCTCTCTGTCTCTCTCTCTCTTACTCTCTGTCTCTCTCTCTCTCTCTCGTCCGAAACAGCCATAGCCAAAGGCATCCTATGGAGTCCTTTTTGCAAATAGATGACTTCTTTCTTAGTTGATTCTCACTAACTTTTCCCTCCCTACATGCAAAATTACAAAATGAGACCGTGAGGGCATTTTGCGCTCCCGTGCATGCACCGAGTCAGGGATTGGCCTCATGCACAAAAGGGTGGCTGAGCCTTGTGCAAATGACACTAAGATTGTGTATTGCCCAGTTCCATTAAAGGAAGGAAATCGGGGGGGAAATGCTCACGTTTTTATTAATTCTCAGTGCTGGGAGTTCATTCTTGATTTGATATTTTTCCATATGTTCTGCTAACTGACCGCTGCTTGCCATGTGATGGATAATGCCCTTTAAGCCACGGTGTAAGTTACAGTAATGTCACCAGGCTATTAACCTCTGAATATTTGCATTATTAGTCAATTTTCTAAGTCCTTGGAGTTAAAGCAGCCACTGAGATTTTTTATTTCCATTTTGCAAGAGCTGGGAGCCGAGTTGTGGGGCTTTCCCACAGCGTAGAGGTACAGCAAAGTTTTCTCAATTTGCTCTTCCGGTTTTGTTTAAGGGGAGCCATCTGCATCACATGCCTGGCTGGGAGGGAGATATGCTAATGACCACCTCGTAATTTATGGTGGAAGTTTAATACAGGGAGCACACTTCTAAACAACTCGACATCCGTTCCCTCTGTGAATGGGGACTCGGAGATTGTTGCACTATGGAATCTGTATTAAAGTGGAAGCATTTTGTCTTTTGACAGGTGTTATGAGCCTCCTTTAAAAATGAAATATTTGTCCAGATAAAATATTCGTGCTCTGTAATGCAAGGCAATGCACCAAAATCTAGGGCAAAACCGTTTACATATAAAACCCAACTTGAATATGAAAACGTAAGTTCTCACTAAGGTTGCTCAGCGTGTAGCAGAAAAGAAGTGGGGTATGAGAAAAGCAGACCTTCTGGAGAGATGAAGGTGGGGAGGCCAGAGAGAACTGCAAACCCGACAAAATGGTAACCTTAAGCGAATCTTCTACAAATAGCCAATAAAGGCAATTATATAACAAGGCGCTTGCAAGCAGCTGGTCATAGCTCAAGGCATCAGCCAAATGAGGCCAGTCTCCGAATTAACAGGGAAACTCCCTACCATTACACCATCACCCCTTCAGCCTCAGTTTTTCCTGTATCATGGCATATTGAAGAGCACCCCTGTATCCAAGGCTTAGATGGAACACTGACTTTGCACTGCTATAGCCTTTTGTTCCCTTCCACCTCCCACCTCTCTCTGCACCCAGGGCCAGATTAGAGCCTCAACTCCTTCATATCACCCAGGTTGCATTTAAATATTTCCAGCTACTGTTCACATTATGTTACATCCATAAGTAACTTCATCTATGTTACTTCCATAAGTGGCCCATCACCCCAGAAGGGCCCACGCTTTCTAAAGGCAGGAGTCCTATATTCTCCCGTCTCCCAGATTCCCATTTCTGGGCGTTAGGAAAGCAGCTTGGACCATGGAGAGGACCCAGGTTCCAGAGTCAGGAATTACATGGCTTTGTGCCTAGATCTGCCACTTTCCAGCTCTGCAACTTTCTAGCTCTGCAATTGTGGGAAAGTTGATGCCAGTTGTCACTCTTAAAACTCATAGCATTATGTGGGGGATTAAAAGATATGCTTGCCAAAGACAGACATCAATACATTCCCAGGCAACTGTTAATAGGGCTTCAATATTTTGAGATGTTGACGGACAAGATGCTTTTGCATAACAGAAAATTCCTACACAAAATAAAGCATACTTTATGATCCCAGGCTTTTGCTAGCATTTCAACACCTCATTTCATTGGCTGGTCCCTACAATTCCATGGGGGCAAATACCTTTTCACCCCCATTTTCCTGATAAGCAAACAGAGGCTCATTGAGGTTATTTAGCCTGCCTGCAGCCACACAGGCTGTTAAGTGATAGAGGTGCCTCCCAGAGGCCAAACTCCTACCATCCCATGGCCTCTCTGAAGTTCGGAGGACTTTGTAAGTTAACACCTTATCTTCTTAAAAGTCTGGTTCCTCATTTAACCAGGGCCTTAGTGACCAAAGTCCCTGAACCATGGCCCAGTAGATCTGATCATTCCAGGTGTCTTAAATGATCAATGTGGACCCGTGTTGGGTCAATTCAGTTGCAGTGATCCGTATTGATTGTCTAGACAGCTCCATCGATTGGGTCAGCAGGGCTGTGGGTCTTCAGGGACACCATAGATATGACACAGTCTGACCCTTCCCAGGGCTCTGTCACATATTATCACCATTGTCATTAAAACAAGGGAAACTGAGGCACAGGCAGGTGGTCTCATGGCAGATGAATGAATTTAGAGGACAAGGAGGTAGTTCTGTTTTTGCAAATTCCAATCCAATATTTATGACAGTCAAAGATGAGTGAGTCAAAGGGTAGGTTGTAGAGGAACTGCTTCCTGGGGCCTGTTGGGATTTTAGGAATAGCTTTCTATAAAATTCAGTCTCTTCGTTGTTGGCTTACGATTTGGTGACCACAGTGACTGTCATTCTAGCACAATCCAGGGCCTAATTATTTCATATTTTCCTTATATGAGATCTACTTGAAGGCTTCATTCCAGAAAAACAGGTATGGGGAGAGGGGAGATTCTAATTTAGTCTAACTAGTTATCTTGCACATTAGTCCATTGTGTGGTTATATATATTTTTTTCTGTTTAAACATTTGCTAGACAGTATTGTTAACACCATTTTTTTATAGTAAAGGGTAGCAGTGAACTCTACTATTTTCTCATTTTGTCGGCCATCATGTCGGGGGCATGTGATTGGATGTGTGTGGGGTATTTCCTCAATTCTGGTTTCCAACAGGCACATGAACTGCAAGCGTCCTGCAATCACGCAGAAAGCTGCTGATGTGTTGCTTCTAGCCAGGCTCAAAAGCAGAAGTCCAGCCCGTGAGCTCATACCCAGGGACCCGGGCTGTGCCTCCCACTGAACAAGGGGACCAACCATGTCTGGGACCTCAAAGCCCTTCCTTCCATGCCAGGGCAGGGAAGAAGCCCAGGCTGGGCCAGCTCCTAGGGCTACGAGTTCATGGCAGGAGCTTATGATAGGCAGGCCCTGTGGTCAGCTCGTGTGAGGTCAGAGCCACCCAAGCCTCAGTCACCAGATTCATCTCAAACCTCCCGTTAATGATTTATGGGAGGGTTTCATCTCAGCATGGACTGCAGAGACCTACTGTCCCTGTTTTTTGAGTGGAAAAAGAAGGTCAGGTTTTTGGGATCCATTTTGCAAACATACCCTTCGGATGGCAGGAATGGGATTTGAGTGATGTGCAGAAGTTGGGAAACACTGATAACAACAGAAAAGACAGCAGATTGTACATATGGCATATGCTTATGATGCTCCCAGCACAGTCCTAAGGGCTTTTTCACAAAATAGCCAATTTAGTCATCAAAACAACCCTGTAATGTAGCTACTGTTATCACCTCCATTTTACAGAGTAGGAAGTTAAGGCACAGAAATATACGTAGCTTGTCCAAGGTCACACAGCTGATAAATGGCAGAGAGACTGCCTCTAGTCCAATGTCACTACTTTATGTTGAAGAGTGAAGCTGTCTATGAGGATTGCCCAGCCCAAGATAAGAACGAAAGTGATGATGATGATGATGACCCTGCTGGCAATCATGTGAGCAGTTAACATCTACTGAGCACTTAGAGTGTGACCAGAGCTAAGCTGATGGCTTTCCCCATAGTATTTCCTGGAAACTGGAGATAGATTTACTTTCCTTCCCCTCCTTTATCCCATACATCCTATTCACCTGCAAGTCTTATTACATCTCATAATACCTTGTAAGCCACCAACCTCTCTTCCTCTCTACCAGGAGGCCAAGCAATGCTCCGTGGGTCAGGGGCTTACCCTGGTAAGTGTATCCTTAAAAACCTACACTAAACCTTACATATTGTACGCACTCCATACATGTGTGTGGAACGAATGAATGAAGGGCCTGGTTTCCTCATCCATTACAGCCTGTGAGGGTGGTACTGTTGCTGTCTCCATTTTGCCATGAGAAGCAGAGATTTAGAATGGGAAAATGGCCATGTGCATCACACAGGATTACAAGACAGGACAAGTCAAGCAGATATTTGACGCTTTGGGGCAGTCCTGCATCTGATAGCCTGTCTCATTTCAGGAGAATTTATTAAGAAAGCATAGGGGGCAGAGACTCCCTTTCCAATATTGGAGCCCTAAAAGGCCAATGTTACCTTTTCCAGCCTCCTTTGGAAGCTAGTGGTCACATGACTTGGTCTCAGTCAATTGAATAAGATACAAGAACCTAGACTTTGAATGTTACCAGTGAAGCCAAAAAATGACAAGAGGGGCATGCAGAGCTTGGGGTGCCGTTGCTGGAGCCCAGGATCTAATACAAGCCAGGACTTGGGTGGCAGAAAAGCATGCTGTGGTCCCAAATAGTGCAAACGCAGTGGCTGTGAAGCCTGCAGCTACAGAAATGGTCTGGCAACGTGATTCTCCCTTCTGCCTTGCATCCCTATTTTGTAAGCCTCATTTTCCAGCTCTTCTGTGCATCCCCCATTGACCTTTCAGTAAATTCCTCTCTCTGCTTAAATCTTCCAGCGTCGATTTCTATTGCTGGCAACAAGAACCCATCTATTACAGCTCAGGTTCAAAGCGATGTCTTATCCACAGACCCCCAAATTGTATCCAATTTCTCTATTATCTCTCTGGTGCACCAGGAGGGTCTAAACTCCCCAATCCTAGTGCAGCCCCTCCCCATGACCAGTGGAGGTCTCACAGCCTGGTTTCTCATCTGCCTTGCAGACCCTCAGCTGTGAACCACAGAGAATACCAGGGGCATCTCTGAGGAAGGTGCACTCCTCAGTCACACTCCCCACAAGCCCCAGGGAGGAAAAGCATCCAGCACTTTGCTCCCTGTCTGTTCCAACAGTAGATGGAGGTTGGAAGTAGGTTGGGACTGGAGCGGCAATACCTCACCTCTGCAGTCCTGGTGCCCCTGTGCAGAGCACAGGCGGGTGGGTAGTGGATATGCTCGGTAACCGAGCAACTGCAGCTTTGCCGCCCGGTTCTGGTGGGAACCGTCAGGGCCTTATTCATCACTGAGCCCAAGTAATAGAAACAGTTCACCTGCCCCGGATGACTCTCCCTTCCCCTGCAATGCTCCCTGGGACCAGCCCCTGGCCTGTTGGCGTGACCTTGTTTCTTTGGACGTTCTAATACAAGCCGAAATGGATATTAGCTGTAATTACTCATTCCACACAATTCTGTAGGCCGCTCTTTGTACCAGAGTTGAGAACCTTCATTGTCCACATTGCTTAAATTACTGAACATTGTGCCATCCATTCTGAATTAGTGCTCATTAATGAGCTGGTGGTTCTAGAAACTCCCTATTTATTATTCAGGCGCCAAGTATAATCCAAGCAGCTGCATTGCAACACCACTCATGTGACTTTTGATCTGCCATGGAAAGAAATGAAAAAACACACACACGCAACTCACATTTATTAACTTTTTTGTTTTTGTGACCAAAAGTGTAATGGACACAGCAATAATCATTTAGTCCCTTTTGGTCCCTAGCTTACAAATGGCACTTTTTCTCTAAAACAAAATATGTATGATTAGGAAGGGAGTGTGTTTTTTAGGGTCTGGTTGTCTGGTTTGATGTTTAAGAACTCCCACCACCATTTTTCATAATCTTTATACAGAAAACACCTTTCTTTTTCTTGCTCTCACTGACTTATCTTTTGTTCCTTTTGTCTCCAACTTATGGAATCAAAAAGGCTAGTTCTGGTAGTGAGACCAGACCCACAAAAAAGGTAAAACAAAACAAAAATTAATGGTAAAACAAACCATCAAAAGAGAAGTCAAAATTCTATTTTTTAAAAAAAGACTCTGGAATGGGAAGATTAAAAACCAGAGTCCACATTTCCTTTCTGCCTGTTATTACACGGTAATACGATACAGTATCACCCAGTGTCCAAGCGGTATAACTGCATCATTAGCCCGTGTTACAGGATCAGCATTTCTCATTGGAGGGGCTGCTTGCCTGGAAAGGGGGAGGGAGCGATGCTTCCCGGGCTGACATTGATGTCTCTGCAAGGACATTCTGCCAGGGTGCGACAGGTCACAACCAAATGGATTGCTCCCCAGTGGGCTGGACTCCAGTCACATTGTCAGGTAAACACAGAAATATTCTGTCTTCGCCTGCCAAGCCTTGTCAAGTATCTGTATTTGTTATTGCATCTTGGGTCCCACAAGGTTCCCACCCATATTTCTTTATAGAGGAAATGCAAACCATATGCTTTCGCCTTATTTCCACTGAATGTATCCAAACACTCTTGGAGCCAGGCATATTCTTTTGCAGTGAGTCTTTTGAGCGAAGTGCATCAACCCTTAACCTCTCTCTCTTTTTTTTCTCCCCGCATTTTGACATGACATAAGTTGATTTGACTTTCTGGTATAAATTACAGGAGTCTTTGATAGATCCTAAGCATGAAGTGAGTTCTGATGGTCCTAACTTGCTTTTTCTCTGCTTGTTTCTTTTAATAAACATTGGCTTGTGGCAGCAGATAAGTAATATCATGGTCTGATAACCAATTATAGCGCTCTTTCTTATGGGTGTGCCTCAGAACCCTTCTCAACACAGTACTCCTGACAGTCTATATGAATTAATAGGCATCATTATTTGCCATGCCAGTGGAAGATGCATTTTTGAAGCCATTCGTAGGCACTGGGTTTGGCCAACAGCCTTTGGAAGAGGGCATATTTCTCCAGGTATCAGAAGCCCTGAGAAACAGAAGTGTGAGACAACACCTAAGGTCAAACGCAAGAGAGAATCTAGCCTCAGCAGGGATCATTCTTGAAGAATTGCTGCCTGGGTAGTGTTGAGAGCCCCGTGCTTCCCAAATTGCACACTCTTTGAAGAAGTAGGCAGTGCCTTTAACTTCCCACTGCAATCCCATGCCAGGCTCTGAAGCTATCGTAAGCCCTGGTATTTATTTATCTGCCTGGTGAGGCACAACACTTACTTATTAAAAACATATCTATCATGGTTAATGACTTGATTTTTTCCCTTTAATACAGTACAATGACAGGTGTAAAGAGAAGATGAGAGTCAGATGCTTCTGCAATATGCTTCCAGCTCTAAGATGTCTAGAACATCAGCCTTCCTCCACAGTGCTGGGAGGGGGGACGCCTCCCACCCCCTCTCTCCCAACACACACACATTCACACACACACAGATTACACACTTGTGTTGGATGGAAAATCGTGCCATTTGCAGTTTCAGATAAAAGCATGTTTGGGTGCATATGGAAGGTACCATTAGAAGCAACTCCGGAGTGCCGAGTAAAATGGGTCATTAGGCTTTTGTTTGTTGGAGAGTGTCTCCCATCTGACAGTGCCGAATGGTACCACTTTTAGCAGCTTATGTTCCCAGTTACATTAAACAGACAAACAGATTGACTATTTTGCATTTCTCATTTGACAACAGCTTGTCTTCATTTGCTGCACACTGGTGGCAATGCTGAAAGCATGGTGGATGACTGTAGCCAAGGTCCTGGTTTTGAATAACAGCAGATGCCAACATTTAACTTCAAAATCAATCAATTCTTTTTCCTGAGTATGGATAAAAGGTCTTCTAGAGCGCCTGCAGGGGGATTTCTGCTGTTTACAGCTGAAAACATAGAAGCCACATTCATTACCAAACTTTCTGCAAGAAATAACAAATATGGGTGTTTTTATGAAAGGAGGTGCTTGGAAGAAGAAGCGTTTTCTTGGAAGGGAGAAGGAGAGTGCTGCCTGCAACCAGGCAACTTGATTTGAAGGTGAACTCTTTGGAGCTTCACTGATTAAGGCATCGGCCATATCAGTTGATCTGATTCTGGCACAAGGTATTAATGTGCAGTGGCAGAAAAGAGTCGTTTTCACACTGACCACTTTTCTTGGTAGCCTGTGTCCAGTGGGCTAATTAAAAGCTTTCTCAGAGTGGGGGACAGAGCATTCATTGCTCATTAGAAATTAGAGAGCCCACAGCCTGCTTTAAAGTCAACCAGAACGTAATCCAGTGTCTTTGTGTCTCCAACTCACTGGGCTCAGATTCTGAGGCTCTTCGAGAATGGAGTCCTGAGTCATTCCAAGCAGTGGTCTTTCCAACACATCTCGTGGCTACCAGGCTGGATCCCAGCCCTCGCCTGGCACCATGGCTGAGACCCCGGGTGTAGGAAGGCGTGTCCTAGTGGCACTCGAGGGATGCAGGTGAGAGTCAGGCCCTCCGCGGAAGTCCATCTGGCTGACCTAGGTCATGCCTATCTGTGAGAGGCGGTGATCTCAGTGGTTACAGCCATCAGGCTTTGGCATAGGACACACCCTTGTGCAGCTCTCAACGTTGTGCTCAAAAGGCTGTGAGACCTTGTGAAAGTAACCTAACTTCTCTGAGCCACTTTCCCCACCAGTAACATAAGGATAATAGTGTAGTTTCCATTTCACAGGGTCATTATGGGGATTAAATAACAGCAAGTGTATAAAGCCCATAGCATCATACCCAGAACACAGTAAGTGCTCAATGATGGCTACATATGTGTGTGTGTAAATGTATATGCACTTTATCATATATGTGTGCTTTATACACACATACAACATATATAGTAAAATACATTATATGCATGCATATATGTATGTGTCTATATACACACATAGATAACATAAAAAATGCATATAAATTAAATGAATAAATGCATTTAAATGTAAAAAATTAAAATATATGCATAATAACTATGTAAATGCATATAAAACATCCTCACGTAGTCTCATCCCTGCATCCTATCCAAGAGTCAGGACTAAGACAGTCTCCCCTTGGCCTCCTCCAGCTTTGTCATAGAAAGACTCATTCCCTCAAATGGGGGGAAAAATGCACTTCCTTAAGTTGTATAACAAGAGCAGCTACTAATTGAGCTTCCGGTTCATGCATGGAGGCACACTTACAATCCACAAAAGCAGCTTGAAGTGGATATTAGTGTCCAGGAGTGGCCTCACCCAGGGTCTCGCTGGTCAGCAGGCTAGCGGGCATTCAAACCCCAAACGCTTCCCCCTGCCCCGTCCTCCCCAGGACTGTGGGGTGTCCTTCATGCAGTTAGGAAAACAAGTCTGACACCTGCGGGCCACTTCTCCTGAGGACCCGACTTGTTTCTCGTGTAGCAAGAGCAGCTGGAGTTTCCTTTCCTCCCTACCTGGACAGCTCTTTGTTGACACTCCGCTTGGTTTTCGGTTTTGTGTGTGTTTTTTTCAGGGGACCTATTTTGTGCCTGAGTGTCCCCTCCCTTTCCTCTCTTTTATTCCCGTCTCCTCCCCCTTCTGCCCCTCTGCTGTCCTTTGCTTTCTTCTCCTCTTCATGTGTTGATCGAAAACCCACACACAAGCATTTTGGTTTTTATAAAAACATGCAGTAGACCCTTTACTTTGTAGTAAATTTTTATTGACATTAATACAATGGACTTCTGAATAATCTCTTAAAAACAATTAAAAAAACTAAACACAAATCATTGCTCTTATCTGCTACATCACACATAGATAACATATAATAAAATATATATAAATTAAATGAATTTTTTTTGTCTCTCCAAAAAAGAAAAAAAAAAAGAAATTGGGTGTTTTTGGTTTTTGTTCTAATTGATTTGGTTTTTATTTTCATACTTTTTAGGAACTTGCAAAAACCCTAGTATAATCTTGAGATTTGAGATAAGGGTGTTTGTTTGTTTGTTTGTTTTGAGATGGAGTCTTGCTCTGTCACCAGGCTGGAGTGCAGTGGCCGGATCTCCACTCACTGCAACCTCCGCCTCCCGGGTTCAAGTGATTCTCCTGACTCAGCCTCCTGAGTAGCTGGGACTACATGGTGCACCACCACACCCGGCTAATTTGTGTATTTTTAGTAGAGACGGGGTTTCACCATGTTGGTCAGGCTGGTCTCAATCTCCTGACCTGGTGATCCACCTGCCTCGGCCTCCCAAAGTGCTAGGATTACAGGTGTGAACCACCCCGCCTGGCCAAGATAAGGGTCTTTTAAGAGTTAAGTCATTAACACACAAATAGCAGTCAATAAATGTTGTCTATTTTTAATTTTTTATTCCATACACCTATCTAGCTTAGAAACAATCATTAGCCATTATGCCTAACATGATATAAATAATAACTAACATATATTAATACTTGATCCTCCCATGACCAAACATTTTTGGAGCATGTGCTTTTAGCCATGAGCTATCCTGGGTGCTGAGGAAAAGATGCCAGGTGGGAGCCATAAGGAAGGCTCCCTAGCCTGCACAAACATTGATGCTCTCGAGTAAGTCA
The DNA here is from genome assembly GCF_029289425.2 of Pan paniscus. Classification (NCBI taxonomy): domain Eukaryota; kingdom Metazoa; phylum Chordata; class Mammalia; order Primates; family Hominidae; genus Pan; species Pan paniscus. Next base: position 89,038,291 of record NC_073267.2, on the reverse strand, counting down.
CAAGAGGTGGACAAGCCAAGCCCAGTGGACAATGGGTCAGAAAGCCCTGTTTGCCAAGAGTTCGAATTTTTAGGGTGAAAGAGATGGCTCTGGGCCAGAGTGGCTTAGCATAAAAAAGGATAAAGCCTTTTAAATAATCATATTCAACATCAACAAAGGAGAGAGAAAATAAGAAAGGAAGAGAGAGACTGTGGCCATGTGATTGGAACACACTGGCACCCATGTGGAGCCAGGAACGAAAAGCATTGCATTAGAATAGTCAAGATCAAGGTGACTCTGGGTTGCCATGTCACTGTGCCATGTCACTGTGCAGGACGCTGGCCTCAGGGGCCCTCCAGGGCCTCACTTTTTATGCCTGGAATGCTCAGAGCAACAAAATTTGTTGAGGGGTGGGGGCAGACCCACCGGAAATAACTCTGAAAAAAAAGTAACCGTCAATTGAGTTTCCCTCTCTTCCTTGACCCTCCTCCTTCTCCGGCCACCTGCTTCTCTGCACAGTTTGCGCCCAGGCCTGGCATTTAGGACCTTTTGTTGTCTTAATAGAGACTGAAACCTACTTTGGGCCTGGAGTTTGCTGTTTTAATTCAACAGTGGAAGGTTGTTTTTTTTCTTTTCTTTTTTTTTCTTTTTCTTTGTTTGTTTTTCTTTTCCATTTTCTTTTTCTAAGCCTGGCGGACAATGCGTTTGCAGAGCAGAAGCTGTGAGCTAGGCGTTCCTGGGATCCTGAACAAAACCCGCATTAATGGGAGGCGGGATTTCCTGGTCACAGCTTTTAGCCAAAGGGCAAAGGTCGCCCATTAACCAGCATCCAGTCTAAACAGGGCTGTATAAAATGACAGCAGAGGAGGGAGAAAAGGGTGAAAAAAAGTCAAATATTTGCTCTTCATTCTCAAGTTAGCAGTTGGGGCTTGTTGCCGCCAAGCCCCAGTGCCCATCAGCACCACAAGGTGCCCAAAGAAGGATTCCTTGGAAGGGGCCACTCCACCAGGAGCGAGCATTGGTGGGCCAGGCGCTCAGGGGGCTGGGAGGATCGGCCTACCACACAATGCTTCCCAACCTGCCTTATAGCCCTGGAGGCCTGTCTGCCAGAACTTGCTGGCGATGGTACAGTTTCCATTTGCTCCCCTGCCTATAACCTCTGAGCGGCCTCTGGAAGCCCTCCAAAGCCTGAAAGGCCCTGCTGGGTGTCCACACCAGCTTCTGTCACGTCCGCTCTGCCCTGGCTTCACCCAAGTTCAGCCCCCAAGGCCTTCCGCTTCCTGTATTACGCCCAGCTCCATGCCACCTCATGACCTTGGCACTTGCTCTTTCCCATGACAAGTGAGTTCTTCCCTGGGTCTTTGCATGCTGGCTTCTGTTTAGTGCCCACTCTCCTGCATTTCTGCCCACTGCTTCTTAACCTGGCTGGAAGAGAGGCCCGTCATTGGCACCCTTCAAACTTCAGCTAGGAATGACCCTCCTCTTCCCCTCCCCAGTTGGAGCTGGTTGTCAAGGGAAATATATGGTTGTTATAGTCCTCAGATTGGCCAAGGGAGCTTGCAGGATCTGTATCCCAGCATTACACAAATATAATCCCCAGCGAAGAAAGTGCTAGACCATTCAAGCCTTGCAAACAAGAGGTGCCTCTGTAAAACTTAGGATAGACAGGAGCAGAGCAAACACACCTCGTTTGTACAGGCAGGTTGATTCCTAGAACTGAGGAGGGCTGCTCTTTTCCTCACATTTACTAGCCAGAGATGCCACATCTCCTTTCCTGGGGACGCAAGTCTCCATGGGCAGAGAGAGGCTGGAATGTTATGCAAACACAAGGCTTCTCAAGCTCCGCCTGAGCTGGCTTCATCAGTGTGCTGCCTTGCAGGGGTACCCGGCCCTTGGTATAATACTCTGCTGTCATTGCCTTGACATTCTTAATAATTTCAAACAAGTAGCCCTGCATTTTCATTCCGCACTGGACCTTGCTAATTACATAGCTGGTCATGACTTCAGCAGCACATTAGATCACTTGTGAAGGTTTTTGCAAATATTAACTCCTGGGTCCTATCCAAGAGATTGGGATTTAATTGGGTGGGGCTCCCCAGGTGACTCAAGTGTACAGCCTGGGTGTGGGCGCCCTGCTCTACAGAACAACCCTATAGATGGAAAGAAATTGGAGGTTGGGGAACCCATGTTCTCTCCACCAGTCCCTCACATAGAGAAGCCAATGGCACACAGCCCCACATTTCCACAGAACTCCCTGTGTACCTGTGATAGCACTGAGACCACTTTATTATCATAATGTGAAGAATGAGAATGGTAGTGTTTATTGAGTGCTCACTATGGGCCAGGCACTCTACTAAGTACTTTTCTGTATCATCGCATTGGATTCTCACAAAATCTATAAGGAGAGTCCTGATCTTCTCCATTTATAGCCGGGGAAGCTGAAGTTCTAAGCAGTTCAGTAGTTCGCCCAAAGAAACACAACTACCAAGTATGGTCAACTTGGGATGCTACTTCCTCGTTCACAGTCTGACTTTGTTACAAAATGGTGCCACCCTCCAAGGCATGTGCAATTCCTTATCCATCCCTGTTTTCCCGGCATCAAGCCTTGCCCGCAGTCACAGTAGATATTCATTAAATGCTGAATCAATTCTTCAATGAAAGTATTTGCAGCCGTTTTGCTATTTTCTCTGGGTGGAAAGCTTTACATTGCTTTCAGTGCTATCAAGAGTAATTGCCAAGAAAAAATTCCTCCAAAGTACTTTTTCATGTTGTCTCATTGGATCCCCTTTGCTACCCCATAATATTAGGATGGCCTTGCGTTAAATGATGGATCAGGGCCTTATAACATGAGGTTAACATCATCCAGACTGCATCCTCACTAATATTATCTGGAAAAAGTGACTGGTTGGGAGTAAGAAATGACCGTATAAAAGCAGGGCCCTCAGGCAGACACAAGGGATGTCGCCACAGAGCAGCAAAGACACCGTGCAAAATGTATGTTCCCTGCCATTGAGGAACAAATTTATTCCATAGGGGGCTTTTGCTTTTTCCAAAAAGCAAAGTTTTGTGCCCGCACAGAGGAGAGTCCACCCACCAGGGCATTGAGAGCAAATGAACAACAAGCTCAGAAAAACACACAACGGAAAACTGAACTTCCTCAGTGGCCTTGAACTGCAGAGGGTAATGCTAGGTGGTCTGGAAGAGAAAATAGACAGAGTGTTTCCCATTCATCTCTAAGGTTGCTGGGCAGGGCCAGTTCTGAGGCCTGAGGTTTCTGTTTCCCTTAACCCTGGGGCAGGTGAGGAATTAGATCAAGACTCTAATGTGGTCAAAAGACTTGAAGATCTGGGAAGTAAAAAAAAAAAAATTACAAATCTTTGAAACACAGAGTAAATATACTGTAACTAGGAAGCTGCCGAAATGCCTTTTTATGAAACTGATTTTTTTCTTTTAAAAAAAAATTTATTTAAGTTCCAGGATACATGTGCAGCAGGTGCAGGTTTGTTACATAAGTAAACATATGCCATGGTAGTTTGCTGCACTTATCAATCCATCACCTAGGCACTACACCCTGCATGCATTAGCTATTTATCCTGATGCTCTCCCTACACCCTGCCCCCCGACAGGCCCCAATGTGTGTTGTTCCCCTTCCTGTGTCCATGTATTCTCATTGTTCAGAGCTGATTTTTTAAAAAGATTAATCCTGCCAACCTGTATAGGTCTTTTAAGCTTTCGCTATGTTCTTAGACTGTTCCTGAACAGATCTATAAAATTAACTTTATTAGGTACTTGCTTTGTATATAATAACTTATTTAGTCCCACAGTGATCTATGAGGAAGAATTTACTATAATCCCATTTTACAGATAAGGCTAAGAAAGATCAAGTGAAACTATGCTGGAATCAGCTTTCGACTTTCTTTTCCCATTCCACAGCCATCAGCCCACATGCAGGACTGATTCAGCCAGAGGGGGACAGCCCCAACCATGGCTGTCTTAAGGCAGATCTAGCTTACAGACCGCAGGAGGTGAGGTAATGACTTTAGGAAGGCCCAGAGCAGAGCCCGACAGCAGAATGCAAACATTGCTGATTCTTGTCCTAAATGCCTTGGGCAAAGAACATGGCTTCAGTTTCTCATCTGTGAAACGGGACTGCCAACAGCCCCTGCCTTAGGAGCCACTGGGAGAATTAAAATAGGGAAAAGTTCTTGTGGACCACTTACCACTGTGCCTGACACACAGGAAGCCCCCAGTAAGGGTCTCTGCCACTGCCCAGTGGGAGACCCTGCTTTGTGACACCTTCTCCAACGAGAGTATGTCTTAGGGCTCATTTGCATTAAACCTGGTCAGGTTAAATCAACAAATTTAGCCTAAAAGCTGCCTCATTACATAATTTAAGTTCAGCCTAAAGGTTTTTCTGTACATCGTGAACTATAACAAGTGGAGGTGTAAACAGACAGTAGCCCACACATGTGCCAATCACTGAGTTTTGGCCAACCAAATGTGCCAACTGTTCAAACCATGTTCAAATAAGGCAAACACCGAGCTGCAACCAATCTGGCTTTCTCTGTACCTCACTTCCATTTTCTGCACATCACTTTCCCTTTTCGCTCCATAAATCTTCTTCCACCACGTGGCTGTGCTAAAGTTTCTGAGCCTACCCAGACTCAGAAGGCCGCCCGATTCACGAATCATTCATTGCTCCATTAAACTCCTTTAAATTTAATTTGGCTGAAATTTTTCTTTTATCATTCCCCTGGTGTGTAAACAGCTCCAAAGACTGGTTGAAAACGCAGCAAGGAGTGTGGGCTGAAGCTCTTGAGGACCTCAATAGCTTCAAATATCTAGCCCAGTGATTTCATTTGTCTTATTGATAGACAGCCACCTGCCCCCTCCCCCCACCCCCCAAAAAAAGTATATTTAGAGAGAATTACTTTTGCTGCATTAGCTTGTAGCATTATTAACAACCTTTTTCTTGTAACTTGCTCTAGAGGGAGGTAGACTGTTTTCAAGGGGAGAACGATGCCTATCTTTGCAGAACTGTGACAACTGATGGAAACATGAGAAACCATCCTTCTTTGTTCCTTGTTCCATGTCTGGAATGCCAGCTGAGCAGTTCAGTTGATTTTTTTAAGCTGAGTTGATGCCATGCTGTTGCAGTTTGGTTGTGGTTTGATCCCTTACTCGGTTGAGGTTGCTGAATGCTGGATAGAGATTTGGCCCTGTGCAACCGGTGTAGACTTTGGAACTAGATAAACCTGCATTTGACTCCTCCTTCTCCCACTATCTAGCATGATAGTGGTGAGTTCCTTAAGCTCTCTGAAGCTAATTTCCTCTGTAAACTATTAAGAATATTTACCTAAAAGCATTTGAGTCAAGGATCAAATAAGATACTACTTCCTGATAATAGTATACCTACGTAAATATTTCCCAGGGATTACAATAAGGTAACAATTAATTCCAAGACAGCTTCAAATTCTATCAGTGGCATGAACTAGGGAGCATCTGAGCCAGCTTCCCACCTTGTCAGTTGGAGACAGTGACTGACCCAGGGTAGCCCACACTCACTCTTGATCACACATAGTCAAGAGCTTGTCTTGAAGGAGAGGAACTACAAACAAGCCCTATTGATCAAAGAAACAGTCTTTTATAGACAGTTTAACTCTAACAGCAATGATTGTCATAGTTCCCCAATTCTATTCTTTGCTCAAGGAAAAAGGACACATATACAAGAGTCTAAGAGGAAGGATATCAAGAAAAGTTCATTGGAAGGATTGCATGACTCAGGAGATCTTTATATTCAAAGAATGACCCTGACATTATCTCCAAAGAAGCTGAGATGTTGCTTTGTCCCTGAATTCAAGTCCCTTCAGAATTACCTAAGAACACTCGTGCAAAAAGTTCAGTAGATTACCAGGTAGATTGTGATGGAATCTTAATTGCCCTGGGGGCTACTACCTCTTGCACAATCTTGGTATCTTACCTTATTACAGCAAATCTGTGGGGAAAATCTCTCCACTGGGCCCCATCCAGGCAGTAACCTACCAACCGTGGAGTACATGGGACTGAAATTGTCTGATCACATTCTCAGATAGAGACAAAGCCTGCTTTTCTCCTCTCTCTCTCTTTTCATTTATAAGCCAGTGAGATATTATAGACTGGCACAGGAAAAGGTGGTTCTTGTTTCTAGCATCCAACAATGGGATGCTCTGATAAAGTTGTGTTTCCCCTTCACAGACACACTACTATGCACAATTTGTACTAGGTGAATACCAACCAAGACTAATGTAAGAGTTGGGAGAAAAAGAGTGGTCATCTGAGTCCTGGAATAGCAGGCCAGGGTGCAAAGAACATAGGTCGTGGGGTCTGACCTCACTGAGCAATTTCCTAGCTCTGTGATGTGGGTGTCTAGCATCACTCATTTGACAAACGTTGATCATTGCATATACCTCCAAGTTTCTTGTAAGGAAAAAGCAGTATATTACATATTATGTGCAAAAATGTAACATACAGAAAGTGTATATTACATAATAGGCATTTTTTAAACTAGAATTCAATTTCATTTTCTCTTCTCTGTTTCCAGAAAATAATTCCATTTATTTCAAGAATATTTGTAGAACTAGCTTTGCCCATGTGAGTGAGGTCCCTGAATCCACCCTCTGTAGACTCTGTTTTGGGCACCCCTATTGTTTGGAGTCTTATTGGGGTGGCTCAGCATCAGGCCTGGGACACCCCAGGAGTTGGTGTTGTTACCAGAAAGGAATCCTGATCCAGACCCCAAGAGAGGGTTCTTGGACCTCATGCAAGAAAATTCAGGGCCAGTCCATAGGGTAAAGTGAAAGCAAGTTTATTAAGAAAGTAAAGGAATAAAAGAATGGCTACTCCATAGGCAAAGCAGTGGCATGGGCTACTCATTTGAGTATATTTATAGTTATTTCTTGATTATATGTTAAACAAAGAGTAGACTATTCATGAGTTTTCCGTCAAAGGGGTGGGCAACTCCCAGAACTGAGGGTTCCTACCATTTTAGACCATTATAGGGTAACTTTCTTATGTTGCCATGGCATTTGTAAATTGCCATGGTGCTGATGGGAGTGTCTTTAGCATGCTAATGCATTATAATTGGCATATAATGAGCAGTGAGGACGACCAGAGGTCACTATCATCGCCATCTTGGTTTTGGTGGGTTTTGGATGGCTTCTTTACTGCATCTGGTTTTATCAGCAAGGTCTTTGTACCCTGTATCTTGTGCTAACCTTGTATCTCATCCTGTGACTTAGAATGCCTAAATTCCTGGGAATGCAGCTCCATAGGTCTCAACCTCATTGTGACCAGCCCCTATTCAAGATGGAGTTGTCTGGTTCAAATGCCTCTGACTATATTGGTAATACATACTTCTGAGTTCTTTCTCTCCACCTGTGTGAGTTTCCTAGGACTGCCACAACAAAGTACCACAACTGAGTTACTTACAACAGAAATTTACTCTTTCACAGTTCTAGAGGCTAGAAGTTGAACAGCAAGGTGTTGGCAGGGCCATCCTCCCTCTTCAGGCTCTCAGAAAAGAATTTCCTTGCCTCTAACTAGCTTCTGGTGATTGCCATCAATTTCTTGGCTTGCAGCTACATCACCCCAATCTCTGCTTCTATCATTACATGGCCTTTTCCCTGTATGACTGTGTGTAATCACTGGATTTAGGGCTCACCCTAATCCAGTATGTCTTCTTCCTAACTTGATCACATCAGCAAAGACACTATTTCCAAATAAGATCACATGCACAGCTACCAATGGTTATGACTTCAACATGTCTTCTTAGAGATGCGATTCAACCCACAATATTCCCTACAGCTTCTGCTTGGAAAACCTTGTCCCAGTGTCTTCTTTTTAAGGATGAGAATGTTCTAGGGTATATATACCTTTAAGATGTCATCTTTCCAATTCTAAGCTTCAGTTTCCTCATCTGTTTGAAAGAGGGACGATGCCACTTGCTGAATGGAGCCAGGCCCTACTGTTGTACCCTCATGAGAACCATCCAGTTCTCTGCAGTGACCCACACATCACACCTGCAATTCTCTATGCAAGGTGAGCCTTCACCAGGAGAGGTGATACCCTGTGAGGGCTGGGACCACAACCTCTTGTTCCCTTTGTAAACCTAATTTCTAGCTCAGTTCCTACCATCTAGTATGTACTCAATATATACTTTTGAATGAATAAATAATATATCTAATATAATATATCTAAAGCTTTTAGCGCCATATTTGGCCCACCAGAGGTACCCAATAACTCATGGGTAGCTGGCTAGTCATTTGTATGACAACTTTTACTGTGTTTCTCCCTGCATAGGTCAGAGTAGAGTCTGGAAAACAGAACTCACCCCCAGATAGGTTCAGAGGAGGAAACTTAATATGAGCAACTAGTTACAAAGGTCTTAGGAGTGCTAAAAAGGAAAAAAGGAAAAGGTAAGGAGGCTCAGAAAAAAGGAAATTCAGGAAGCCACTACCCGCTGGAGCGTATCTTGCTTTAGAGCCAGAATCCAAAAGCAGGAGCTCTGGGTAGAGGAAAAGTTGCTGTACAATGGAAACTGGAACCAACAAGGTGACATGACACCTGAAGGAGAGGAGAGAAGTTCCCTGGCTTCTCCCTCCCTCCCACCAGCACCTCCCACTGTCCAAACCTACAGGGAGCCAGTTGGCAAGGGATTTGGGGAAGCCAGGAAATGTCATTCCCAGTGGTCACCTCCCTGCCCTCCACTCCTATGCTCTGTAGGAGAGGGAAGAGAGCTTGAAGCAGACCAGCAGACGACCGCCCCATTTCCTAAATGCAGGGGCTTCCACAAGCGGGGCTTCCACAAGCGGGGCTTCCACAAGTGGGGCTTCCACAAGCAGGGCTTCTGTGATTTGTAATGGGTCCTATGGGAGATGTGGGAAAAAGCAGTCTCTTCACAGACCTGACTACACTCGAGCATTCGTAATGGGGCATTCAGTGTTTCTTCCCCATGGTCCTCGATTGTCATTGTGAATAAGCATCACATCTTGGAGGAAGCATGTAAAATTGGAATTTCCAGACCCTATCCACAGAAAGTCTGGTTGAGGCCATTTTGGGGGTAGAGATTGGGAATCTGTATTTTTAAGAGAGGCTGCTCTCTCATGGAGGACCAGCCTCAGTGACTCTAATGCAGTTGATTCAAGGTCAACAATTTGAGAAACACCGAATTCGCCCTGGGAGTTGGACGGTATTCTAGATTCCAAAGGAAAAAATAAGGCATCGTTGGAAGCTGTTGCTTCCAATGTGTGAACAGACAGATCACACAGTGTCTCAAAGCACACCTATTTTATGTAACAGACCAACAGGATGATCTGCTCCATGTAGCCAACCCCCCAGCCCAAATCTTGTGACTTTTACTCTGTTTTACTCTGGATTAGATAATGTACACACACGTCGCAGCATGGTTAAGCAGATAGGCTCTTGGGACAGCTGTCCCTGGATTAAAACTCAGTTCCCCGTGGTTAAACTCTCTCTAAAAAGATGATTCTGACTCTCAGATCTCTGTTACCTTTTTGAACCCAAAGGGTATTCAGAAAGAAAAGGCTTCTCCATCTTGGGCATTGACTCAGTGACCCATGTAACTAGTCCTGGGGAAAGATAATTTGCCACAGAGCCCGTATGATTTATGGGAAATTAATATGAAAAGCCTGGCTATATCTCTCATCAGATAAAAGCTGGGTATTGTTGGCATCCTCTGCCCTCTGTTCAAAGCCTCCCAGGACACAACTCTTTTATCTGATTGGAAGTAACTTCCCTCCCATGGGGTTTTGGACTTGGGATTTTAAGAAGATATACAGGCTGAGCGCAGTGGCTCAGGCCTGTAATCCCAGCACTTTGGGAGGCCGAGGTGGGTGGATCACAAGGTCAAGAGATAGAGACCAGTGCCTGGCCAACATGGTGAAACCCCGTCTCTACTAAAAATACAAAAATTAGTTGGGCGTGGTGGCAGGCGCCTGTAGTCCCAACTACTCAGGAGGCTGAGGCAGGAGAATCACTTGAATCCAGGAGGTGGAGGTTGCAGTGAGCTGAGACTGCACCATGCCACTGCAATCCAGCCAGGCGACAGAGCAAGACTCTGTCTCACAAAAAAAAAAAAAATACACAAACAAACATCCTGCCTTTTGTTCATCCCTGAGGGGACATCCTGCCTAAGAGAACAAACTTTGGACTCTGAGCACTTGGATGCATCCCTCCCTCTGTTTTCTCATGAGTTGTGACACCTTGGAAGAATGATTTGACTTCTCTCAGCCACAGTTTCCACATCCCTAAAATGGGCAACAAGTGCCCCATTCAGGCTGCTTTGCAAAGCTGTCATGATAACCATATGGCCACAGTGGAAGGTCTTGTCTGATGGTCACAGCCGTGACACACTCATCAGCCCCGTAGTATAAGGCACAGGTGTCAGAATAGCCTAGAAGCCTATAAATGTTCTGCGAATTAATCAAGTACTCTCAGCTTCTGCTCCCAACCCCAAAAACCTGCTTCCTCTGCCTTCTCTCATGGTGGGTAGCCAAACAGTCCCCCAGGTGAGACATCTAGATGTCCCCCTTCACAATTCCATCTTCTCCCCAATGCCACTCCAGGCCTTCCCTGAGACCCACCAATTTAACCTCATAATGATTTCCCCCATCTCCTGTCTACCTCCCGCCATCCCAGGAACACTGCTCTTGCCTGCCCCAGTCTCCCATCACCTCCTTTGTGGGCTCTCGCCACTCTGCTGCCAGAGCACTTTTGAAACACCAGTCACACCGTGCCACTCCCTGCTTGAAATTCCTGCAGTGTTTCTCCACAATCTTGAGAATCGAGTGACATTTTCTTAGCTTGGAATACAAGTCCTTGCATGGCCTCATACTTCACTAAGACCAAACCACTTACAGATCTCAGCAGGTATCTTTGCTTCTCTGTCTCCTTTAACAAACAAACAGGCTGGGTGCAGTGGCTTACACCTGTAATCCCAGCACTTTGGGAGGCCGAGGCAGGTGGATCACCTGAGGTCAGGAGTTTAAGACCAGCCTGGCCAACATGGTGAAACCCCATCTCTACTAAAAATAGAAAAATTAGCTGGGCATGGTGGTGCGTGCCTGTGATCCCAGCTACTCAGGAGGCTGAGGCAGGAGAATTGCTTGAACCCGGGAGGAGGAGGTTGCAGTGAGCTGAGATGGCACCACTATACTCCAGCCTGGGTGACAGAGCGAGACCCTATCTCAAAAAACAAACAAACAACACACTGCTTATTCTCTTCCACCTGGAATGTCCTTCCTTTCCTCATCTTTACCTAATTCACTCACCTGTAAGATTCCACTACTCAGTCAATAAGCTTGTTATCTATTTCTATATAACAACACCTTGCCAAAACTTAATGGTTTAAAATAATTGACTATTATTGTATCTTAAAATTTCATGTGTCAGGAATTCACACAGGGCTCAGCAGAGGTGACTTTGCTTTGTTCAGTGATGTATAGAGCTAAACTGTGATGACTCCAAGGGCTGGGGGCTGAATAGGCAGCTCACTCTCAGTCCACATGGCCTCCCCATGTAGCAGCTTGGACCTCCTCACAGCATGGCAGCCTTGGGATTCTTATGTAACCGGCTTAGGATGCAGCAGCTCAGGTCTCCAAGAGAAAGGAAATAGAAACTGCCTTGAAATATCAGAAATGGCGATGGTGCGACTTTCACTGTACACTATTAGTCAGAGCAGGTCAGCCCAGGCTCAAGGGGAGGAGATACACACCCCACCTCTTGATGGTAGAAGCATCAAAGAACTTGTGAGCATCATTAATCCATCACTGTCATCATCTCCTTGAAGAAGCCTGGAGTCCACTGCTCCCCTGCTTCCCCTTCACCCTCCCTCTGCCCACCCTCCAATGCCTTCCTCTCTGTTTTCTGATAAAAACAGAGTAATTACAAACAGTGAAAAATATCCCCAAGGAACTGGGAGTGGTTTTGTTAAATAAACGGTGCTGGAGCTCACTGGTATGGCACATGTTGTTTGGCACATAATGGGTTCTCAATAAATCGGAGCTACGATGAGGAGGGTTAGCTAGCTTTATTAAAATTGAAATGTGCCTTGTCTGTTTGGTGACTGCCTAGCACAGAGAAGCTAACCCATAGGAGGTTCTCCCAAGGTGATGAATAAATGAATGAGTGAGTGAATGAATGGGTGAATAAATGAATGAGTGAATGAAAGAATGAGTGAATAAATGAATGAGTGAATGAAAGAATGAGTGAATGAATGAATGAGCAAATAAATGGCTCAACAAACAAGTGGATGTTTCTGCATGCAGTCTGATTCCTGACGCTAAGAGATCCAGGCAAACCAAAAAATAACATCTGATTTCCGGCCTGCGTAGACACTCCAGCTTTAATTACACGTGGGTCATGGCAGGACTCAGGGTTTGGGGGTTTAGGGGAAAACACTTGGCCTCCTGCCACTACCCTCACAATGGAATAAGGTCTTTACCGCCAGCTGCTGGTCCTCAAGCTTCCAGCGTGGACTCACATCAGCTGTGCCTCCCCCGCCAGCCCCCGCCTCACCGGGAAGGGGCTGGTTTGCAGAATGAGACCCTCTCAAGGCCGAGGGCCCGGGAGTGCTTCCTCTCTGCCCCTAGCTGAACAGCAGCTGGGCTGGGAGCATGGCAGGTGTCTAACAGCCTGCCGCAATCCTGCATAACAGGAAGTGAAAGAGAACACCATATCCAATTGAAACTGCAGTGGAATATGGGCTGCAATGCTTAATTAACCACCCTCAGTCATTTCACAGATTTCTGTTGTTGCTGAAGGAAAAAAAAAAAAAAAAAAAAAAGGAAGGCAGAGTACGTGGAGGACAACAAAGCTGATTCTGGAATGTTCGTTTGTGTTCATGCTCCCTGCTCCCACAGTCAGCAGCCTGCTGACATAACGCGAAGGGGACGCTCACTTCTGGCTTCGGTTTTTAATGGGTTTCCAAAGGGTTTTTTTGTTTGTTTGTTTTTTGGTTTTTTGCCAGAGAGTCAGGTCTGTGCCATACTCCAAGAACTCGTCGATGCGTTTGTGTGGGAGGAGGCGGGGAAGAGGCATGTTGAGTGCATTTGTGCAGTTGTGTCTCTACGAGGGTGTTTGTGCAGAGGCACACAAAGCTGTGTCCTGGGTTGTGTGGGAGCCTGTGGATACGGCCATGTGAGAACGGGTGGACGTGTGGGCATTTGCCTCTGTCTGGGTTGTTTCACCTGTTAAAGATGCGTGGGAATGTCTGTGGGTAGCTCTGAGCAAGTTCTGTATCTATGTGAGGCACCAGTATGTATGCCTGGATAGATATTTCAATAGATGTGTCTTTGCCTATGTTGAAAAAAGTGAGTGAAAGAAGTATTATTGTTCAAGTGTGCGTGCACATATACACATGTGCATGCAAGGATAATGGTGTGGCAAATAAATGTGTGAGTGAAGATGAGAAACAGCATACTGCCAAATGTATCAAGAACCCACTAAGTAGTTGGCAGTGAATTTATGCTATGAAACTATCTGCTACTTGATGGTGGGGCCAACTTTTCAATATCAGGTGACCTCAGCTTCCTTCTGTAGCAGAGGATAGTACAGAGGACTTTTCTAAGAAGGTTCCATAGTTTCTATAGGCTTCACTTTGCATCATCACCTCGTTTTCCAAACCAAACTTGCCTGTTCACCTAGATAGACTTTCTGGGGAGACTCTTTGGAATGCTGTAAATTCTAAACGGTTTTTAAACAAAAAAGTATTTAAAAAGTATTTTAAAAGTATTTTAAAAGAAAAACCAGCTAGCTACTGCTTATTAAGGGCTGACTAGTTGGCCCATATCACCCAGATGCCTATCAATATTGATCCTATTTGATCTCTCAATAAACTTATTAGGTAGGAACTGTTATCATTTCCTCTGTAAACTGAAGTAGCCAGTGGGAGGTAGGGCCAGGGTTTAAACACACACTGTTGTGCTGTAGAACCCAAACTTTACTGAGTCATCATCCCTAAATATGGGGGCAGAGATGGTGCCCCTTTGGCTCAGCCAGTTGTGCAGTGGGAATAATTTGCCACACTGCCCTTAGGAACAGTGGTCCCTTCTGTGAGCACCAGAATTGCTCCTGGAAAGAATGGCAGTGCAGACCTCAGTGTGCGCTGGTCACTTTGGGGAAGTCACCTCCCGCCTTCCTGCAGGACGTCAGTGCCCTCATTTGGTGGTGAGCCCTGTGGTGCCCTCTGGCCTTGCGGAATCCAGCTCCTGAGCAGCACACTTTCAGGATTTCAGGGTGGTTTCTGAGTAATGGATCCCCACCCCTGGAGGCCACCAGAATCACCATGGTAAACTTCCTATAAAAGCAACATCCAGAGTCCCACTCCCAGAAATTCGGAGTCAGCGGTTCTAGAGAGGAGTCAGGAGCTTGCGTTTTGCACGAGCCTTCCCTGCTCCCCACACCTAGGGGACTCTGATGTAGGTGTCCAAGGACCAAATTTTCAGAAAAACTGCTGTCCCTATTTTCCAGCTGTACAGCTTAGGCATTCTCGTCCCTAAACCTAAAGGAGCTATCAAGAAGGAAGCCCTAATTCTAGGTCCAAGGCCACTCATGGCTAAACAGTGCCCAGAATGGACCTAAAGAAAGGGGGGCCGTATATATTATGGCTTAAAGACCTAACGAAAGGGGGGCCGTATATATTATTTTTTTAATAGATATTTTTTCCAAAGTCCAGTCTGCACTGACAGGCAATATTTCTTTAAAAGCTGCTGGGGAGAGCAGCAGACAAATGCCTATGAAGCCAGGCATCCCTCAAGGAATTTAAATGGGTCAGGAACTCTTAAAGAATTTAAATGAGCATGAAATAGGTATGGAAGGTTTTCTGGGCCAATATGCAAGCCAAATAGTAAATAACTATTTTCAGCACTGAGTTTGGTTGGCAAATTTGCATATACATGTGATGCCGTACGTTTCTATTTTTACCATGTAAATCTGCAATCTGTAAAGAGAGCCGCGTGCCTTCGTGGAAATCCAGGCTTGGACTGTTGGCTGGGGGGAGAGCTGATTTTCAGTCTGGCTGGACCCAGAGTTCTGTATTTTTAACGAGTCCAGGTGACTGAGAGATGAGCAGAAAAGAGGCAGGGTGCACACTTGAAGTTTGTTCTCAGGTTGAGCCCTCGTAGTGCCAAGATTTCCCCCAAAGCAAAGTGTTCATGCCTGAAAAACGGAAGTTAAAGTGGAAAGTTTGACATTTTCCTGTGACACCAGCCCTGCACAGTTTGAAACAACTTCCCAACCTTTCTTAAAAAGTCACCCTTGTTTTATGACTAACATTATTATTATCGATGATTATATCATTGGGATTATTATGATGATGGTCAAAATGTGAGAAAAGCATTGGCAGACATCTGCAGAACTAGAAATACCTCGGCTCTCTTTCCTGGTGCCCTTTTATGTTAGGCATCTGCAATGAGCTAGATGTAAAGGTTTTGGGTAAATTTTTTGATGCCTTACTTTAGGCCCAGCATATAGTTGCCACTTAGATATTTTGTAATTACCCAGTGGAACCCTCTAAGGGGTGATGTTGCCGAGTGAATGGGGCATTTGCCTTTGGATGGTGTGGAAGTAGTACCCGTCCTTCACTT
The DNA here is from genome assembly GCF_029289425.2 of Pan paniscus. Lineage (NCBI taxonomy): Eukaryota > Metazoa > Chordata > Mammalia > Primates > Hominidae > Pan > Pan paniscus. The sequence continues at coordinate 89,022,671 of NC_073267.2, read as the reverse complement.
TTTCTTGCTGCAAGAATGCATATGGCAGAAAGAAGGAAGTGCAACATCTTTCATATCAAGACCTTCATACCAAAGGGAGTTCTGCTGGGGTAGAAGGCGGATGGAGGTGGTTTGCCATAGCTTGTTTGCTTTAAGCTCCTGGGTGCAAAGCTTGCTGAAGGGTCAGTGGTGTTCTGCTAAATTGCCACTTAATACCAGCAATTTCTAGCACAAGTATCAGGAGATTAACTTTATTAAAATACCTTGTAGTTGAGGAACATGGTAAGTGTAAATTTGTGCTAAAAGGACCCTTGCTCTGCCATCACTACTATGGGGCTTTTTCTTTTTTTTTTTTTTTTTTTTTTGAGGAGGAGGTGCAGGGGGTAGATTATGGTTTCACTTAAATGGAAGGTGAGTGAAGCAGAATAGCATCCCAGCTACCCCGTGCAGGAGACACTGGCACGTGTGTTTGAGGACAGGCCAAGCAGCTTGGTGAAAGTTCAGGTGCATCTGCCCAAGGTCTCTGGAGGTAGTGCAAGTGCCAAAGCAGCGTGCAGGTTCCATGCGGCCTGTGCTTAGTTCTCAGATACTTTCATTTTCAGAATATTAGTTCCTTTGTCAGAGCTAACCCAGTAATGATTGCTGAGCAATTGGTTATGGCGACACTACCATATTTGGACAATTTTCAGAAACTACCTAAGATTTTTATGACAGCTTCAAAGACTTGCAAAATGTTTTTGAAGAGATATTTTTAATGGTTTTTTAAAAATTTGTGATTCCCTTTCTTTCAGTCATCAGAAAAGCATATAGGTGACCTAAAGGCGTTGGATGTAGAATTTGGGACTACAAATTAAGCATTTGAGGGTCTTTTTAAAATACAAAGATTTATGCTTACACTGCTCTAGAATGAGGAGAATTTTTTACCAATTTTAAGAAGCTTTTAAAAAGAATATATTGCAAATTCTAGCCCAAAGTATAAACTTTCTGGAATGTACTTATTGTGAACTGGGAGGAAGTTTCATATGTCTAATGTAACATGGCATACTTTTCTAGAAAGATGGTTTTCTTTGTTCATCATTGAGTTTAAAAATTATTATCTTACACAAACCCTATCCATTCATCCATTCATCCATCCATCCATCCATCCTTCCATCTATCCACTCACGCCATAAATATGTGAAGGACATTCACAATGCCTGGTACTGTGCCGGTTGCAGTTACCAGAGATACAAAGATGAATCAGAAACATTCCCTATTCCCCACCCTCAAGGAGCTCAGAATCTGGTACAATAGACCCTTGGCAGGTGCAGGTTTGACATTTGTGGTTTTGACTATTTGTGAGTAACCCAAAGCTTTATGACTTCCTAACTTCTCATTTTTGCTGCTTCATGGGTTTGAAACATGCCTTCAATGAAACTCATAAGCAAATAGGACCCTTTGGATTAATGAATGGGTTTAGCTGACAGCCCACAGTCCACCCTGAGACCAGCTTTGTAGTTCTGCACCCAAAATCATTCTCCTCAGGGGATAAAATACTGTTCAAGGGAGAATATTAAACCCCCAGATGAAACCACCTGCCAATGCTATTTATTAAACTAAAGAGAAAGTAAAGAGATCTACTTACAGTTTTGATTGGAGAGATCATATGACAAACTGATACTGAGTAATTTGAGAATTTGCACCTTGCTAATCTAAAAGGTCTTCTTTAGCTAAAGAGAGTTGAGTTCATTCTGTTACCGTAGTCTTTGGGGAAGCGGTGACTGTGGGGCCAGTTATAAGTATTCCTGGGACTCCAAGTTGCAGGACTTCTGTCACTTACAGATTCAGATCACCTTAAAGATTCAGGCTCCCACTCTTTGGTGACACCATTAATATTTTCCTTTTAGAGGAGGGATACCCTAGTGCCCACATCACTGATGCTACATCAGTGGTTATTCCTGTTCTGCTGTTTTTATGATCACAAAGTTAAAAGAGAAATTGATCCACCAACCTCCTAACAGTTTTATAATCTCCTCTCCCAGGGAACTTGGGGTGGCTTCCTTAATGCCTGGGCCATGGATATTTACAAAATACCACTCCGAGTCTCCATTCCACTTTGAAACCACGGGTGTCCCCAGTTTAGACAGAGTTTTTGCTTCCTAATTGGCATTTCTAGAACTCATGGCACTAGGCTAATTTTTGTATTTTTAGTAGAGACGGGGTTTCACCATCTTGTCCAGGCTCGTCTCGAACTCCTGACCTCGTGATCCAACAGCCTCGGCCTCCCATAGTTATGGTATTACAGGCATGAGCCACTGCACCCGGCCTTTTTTAACTCTTACCTTCAGGCCCGAGACACCAGGACTCCTGTTGGATTGTTCCATATCAAACTATCCTGGGGTGAGATTGCAGATCAGTATCCTCATTGTGGTCCTTGCTAGCCACACACAGAAATGCAGGGTTCTACAATTAATACAGGAGTTTAGGGGAGAGTGTGTGCTGTAGGCATAAAGGATTGTAATGGATTTTCCGATAAGCACTTTAGGAGGCCAAGGCAGGCAGATCACAAGGTCAAGAGATGGAGACCATCCTGGCCAACATGGCGAAACCCCGTCTCTACTAAAAATACAAAAATTAGCTAGGCGTGGTGGTGCACCTGTAGTCCCAGCTACTCAGGAGGCTGAGGAAGGAGAATCGCTTGAACCTGGGAGGCGGAGGTTGCAGTGAGCCGAGATGGCACCACTGCACTCCAGCCTGGTGACAGAGCAAGACTCCCTCTCAAAAAAAAAAAAAAAAAAAAAAAAGTCTTCAAAGAGTGAGCTCTCTCAAGGTGCTTGAGTTGGGATTTCATATACAAACAACTGAATTACAAACCGTTTTCAGGAATACAGCTCACTTGCTTAAAGCAAGGCTCACCTTAAATATTTGGTATTAAGTACCCTATGGCTCTCTTTTTTATTTGTTATGACTTCTGACTTCTTTTATTAAACCATAGATTGTATTTTCTAACTCTTTTTAGAGGCTTTCTTTCATCTTTCACGATCATCCCTCTAGACTTTGGGATTAGCTGGAGCATTTACCTAATACCCTTTGCTCATTACCCTCCATGTCCTTTTTTTTTTTTCATATTGAAACTATTTGTTAAATGTATGTGCAAAAACAAGAAAAGGTATGTGCACATCTTCCGTCCAACCTCCTATCTTCCACCTCTTCCCTCTGGTAGCCTCTGGATAATCATTCATCCTCTATTTGTCTTCGTCTCTTCTTCCTCTTCCTCTCTGCTCTTTCTTCTTCTGTCTCTTTTTCTCCCTGTCTCTTGCTGCTTTTTCACCTGCCTTTATCTTTGCTTCTTCCCCTCCCATTCTGATCTGGGAGACACTCCTTTCTCAGGGTCGGGGGTGGCAATCACTAGACTGCTTTGACAATGGATCAAGGAAGAGGGAAATTAAATCTTCAGAGTCAATTCATACTCAATAAGGAATCCGCATCAGAGTACTTTAAAATGTTCCCACGCTGTCTTAGGTCCAGTTCCTGATGAGTATAATGGGAGAGAGTGATTCCTGGTGAGCAGTGTAGTGACAGGGAAGCCAGGATAGGAGCTAGTAGTGCAGGGGCTGGACAAGCCAGTGGATGGAGATGTGGGTTCAGCTGAAGTCTAGCGTCACCCTGAGCCCACAGGGGCCCTGGAGTGTGAATAGCACTGCAGCACCCCAGAGAGAAGAAATATCTATTTTAAGCCTTCCAGTTCTTGGTCCTTGCTTCAAGCAGCCCTAGGAAACTCAAAAGACACATATGCAAGTGATCCCTCATGGTGGAAGAATGAGTTTAGGTGGTGGCCCCCCAAGCTGGCCTGTGCATACAGGTTTTGTTGCAGAATCCCAGGGGTTATAAAACTTTTAAATTTGAACCTGGCCTTCAAATAGTTGCGAACATGTATTTGCCAAAAGAGGAGGATAGAGGTTATGTTTTAATAGTTTCTTAGTTGGATTTGCCCTTTTTAAAACTTAGACTGCAGCTGGACTCTTGATCCAGTCCCCACAAATGTTGAGGTGAGTCTGCCCCAGACCTCTCTTCTCCCGGCATTTACACAAAACTGGATTTATCAGAAAAGTCCCAATTATAGAGTGACTTCTGCTGCAAGCCCAGTTAAGCAACACGTACAACTGGCTTAACCTTTTCTGGATTTTCCTAAATGTAATTTTTTCCCTTCTTAAAGAGAGCTGAAAATCACTTCTGGTTAATAGGGCAGCTTATCGAGCTGATGGTCTTCCTGTTTCCTTACCTGCTGTGGCCTCACATCATCATCAGAAGAATGACTCTGCTTTGGAGTCTGTGACAGGGGCAGCAGAAACCATGCTTCACATCAAAGCATCGAGAACACTTCCATTGCCCACAAACTGTGTCCCGGGCGAGCCCCGTATTTATAACATTTTCCAAATCAGTGTGATTTAGATTGCCTTTTTATGAAGAATAGGCTGGACTTTCCCCAAATCATCTAGTGCTCTGCCAAAGCTCTGGGAGAGTTATTTTAAAAACAATAAGCAGGTTGTTAAAAAAAATAAAAAAGAAAAAAAATAAGCAGCAGCAGCTCTGCTGGAATGAATCCCAGGCTTGGAGGTCAAAGTGTAAGAGAACCCCTGCACGAGGCACCATATGCCATTAGGAGAGGAACTGGCCACGGTCCTTGCCCTCTGGGGGTTCACACTTTAGTACAGTCAGATCTGAGCCACTTGCAGGGGTGAGGGATCAGTGCTTGAATGTCCCTCTCTCCAGCTTCGTCATCCTGCAGCCCAGGATCCACCTGCAGTGGCATCTCTGTTCTATCCTGGCCTGTGCTCCCCGCTTCAGCCTCTTCCCCAGGTCCCATTCCCCACAGCTACTCAGAAAGCAAGTCCATGGAGTGTGCGTTCATGGAACAGAATGAAACTCAGAGCCACTAACCTTTACGTGTCCCTTAATAGAAGTGAAACCTCCTTGTAACTTTCAGCCCCATTTTCTCTTCACCCTAGGCTGGTATTGCTGTCATTCCCACTTCCCAAAAGAGGACAGTGAGGCTCAAGGAGGTCACAGTGACCCAGCCAGAAACAATGGAGAGCTGACTAGGACCCCACATGCATGGATCGGGGTGAGAATGAGGGGGTGGAGAGGGAAGAAGCAGCATTCTACCATTTCCTATGTGCGTGACCTTAGAGAAGTCATCTGATTCCTGAAGCCACTGGTTCCTGTCTAAAAAATGTTGATGACAGGGCTACCTCCGGAGCAGCTGGAGGTGAGAATTGAATGATAAAATATATTCAGAACCTTCAGCATATTCCCCCAGAAAATAGGAAGCATGCTGTATCCTGTATACGTATATTTGAGGGGTACAGCAAGTTTCCAAATTCTGAATTCCTCCTCCTCCAGCCTACAACTTTTCCATGGCCCCATTCCCCAGGAACCTGGTACATCACCTACTTTCACATTAATAGACGTGTTCAGTAGGCTGTGCCTTTGCCCGGAAGATCCAGTGTCAGCAGAAGGGGCAGACACTTGGGGGCCAGCAGGCAGGAAGGCAGGGAGCCACCTCCTGTCCCCCTGTCAGGGCGGGTCCCTGTTTGGGTAGCTCGACAGGCTTCCTGACTACGCAAATCACACAGAGCAAGGCTTGGTTTCTGAAACTGCTAGTGTCTTCTACCCACGAAACCCCAAACCCGGCACTCAAGGAGGCTAGAAACAGCTCTTGCGCTTTCAGACACAGACACGGAAAAAGCAATACTTCAAGCAGGCATCTTCCTTCCAAAAGCTCACTTTGAAAGTCAAGGGCCTCTTCGTTCTGAACACAAGAGAGAAAATGGTTCTTAGGTGAGAGAACGAGTTGATGGAAAAGCAAGCCGGAGGATTTGCAGGAGGGAAAACAAAAATCTTGGGAAGAGACCTTGTTTGTTTCTTTTTCCTCTCTGTCCTGGCAAGGCACAGGGATTTCGCTTCCAGAAGAAAGATGGCATTGATTTTTAAACCTGTAGTTTTTAAGCATGGTATTTATTTTCATCCAAGTAACGGAAAAGTCAGGAACATGCAACTAAAGATTTTGCTAAAGATTCACTTTCCCCTTGAACGGTTGCCATCTAACCTGCCCTTCCTGGGCAAAGGATGGCTGTCAGCTGGTCTCCCATTTCCCAAGACTGTCTCTGAACTTGCAGGGGGCAGGTACCTGGACGACTCAATCTAGTCCTAATTAGACAGCTGTGTCCTGTTGAAAGGAAAGAAGCAAACTTGTATTCACTTAGTACAGTTTTATAATGTTTGCAATCGCAGGCATTACCCCAGGGGCACCAATTAAAATGCACTTTTCCAGGCCTTCCCTTAGAAAGATGTCAAATTAGTAGCGCTGGGCAGAGCCTAGGAACCTGCATTCTTAACAGATGTGCCCCCCCCCCGCCCACTCAACTCCCACGCAATTCCCAAGTGTAGTGTTCCCCAGATCACACTTTAGGAGGCACAGATACAATGCCTCCTAAAGACCAGACACCTTGTGAGATGCTTCTCCTCACTTCCAAATTATTGGCTTGGGCAATTGTACTTATACACACAGGCGTTATTACAGAAAAGTTGTCTCAAATTTTATAAACAGAGACATAGAAGCTCAGGGGGATTAGGTAACCCCTCCTGGTCACATAGAGAGGAAGGGATAGTTTGACTAGTGTCTGTACAATTCCTAAAGCCATCCACTACTTCATCTCCCTGACAAATGTAGGTGGCTCTTTTTCTCCTCTGTTAGCAGATACAATAGTACTAATAGTACTAATCTCAGAGAGTTAAATGAGATAATAATAGTAATAATAGTACTAATCTCAGAGAGTTAAATGAGATAATATGAAGGTTAGCATATGAAATTGGTGATATTCAACAATTTATAGCCTACAGATGCAGCAATTCCATATGGGTTGACCTAGGCATTGCAAAGTGCCTGCTACGGTCCTGTAACAAAGTCATAGCTCCATAAATGTCAAACATGATTAGAAACTTTTGTGGGTGGAATGGGCACCCCCCAAAAGACATACTGAGGTCCTAGCTCCTGGTACCCCTGTATGCGAATTCCTTTGGAAATGCGGTCTTTGCAGATGTAATCAGGTTAAGATGAGGTTACACTGAATTGCGCATGTCCTAGATTCAATGACTGGCGTCTGCCTAAGGAGCATTTTGGGAGGCTGAGGCAGGAGGATCGCTTGAACCCAGTAGTTTGAGGTTACAGTGAGCCATGATTGCACCACTGCTCTCCAGCCTGGGGCACAGAGTGAGACCAGACTCAAAAAACAATAAAAATCAAAATTAAAAAAGAGAGATTTAGATACACAGGCACACAGAAGAGAAAACACCATGAGAAATGAGAACAGAGATTGGAGTGACACAGCCAGAAGCCAGAGTACGTCAAGGATTGCCCACCGCCACCAGACATGGGAAGAGGCAGAGAAGGATCCTCCCCTGGAGCCTTGAAAGGAAGCGCAGCCCCGCCGACACCTCGATTTTAGACTTCTGGCCTCCAGAACTGTGGGGAGAATGAATTTCTGTTGTTCTAGGCCATGCGTTTTGTGGTCATTTGTTAGGCAATCCCAGGAAATGAACATGGAAGCTTTATCCTTTTCATCATCAATGTCATCATCACCATCACCACCACGACCATCCTTTCTCAGAGCACAAGATGTGGCTCCTGCACTCCGATCCCAGTACAGTGACCTCTGATTGGCACTGATGGGTGATGTCAAACTTGCTCAGTCCCAACCCAGTCCTTCACTTGCAATACCCAACTCAGCCTGGTTTGGTTTCCACCCAAATTTTAAAAGTTTCTTTTATGTTTCACATACATCTGTGCTTTTTGATGCTTTCCCAAGCTCCTTCCAGCTTGTGTAATGGAGACGTGTCCCTAGGGAAATGTTTCAAGAGACAGAAAGACAGAAAAATGGTGGCCACAGAATGCTGGGTAAACATTAACTCCTTTCACAACCCTCCTTTCTTGGATGACAAATCTGTGCTGGGGACCCCGAGTCCCAAGAAGGCCTGCTGCAAACATTTATTTAGACCAGTCTAAAGGGTCAGGGGCCTGCTACATAAAAAGCCTCAAAATGCACACTGTTCAGATAGGACTTGCAGGCTGGCAGAAAAACTCCAGGGTGGAGTCTGTGGCCTGTTTTCTTTTCTTTCCTTTCTTTCTTTCTTTTTTTTTCTTTGAGATGGAGTCTTGATCTGTCCCCAGGATGGAATGAAGTGGCACGATCTCGGCTCACTGCAACCTCTGCCTCCCAGGTTCAAGAGATTCTCCTACCTCAGCCTCCCGAGTAGGTGGGATTCCAGGTGCCTGCCACCACACCTGGGAAACTTTTTGTATTTTTAGTAGAGACAGGATTTCACCGTGTTAGCCAGGACGGTCTCGATCTCCTGACCTCATGATCTGCCTGCCTTGACCTCCCAAAGTGCTGGGATTACAGGCATGAGCCCCCGCACCTGGCCTGGCCTATTTCAAATCATTTTTCAATCAATACATGGTTTCCAATGAACTTCCTTTCAATTTTTGCACAGAAGAGATACTTCACTATGGTTCTCCTCTTGCCTTTCCCCTCAACAAAAATGGAAGTAAAACATCATGAGGCTGTAAGTTTTGTCTGTTCATTGACCATATTTTCCAAATAAAAAAAGCAGCATGTATTCCAAATTAAAAAGTAGCCATGACTGACAATGGGGCAGAATGTTTAAAATCTGCATTGTCCAAGACAATCTGCTGAAGAGACTACACTCTGACTTAGCCTCTGAGTTCAGATCCCATCTCATCATTAGGTCTGTGAGTCTGAGCAAGTGACTTTCCTTGCTCGTGTCTCTGTTTTCTCATCTTTATGAAGTCAGTCCTGTGAAATTACTTCCATTTTAAGAGTTGTGAGTATTCAATGAATAATGAACAACAGGAGTTTAGCAGAGTAATAAACATGCATCTTCTCAATAAATAGTAACTATTATTCTCTTTTTTTGGAGATGGATTCTTGCTCTGTCGCCCAGGCTGGAGTGTAATGGCAAAATCTCACTGCAACCTCCCTGAGTTCAAGTGATTCTTCTGCCTCAGCCTCCTGAGTAGCTAGGATTACAAGCGTGCACAACCACACCCAGCTAATTTGGGTATTTTTAGTAGAGACAAGGTTTCACCATGTTGGCCAAACTGGTCTCAAACTCCTGATCTCAAGTGATCCACCTGCCTCAGCCTCCCAAAGTGCTGGGATTACAGGCCTGAGCCACCGTACCCGGCCTCTATTACTCTTTTTAGATGTAGACAGGAAGGCTTTTATTTTGTCCATTCTGTATATCAGAAACTCAACATACACATATCTCAGTTAAGGTCACTACCATGCAATAGGCTTTATGTTATAGCTCAGAGAGTTTAGGCAACGTACACAAAATCACACAGCTATTCATGCCTGAACTGAACTTGAATTGAATCCTAACTGGATCCCAAAGTCCTTATCCTTTCCTCTATACCATGTTGGACTGTCTAGAATATGTTCAATCAAAATGAAGCCCCTCACCACAGAATGATGACTCACAGCCTTGACCCCTTGCACTGAGTCTTACAAGGGGATAGTTCTCCTGACTTCCCTGACTTGGCAGAGGGTAGGACTGCTGATGGCACAAAGACCATTCTTTGCAGCTTAAGCTCAACCCCCTGAACCCCATCTCCCTGGGCTCCAGAATCGACCCACAAAAGCCTGGACTATGGAGTGCACTAACTGCCGGGCTATACAGTAGGGTCCTTTCTTCTGTTCTCAGGTGACTAGACTTCGTACTTAGAGGTGGACTGAGGACCCGAAAGTTCATGTGCTGTCAGTGTTCCCTGGACACCAGAGTCTCCAGGGTGCAGCTCCTAGTGCATTTGCATTGGGGTCCCCTTGGGGAGCTTTTTAAAATGCAAATGGCTGGGCCTCTCCTGGAATTGCGCAACCTGAATCTCAGCTGGTAAACCAGCCATCTGCATTTTTGACTGGTGTCCGAGTGAGCACGGGCTTATGGATCTTTGTGAGCCATAAAGCCACAGCTTTATTGTTTGTTCTTTTTTCTAAAAATTAAAAAAAAAAAAAAAGGCTGGGCAAAGTGGCTCATGACTATAATCCTGGCACTTTGGGAGGTCAAGGCAGGTGGATCACCTGAGGTCAGGGGTTTGAGACCAGCCTGGCCAATATGGCAAAACCCCATCTTTACTAAAAATACAAAAATTAACCAGGCATGGTGGCGCATACCTGTAATCCCAGCTACTCGGGAGGCTGAGGCAGGAGAATTGCTTGAACCCGGGAGGTTGAAGTTGCAGTGAGCCAAGATCGTGCCCTTGCACTCTAACCTGGGTGACAGAGCAAGACTGTCTCAAAAAAAAAAAAAAAAAAGGCAGACACAAAGTACCTGGAACCCAGCTGGATCCTACAGACCTCCAGCTATGGCAGACAGAATACTAGTCCCTCAAAGATATCTGTGTCCCAATCCCTAGAACCTGTGAATATGCTATATTACATGGGAATTGCAAGAGGAAATGAAAGATACAGATGGAATTAAGTTGCTACTCAGCTGACGTTAAAATAAGGACATTACCCTCAACTATCTGGGTGGGCATAATTATTCACAAGAGTTCTTTACAGTGGGAGGAGGCAGAAGAGGTCAGAGTGACACAGGATGAGAAGAGCTTCACCTGCCATTGCTGGCTTTGAAGACAGAGGGAGGAGCCAAAAGCCAAGGAATGCTGCAGCCTCTAGAAGCTGGAAAAGGCAAGAAAACAGATTCTCCCCCACAGCCTCCAGAAGGAACACAGCCTGGCAGACACCTTGATTTTAGCCCAGTGAGACCTATTTGTGCATCTAACTTCTAGAACTGAAACATAAATTTATGTTGATTTAAGCCACCAAGTTTCTGGTAATTTGTTACAGCAGCAAATGGAACTTTAACTCATCAGGATAAAATGGAGCATGGGTTCATGTGGCAGCAATGAAAAGTCTAAGGTCCACTTTAAATGCACTTTTCGAGTCATGGAATTTCTCTTTCCCGGCACTGTCTGAGCCCAGAGATTAGATAAATGCTCTGACCACTGCAGAAGCTGTTGGGTTGCATTGTGCCTCAGCTGGGGTTGGGGCCAGAGGAGGTTCCCTAGGGGTTGAAAGCAGGGATCAGGGAGCAGATAGTCGTGTGGGATTCCCTGAAGGTCTGACTAAATGTATCTTAGGGCCCCAGCAAAACAAGGACACCGCAAAGCAAAACAAGAATTCCAACTTTGGTGAATTTTCCCACATTGTATTATCAATAACTTCAACACAATGTCATTTTAACATACTTCTTACTGCTGTATTTTATAATTTAGAATTTAGACACATTTTGGATTACATGAAATGCAGAAGAGGAGAGGCAAAATAACTCTTTTAAGTTTAGGGTCTTGGATCAGGCTTTGGCAAGGGGGTCAATCAAGCAAAAGCCAATTGTTAGGAGTTGGCAAACAGGTGCCAAGACCAAAGGAATCAGGTCAACGTGGAGGACACCAGGGAAAAATATCGGGTGCTCCTCTCGTTACCGAATTGTGGGTGGTGAGGAGAAGTTGTGTTGACATGTTTAAAAAAATATGGTTGGGAGGAAAGAATGAATGAATGGATAAATTAATGAATGAATGGCTTTAACTCAGAGTATCGGCTCTTGGTGTGCTTTAGGGTCTTCTCTGAAGGTCATAACTCTTCCCAGGTCTGTGCCAAACCTCAGGAAGTTCAGAGATGGGTGGGGCCACGTGGTCACAAATGAAAGTTGTCCTACTTAGGGCATCCGCATGGAGCGGCGCTGTGGTCTAGTTCTGAGCAAGTCGGTGTGCAGAGATGAAAGCTCCCACCTCCCCCTCCACTGATGTCTTTGGCCGTAGAGTCACACGCACAGGGCCTCCAGGGGGCTGGCAGCCCAGGAGCAGGCGACCCGCCCCAGCCTGAGCCTGTTACTCTTGGGCTCGTACTAAAGGGGGCTTAGGTCTCTGCACTTTTCATGTGGTGGCTTTCAAAATCGGAATCCACTTGAAGTGGTTTGGGTTTTTCTCTTCTCCGCCTGGTGTTTGCTGTAGAGAAACACCTTCAAACACAGAGAGCACCGCTCAACGCCTCTGTCTCCGAGCGCGTTCAGAGGAACCAGAGACGCCACATCAAGCTGAACGTTTTCATCAGAGACGCCCTGGTGAGGGCCCCCGCCTGCTGCCCAGTAGGCAAAGGTTTTCTTTTACCCCCATTGACATCCCCCCACCCAAGTATTGGCTCACACGTACCTGTCGCTGGGAGAACAAACTACCCTTGTTTGTGTGAACGGACCTATTTGGAGAATTTGGAGGCCACAACAGGCAGAAAAATCCCTCTTGGATCCCATATCCTTTGTGGACCCCCATTTTGCTGTTGGAGTCTGCAGGGGAGGCAGAGGGGTCAGGGAGATTCTCACTCCTTCTGCGACTGTTACAGGCAGCACCTTCTTCCTCATCACCTCCCTGGTGGTGCCACCAAGCTCCATATTCTACCTTTTATACCATATTTGAAAGAAAATGCTGACTAAGCAAGGAAGAAACCTGGATAGATGTCTCAAGTCACATCCCTCAGAGACATCACATGCTCCAAATCATGTTTGGAACAACTTACGTTCCTTAGCAATAGAGATGGATATTGATAGTTCTTCATCAATATCAACAGTCTTTATTAATATCAACAGACTTGTATCTGAGAGAGAAAATAAGCAATTGAGGGGTTGTGGATATTATTTTAATGCTTGAATTACCCAGAGGCTGTCACAGTCTACTCATGCATACTTACAGAGGACAGAGGGATTTTGGACAGCAGGTAATTCAACATCTTTATTTTGCAGCTACACGAATTCCATCCTGAAAGTTTTACATGACTTGCCCAAGGTTACCGGGCATTTGTGTAGCTGCACCAAATGGCCTTATTTGTATTATGAGATTTAAGGGTGTTTACATACATTGGGAGGCTGGGAAATTTTATTTAGTAGTAACCCATGGAGGTTATGTGCCTTGTGAGGTGTGTACTCTCCTATCTGTAAATGGGGAAACAGTGAGCTAAGGCCCTAACATGGTTCTCACTTGAAAACTGTGGCCATGGCTGGGTGCGGTGGCTCACACCTATAATCCCAGCACTTTGGGAGGCCGAGGTAGGTGGATCACCTGAGATCAGGAGTTCAAGACCAGCCTGGCCAACATGGCGAAACCCCGTCTCTACTAAAAATACAAAAAAAAAAAAAAAAAAAAAAAAAAAGCCAGAAAGCCAGGCATGGTGGCGGGCGCTTGTAATCCCAGCTACTCGGGAGGCTGAGGCAGGAGAATCACTTGAACCCAGGAGGCGGAGATTGCAGTGAGCCAAGATTGCACCAGTGCAGTCTATCCTGGGTGAAAAGAGTGAAACTCTGTCTCATTAAAAAAAAAAAAAAAAAAAAAAAAAACAACTCTGGCCATGTCTTTGTACTCACAAATTAGAGGGACAGAGTGTGTATGAGTGTCTCTGTCTGTGTCTGTGTATAGGGTTCTGGTCAGTGCATGGTGACCTCCCAAGCCACACTGCTTAGACACACTCAGTGAACTACACCAGGAAGAGATCGCCTTCCAAGCCTGGACTTCAGCCCACACAAACCAGGGCCAGTGGGAGCTTTCTCCACCCTCCTCCTTCCTACCGTCACCAGTGTATTTACTTC